>NW_024609839.1:74135443-74826370 GCF_016920785.2 Ixodes scapularis | reverse complement strand
AATAGCTGGCAAAGACGTGGAACTGCTGAATGGAGGACCGTTGTCCGTGATGATTTGTAGTGGCAGTCCATGTAGGGGAAAGTTAGCTGCACAGCAGTTGAGCACACTTTGTGCATTCGTCTTGTTCATAAGGTGGACTTCGTAGAAAAAAAAATAGTCCACTACAATCAAGTAGTGCTTCCCTGTTGTTGAAATATATCCATGGCAATGCTCTGCCAGGGTCCCCGTTGGGATTGGACTACTTCGTACAGGCTCGGCGAAGTTGTTGCTGCTGGCAGTGCTTGGAGACTTTGCAATGTTGTACCGCTTCCTCAATGTCACGGTCCAGTTCAGGCCAATACAGCACTTCTCGGGCTCTGTGTTTGATCTTCTCGATGCCCCCATGTGATGCGTGCAGAAGGCGGAGCATCTCTGGTCGAAGTTTTCTTGGGACTATATTAGCCGGTTGAAACGAAGCAAAACCCTACCGAAAAATCCGGTATAAATTTTCGCTATCCGGATTATGGAACTGGAAATCTATCCGGATTCTATCTGGATTCTATCGGGAATTTGGGTTTTCAGAAATGATGCCTTTGTCTACAATCTGGATTTCGTGTTTCCAGAAACAAATTTCCGGTTCCATAATCCGGATAGTGAAAAGTTATACCGGATGTTTCGGTAGGGAAGTCCTTTTCTGCATGGACCTCGTCCCGATAGGGCCAGTAGGATCGGAAACTCTCACCAACCTGCATATTGTCGTTTGGCCACTCAGTTTCTGCATTCTTCGGCAGTATCTTCATGTCTTCATCTTTCCCGATTGCCCCACAAAACTCCTCCAGCTTTTTGTCTGTGACTGGGGGGACTTCCAGTGTGTTCACCTCGTAGTCATCGTAGTACATTCCACTTGATGGATATCGCGATATGGTGTCAGCTAGGTAGAGTTCCTTGCCAGTTGTTTGTGCTTCACTTGGATGTCATACTTCTGCAAGGTTAGCCGCCTCCTTTGCAGTCGAGGTGGGCACTGGTTCAGTGGCTTCTGGAAGATTGATTCTAGTGGCTTGTGGGCACTTTCTACTTGGACGGTTCGTCCGAAGATGTAATCCGAAGATGTAATCGTGGAAACGTGTGCATCCGTGGACGATGGCAAGGAGTTCCTTTTCAGTTTGCGCATAGCGCGCTTGTGTCTCTGCTAGAGACCCTGACGAGTAGGCCACAGGCTGCAGCTCCTTGCAGTAGGACCGCTCCTAGCCCAGGAGAGCTGGCATCGACTGAAAGGGTGAGAGGCTCCTGCTTGTCCTAAAATCGCAACACTGGGGACTTTTTCAGACCTTCCCGAAGTACCTGGAAACTGCTCTCATGGTGCTCGTCCCAGCTCCACGACACATCCTTCTTCAGGAGTTCTCGCAGTGGAGCACCGAGTTCCGCCATATGCGGAATGAACCTGTTCACATAGGTGATGGCTCCAGGAAAACTTTTTAAGAATTTGGTGTTTTGTGCCCTTGTGATGCTGAGGATGTCACTCACTCGCTCTGGGTCCACATGTAGGTCCTTGTCTGAAATGTGACCCAGGTATCTTATTCCGGTCAAGAAACTTGCATTTTGTCTTTTTCAATGTCAGGTTGACGCTCCTGCAACGTTGTAGAACTGCCTACAGTCTCTCATCATGCTGTTGTACTGTTTCTCTCCATACCAAAATGTCGTCTATCATTAACTCAACGCCCTCAAGTCCCTCAAGGACATGAAGCACCGTCTTCTGGAAAACCTCAGGTGCAGCTGAGATGCCGAAGAGCATCCTGAGAAAACGGTAGCGTCCAAATGGTGTTTCAAAGGTGCAGGAGCTTTTCGTATCCAGCTGAGTTGGCCAAAATACTGTGGAGGCATCCAGAGCTGAGAAATATCTCGCTTTATGCACGCGTGTTGCGATGTCTTCTAAGGTTGGCATGCAGAAATTCTCCCGTAGTAGGACCTTATTCAGTGTCTGGGGATCCATGCAAACACGCACTTTGCCGTAGCTTTTTCTTACTACCACGATCGGATGAACCCATTGAGCAGGTTCCGATAACTGGTGTGATGATTCTCTCTTCAAGCATTTGATTGAGCTCTTTTTTTTTTTTTTTTTGGTCATCCCTGATTACTGTAGGCACATTTCTTGGCTTATGAACTACACCGTCCGCGTCTGGCTTTAGCTTCGTGCTGTATTTCACGCCCCCCTTGATTGTTCCCAATCCCTCAAAGACATCTTCATACTTCTTAGGAAGATCAGTTTTCTTTGGTTGGAGGGAGGCAACTCGTGGAAGGATGTGTAGTTCTTCCGATACCACTCCACTCAGAGTCGTAGGTGCGTCGTGTTTTACAACATAGAAGTCGACGTCCGACACACACCCCTTGTGCTGCATGTGCAAAGTGCTCTTGCCATTTGCAGTCTGCACATGCCCGAAGAGCTAAGGCGTACACTGCATTCTCGAGCTGGGCGTTTGGTTAGAGTATGAAGCAGTCTCTCAGAGATTCACAATAGTCTGCCTCTGTGTCAACTCGGCAGTTCACAGGCTGACCTTCAATGGACACTTCCGCTTCCCAGGCTTTCGTTGAGCGCCGCCATCTTGAATTGTCGTCACTTCCAGTATGGGCGAAAACATTGTTTTGCCGTTGCCACGCCAATATAATGCATATATAGGAGATATCAAGTATCCCATAAAGGATACTTGGCGGTAGGGTGCCAGAGAGTAAGCGGATAAGGTCTATACAGCACTAATCACGAAGGTGTCATCATCGTCACTGTCCTGTTCATGTAGCCGCCTGACATTCTGGTGAGCAGTTTTCCGTTTAGACTCTCGGAAACCTTGTTTCTTTGTCGTACGGCACACCCGCGCGAAATGTCGCTTGCGTCCACGTACCTTGCAGTAGGCTGTTTTCGCTGGTCATGTTCCACTTGTGTGAGTGGTGTACCCGCACTGAGAACACTGCTTTCCTCCTGAAAGTGCGCATACTTCTGGTGTCGCTGTTGGAGCCTTGGCAGCTTGCACCTCTCAAATTTGTTCAGCTCCTTTTTTTTTCCGTTCTGCATTGTTGGATCACCTTTTCCAACGTTGGATCTTCTTTGATGAGTTTTTGCAGAAGTTCCTTGTTAAGTATTCCAAGAATGATTCGACTGCTGGACATCCTGTCGTGCATTGACCCGAAGCCGCAGTCCGCGGCAAGCGTGCGAAGCTCTGTGCGAAACTTCTCGCCTGGTTTCTGATTTTGCATTCCAAAAACGATCTCCCGGTATACGTTTGGTTCACCGTCGACTTGTCCGTGAAACTTTTCTATAAGAGTGTTCAGGTCGCGTCGGTCCTCCTCATTGGCGAACGTGAATGTATGATAGACGCGCGACGTGCGTCCTCACCAATGATCACCAGGAACGTCGCCGATTGTACTGCTGGGTCTTGAGACTTGAGGCCTGTAGCCGTAGAAACGTGAATTCCTCGCACCACATCTTCCATGCCAGCTCCAGGTCGCCACTCAGGTCCAACGGTCGGGGTGGCGGCAGTAGACTTGCCAGCATACTTGCGTTAGTGCTCGGAACTCCCGGTCCCAACGCGTTCTGCAGAATGCGTTTGGCACGCGCCTCAGCCGTACCGCTACAATATACTTTCAAATAGATGTATACATAGGGTGCCTCAATGTCCTTAAGGCACCCTAGATATGCATATTGTATCGCGTTAATTTAAACGTGCATTCTGCAGAATGCGTTTACGCGAGCTTACAGGCACTAGTGGGACTCTAGGATACTCGCACGCAACGCCACTGACCAAGAAACTCCTTTGTTGAGCTGTAATTTCGAGGACAAAACCGAGCGTTTTCATTCAATCTCTCCTTCGCAAAACTTGACGTAGCTGGGTGGTAGCAGTACAGCCCAGTGACGATATTTGAATGCGGCTCATAGATTGGACCCGAGCATTGCGTGGGCACTCGATTTGGGCTCGTGATAATTACTAGCTCGAGAAGAATTTGGGTAGTGCCCTGTGTCCAATCGCTGCAATGACTACAACAGCCGAACCATAACAATGTCTGGAACTCAGCGCGTGTCCTGTGCCTTACCAACCCCAGCGCATGGCTATGATCACCATTGGCGGCATATAGTAAGCTCCAGATCACGTGGCCGCTTGTTCTGGCTGCGAGTTGAAGGGGTGAGGGGGGATCGGTGGCCGAGTGGTCTAGCGCGTGGAGCACGTGGAGCTTTCGCTCCACGTGCTCCGAGCTGGTGTGCACACCAGCTCGGAGCACGTGGAGCGAAAGCTCGCGCTGCAGAACCCAGGGATCCTGGGTTCGAGCCCCGCCCCTGCCCGTTCCGATCTGGATGAGCATCGTACCGGCGTGCGGTCGTGTATCACTACTGCGTGATGCACGTTAAAGACCCCAGGCTAGCGGCTGTACCGCACTGGCTAAATTTCTCATCTACAGCTGGGAGACTCGTCGCCCCTGTGAGGCAGACCAAGTTCTAGGCTGTATAAACACACACACAACCCAATTTTTATCACAACTGCGTGATGCACGTTAAAGACCCCAGGCTAGCGGCTGTACCGCACTGGCTAAATTTCTCATCTACAGCTGGGAGACTCGTCGCCCCTGTGAGGCAGACCAAGTTCTAGGCTGTATAAACACACACAACCCAATTTTTTTTTTTTTTTTTTTTTGAAGGGGTGAATTCTGCTCGTTTTTCTTTATTTTTCTTCTACAACTTCGATTGCGTGTGGTGAAAAACGAACGAGTATTTCACTGCTCATTAACGTCAGGGATCCGTTCTAAGTGGTATTTGCGCAAAATACAAAAATCGTTGCATCGCCCCTTTAAAGGGGCCCTGCAGTCGTATGTAAGCGTCTATCTTTTTTGCGGTTTCCACGTCTCTTGGGGTTCGGGCAAGCTAGTGGGCACGGAGAGAGTAACTAAATATCAGTGCGTATTATTTTAACCGGGCGACGCGGAAACCTCCTCCACCGACGAGGGCGACCCGCGGTACCGAAAGCGCGCAAAATGTGACGTCTTTGGTCCTGGGCTTACTACTGGTCAGAGCCGCTAAAAGCTTCTTTTTAGTCAAAATACAAAATATATGTGGAGCGAACCGTTTCAATTATTTATAAAAGTAGTTTTTGTTCGGTATTTTAGATCGGAAAAAAAGAAAAAAAAGAATGCAGTTTATAAAGTACGAAAACAAGAAATGACCCGTCGACATACCCGCCACCAAGCGGTGGAAAAGGCGGCGCGTATTAGAAAGCAGTAGTAAGATCAGGCGCCGACGGATGTGTGCGGCGGCGCTGCGGTCGTATGGACAGTCAGACCAGTCAGAAGTGCGACGGGCAGTCAGAAGTGTGACGGGCACATAACGTGGGAAACTGGCAATCTACATTCAACTATAGATTACGTACTCATGTCACACAAAATATTAGTAAGTTACAAGTAATGAAAATAGATTAAGAAGGTTCCAAAAGTCTTGGTAGTGATCATAAACGTATTAAGCTGAATTTTGCCAGAGAAGTAAATGCTGAAACTAGACAACATAATTCAAAGCAAACTTTCTGCAGCGACAAAGAGTTGGAAATAGCTGCTGAAAGAATAGAGGAAGCAGTTTCAGGGCAACGGTATACAGATTGGACCTATGAGAGCCTAACCAGGCTTTTTGCTCTGGAACTAGACAAAGTTCAGAGTAAACGAAAGGGGAAGCAAGGACATAGACCAAAAAGCTGGTGGGACCAAGAAGTGAAGCAAGCGATACAAAAACGTCAAGAAGCCTCTAGAGAACACAGGTATTCCAAGCGCAGTGGGGATTCAGAAACAGAAGTAAAGAGAAAATGGGACACTTTTATAACATGTCGCCGAGAGGCATCCAGTTTGATCAATGCGAAAATTCAAAGAAAGGGTGAGGAATGGATGAGTAATGTAAGCAAGAAAGATAGAAACGCAGCTAGGAAGTTTTGGGAGCACTTGAACTCACTCGGTGAAACGACGCAAGCTAGACAGAGGTTCATACTCTCGCATCAGGGAGATCAATTAGAGGGAGATAATGCGATACGATATATAGGAGCAGTGATGGAGGAGAAATTTCGGGAACGGGTACATGTGGAAGATAGGAGAACCGAAGGAAGTAGCAGTCCAGCTTGTGACATCGCGGATTTTGGACAAAGAGAATGGGGAAAAGCGGCACGAAGAGTCCCTGGCACATCGACAGGCACAGATGGGATCCCAATCAAGCTGGTGAAGAATTTGGGTCCTAAATCTAAGGCAAAACTAAGGGAGATATAGTGAGCACTATGATAACAAAAGGAAATATTCCAGATGAATGGAGGCTTAGTAGGATGAGTATGATATATAAGGGAAAGGGAAAAAAGTCTGATATTAGGAATTATCGTCCCATAACCGTGACACCAGTGATTTACAGGTTGGTAATGCAGATTATAAAGAACAGACTGGAGGAGTGGGTAGATTGCGAGGGCATACTGGGCGAGTTACAGAACGGGTTTCGGAAACAGAGAAGGTTGGAGGACAATATATTTTCTCTAACACACTGTATAGAAATAGCGAAAAAACAAAACAGACAGCTCTGGCTGGCATTTTTGGATATCCAGGGTGCCTATGACAATGTGAACCAAAGGAACCTGTGGGACATAGTGGAGAGCTTAAACCTAAATGAAGGACTAACAGCCCTATTAAGGAACATTTACAAAGATAATAAGGTGATTATAACATGGGAAGGAAAGGCGACGGGGAAAATAGAGATAAGACGAGGCCTAAGGCAGGGGTGCCCGTTATCGCCTTTGCTGTTTATGTTGTATCTGAGAGGATTGGAGGATAGACTAGAAAAGAGTGGGCTTGGATTCGACCTTTCGTACAGTAAGCTAGGCCAAAAAATTCAGCAATCCTTACCGGGATTGGTGTATGCGGATGATATTGTACTCATGGCTAACAGCAGGAGAGAGTTGCAGGAATTAATGAGCATCTGTGGTAAGGAAGGAGGGGAATTAGGTTTAGAATTCAGTAGTGAAAAATCAGCAGTCATGATTTTTAACGAGGATGAAGTTGAGAGGCTGAAGATACAGAGAGCTAGTAAATACAAGTATCTAGGAGTATGGATATGTGACGGTGCAGAATATCTCAGTGAGCATGAAAAGTATATAATAGGTAAGGGCAACAGAAATGCAGCTGTAACGAAAAATAGAGCACTTTGGAATTACAACAGGGATGAGGTGGTGAGATAGATTTGGAAAGGGGTCATGGTGCCTGGCTTGACTTTTGGAAACGCAGTGCTATGCATGAAATCCGCAGTGCATGCAAGACTAGAAATAAAACAGCGCGGAGTAGGTGGGCTGGCTTTGGGGGCACATTGCAAAACGCCAAACCAGGGAGTACAAGGAGACATGGGATGGGCGTCTTTTGAGAGCAGGGAAGCGGTGAGCAAGATAGAATTTGAGGATCGGTTGAGGCAAATGGATGGGGACCAATGGGCACGAAAGGTTTTCAGTTATTTATACATGAGTAGCATATACACAAAGTGGAGACAGCGCACTAGGAAATTAAGAGGAAAGTTTTTAGGCTAGACGAATGCAGACAAAGACGGCTCTGGAAAGCTACAGATTAAACAAAACCGTTATTGCCAAAGAAAGCATTTATGACAATTCTAGGGGAAGCTCATTGTTGTTTGAGGCAAGGATGGGTGTTCTGCAAACCAGAACATACAGAGCAAGGTGCCAGGAAATGGATACAGTGTGCACTGCTTGTGGAGAGGAGGACGAGACGGCTGAGCACTTGATACTCTACTGTAAAGGGCTTCACCCTATGCCTGCCGAAGACAACATGTATTTAATAGTCATTGGGTTTTAGAGATAGCGAAGGGAGAGTGGATTTCAAGACTGTAGAGATTACCAAGCAAAGGTTAAGTCAATGGTGGCAGGAAGCGAGAGAAAACTGGGTATTTTCTTATCCATCCATCCATCCATCCATCCAGGAGGATCCGACCGGCTCCGAGCGTTCCGAAGGCCTTCGGCAAGAAGCTTTGTCTTGCGGTTTTGCAGTTTCGCGATATGGCAGCGCGAAATGGCTCCCATTCTGGACTGATCTTTACCCCGTGTTTGCTGTCGTTCGTGACCAATGAAGTGTCATGACGAATTAGTGCTTAATCACGCAGCAAATGCAATGAGAGCCACTCTGGCTGCCTGCTGCATACAGCCTATCCAGAACATGCTTTAGTCGCGCCCTGAACACGGAGTGCGGCATGAGCGCTCGACCAGCTCACTGCCCCTCCTCTAGTTCACGGCAACTCAAGCAACCAAGGACGTCATGTGGGAGGTTATTTTTTGCTCGTTTTAGTAATTTTAGTTTGCCTATAACTTTTAAAATAAAGGGCATTTTGAGAAAAGAAAAGTTTCACTAAGTTACTACGTTCAGTGCGCGAAGGTTCGGTGCAAATTAAAAACCAGTAAAAAAAGTCCTTGCAGTGCCCCTTTAAAGGAGCTGTGCAACGATATTCAATCGGAATGTTTTTCTCTCTACACGAGCTTACTGGCACACCTGGGACTCAAGGATACTCACACGCAACGCCATTGGCCAAGAAACTCCTTTGTTGCGGTGTAATTTCAAGGACAAAAGCGATCATTTTCATTCAATCTCTCCTTTGCAAAATTTCATGACGTAACTCGGGGATCGCGGTACACCCAAGTGACGATATTTGAATGCGGTTCATAGATTGGACCCGAGCATTGCGTGGGCACTCGACTTGGGCTCGTGACAATTGCTAGCTCGAGAAGCATTCGGGTTGTGACCCGTGTCCAATCGCTGCAACGACGACAACAGCCGAGCCATAACAATGTCTGGAACTCAGCGCGTGTCCTACGCTTTGCCAACCCCAGCGCGTGGCTATGATCTACATTGGCGGCATATAATCGGCTCCAGATCACGTGGCCGCTTGTTCTGGCTGCGAGTTGAGGGGGTGAACGCTGCTCGTTTTTCTTTAATTTTTTTTCTGGGACTCCTATTGCGTGGGGTGAAAAACGAACGCGTGTTTCATGGGTCATTAACGTCAGGGATCTGTTCTAAGCGGTATTTGCGCAAAGTACAAAAATTGTTGCATCGCTCCTTTAAGCACTTATGAGTTGTGAATTTGAAACCATGAATGTCGTTTTTCCTCTCTCAGTTTAGTTCGTCTGCGGCGTAGTGGCGTGGTCGGCCACGTTTCGCTACTGGCGAGGTAGTGGCCGGCGACCGAGCGCGCTTTCTCGTGAAGTTGCCGCGCCGCGCTGAGCTCAACCGTGCAGCCTCTCCAGAGTTTGCCAGAGCGGGCTGTGCGGTCAGGCCCGCACTTCTTACCGGCGACCGGGCCGCTGAGCACGCTGCACCGCCATGGAGAGGGCTTCTCTGGTGGCGTCACCTTGGGACTACGCCGCGCGAGAGCCAATGGGTGCCTTGTTCCTTGAAACTATGATGCGCGCCAGCCAATGGGAGCCTATCTATCAGATCGCGGCTTCGCTTCATTGGGACAAGGGAGTTTAGGTGCCGTTTGGCGTGACTTTAAAAGCTGATGACGTCGGTTCGCTCCATGGGACCCCCAGTTAATGCTTTCGCATTAAAAAAATGCTTACCTCGGTACATCGACGGGCCCCGAATCTCCGATGACTGGATTGAAGGTTCGAAGATGATGTCAACAGTTCCGAGTGTGCTCTTTTCTCAAACATCGGCGGGCTCCAAATCTCCGATGACTGGATTGAAGACTCAAAGATGATGTCACCAGTTCCGAGTGTGTTCTTTTCTCAGTCACAAGCACGCACAATGATTCAGTATATTGCACAAGAACCGCCAGCTGGTTAGACGTTCGACCACAAAAGTCACCCGCTGCAGGTGGCACCTGACAAGTGGCAGGTTGCCACCAAAATAAAGAGTCCCTAAGGGTGCTGTTTAATTAGAATTGATAAACTCGGAGTACTCAGCTCAGGGACACGTGTAGGTATGTTCCATGCCAGTGGGGGTGAGAAAAAGGAAGTGCCGAGTCATTCGTTCCTGCATCTGATTAGCATCCGACCAGGTTCACTGGAATTCCAACATATCCGCGTCTCAGAAACTTAACCAGTCGTGAAAATGTGCAAGATTTTGCTTCCAGGCGAGTTTTCCCCTGACGGCTAGAGAGACGGCGTCGACGCAGCCACGCAGCATCCAAACCAAAGAACGTTGGTCCAAATCGGTGGCTCCTACGCTTCCTGTGACGCCATTTCCGCCCGCTACATTTGAGCCTAAGTTATTAAATAAGCACAGTTACGGACTGCTCATGGACGCTCCTTGCACGGGCGGACACCATGACGTCGCACTTTTCACGCCATCTGATTGGTCCCATCAGCTCGTAACGTAAGCTGCGTCCGGACCAACGTTGGTCCGGACTAAGGTGAAACAGCTCGGACTTGTGCGGGCTACCAATTTTGTCATGCGCTGTTCACGACAAGGCCTTCTCACGACATCATCGTTATGCGGAGCGCAAGTTTGTCTGCTTGTGCAGGGGTTGTTATGACGTCAGAACGCCGAGCTCTGGTTGGATAGTGGCAACGTCTCCTCGCCGTCGAAACTTGGGCCGCTGGCGTCCATCGACACCGAGCTAAATACGACAACAGCGCCACTCTTTATCATTTGTCTGTACTGTGGTCACCTTGAGCTTTTAGAAAGCATGTTTTTTGCGTAAAAACAAACGGAACAGATTCTTTTTGTATGAAATTTATTGGAGTTTAGTACCAAATGATGGGCGCGTGATGTTTTTAAAATCTTTAGGTTGCAGGGTTTTGCGGCACAATTAATATTGTTTTTATACAACCATGCCTCAGTGGTGCTTTCAGGTAGCGCGTCCCGACCTAGGTGCATTTTAACTTCGGTAGTAGGTCGCGGCGCGTCCGCTGGGGAGACGGGGTTTGCACCCCTGTAACCTCTTCTGCTGTATCTGTTTCGGCTCCAAAATGGCCGATTAAAGTCAAAATCGCAGTAACGTACAATTCCTCAAGTGGTCGCTGCGGGAGAAATGGCGGCGTTGTGTTCGTCATTAGCTCGGTTTTTGAGGACAGATCGGGGCCACTTTTTCAAATAGGTCTCTATGGCAGTTTCCCAACTGAGTGTTTTAGTAACGTTGGATAGTGGACGTAGACCTCAAAGCAAGCTGCCTTGAGGCCTACCCACTATCCTTCATTCAGGGCCAATCAGAGCCCGGCGTTCTGACGTCACCGGAACCCCTACGCAAGAAGCAGACGAACTTGCGCTCCGCATTGTAAGACGCGCTCGTTGGACGAGCTGGCGACGATGCTGACACGGGCTAGGCGGCACTGCGCGAACCCACCAATGATGACGATTGGAGCGGAAGACAGCAGGCTCGTCTTCTAGGTAGTATTGGTTGACGACAGTCGATCCAATAAAGGGCGTCTCCATCCTCCTTCACAGGCTAAGGGCCAACCCAAACAGAACGCATTCTCAATATTTACGCGCGTTTCAGCGGGCGTAATCACGGCATTTGGCGGGCGTTTTTTTAACAGAAGGGAAGAGGAAGGTAGCTAAGCGAGCGCCTATCCAGAGATCTGCCCGTGCCTAGATCTGGGGACAACGCCAGCGTAGGGAAAACCGCCCGTAGGGAATCCGTTCGGGTGGTGGTGATGATGATGATAATTATGTCATATAACACCTGAGACTGTGGTCGAAGAAATTGAAAACATTTTAGTAGAAAGATCGGACACAAAAGGGACGTCTCAAACCCAGCTAACTGGTTTATTTCTCGACCATCCTATATAATGATAGCTTCATGAATGACTTGCCCACTGGCGCCACACTGGCCTCGCTGTTTTCGACGGTTCTCAGGTTGCTGGGGCGGCTTGTTTGAACTGTTTGGACCACAGGTTTGAACTGTTTCAACGGGAATCATGGCAAATCCACTTGGAGGCTTATTTAAACCAAAGTCCCGCTGGCGGGAAAAGATAACGGACGGAGCAGCACTGCGTGGCCTCGCAATCCCAGCGACCCGACGAGCTCGCGAAGTGGTGCTTGGAAAACTACCCTCCCAAAGCCGACGACGCGCACTCGCACGTACATGCGCAAGCGATCACCTCTGTGGACAGCGAAGAAACATCGTCGCACTGTGACAACTTTGTTGGCGTTCGTTTCATAAAACCCGTTCTATAAGGTATGTGTTCAATCTTCATTATTTTACCTGCGCGGTAGAACCGGCCAATATCTGAAAGCTAAATCAGCCTGCGCGTTAAAATCGTGAAAACACGGCAAAGCGAATCTGCTGCGTCCTCAACCCCTTTTACCGTGACACTGGATGTCTTAGCAAAGTCTTGTGTGTTTATCGCATCATAAATGCAAATGTGCCGTGTCCGCAATCCGCGGTATCAGTTCCCGTTTTATGTGGTTTGTAGCGGATAGCCCAGTGGCTTATCGCGTTTTTTTAAATAAATTTTGCTGTCGTATTCCCAAGGATAGCCCACCCCATGTTTTTCCCAATTTATCTCTTCATTTTGGGTGGGCATCCTTACGGGATTTTACGGTAGTTTTGCTTTGTCCCATGCATAAGTCAATGTCCTTTCCACTTTTCAGGAGCTTGTGTCCACCCTGAAAGGCCTGACGAGCCACGTGCTCGTATTCAAGCTGGTGCCACGAGGTGGGCCTTTCGGGCATGCCAGGGAGGATGAGAGGCTGTCCCTGAACCGCCTACTAGTACGGAAGGTGTTGCCCTCGGCGTTACCATCGTGAATGTCGACGTAAGTACATGGAACTTTCACCCCTGGTGCACTGTCCTTTTGAGTTACATGTGACATGCCCCTTGTGACGAGATGTTATCTTCCGTGTTATTGGTAGCCAGGCATTCATGATGCCTCTGGAATGCTGTTCATTGAGTAACAAGGTTGGGCAGATATAACCTAAAAAGCATTTGAAATGACGAATACTGGAATACACAGCAGTGACAGCTAAAGTACTGATACTAAAATACATTTATAAAAAGAGCATTGCAAAACAACTCAAATATGTGTGACCAAAAAAATAGGTGACAAGGTATCTTTAAATACGTTTTATTTGAAGGAGAAATCCTGATACTGAAATATGGGGGGCAGTCAGTTCATTGAACGACGTTTCATTGGCAGTTCATTTCATCAACAGTTTGTTACATCGACAGCTCAGATAAGCTTTTTTTCTGTAGTGACTCCCCGCAGAATGTTGCCGCTAAGCAGCTTGAGTGGGTGGCCCCACTGATCTCTACTATAGGGGGTATTCACTGGACGCCATATTTGAGGTAACTGCTCACAGCGCATGCCCGGAAAGAGTATCCGGTCAGCTCTCGGGCAACCGCACGAGAAGAGGGGAAAAAGAAATCCTCTTATCACCGGGACTCTCCTTCGTGGGTCCCAGGCTTCCCCAAACGTCGCTATTCTCCCTCTAGAAGATTATAGAAGATTAACTTGCCACTCAAAATTCGTACAAAAGCATCTTTCCCCTCTCTCTCTACCCCCGTGGTCAGGAAGCAGCAGCGAGCTCAGCTATGACGGCCAGTGAATACTCCCTATAGGGGGCTGGATGGCGCTTAGCTGCTGTCCGAGCCTGGCGCAAGTGAAGCCACCGGAAGTTTGATTCTTGTCCCGAAAGTCGGGCGTGCGCTGGTCTTCCTAGTGCATTCAGTCGATATTTTGGACCATGCTTTTTTGTGTCTTTGATTGGGTTTTAATACTCCCGTTCTGGATTAAATTCCGAGAATCAGGCATTTGAACTTGAGACATATTCACAACTTTATCAACTAGAATCTCAAAATGTTTACATTGAATGGCTTCCCATGATGCTTCTCGGGTCTGCATGCGCTCTTAATGCGCAACAAGCAGGCTCTCTTGAGGGAACAAGCGAAAATCCAGCGCCCTCGACGCTTTTCGAACCAGCACTCGGAAGGGTTACAAAGCCTGCCAAGCGCTCACTTCTGGGACAAGCCGCTCACCTCTGGTGGCTTCATACTTGTTTGCTCAATGCACCATCCAGCCCCCCATAGTGGAGATCAGTGGGTGGGCCAGGTATGTTAATATTTCTGTAGTGAGCCGTCACAGACGGTCGCTGCGAAATGACGTAGACGGGCAGGCCGGGTAAGTTAATGCGTGCCCCAGTGACATGCACAACGAAACATCAGAACACCGTACAATTAGCGGAACGATTGTCGATGGCTTGTCAGTGTCGACGAAATGTATGTCAATATGTCGTTTGATTAAAAGTTGTCGATGAGATGTCTGTCAATGAAACAAAACAGATCCCAAAATGTAGGTTGCCACAGTAGCGGGGTTTGCTGTAAAATGAAGCAAAAAATAATAGTCTGGGTGCAGCGAGCTTCATATTTTGTCACAGGTGTGTTGCAGTGGTGGATGTTACCATGTGAAAGTTAAAGGCACTGATTTGTTTGTGCGAAAAATCGGAAGAATATATGCAAGATTTTCAGTTATCGGTCGAGGGTTGTGTTTCGTTCTCATGTTGAGAGATGGCACAGCACATCACGGAAAGTAGACCGCACTGTGGAGCAACGGGTCTATGGCAGGGTGTCTCGACCCCAATTGCGTTTTTCTGTTGTGGCTTTCATGTCTGCGTGCATGGCTATATTGTCACAAATAACAAATGGTGAGGCGGCAAATAACTGACAAAACCAAACGTTTAACGGGGCAAACTTGTGCCCAAAACAATATAGAGAAAGGCTAGCGTCGCAGGCGTCGAAGCAGCAGGATTGAGCGCTAGGAAGAGACTGACTTCGCTCGCCATGCGGAGTTCCTTTTGTAGTCGCGTGGGCCTCTGGAACATTCGGCCTAGACATTTCGGTGCGTAGAACATTCGTAGCTTGATCAGAAAAGAAATTTCTCGAATTTGCGAGAACGCCAAGTAGAAAGAATAAATAAAAGAACATTTCGCTGCCTGGAATCAAACCCAAATCTTCTGCGCTACAATCAAGTGCAGTAACCATTTGGCCATGTACACGCTCGCTCAGCGACGTGCGTGGCAATACTAGAAGAAAGCTGTGTTACAGCAAGATTATCTTCAGCCTCGTCGGACTCGCCATCACGGGTTTTTCTAATTGCAGCACGTTGCTCCATCTCCCAACAGAAGCACCAAACACTGCTTTCGGCCATCTGCGTCCTGACGCAGGTTGCTGATGCTTTGCAAAAACAAAGCTGCACCTTTCGATTCCACAAGGTAACACCCATCACTAATGTAGTTTGACAGAACCTTCAAGCTTGCCTTGTGCAGGTGTTACTCTTTCCAGAGAATTCTACCGCTAGCTCCGCTACTGGTATCACATTATGCATACTTTGAGATATTCTAAATGTCATATTCTGTGTTATTGACAACCAGGTATTCATGATACCAAGAAAGATCACTCCAGCCATTTATATTACTTTTTACATATAGTATGCAAGCAACACAGACCAAAAGAACAATTGCTACACTCACTTGCATTTGTGGATGAGCTTTTCAAATGATGTCCAATCAGTTAGCACCTGTCGATTTGGGCGGAGGGCCGTGGAGCATTATGTTAGCGCCTGTAAATACGCTCTCGACAGTTGCCGATAAAAATGGTGTTCTGTGGTTTGTTTGTCTTCTAATCTTTGTCCATGCTTTACGCATTGCTTCTTTTACTATGGTCAACCAGCTTGCACAATTGTCAATGTTAACTTCATCTCCACATCAGTTTTTGGTCCTCCTAAATTATCTTGAGGTGTCTCCTTGCTCTGATATGGTGAGGTTGCCTTTTCAGTAATGATCTTGTGACGTCACGATGGAAGGAATCGCTGTTCTCTTATCTATTGATAGTATTTGAAAGCATAAACTCTGCTCCCCTCCATCGATATGGCACGAAAGTGCAGAGCACACCTGTAAAGCTTGTGCTTGCAGTGCCTTAGATGTTCAGAATCTAGATGAAGTTTCATGGAAAACATTTGTTATTCTTTTAAAATAGAAAATAGCATCTCCTGTTGATTAACCTTATAATGCTTTGCATTTTTAAGCAGACCTTATATGAAACAGTTTCTTATATTTATTATTCTATCATAAAGATAATTCACACTGTTTTTATTCACTGACCTTGTTGCAAACCTTGCCAAGGAACAAAACAGTATGTGATGAGGTGCACTCGTCATAAACCACAAAATGGCAGATAACTCATGGCAAGCTGCGCTTATCATAAGCCGTTAAGATTTTGCGTAATCAATTAATTATAACCTGAGGGTCCTCATGTACAAAGACAGAATGTTCTGATCAGATCCTGGTCTGCAAGGTAACAAAGCCTCGGTGGCCTCTTCACAACAGTCTTTACTCATCTAAAGTGAAAAAAAAGGCTTTATTTTTAGTTTCCAGTTTATTGATTAATTGAAAACATTAAGGAGCTACATTGAGTTTTGATTGTACTTTTATACCACAAACGCACCCAAAATGAATTTTACTTAGTAAATATAAATAACCTATAACTAGGCCGTATATCCTCCGGTGTTTATTTATGAGAAAAATCGGCGGATGTTTTTCATTGTTTATTTATTTTTCAAACATTGGTGTCTTTTGACCAGAGTTGGGCCAAAGTACTTAATGTACTTGGGAATACAAATGCTGGGATACATCAAAATAGCTAAAATAGTGATACTTATATATATCTGTAAAAATGTATTGTGATATGCATCGGAAATACATTTTAACAAGGAGCAAAATGTATTTGGAAATACAAATGCAGGAATACCTCTTAGAGATGGCAGAAATACAGATACTGAAATACATTTTTCCAATTTGCTTGAGGTGCCAACTGTCATATCATAGGCAACAAATTACGGTAGTCAGGAGGTGCAATGAAAATCATTCTTGCTTTGTCTGTTGTTTTACACTGAAGCGATACAAACGAAAGACATGCAAGTGCCAAACTCGGTTACACTTGAGGAGCAGGAGCTTCTCAAATAGCCCACCTGTGAGCCATTGCCCATTCAAACGCAACGTCATGTTGGCAAAAAAAAAAAAAAAAAAATAGCTGCTCAACAGTTGGTTTATATTAAATCAAAGAAACATTACTTTCACAGCTGGGAACCACATTTCTTCACTAAGAAATGCGCCGCTCACAGCACATTTCTTATCTTCGCAGAATAGAAAGAGGTCGCATAGACAAATATTTCTGGGAATTGGAATGAACGTTGGTCAGCATAGTAACAATGCCCCAGCGTCCCCTTAAAAAAAAAAAAAAAAAAAAAAGTCAAGATTTTTTTTTGGGGGGGGGGGGGGGGGGGGGGCAGAAGCATGGTGGAAAACATTCTTCAGTTTTGCAGAATAAAGAAGGGGGTTGCTAAGATCCGACGCAAATAGTTCCGAACAAACCTAGGTTCGCATGATAGCAAATGCACAGCATACCCCTCATAACGCCCTCTGGCCTTCTCTAGCAAAACAAAAAAAGTTGTCATCTTCTTTATCCAGAGGTGGGGGTTATTTCTCAAGAAATGTAACGAAATACATCCCATCTTGATTGTATTGCGGTACTGAGAAACATCCCAAATGCATTTCGATACAGAAGTACAGATAGTGGTGAAAAAAAAAGTGTTGCAATACAGAACTACAGACACTAAATGTATTTCTGAAATACTATTGCAATACATTTGTATTGCGATACTGCACAACCCTGCTTTCGACTTGTTGTATGATGTAGACGCTAAAAACAGCGATGATCGGTGAAAAAAAAAATTGGTTTGGGACAAGTTGCTTTTTTATCTGCCGTCCTCTGACATGAACCAACAAGGGCGTTGTGACTGTTGGTAGTAACCGTCTAACCCACCTCTCGGGCCCTTGTGCTCCAAGGTCAGCGATCCCACTGATTGGAGACCCCAGTTTGCTTAATTCTTGGTAGCAAAACAGGCTCAGCAAATGCCTAGAATTAGGGGTTTCAACCAAAATAGTAATCGCCTAGCGCCAAATCGTCCCCAAAAACGGTGTTTTTTTGTTATAACCGATTTTGCATTTTCGTCATCGGCTGATGTTTCTCAGTATTTTTAGGTTAAAACTGGAAAGTCACAACCTACCGATAACTTGGGTTCTGTGTTTTCTGAGTATTTTTTTTCTCGAATTTGAGGGTACTTGTTTTTTTTGGGGGGGGTGGTAATTTTTTGTGCAGATTCTGTGTTTTTTGTGTAAATTGGTTATGACTTCAACCAATTTACACAAAAACACAGAATCTTTGGAAAAAATTAAACATCGAAAAAGAAATACCCCCGAATTCGAGTAAAAAAAGTTAACTCCGAAAACACTGAACAAGATCAGCGTTTTCGGTTTTTATTATTTTTTTTTTTTGAATTCGGCATACATTTATTGGTTTTTATTTCGAAATCCAATATTTGGTTTTTATCAGTTAATATACGCCATAAAATTTATCTTTTTTCTTTTTCAGTGAAATGTATTCTATTACACCTGTTCTTTTATAAGCACTCAGCGGTGGATACAGTTGTAGACAGGTCAAAAAAGCATGTGTTTAGGTCAGTAAGTTCCTTGAAAGTTCGAAAATCCAAAAAAATAGGTAATTATGTCAGGAATATAACAAGATAGATTAAAAAAAGAGTATACCATTTGTGAAAGTAACATGTATAGAAGGCAGTTTTAAACTCTGACAGAGTTTGAAACTGCCTATATGCATTGGGAAGTTCTGAAACATTTTTGATAAGAAACTATTCAAATCACTTCTTAAAATCACAGTGAACTTGGCACACGAGGACCGGTCCCCAAGGAGAACAGAAATTTAACTCAGAAGGCGAGCCCGAGTACTGCACCTTGATGTCTGTGTTTACAGTTAGATCCTCCCCTGACTAAACGAAGGTGAACCCCAATAATAAGCAACCAGCCCCATAAAACATTTGCAATGAGTTAACAACCCCCACTCCCTGCACGTACACACCCACACACGAAAAAATATAGCTGCACAATTAGATCTAAAATACTGACCCCTACCTAAACCTATAATGTTCATTGGCTGCTTCCAAGTTAGACATGTGTGTCCTGTGTGGTTCCAAGGAGTGGTCACAACCCAGCTTTGTTTTATGCTATGAATTAATTCATTCGCTGATGTTTCAGTACCTCTTCTCAACCGAGGCATCATGGTCAACCTCGACAAGCTGGCTACCGACCAGTACCACGTGTGCCGTGTCCGCGGCATCCAGCGTCTTGCATTTGCGCTCGGCAAGGCACTCGCAAAACTTTATGGTAATTCTATCTTTGGTGGGTGCTGTGCCCCATTCTAACCTTTCGAAGTCCACAGGTGTTTAAGATGTGGAGCCTGTGGCCAGTGGGGAGGTGTATGTCTCCAATTTGCCGGACCCTAGCAGTAGCTAAGTTACCGCCGAATTCACAAACCTCATTTCAATTGAGGCGCCCCTCCACTTCCTCAAGGAAGGTGTGAGGGCCGGTGCTGGGGGGGGGGGGGGGGGGCCAGTCGCGACGACAAATAGGCGGCCTAGGCTGCTTAGCCGTCCTCGCGATTGGCCAGTGCCGTCCCTCGTGCCTTCCTTGAGGAAGTGGGGGGGGTGCCTCAATTGGAATAAAGGTTTGTGAATTCGGCAGTTAGTGTCTCTTTTCCCCTATGTGCAATCCCAGCCATTATGAGCTAGAATGAAGAGCTTTCCTACAAGAACCTTTCTAATCCGTTATTTCAAAGTTTGTTTATTTCTGAAGAGCATCTCAGTGCCTGCATTTTGATGTGTCATAATACTCTACTCTAAGATCTCAAAAGGTAGTCCACCCCTATTTTTGGCTTGATTTGCTTTACTTTTTAAACACCGAAAGATAGACTACTTCTAGTAATAGTAGTGTTGGGATCAGTGATGGCCTCGACACAAATGCGGCTAGTTAGCTGTGGTGGGATACAAGTGAATGTTGCTGATTGGGAAGTACATACCTCGGGATTTTATGGTATGTGCCAAATAGCTTTAAAAATGAAGGGATCTGCAGAGATGCTTGAAAAATCGTCACTTTTCTCGTGGTAAGGAACGAATTCAGGGCCATAGAAGAACTGCAACAAATTGTGTAGTTGGGCTAGTTGGTTGGTCATTTTGAAATGGTATCTGTCTGCTTCTTTTTATGTTTACTTACTGTACCATGCAGAAGTAAAATTTTCAGTCGTAAGTGAGCGCTGTGTCTGTGTTCTCTTCGCCTTCTTCAGCCATAGGGGGGCTCACACACCATTGGTTGGGTGGCTTGCAAACCATGTCGCTGATTTCCATTGTTGATGTGCACTTTTTCCCATAAAAAGAAACAAAATCAATCAAAGCATCAAGCGAAAAGTTCAGTGCCTAATTATGAATGCTACAAACGGAATATTTGGAAGCCTTTTTCAGCTTGGGCCATTCTAGATGGTTCAGTTTTATTTTCTTAAAAATTGCTTTGAGGAGCTTTTTACAGACAGGTGAACATTATACACCCAGGGTTCCCAAACCAGGTTTCATAGGCTGGTCTTTTGAATTCCGCAAGCACCCAAATATATATATTTCATTTTTTTATGGGAAAGTGAGGAACTGCATATTTCTACTCAAATGCTATGTATACCATGAAATACCCAGCATCCGCCGATTGTACACTAAGCGCCCACCCCTAAATGTTGTAACATCTAAAAAAATATGGACAGTGGAAATATAGATAACATTGATAGCATATCAAGTGCCCATCTCCCACTTTTTTGCAATGATCTCCGGATTTGTAGAGGTGCCTGAGCGTTACTTTACGACATATTTTAGGGTTGTACAAATATTCTAAAATTCAGAATATTGAAGCGAATGACGCCGTATTCTACTCGCACTTTGAATTGGTGAGGAGTATTCGGCAACTTCAAATATTTTCAAAGTATTTCTTCACTGCTATACACTGCCGCAACGCACCGGTGTATAGCGGTGAAGCGTGATGCATGCGTGGCGGAGCAAAGCACTGAAACTTTTGTGAGCACGATGGTGCAAAGCGGTAAAGCATGACGTGCCTGGTGCAGCATGAATGCTGCAGTATCAAGGAGTGTGGAAGGGGTGCAAGGGAAAGGTGGGTTCCATAGCACCTTTTGAAGGTTGCTAGGATTCCTTGTCACCAGAAGATTCGAGAACACTTGTTTGTAAAGGTTGAGTCAAGGTGTCGGATAATGCATTATCCGGCAATACGATTGGGGCCTCCATGTAACAGGCCGGCATTTCACCATGTTGCTCTTGTCGCCCAGGGGCAGGGCCAGATTACCCATATTTAACTGCTCAAATGAATAGGGCCCTCTGTGAGGGTATCCCCCCCTGACAGGGGGCGTGTTCCAAACCTTACTTGACTGGATCCCAGCTACTCCTGCGGGTCATATCACGTGACATTTCAAGCTGAGCAACGCCAGACGCAAAAAGGTTTTCGAACACCAAGGTATGAAACTGTTACTCTAGAGTGAGATTGGGTAAATTTCGGAACACGGCCAGGTTGATCACAACCGCTGGCCATTGCTGAATCAATGGCAGCTGGCGTTGGCACGAGAGCACTCGACACAGAACACGCACAGTGGTCTGTGTTAACCGTTGCGTACAGCGTACATAAATTTTTTTTCTGCGTCTACCCTTCGCCGGAATATTCTGCAGGCTTGATTTGAAACAGTGATACGGTATTCATGCCCATGCGACTCCAAGACTCGTGGTGGTCAGCCCGAGCAGATGCTATGAAGCTGTGTTCGCTCAAGAAATTAGGGTTGCCTTGAGGGTCTGAAGGTTAGGAAGAACTAGCAGAGACATGGGTTATGGTTGAAGACTATGGGTATGACTGCAACAGTCGTAGCTTAATTCAGGGATAGAGTGTTGCAATGCTTCAATGCCATCAGAACGCTACATAATCAGACGCTCACATTGAATGAAGCTGTAAACCTGACGAAATCATTGAGCGATTATGTATCCGGTCTAAGGAAAAGATTCAGTGAAATGAAACAGGCAGCGAAGGAAACATTGGGAACTACGTACAAAGCAACAATCATAAGAAAGCAAACCGATCGGCACAAATGGCAACCTTCACCCTCAAGATGCCTCACTGAACTTGCACTGTGATACCAATATTGGCATGATTGACAACCTTCCGCATTCACTTAAAACTCGTTTCACTGCTTACAGCAAAGTCTGCCTACAGTTTACTTTTTATTGCCGACTGCGGCACACTTTCATTGAAACAGTGGTGATTCCAGGCAATGGATAAATCTGGTCTGTCGGACGATTTCCCCGATGAACTAGAACAGTTCCTTTTATTTTCCGAAAAGGAAGGCTTCTGTAAGAAACATTCCAAAACTGTAGTCTGAGAAAAGCTTCAAGGTTCATTTCTAGGTGTTCATGTACCCATTCTAGATTTTAATTTTTTTATGTTTACAAACTGCAGGGGTGAACAATCTCTTTGTAGGCCCAGATTGACATAACACAGACTTCGATCAATGATGGCCAATGACCGCCTCAGTGAATTGTCCTTGCGGAGTGTGCAGATGGATAGTTTCCGTTGGGTCGAAGTCCAAAAGTTTATAATCACGATTTGAACAAAAGATTCGGAAGATCCTGTGAAAGGTAGACATGATAGCAGCTTCCTTGTAAATTGTAAATAATGCTGAAGACAACGGTTGTGCAAATATTCATAACTTTTAAATATTGAAGCGAATAATGCCGTAATCGATTCATACTTTGAATCGAATAGGACTATTCGGTAATTTTGAATATTTTCGAAGTCTGAAAATAGGTCTGCAAAATATTGAGCCTCCCCCCCCCACCTCCCGCAAAAATTAAGATGCTTTGCCATAGTGCTGTCGTGTAAAGTGTGAAGCTTCATGCAAGCATGTCGGGTGAAGCGGTGGAGCTTTGTGCGAGCGCGCAGTGCAAAGCAAAGAAGCTTGGCATCCCCGACCGAGCTCGAGGGCTACGCCGTGGAGGCATACTTGGTTGATATGATAATCTTATGTTATATTGTCTAAAGGAAACTGGCTTTGTAGTATCACAGAAGCCGCCGTCCTGCCATTTTACAAAGTATCTCCTCATGATCTTTTAGCTTGTTCTCAACTGGTGTCAGCTGCTTGTGCAAGCTGATGAAGCATTTGGAGAAGATAACTATTTCGGTAGTTGGGACGATGACATGGCAAGCCCAGTTGAAAATGTAACGAGATACATTATTCCCTTGAATGTTGTGAGACCAGGAATATATTTTCACGTGTATTTCGATGCTGAAATTCAATTACTAACCCACAATCTGGTGTCCTGTATATTGTTACAAAGGGAATGGAAGACCTACATATCATAGGTAAACTGGGCTTGTGTTGCTGTACCGGTTCCTTGACCACCGCTATGGTTCTCTTTAAGAGTAGCCTGAGGCAGTTGTGTTCAGTCCCCAGATATCAAGTAGAGTCACCGCCCACACTTTGATGGTCTCACGCAGTCCATATATGAGCGTGCATTGTTCTTACCATGTGAGACAACGCCATCAATTTTCTGGCAATGAAATGAACTCGCTAGCATTCCTCTTGCCATTGCAGATTTTTCAAGTGTAACTAGCCCCCCATAATGAGCTGAAGTAGGGTGGTAGATTGGGATAGTTGGTAAGAGCGAAACTAATCATGATGGAAAACAACCTCTCTTACAAAACAAAGTGAAAAAAAAAAAAAAATCTTTATTCATAAATTGGAGTTTAGCACTGCCTCATTGTAAGGCTCTATCCCTCCGATTGCCAGCTGCCTGGTTGGCATGGGTGTTTGTGTTAATGTAATAAGACTAAAATGCTTCCTTTTCATAAAATAAACTACACTTGAAGGTCATCCATTGTTTTGTTGTGTTAGTGCCTTTACTTCATCCTTGTGTCTGAGGCTGCTTTCCAGTATTTTTATTCCATAATAATCATTTTTAACTGACTCTGTGTGCCTTCCTGGCCACAGACAAGCCACCCCCACAACCAATACCTTAACAGTGCATATGTACTGTATTGTCGGAAGGGGAATTTGACAGGACATTTTCACCTGTGCCAATGCCAGCGAGCACCTTTCCCTGCAATACAGCGGTGTCTTTCGGTGAAGCAAACCTATGCTGATCTGCGAGAGTATGAGAGGGTGCTTCATTGCGAAGTCATTAAGCTCTCAATTTAACTTAAAGAAAAAATTGGAATATATATACTCAATTGATCAAGCTATCTACGTTGCGAAAATAATTTTAAATATGCTAAACGCAATTTTGTTTCGAAACCGGGGAACCAGAGCACGGTAACGAGAGTATGTTTACAAACATTCCGGCGCCATGTTGTAACGGTTCTCTGTCGATTTTTTCCTTGCGTTCTAAGTTTTGATGACGCCTTTCCCCGCTGTTATCTCCGTCGTCGCACCTACAGCCCTCAGAGATGGGTAAGTAGATCCGTGTACCGCGAATGCAGTGAGCATGAAACATCTACATGTGTGTAGGCGTTGTAAAATAACATCTACACCGTGGTATGGAACTACAGTCTCAAGAAGCCGAATGGTTGGGCATTCCGCGCGTACAGGCCTCGGAGCTCGAGATAGCATCTGCGTCGTGTGCAAGGAACATGGTTATTCGAAACGTTCAATTGAAACTGAAGATAGCGAAGATCTCTGTTAGCTCGATACGGCTACGTGAAAGTGCTTCGCTTATCACGTTGGTCGTAGCTACCAAGTGCGGGAGGTGCGCTGAGACTTTCTGACCGAGTTGGGCGCCTATTAGGACGCAGACGAGTTGAACATGATCACTGTTCTTTTTCAGTTACTTAGGTACGACGGGAGACAGACGTTTAAGCGTTCCGACACGTTATTCCCGGTGCCTACCGTGTTTTCAACCTGATTGACGCGTGAGACGTAGCAATACTTTTAATCAATTTCCAAGGCGATCAGAAAGCTCCAGTGCAACAGCTCCACGTTGGACGACACCTCAGCGAGCTGAAAGTCTGTGAAAACGACCGTTTTTTTTTTTTTTTTTTGTTTCGTTTGAAAGGTTTTCAGCGTCTGCGGGGAAACTGTCACAACATGTCGTCTGGGTTCAAACAAATACTCTTCAAACAAATCGTTGCTAAGGGCGTTGCTATGGGCTAATGCATGGAGGGTCCACACGAGGCTAGATTTTTGCTTACAAGTCAATAATTTTTTGTAAGCAATCTAACTTCTAGATATCTAATTATGATGTTTTGTAAACCATTTCTTAAGTATGACACTCCGCTTTGCTTTGATAGCAGACGACACAATAGATTTGCTGGCCTAACTCTGTTGCAGCGGGCGTCTTCATTGAATTGCTTCTGTAAACCAGTTACAAAAACAAGTGCATCATCATGACCGTAAAAACCTCCGCAATGTGCCTTTTTTTTTTCCTTGTGAAGAATATAGCTTTGTTCGGAGGGGCGAAAATGCCGTAAAATCAACCTACCTCATGCAAATCAGTTACGACGACGACCCGAGGTGCATTACCGGCGTAGTGCAGGCCACCATGAGAAACAAATCTTACGCCTTCGAGGTAAGTCGGTTTTATTATTATTATTGACGCTTGTACTAAATACTAAATTAAAAAGCTAGTCCAAACAGGAGAACATATGAAGAGCACAATGAAAAGAAATCATTAAAGATGAATAAACAAAACAACCGGATAGCGTATGGACACAGGCATACTTCTGAACGCCGTTTTACCATAAAAATATTAAGGCGCATTCACACTTTTGCGACCTCTTAAAACTGGGTTTCTTAAAACCTCTCACGAGAGGACACACTCGCGCCATCTATTGGGTAGCAGTGTAAACTTGACAGTCCGGCATATTTTCTATTTGTCGCGCATTATCCTTTCTTTCTTGGCTCGAAAAGTTTTGTCAACGTTATAAACAAGCCTTTCTGATAGACCGACACGCTGTTTACAAACAAGCCCGCATTTGCCCACACAAGGTGTGGGCACTGCGCGTGCGCAGAAACTGAATCCGCGTGACTTGAAGCGTCTGCGTACGCGCAGTGCCGTCCACAGCGCCACCGCAGGTATTATGCACATTTGACCTCGGAAATACCGCAAAACCTTCGCTCTTGTTAAATGCAGTTCCAGGGTCACTGCATAGATGGCGCCAGCGTGTTCTCTCGTCCCAAGAAATTTTGAGAGGCTTTAACAAGTCTAGTCTTTCTCAGTCGTACTCGGTTGCAAGAGTGAACGGGCCTTAAGCGCCATTCACAGTCTTGTGGCCGAGTAAGACTAGACCGGCTTTTGAGCCTCTTGCGATCTCTTAGGATCGGATGCGTTACAGCGGAGCTGGTCCCAAGAGATCGCAACAGGCTTAAAAACCGGTCTGGTCTCTCTTGGGGCCGCAAGAGTGTGAACGGGCCTTTAAGACTACTAAAAGTTTGATCTGGATTTTACTCTCACTACTACTTGCATGCAACTACTTTATCAATATTATAGTAATAAGATATAAATATACCGCCAGATTTTCAAACAATATGACCGAACAGAATATGGGTTTTACGTGCTCTTGGTTGTGTTTGGCCCTTTTTTTACATCAAGGCAACTAACCGCCAGTGCTACATGTACTCACCTTGTTTTTTTATCCAGTTCTCTCACGCTTTGGGGTCTTGCGGGAATCTGAAGAAATTGCAAGAACCTCTCTTCACGCGATGGTTACAACCAGGTATAAAGCACTCTCACATAGGGCGAGTCCGCAAAAAAAATTTGGGATCTCAACCGATCGCCTGAAGTGCTTTTCTCACAGGTGCAATGCAACCTTTTAGCAGACAATCACCTCAATCGACGACTGGACTTTCAATGAACTATATTTTGCATTGCACCCCACTATGAATTCTTATAAGTGTCTGAAGGTCATTATATTTCAAACAAATACAACTTCAGAATATAGTCTTTATTCACACGATTCCAACGATGGTGCCAGCTTGTGGCAGACGGCATACTTCTTGTGTTCGTAGTCCGCTGCAGGCATCTTGAGGACTGGAAGTTGCAGTTGTAAATATTTCAGAAACAAGCAATTATTGGCACACTTCTGTCTAAACATATAAGACATTCAAGCTTTCTGTATCTGTGAATTTTAGAAGTTTAAATCCTACTCCTGATTTTTGAACAGTCGGGTTTCCGTAGCAAAACCTAGCCACATGTATTTGTCCGCAACATCAACCCTAGCAATGGTTTGTTTGGACTCATGACGTCACAGTTACAGAGTCAATTGCTGGCGTCCATTATTTATTACTTGTTCTACAAACCCAATTTTTTAATTGTACTTTATTCGCTCAATATTTATCGTAAACATACCCAAATCAAGTGAAAATAGAACATGACTCACTAATTATTAAGATTGCTGATATGTGTTTGCAGTGAACAATTTTATGAACCTCTTACAAATATAGGGTAATCCAAGTCGCCAGGCTCGATCTAAAATGGACTGTAAAAATCGACGCCTGCACGTAGCAATCTAAACTTTTCGTCAAAGGTGTATTCCACAGGTCAGTTTTTTCCTAAAAAATTACAAAGCATAGCCAAGAAATTTGCTAGGGTCTACGGCAGGCAGTGGCACAGACGACAGGGGTCTAGTAGGGGGTGTTTGGTGTTCGTGTTGACAGATGGCGCTACCTCCTCATAGCGACGGCTCGCGACCACCATGGTTTATTAAAATTAAAAACCTTTTTGAAATGTACCTTCGGTTAAAAAATTAATGCCGATAATAAAAGCAAAACTTAAAGTAAAAGGGAAAAAAATGCGTCTGCATAACGACGGTGCTTTTGCTGTCAACGGATATTGTCTACGTGTCATCTGCTTTCTTTCACTGGTCGGCTGCACTTTTGAACGCTGCTCCAGACGCAATCTATCAATATGAACGCCAAGCACAACCCGCTAGTGGACTTGGTCGTCTGGGTCGCTGCCCGCCGTAGACCCTGGCAAGTTTCTTGGCCTTATTTTTTGTACAAAGAGAACTACGCTTTTTAATTTTACAAGAAAAATTAAAGCTGTTTACAACTCCCTGTAACGCCGAATTAGAGCGCAGCTCTTGAGGAGGAGGAAGGAAGGGTACTGGGGGGGGGGGGGGGGGGGGGGGGGGTCAAGTGACCTCGGGTGGCGGGGGGTCACGTGACCTTGGGGTGTCACATGACGTCAGGGGGGGGGGGGGGGTCACGCGACAATACTGATGACGTCATCAGTGACCTTCACTATTACCTTCATGAGTTACCTTTGTTACCCTCACGAGGGTCACGAGAGTTGCCCTCACAAGGTTCACGATGGTTATCCAGGTCACATAGCCCCCCGGGGTCACGTGACCTGCGGATACCCCCCCCCCCCGAGGTTACGTGACCCCCCGTTGACGTCATCGCCACTGATGACGTCATCAGTGACGTTACTGATGAGGTCACCGGCATCCGCATCGTCATCATCAGCGATGGTGTCATCAGTGACGTCACTGATGACGTCATCGCTGATGATGATGACAATGCGGATGCCGGTGACGTCATCAGTAAAGTCACTGATGACGTCATCAGTGGCGATGACATCAACGGGGTATCGGCAGGTCACGTGACCCCGGGGGGGGGGGGGGGGGGGGGGGGGGTCACGTGACCTGGATAACCATCGTGACCCTCGCGAGGTAACCCTAGTAACCCCTCTGAGGGCAACTCTCGTGACCCTTGTGAGAGTAACTATCATGACCCTCATGACCTTTTGAGGGTAACTAACCCTCGTGAGGGTTACGAAGGTTAGTAACCCTCGTAACCCTCACGAGGGTTACGAGGGTTACGCCGACGCCGCTCGAGCCGGGAACGGGCACCTAAGAGCTGCGCTCTAAAAAGTGAAAGCCATTTACAACTCCCTGTAACGCCGAATCGGAGCGCAGCTCTTGAGGAGGAGGAGGGTACTGAGGGGAGGGTAGACCCCTCCTCCTCCCCTCATTCTTTAATATGCTCCGGGGGAGTCACGTGACCTCGGGGGGAGGGGGGGTTGTTCACTGAATATGGGCAGAATATAAATATTGCATGTTCGTCTCCTGCCTTGTCCCTAGAAGTCCTCTGTGCCACACACTAATGACTGTAATGCATCCATGTCCCAGTGACTTAGCAGGCTTGCGTCTACTGCGTAGCTGGTTTGGGAGATGAACCTGTCACGAATGTTCATCCCCATGGCATGAAAAAACCTTCCAATAAACTTCTTGCCCCACCAGCCTTACACTGTTCACTCGCCATGGAGATCTCCGAGGTGAGACACTAGTTCCATGCCACTAAATTGCACAGCCCTGTGGTGAACAAATCACCCTGTAGCCTTGCTGACATCTCCAAGGTCACCGGTCTCGAGGTCCAGGCACCTGCACATAATCAATAATTGCTGTAGCAAAAGGTGACAGAATCCACCAGCGGATGCTACACCACGGGCACTCACTACTAATTGCCAACACTTAAATGTACAAAACAACTCATCTTGAAGTACAGAACAGCGAGCGGAACAAACACAACTGCAAAGGAATCGCACGGCAAACAAATCCCGCAATGCATTTCGTCTGCTGGGCGTGGAAGAAAGAAAAAAAAATTGCACGGTCAGGTGCAGCCACGTGACTTCCGCCACTCACTTTCTCCTCTCGACTTCTCCATGTAATGCGGGGTTTTTGGTTTCGAGCAGTTGCGTTTTTTGGCTTTATTAATAGAAATATTTTCACGTGTATTTCGATGCTGAAATTCAAGTACTAACCCACAATCTGGTGTCCTGTATATTGTTACAAAGGGAATGGAAGACCTACATATCATAGGTAAACTGGGCTTGTGTTGCTGTACCGGTTCCTTGACCACCGCTATGGTTCTCTCTAAGAGTAGCCTGAGGCAGTTGTGTTCAGTCCCCAGAATATCAAGTAGAGTCACTGCCTGCACTTTGATGGTCTCACACAGTCCATTCATGAGCGTGCATTGTTCTTACCATGTGAGACAACGCCATCAATTTTCTGGCAATGAAATGAACTCGCTAGCATTCCTCTTGCCATTGCAGATTTTTCAAGTGTAGCTAGCCCTCCACCCTAAAAAACCCGAAAGGAATTCAAGGATGGCTGATTTCCCTATCGAAAGTCCAATCAAAGATTGTGCTACGCCCCTCTTTCTGCGCCGTGGCGCAGAACACCAGGGGGTGCCACCAGACTGGAAGGCAGCAGGGGAGGGCATGCGACAGCCAGTCACAAGTGACGGCTTCCCGCCGAACTAAATTTTTCGAATATGCGCACCTTCGAAAAGTCAGTCCGCCGGGAAACCGTCACTCGTGATTTACTGTCACGTGCCCTCCCCTGCTGCCTTCCCGTCTGGTGGCACCCCCTAGTGTTCTGTGCCACAATGCAGAAAGAGAGGCGCGGAAAAATTTTTGATTGTACTTTTGATAGGGAAATCGGCTGCTCTTGAATGTGATTTCAGGTTTTTTAGGATGCTTAGAGCCTATAGATTGAGTTACAACAATAAATAGACAATCTAAAAATCCACTTGTGTGTTCCTTTAAGGTACAGGCTCCCATATTTCGCAGGCAATCGATCGAGCAGGCCTGTTTAGCATTTTTTGGAAGAAAAAGTGTATTGTCATGAATTGATATTATTAAACTTTCCAGTAACATGTACCCATAGATTGTTCTTTTACTTCAAAGGTGCCTGCTCCGATAGAACGCATGAATGCGACTGTCCACCTCAACATGAATATGGTTTTTTTTTGTGACCCCAGCTTTTTTTTTTCTGAAGAAACATAAATGTGGGTTCATTTATTTGCAATGCCAGCCCGCCACTCGCCCTCTTGCGTATGAACAGAGAACCAGAGGAGCGGGAGCAGCGGCGGCGGCGGGAAAAACGGTGGCAGGGACTGTCGGCCTTCGTGTGTGAAGCAGTTGTAACGAAAAAAGTGAGCATGTTAAAATAGGAATTCTTGTGTTCCACTTTGCAACAACATTGCACAAAAAACCGCAATGTCTAATTTCGTTAGGGACTTTTCGTACATCGCATCCGCTGCGGATTTCTAGTCTTGTGCATGGCCGCCAGCTCAATCTATGCTCAACCTGATTGCAAACGCTCCCGCTACTAGTGCAGAGCTTCAGCATACAGTCTACAAAAAGTCTATTCTTTGCCCTAAGTAGGAAAAATCTGGTCACGCAACAGTATGTCAAGCAATACACATCAAGAATGGGTTTGCGTTTCAAGTCCGTTACAAGGAACATGACAATTTGTTTCAAGCCTCTCTTGAAAGACAGGATATGCATACTTGGTTTCAAGTAATTATAAAGGAAATAAAGAAATGCTCAAAGAATTTTAAGTGTGTCTCTGTTAGCCAGCCGTTTGTGACAAGAGCCAATGATATTAGATTAGCTCAGTTAAGGAACTGCTCATAGACGCAGTATGAACGAGCCGTACCTCCCCTCACTCACCACGACTCGCCTCTCGTCGATCAACGCGCCACATGGCTGCTATGGTAACTGCAGTGTATTTTATGGAATACATGTGTTTTGAAGCTCAGCGTCTAGATGCAGTTCCACAGCCCTCTATGGAGCACACAGTTTGTAAACGAAAATCTAGATGGCGCTTCGAGCGACGGGAGGCGGACTGAAGCGAGTGAGGGGAGGTACCCCCTTCTACGAGCGTTCCACAAGTGAGGTAAACTAGTAACGTTGACAAGAGCTTAGGACGGGCAGTTTTGCCGAGGGACAGCAACGTTGCAACACACAACAAAAAATGTATGATATATTAAAATATATATTTCTTAAAGAGCAATAAATAAAACCCCTAAACACGCCAATTATGTTAATAGGCAGTTTCAGCATAGCGTTACCGCAGGCTACCTACCGTAAGCACGGCAACGCTCCAGGCGTGAGCTGAAAATTGTTCTTGAAAGACGCAATGCGAGCTTCCGGTTGCAATGCTACACCGCACGGTAGCCTGCGGTGACAAACTTCCTATCAATAACCATACAGCCGTTTGATCCACGTGTTGCAATGCACTAAAACCTAGAAGGTGAGCAGCGAGTTGCAAGCCTGTGACACGAAGAGATCAATACTGTGAACGCTGCTCTTCCGGAGCTTGATGGTCACCGTGCACGGCTCACTTTTAAAAACACTAATGGCCACCATTATCTTCATCACCCTCAAAAATATGTTGCCACAAACAGTGACGTGGTTGGTGCCTAAAACGCGCTCGCAAACCACAAAGCTTCGCAAGCTGGGGTTTCTGCAACTTTTAAATATCAGTATGCTCGTTTTTCTACCACGCAATATCTCCGTCACCTGTAATTAAATCCTGCCCTAACTGCTTCGCATTTGTAGACAAATGAATCATTTTTAGCGCACTGACAAGCGTGAACAAGCAGGTGCATGTGAAATCCTGAAGAATCTATCTTCGTCTCTTCCGCCATCTTGGAACTACTACCGCATCACGTATGGGGCGTTGGAGTTGCAAATACCGGATATTAGGCAATGACATAAAAATATCAATTGAACTGAAATGTCGACCAGCCACAGCCACCCCTTGGTTGATCTTATTTGAAATCACCCTTAATGTTTTTGGCACAATTCAGCAATAGCCGATATGTTTCAGTTCTGTAGAAATCTTCATCACATAAATTACAAATTGGCAAGGTGTATACACCGATGTGCGGCGTGTTCTGTTTACCAACACGGCAGGAAACCTGCGCATGCGCAGAAGGTATGTGGACAGAAGCGGCCGAGTTTTGTGTTTTTGCCGTTGCAGTATGGGGTGTACGTTTGTTGGTTAGGCTGCACAAGGTGCCTGAACTTCATTTGTTGTGGCATTTTGTGCCAACGAACCTCGTATGTGATGCTAGACTATTTGGGCTAGCTACCGGACCTTGAACAGCAGTGATACAGACAAACTGCATTGATGGCGTTGCACAGACAAACTGCGTTGATAGCGTTACCTTTGACAATTCTAATGGGCGCTTCGACAAAAAGTTGGTGCCACTAAAATTGATGGCTCATGTCGTCATTTATATGGCGCCTTCAACAAGCTAGTCCACAACCGGCATGATTCAGTCATACAAGTCTCTTGATTTGTAAAACTCTTGCAGGAGTATGAATGCGGCATAACCCTTTGAAGGAACAACATAAATTGCTATCTTGACCTATCGTGGTATGATTTACTACAGAAGTGATCTAGATGGTGCATTAATTATATAAAAAGTTTGAGCCCCCCACACTTAAGGAAACAACACTTTTTATGGGTGAATGCCTACTCCTTTCTGTGCAATATCATCAAACAGCCTTTTGGGCCACCGTGGCGTTTATTACGACTGAAAAACTGAGGGAATGGGAAGGAAGTAAACTTGGCTTATGTATTTTCTGCCTCCCTTTGCCAAAATAGACAGTGGCCTAAAATGTAATTTGGTTTTCATGCGTAAACTACAAAAAAAGTAGTTTTTGTTCTTTTTTTTTTTTTGTTCACTAAGGTGAGCTCTGTTCACTAATATAGCTAAAAATGGCCAATTTTATTAAAAAAAAAAAAAAATGGATCACGTGCAGGCAAGTTGACGGTTGACACCTGAAACTATGGTCAAAAAAAGAAAAAAAAAACTAGAAGAGATAGAAAGAAAGGACAGGCAATGTCTCAATTATATTCCACCTATTGGTCCGAGCTGTGCACGTTATTACTTTGTACAAATATCACCAATGACGAGTCACATTCGTCAAAGACAAGTTACGGTCAAAAATTGGTTTCGGTTTGTTTTCATCCTAAAAAGGCGCCAGAAAAAAAAAAATATTTTGAGCTTTTGCAATGTGTTTAGCCTGACAGCAGTTGTTGGCCTGGCAACATGGATTTAAAAATGGCGACACGCATGAGGAATGCTAATGGCGGTGATGGTCCCCAGAAAAAGAGCCGTTTCTTGCAGCAGTTCGGACAGCAGCGATGCTGAAGACCCCGAATTTGTCTTCAGAGTGAGTCTCACATTGCCTGTGAAGACAAGACGGCCTCAGAACGACGAGTGACCATGGTAACGTGCTTCTGAAGACTTCAGATAAAGTAGGTCAACTCCTTTTACAAGAGGTAGAACAGGTTGCAGGGAAACGCACAGGAATCCTGCCACTGAATGTCAAGAAGGTAGTGTTTATAATATTCCTTTGGCATCTGGGTTTTCATACATAGTTTAAAGTGGATGTTATGTTAATGAGTGCATCATGGAGCATAAAAGGTGTGTTCTCCTGCTGTCCCCAAATTCAGAAACTAGTACATTTACAAGTTTGCAACAGTTGTCATCCGAATTGGATGGCCACCACGGTGATAAGCCAAGCGAGATCAGTTCAAACGTGTGGTAAAAGAAACTCTTAGTATTGGTTCTGCTGGAAATTGTGTAAGTGTCTTGTTGATGGTGATTGACAAGCAAGTACAAACTTTTTGACCAATGCAATTTTTTTGTTGTCAGTTGGTTGACCTTGGTATGTGTGGAAGCGTCGAGTGCATTTCTTCTTTTGTTCGCCCTTGCTGACAGTCTGGGTGTGTGACTTGGTGCAAGGGTTCTTGGCGTTGACTGCAGTATACCGCTATAAAAGGGTGTGGTTCTAGAATAAACCTTCAGCTGTGTTCGAGATGGTGTGTGTGTGTCATCCTCTTTTAAGTATCCTTTTTCCTTCCGGTGTTTCAGGTTTTCGTCTGCAATTCACCAGCTTGCCTGTACTTTTACTCTCCTCTGAAATATCGCTTTTTAAAATGCTGGCAATTGAATCTCACCTAGCCCGTTACAAACTATCCCATGCACACAGGGATGACTTACATGATTGTGCTTCCTGTAGCAGATCCTCATGCTTGTGGTCGCCAGTGGTCACTCCCTCTTGGCTCACAAAACAATGAAACAGTGATTATAGGCACTTATTAGCAAGAAAACCATTATATCCTAAAGCATATAAGTCATATACTAAAATAATTTGGTATGTCGCGGGAACTGCAACTTTTACATTCTTGTGCAGCAGTATGCAAAATAAGAAATAAGCATGTAACAGGCAACTTGAGGTAAAATGGTTACACATTAACTTAGAAATAACCTGTATAATTGAAATTAAATTGGCAAGCTCTGGCCATTAAAACACTTTTCCAATTAAGACCAGCTGATAACATAAGCCACCTGTTGGAGAATGGCGAGCTCAAGCACCTCTTGACATTATCCAAAGTGGAAAAAGCTGCATATTCTTGTACAGTAATATCTAAAAAAAGCGCCAGTTTCAGCGAGGGGCACGCTCATAAACGAGCATTTCGAGGCGCTATGGTTACCCGTTAATTTAGAGACAACCGTTCTGCATCAACTAAAATAAAACTGCCAATACCTGGTTGTTAAAAAAGCGTTATGATTAAGGTCAGCATATAATGTCTCGCCTAACGTAGCCTGTTGGAGGATGGCAAGAGATGCCCCTCTTGCCTTTAGCTCGAGCATCTCTTGACATTCTCCAAAGTGGAAAGAAATCCAAGCTGTCTAACACGCCATTCCTTTTTGCAAGAGGGACACTGCCCCTTTTTTGTAGTCCAATTGTCAAAACTACTGATTTGCAAAGTAGCCATGCTCCTTGAGGGCGAGCAGACATGCTCGGAACATCCACAGGGGGCTGAGCGGATGCTGCTCCTTCTGTAGGAACTCACCTGGCTACAAGGCCCTCCATGATGTGCTGCTGCTCCAAGCTGGTGGGAGGTTTGCCATGCATGGGACCAGAACCAGGGCGTTTCTTTTTGGTGGGAAAGCACCGTGGTTGTTCTTCCATCTTTTTGTTGTGGGGGACAACCCTAGGTTTTGGAGAAGTCTCATCGGGAGCAGAGTCAAGTACTTGGGCCTTGGTACGGTATTTCAACACCAGGGAGCTTGAAGAGCTTGTCAATTTCTTCCTGGAGAGGGACTTGTTCAGTCCACTCATTGCCAAACATATGTTGTCCTCTGAATTTGGTTGAGTCTTCTTCATCCCTACCTCAATACCCTGCCGAATGTCATCCAAGAGGGACTGTGGCTCATCATCTTACGTAAAGCCAGTTGCTTCACATGATGTTACTGGCATTTTTACACCTGGCTTAATGTCAACCTCCTTCACTGTCGTCACATGAAGCCCCAGGTAAGCTACAGCATGAATATGCTTGCACATTGATGTTGAAATCAGGCTGTCATTGCAAGTGCACTTGTAAATGTCGATAAAGATGTCACAGTCCTTGCAATGGAGCATGCAACTCTGGCAGGGGTCGCCCTTCTCAACATGGTAGCTTCTCTCTGCCTGGGACTGAGACTTTACAAGCCAGCCATTGCCATTTTGCAGCTGCTCTACATCTGATGCTGGAATTTTCATCCTCTCCTGGTGCCTCCGAAAAAGGGCTGCATCATGCCAATCAGTTTTTCCTTTTACGAGCGACTCGAGACGCTTGTAGAGGCGGTACTGGGTCAGTTCGAAGAGGGTCATCAACAGCTTGTCGAGCCTCTGATTGTGAGTTCCATGCAGGTAGTGTGACTTCAGGTCCTTGTTTGTTGCCTCCAAGTGGTTGGTAGTATTAAAAGGAATGCCCTTTCTGAAGCAGAGCGCCCACTGTTCTGCTCTGCCACCATGGTAGTGCCCAAAGTACTGAACAAACTCCTGTACTTATTGAATTAGTTTTGGGTCAGCCTCTCCACTTACAGTAGTTTCTGAGAGAGGAAGCCCGTCAAAGCTCGTTGGAATTGACCCTCATCTTTGCAATTTCTCAGCGCCCACAACTCGTCGCAAAGACGGTCACGGGTTTGCTTATATCTTGGACCGACTGCAACTTCAGAGCCCAGTTGTGGCTTACATGCGAGGAGCAGAGCATCCAATGTTGGGCACAGCCCATCACTTCCTCCCATGCATTACCTTTATGGCCTTAAGGAGCGTTTCATAGTCTTGGTGCCTAGTTACATTGAGATCAAATATGTGCATGGCATGCCTGACTGATCTTCTGCAACTGTCATGAGTCTTCATTTGCAGATTGTGGCCATTTGTATTATGAGTAGAGTCAATGCACAGGAACTTGGGGCCAAGCCAAGCTTTGTGAGGAGTTCTTTCTGAGGGACAGTCATCAGGGCAAGCTCAAAGCTCTCTTTGTTTTCCTTCTTCCATGTCAGTACAGGACTGGGGAATCTGACTTTGTTCAGTTCCTCCACTGATTCTTGTGCCGTAGCTCTTTCGTCAGAATTTCATGCTCGACGGAGATGTTGCCAATGTCTTTCATTGAGAGCAAATGTAGCCTGCCCACCTCACTGCCAGGGGAAGAATGTGCGTCTACAAGAACTTTACGGGTGGGGATGCCTTGCTTTAGTTTATCAGCTAAAGCCTCCTTCTCAGTCGTAAAGAGGCGCTGGTGCTTCAGTTCCTTCAAGTGGCCGTAGTGTTCTGCCTGGTACTCTACTGTCACCTTGCCATCTTTCTCTGTTGCTTGAATTGTGGCTAAGCATTGCACATTAGTCTTACAAGTGCCCTGGGCTCTCAGTTGTCGTTTACCTCTTGCTCTGAAATGATCCAGAGCGGTGGCAGTAGCAATACATTTTCAGGACACCCTCATCTCGTCCCTTGGGCCCGTTGTGAAGAACGAAGCGAACGTGCTCTCTGCCTTCCTCAGCCTCCCTCCAGTCACTGAATTCTGGCAGGCAGAGAAGAAAGAAAGCTTAAAATGAAATGGCCTGAATTAAGAGTGGTATGTCAGTCACATCATATATTCCCCTGCTTTAAAACATCTTCATGTTTGTTTCACTAAATGTACATCCCGATCAGACTTTTAGCTGTAGCATGCGGTCCATGGTTTTTTCGTGCTCTTAATGCCCACATAGTAGGTGCACCCCAAAACACTACGGACTGCAAGAACAAGTTCACTGCACTCCACATGTGTGGTGTTTGCAAGTGCACCTGCTATGCAAGTGACGGGAAAACAAAACAAAAAATGTTTTGCACATTCATAAGTTCAATGCAAGTGCGCACTACAACGGAGAGGGAGCACAAGTTTCATTGGCTCCGTGTCGACCGCGCATCTTTCACAGAACATATTAAATCTTCGGTTAACCAAACACTATGAATTTTATTCGCGAATCGAATTATCCTAGAGCTTACTATTCAATTTGTATTCAAATATCAAAGTATTCATACACCCCTAGAAAAGAGTCAAGTCCCATCATAGTGGCAGTCACAAGAGCAGCTGAAAAACCCCAGTATGTTGGTACCATGTAAACTGTAGACGCGAGATATATGCTTACCGTAAAATTCTGAGATGCCCTGGCCCCGAAAGGTAAGCCACCCCAGTTTTTGGCTTCATTTGCTTTTTTTCTTTTAGTTAGCTATGGCGGGATATAATGTGTCTAGTTATAGTGTCGAGTTAGCTATGGCGGGACATAATGAACCGTTGCCGACTGGCAAATAGAGCCATTATTGCTTCACACTGCAAGCGAGCACACTCCTTATTTTGAGCCAATTTTTTATTGATTTTAGGTGGGCTATCTCTCGGGGTATTAGGGTAACACTATGACCCCCCTGCTCCACTCCCCAGGTAGCCATACTCCCATCATACATATCTGTGGCAACAGCCAAAGCCGCTACAATCAGGTGTGCCAGGTTTGTGCTGAAGCTTATGTCCTATCCACAAGCTTTAGCGTCGGTGCACGAGAACATGCACTAGCTGAAGGAATAAAAATTTACATTAGATTTTGTATTAGAAAGGGCTCAGACGTTCATTCAACTCTTTCTTGACCTACCGTAACGTAACGAGGAAGTATGTTACCGCACAAACAATTCAGTGCTAAATCAATTGCATGTGGTAAAATCCTCCTCCAGGACGTTATAAGGTAGGTATATATGCTGGAAGTATGGCTATTCCCATACACAGGTGTGCTTTAGGAGGCGATCCTGTTGATGTCCTGATGTGAAAGTAGAAAGTCGTGTTTGTAAAGTAACATGGCTTAAAGAAAGCTGAAGTGGTTCCTAAAAATATAGTTGGAGGTGAATTCTTGCCTGGTTTTACCCCATGAATTCAAATATGACAATTATTTGGTGAAAAATTATTGGCAAATGCAAGATATCCATGTTTCCCATTCACCAATTACGACGTCAAATATAGGTTTTCGGCTACACTGCGTCAGAGCCGTATATGGGGAGAGTTTGGTCAGTCTATGATCTCGCCGCCGTAACGCCCTCCTCCCAAGTGAGCCAATCAGCACACGGCGCAGAGCGAGAGGCATGAGCGCATGCATGTGAACTCCCGGCTGCTCCCAGCTGAGCGGGGAGGGCCGCCATTTTCGTTCATTCTCCCAGCGGAATGCATGGGATCGGCATCTATATCACGATTATTTCCTTTTATATCGCTGGCTCTGGCAAGAAAATGATATACTGTTATTCCTCGGTAGGTTAAAAAGCTAATAAATGAAGTTTTCTCACCGTAAGGCCACAAACGTTTATTCAGGCGAAGAAGTTGGCCCGTAGCAGACGACGCATAGCCTCAGCAGTGCTCTTCCCTGAGCAGTCTCCGACAGCGTTGCGGAAAAATGGCGGTCTCCTCTCTGCTCCCTTCTTTCTCTCTCGCTCCTTCGGCGCTCTCTTCCTTTCATTTAATTTTCTCCTTTTCGGTGCCTTCGTTGCCACACCCACTGGCCAAACTCTCTCAATATACGGCTCTGCACAGCGCATGCCACTCCATAAGGGGTCCCCTTCATTTCATTGAAACTCGCTTCGTAAAAGTATGTTTCGTGGACAACTTTTCATGGACACGCGTTTCGTAGACACAATCGTTTCATTGATGCTTGTTATGCGAATTGCACGCTGTAGGGTCATTTCATCTTGCGTGTATCACTGGGGTACGCATTAACCCACCCACCCACCTGCCTGCCTGCGTTCACGCCGCTTCGCAGCGGCTCATTACAAAAATGTTAACCCACCTTACCGACACTGCACGAGACTGTCGCGGCGACAGTCTCATGCAGCTTATTACAGAAAAAAAGCTAATCTGAGCTGTCGATGAAACATTGTGTGTCGCTGAAATGTCATGCAATGAACTGATTGCCAACTCTCCGGGAGCACGCTGAGCGTGCATAGCCTTGATTAGTGCAGTTGGTGTGCAAACTTTTTGAGGACCGTGCACCTGCAGAACAAAAGAGCTCTGTATACGACGTCACAAACTACCACTTTGAAAGCACTTTTCAGAAGGGAACGAAGGAATAAACTCGTACCGCACAGCAAGTTTTAGGCATCTTGAAAACAATTTGCACAAAAGACGAGAGAGGGACAGGACAAGTGCTACTATCGAAAAGAGTGCAACATTTTGAGATTCAAAGAAAGGCAATGTAGCATTCTGATGCTCCAGAAAGATGAACGAACCCCCTAGAAGAAAAAAAAGGAAAGAAAGAAAATTAACAGACCAACTTTCTTCTCGTACTTCTCTAAACACGCATTTAACAGTCAGCCGATGATACTAGATGGTAACGCTAGTTGCGTTTCTGTTCTTATCCTCTTATTTTGCAATGTTTTCGAGATGATCAAACTAGCCCAACAATACTTTTGATTAATTTCCTATACGACAACATATGCTGGGATTTCATGTGCCAGCTTGTGCTAATAGAGGAACGAGTGTATTTTATCCCTCTGTGCAATCGCAATAGTCACCATTGGTGCGGATGCAAATTTGTGGTAATGAATTGTCGTCTCTTTTCCGATTTTTTAGTCTTTAAACAAGAGCTTGAACCGTGTTTTGTAACAGTGGTAGACATTGTGATCGATTTTTCTTTTGTACAAAAGTAAGCGAATGCACTTACCTTTCAACAAATTGAACTTTAACTCCTCACGCCTCGCGACGAACCCGTTTTTCGCTTCAAAGTAGCGCAGCAAGTCCCCAATGGAACGCAAAAGCCGTTGGACACAGATCGCATGCAAGGCGGCAGCGGACAGTGTGATCCAGCTCGTGTCAGCGTGTCAGCGTCCCGTCAATGCCGTCAACCTCCTTTAGGTGCCTCTTTAAGTTGTAGATTTTCTTGAAGCACCTGTCACAAATCATGCACTTGTACTTATCTGGGTCGGCGTTATGCCGCTAGCATTCACAAAAGCAACAGAGCAACCACATCCGAAGTTCAAACTGAGAACCGTTGAAAACAGCGAGGCCAGGGCAGCCAGGGCGGCGCCAGCGTGCGAGTCATACGTGACGCTATCATCATCATCACCACCACCCGAACGGATTCCCTACGGGCGGTTTTCCCTACGCTGGCGTTGTCCCCAGATCTAGGCACGGGCAGATCTCTGGATAGGCGCTCGCGGTAGCTAATAGCATCCTCGATCATCCGCACCGGTGCGCACCGGGGCACTGAGGTGCGCCCCTTCATCTTCGATCAAGTGCACCGGTGCGCACCGGACATCCTCGATCAACGAAGCGCACCCTCCCGGTGCGGCTTTTCGTTGCCCCAACGCGCACCAAGAAAATCGGCGGTGCGCCGGGGGGGCAGTCCCATCAGGCATTGCGGCCAGGAGCGGGAATCGAGAAGATGGCGGGAGTAGCAGACGCGCAGACTATCGAGATGGCGATCTTGCAAAAACGAACACGCCTCGCAGCTGCACTATACTTCGTTTCAGCTTCGGTCCAGACGCAGCCAAAGCTACAAGCGCGAGCTCCGGGCTTTCAGCATCCCTGCCAAGCACGCGCGCTCGTGCAGTGCAAACACTGTTCTGGGCCACAAGCTCGCGCTTGTAGCATCGGCTGCGTCTGGACCGAAGCTGAAACGAAGTATAGATGATTTCCTCGGGTCTTCTGACGGCGAGACGACGAGCTTCTCACCATCGCCGCGATTACTGGCGATTGCTGCGGTGGCAAGGAGCGCCCGAAAAGCACGAACTTCGTGGAAAGCGGTGCGAAGCGTTTCGATGACAGCGAGGCAGAGTGTCGAACCGATATTTTTATCGGTTCGGTTCGGGTTCGGGTTCACGGCTTTCGGTTCAGTTCCGGTTCAGTTCCGGAGCGCAAAAAATAACGGTTCAAACCGGTTCGAACCGGTTTGAGCCGCTAAATTGGGAATATATTTTCCGCGTTGTTCTGTCAATAGGCACTATTTAGGCCGTGAAACTAACTGCTGTAAACGATCTGATTTTTGCGAGGACCTATTCTTGAGAATTTCGCGAATCGCCTGCAATTCGCGAAAAATGGGTCCCGCGAACAATTTCGGTAAAATGTAAACACATTGAAATTTATATTGAGATTCCACCGCGGTCGAGAAAATTACAACCCGCGAATTATTCCAAAACTTCAGCTTTGACCTAAATCGCGAAATATTGAGCCCACGAAAAATAAGTCGTTTACAGTATATAGTTTTCTTCTTTTTTTTTTATCGTTTGCTCATTCCAGTTTTATTTTCAGGTACCAAAATTATAAAATTCTGTTATTTATTCCTACACAACAAGAAAGGAAAATCTATATTAACATACAAAACGTGGTGTTTATACGACTCAACATCCCTTCGTTTACCAGAGTCACATACATTGTACCTGAATCGAAATGTTTTCGCGAAGTGAAGTAGGTTGCCTAAAATACCCGTGATTGGTACAACTTTGTATCGCAGTATCAGATGTTGAATCGTGGTTTTGCCCTTGAACTAAGGAATTAATTACAGTGAATAAAATCATGAAATGGGCACCTCGTCGCCATATATACCATAAAATGTGTTTTACGGAATACGTTTCACAATATATATATATATATATATGATGACGAGACGACTGAGCTTAAGGCAATATAATTTTCAAAATGTCACGAAAGTCACGGGACAAGACCTTCCAGTCTATATTTTATAGAAACACTAAGCGACAATCGCAATGCTTGTTTTTCTAACTAGCATTGTTTGCTCTCAGCACCATGATGCGGGCGATGAATCATGCGAAAAGGAGTGGCTGAAATTGTTCACTCTAATCTATGAGCACCTTCGTACTGAGATCGAATCTGACCTAAAACAGTGCTTACTTATGTGTACATTTTCTTATATTGGATAAACTGGCATAGCCTGGATGTTGAGGTTTGCTCTTGACAAAATGCCGGTCAATTTAATTTGCAAATGAGCATCACCCTCGCTAATTGATGATTTTTGTTAAATAGAACAAAGTGGTATTTCGTGCTCTACTCAATTCGGAAGCTACTTAATCGGACACTTTCTGAAAGTTTAAGTGTGCAATCGTCATAGTTCCACCATTCGTTCCAGTAAAAAAACGCGATAATAAAAACACATAAAAAAGGCGACAATAAACTTTTATATGTATGAGAAGTTATATATGCGTGAAGAACATATAGGCATTTAAATTAGCTTCAAAATAAAAATAAAATTATTTAAAGCTTTTCCAAATCACCTATAACGTGTCTATAGAGGATAAAAGCCCCGAAAAAGATTTGCAGAACATCTTTCAGATAATTTAAAGGTACACTTACTTATATATCTTTGAGGTGAGGATCTTCTATTTATGCTGCCAAATATTGAGACAGGAATTAAGTATATATTTATTATCATCGATAAATTTGACTTTATGAAGTTCACATAACCGCCTGAGACCGACACGGAAGGACGATACTCGAAAATACGCCAGCTGTTGAGTCTTCGGCAACGTGCTTTTGTTAGCTGTTTTGCCGTGTAAAATACTGGGTTGCAGGGTATGCCAAAAAACACTGTGGTCACATGATATATCGGAAGGCAAATACACGAAATGGGCAGAAATAAGGAGATGACACGCAATTTTTTTCTAAATAATCCCTTACACAACGCTTTACTGCAAAAAGAGATGCATAGAAATGCATAAAATGATATTCCTAATTAAACATAGATTCCGCGCAGGGCAAACGAAGATTTTATAAATCCTAATATAAATCACTTTTGGGCATCAGCTTGCCTCAGCTCGAAACGTCGCGAGATACTGCCTCGGGAGGCTAATTTTATCTTAGGTTTTACGTGCACTTGTTTTGGGACCTTACTTCACGACTCTGTTCTTTATCAATCATGTGCTCCAACATCTCATTAGGCTGCCTATATCATCGCGAGACTGCTATAAATACTACACAACTTTACACCTTGGACGTGTACTGCTGGTGTTGCGAACGTCGCACTTCACCAGAAAGCTGACGTATTTAACATGGTTTGCACGTGACGTAATCGCACTAGATAGTGGTTGTCATTGCGAGTTGTTCTTGCTGAGAATATCAAATCCGGCGGGGCAAAATGCACGCTGCAAAAGTTTCGCGCTCAGTGCAAGCTGTGTATTTGAGAGGCACACGTTTTTCTTGCTGGTGCATCGTCGTTAGGCACGGCGCGAGTAACTCGCACGACGAAAACGTGCTTTCTGGCAAGAGTGTTTTTACAAATAAAAGTTTTACTAACTACCCATCTGTCACTACCGTTTCCAGGCCACGCTTTGTAGTCTGCGCCGAAAATGCGGGGCAGAGGAATCTTTACGACACAGTATGCTTTAAAACTACCCCCCTCCCCACTCCCTTTTTCTTTTTTTTTTTTTTTTAGTTGCTCCTCAAGATACTTTTTGTTCCTCAGGGATTGCCTGCTCCGTATTGAGTGGTGTTCACTCGACAATTATATTTGTGTCACTTGTTAACAGTAATTCTTCCTTGTTTTTACTTTGCACCACACTGTGACGTTTAAACAAAATACAGGGCGGTCGAAAATTGGAGAACTTAAGAACGACACTCCTGTGAGACTTAGAGCGGCTGCTATCCCCCTGAGGCCACTAGGATCTTTCTTTTCAGGTATCCCTCCCGTACACACTAATAGTTCCATGTAACGTCGGACTAATACGTCACATTTAGACCCTTTAACACTTCTATTCTCGGGACAACTTTTTGAGGCAGTTCAGCAATAACGAAAACATGTTTGGGAGCCTGAAGGGTGTGCATACATGTAAAATGGGTCGTGCAGCATTTTTTTTTTTAACCTTAAGTTCAATAAATACCGCTAAGATGTAATCCCTGACGTTGATAACTTACAAAAGCATCCATTAGTTTGCCCCTCCGCGAAATGGCAGACAGTCGAAAGAAAGAAATGAAATTGCTTTTCCCTCCTCAACTCGCAACTAGAACTATCAGCCACGTGATCTGATTCTAATATACACACCGTCAGTGTTTATCATAGTCATACGCAGGGTTGGCAAAGCAGAGAGCATGGGCTGATCTTCAGATATAGTTTTAGTTGGGCTACAATGCCCGAGCCCCACTAAAGCGACAAACAGAAACAAACAACAGCGGCTAGCCTTAAACCAGAGTATCTATGCTCAAACACGAGTATCATGCACACGATGGTACCATTTGCAGGCTTGTAAACGCTCGTGCTAACTTCGCGAGCACCGAACAACTCAAAGCCGTATAAAGGTACCATCGCGAACATGCTGCATGTGTCTGAGGCTTGTCGCTGTCGTTTGTTTCTGTTTCTAGTTCTAGTGGGACTCGGGCCCATCATAATTTTTGAGTTGAACACGAGCCGTCACCCGAATGTTTGGCGATGCTGGTTGTCATGAACCAGAGCATTCAACTCGGGATCATGACAATCGGGTGCATCATGGTGTCACGTGACTCTCAGTGCGAAGTTGTGATGTCATGTGACGTCACGGTATCGACAACGTTAATAGATCTAGCGACGTCCTTAATTTGAATCTACGCGGTGAGTCACGTGACGTCACGGGGTCACGCGATGTGACATTACTTGACAGCATGTCTTGACATCATGACGTCACGTGACGATGTGACACATGGCTAATCACAGTGCCAATAAGAAAGCGCCACAGAAAACCAGGATTTATTATACATTGCAATTCTGTATATGACGTTTTACAGCTGCCACTTTTTTTATTCCAAAATAAGAAATTTGTAATACTGACAAAAAAAAAATACCGCGAACCGTTTTGAACCGGTTACCGTTATATTTTTTTCCGGTTCAGTTCCGGTTCAGTTCCAAGATGGCGGCGAAGATTTCGGTTCGGTTCAGTTCCGGTTCGGCTAAAAATAACGGTTCTGTTCCGGTTTTCGGTTCGGTTCGGTTCCGGTTCGACACCCTGCAGCGAGGTACGGCTATTATCTGGTGTTTCGTTTTCTTGAACCACTGATCTCAATGACAATTGCTGGATCGCGCTTGCCGCTCCCGCAAGTGAAGCCACCGGACGCAACCCCGCTGGGATACGATTTCCCGTTTTGCTAGCCTTTTGCTGCGGTTTTCCAGCGTGCTGTAGACACGTTTTCTACTCGTTCGTCGTCATTCGCCGAGGAAGTTTTTTGAGACTCAGTGTATTGTTGAGACTTGCCGTTGTGAACACGTGAAAAATTTTACGGAAGTGCAGTGTCGCAGGAAAAAGGCACAACGCGTCGAAAGGAAGGGCTGGCGGCGTGATCAGAGCTTCCTTGGCACGCCGAGTGATGCATCTTAGTGCCTTCGCACGCTTGGATACCGGTCAAGAATTGACGCCGCGCCAAAGTTCTGGACGTGTATCGCGCGTAGATGCCTTTAGATCATTTATATATATCGGCCACGGAGTTCTGGATCGTCCAGCTGTTCCGGTGAGTTGTTATCAATAAAAGGGGGAGATCTGTACGTGTTCTTATGTACTATATTAACCATGGCTATGTCCCAAATCTACTCTAATAGATTCCGTGGGAGCACGAATAGGGCAACGTTGTGGAGCCAGGGGGGTTTTTGAAAGCAAAAGTACAAGACGGCGAGAATGAAAATCTTTGAAGCGCGGCCGATATGGTCGTGTGCAATCTGTTGACCAATTACAATTAGGCGAGCCGCGCTCAAACGTCAAGTGCAATTAAGTATGTTGATAATAAGCCAGCACTGATCAGTGATGAGGAGCTGTTGTGCACGGTATTGTGTAAATCGTCTAAGGACGAAAAAAAAAGACGTACCTTCCCCCCATCTTCCGTCGCTAGTGGACGCTGGATTAAGCTCGTTCCTAAACCGCGAGGGGAAAAGACGCTGATCCAGAGGCACGAACAGCTTCACGCACATTGCACTCGCTAAACACATTCACACGGCGTCGGTTCTTGGTCGGTATCCAAGCGTGCGAAGGCACAGAGACACGGCACTTCGGCGTGCCAAGGAAGCTTTGAACACGCCGCCGGCCCTTCCTTTCGACGCGTTGTGCCTTTTTCCTACGACACTGCACTTTCGTAAAATTTTCCACGTGTTCACAACGGCAAGTCTCAACAATACACTGAGTCTCAAAAAACTTCTTCGGCGAATGACGACGAACGAGTAGAAAACGTGTCTACAGCACGCTGGAAAACCGCAGCAAAGGCTAGCAAAAACGGCAAAGCGTATCCCGAGCGAGTGAAGTCCGGTGGCTTCACTTGCGCTGCAGCGAACAAGCGGGGAAGCGCGATCCAGCAATTGTCATAGAGATCAGTGTCTTGAACCAATAATGGATGGCCAACATATACATGTGGAATTGTCACCCGCTTCGTGACCCCATCGACAATCACGTCCACGATGTTTATTTCTGTGGGACCGTCAAATCCGCGAGTAAAAAAATAGAAGAAATTGACGGCAGACGGGCACCGTGCGCTGACCTACGCAAGAAAAAACGAACTAAACGCGAAGTGACGCAAGGTGGAGCTCGCCGCGGTGCACCGGCGCGGCGCAGTTTGTCCTCGATGTTGCACCGACATCGCGCTGCACGACCGAGGAGCGCTGTGCACTGTGCTGGCTTCAGGGCGATTCCGGTGCGTGTTGATCGAAGATGCACTTTTTGTCGACGTCTGGGTGGACGGCTCTGACTATGCCCTTTGTAACGGGCGGTAGCTTGCGCCACCTAGCAGAAGTCTAAAAAAGACAAGCATGATTTCTTCCGCCCTCCTAAGACCAATTTTTTCCCCTTATCACCAGGCAGCCTGGGATATCACCAGGATGACCTTCGGGAGATCGGGCAAAAAGCTAAAAACATCACCCCCGCCTTTTCCTCCAGGCGAGGGAGTCGCCAATTTTCCTCTGGTTAAACCTTGTCGGCGTTGACCCAACACCGGACCCACTGAGAGACAGGGTTGAGACTTTGGGCCGGAACCACGCGGGAGGGAATCCCAATTTTCCTCTGTCCCCAGATGTGTTAGTTAGTTGTGCGTCATTCAATTTTCCCTAGATAATTTCCACCAATCTTCTAACCGCCTCTTTGTGATTGTAATCCTTTTTTTTTTTTTTTTTTTTTGTTCCGTTCTTCTATTGTCGCTGCTACAACACAGGGCACCGGCCAGATTCGTTTATCACTTCAGGGAGGGCAGGGCGAAGCCCCGTGCACTACAAAACCAAGTGCTCTAGTATCTCACTCATTATGACAGGCGGCACATAATGTGTCCGTCTCCTGAAATGTAGCCCTACACGTCCTCGTCCTCAAAACTCCCGTTCCCGCCTCGAACAGCACCAAACTTATTGTCAAACACATTTTCCTTTCTTATATTCTGCTTTCGTGACCTGTACACCTTTAGAGCTGATTTCTCCTGCATTCTTCCCTCCCACGTTTTCCTCTCTGCCTCTTTCTTCCCCTTTTCCACTGAAGTGGTCCGCTCAGTCCAATCACCAGTAAGTAGGTATTTAAATGTAAGCTTTCGGGTTCGGTTTGTCCATTTTGTGTCTAAACTTTGCATGTATAAATACTTGAAAACCTTCTGTGCCCACTGCGTATCATCAATTTCGGTCAACCTTTGTTCAAATTTCAACTTACTAATTGCCTCCCTGCTCTCAAGAGACGACCAGCCCATGTCCCTCTGTGCTCCCTCATTTGGTATCATTCCATTTCCTCCCAGTGCCAATCTGCCTGCGCTTCTTTGTCAAATCTGTAATCCTGATTAAACCTCTTGAATTCATGCACTGTATCCCATTGCCAAAAGACAGCCCTGGTAACATCACTCATTTCCATATACCCCTGACCACTTCATATCTATTATAGTTCCATGGTGCCTTCAGTTTCATAATATATTAATTTCTTTTCCCTTTTCTAATTATATTCTCATGTTCCTCTAGATATTTCCTTCCCTCAATGTGCCAGACTCCCAAATATTTGTATTTTCCTACATGATCTTTTACAATGTCTTGTATCCTCAGGGGTTCCCTCTTTTCGTCGTTAAACAACATTACTCCAGACTCGTCACTACTAAAACTCATGCCCAAGGTGTCCCCTTCCTCTCTGCATATTTCAGCTAGTTCCTGTAATGTATCCTAGTTATCTGCCGTGAGTACTATGTCATCCACATACATCAGTCATGGTATTACCTGTATTACATTTCTCCCTCCTTCCATATAACTCACATCAAAACCCAAGTTGCTCTGCTCTAATTTCATTTCCATTTCACAGAGATACATCATGAAGAGCAGAGCTGACAGTAGACAGCCTTGCCAGAGTCCTCTTTTTATCGCTGTGGGTTGTGTAGTTTCTGCTTCCCATGTAATAACTGCCTTATTGCCTGTGTACACCTGCTGAAGAAACCTAACCAAATTTGCGTCTAAATTATATCCTCAGCGTTTGGTGCAGTGCGGCCCCGACTCGCGGTTCTCAAATAACTAAATGTTAATCAACCATGAAAGCCTAATTTGCTAACGCTTGTCCCAGTGGGAGGACGGTCATGATCTCTGCTCAAAACCCTTGCTTTTATAATTTTGTTCACATTGCCCGGCACACCCCCCAGATCGTTTTTTCTTCTGTCTCAGCCATTTCCAGTTCACCGATAAACCGTTGAACGCGACAAGGAGCGCCCATTTCGGCGGCTGAGTCAAGCCAGCCAGCAGGCCGCAAAGCTAGGCAAGCCAATCTTCCGGCTGTCAACTCTCGAGCCAATTGGTTGGCACCGCACCGTACGCTTCCGGATACGCCACGCCCAAATACGGCGAAGCGTCGAGATCCGTGTCGGCCGGATCGCCCCAATACATGTGTATTTACGCCAACCTTGAGACGTCGACCCGCCGAAACGCCATGCCCTACGTAGTTCGGCCTTTAGAAGACCTATTTAAAAGAAATCGAGGAAGAGGCACCGAAGCAGACGACATGAGAAGAGCTGTGGTCGTGGTTTTTAACTTTATTTTTCAATAAAAAATAGCTTTTACAGAGACTGTACAAAAAATTTACCACTTATTTACATTTGTAGCAAGACACATCTCTAAAACGAAACCAGACACTTCCTTCCCATTTTTCGCAGTAATCTGCCCTCCCTATTTTTCGTCTCACTCAAATACTCGTCTTTCTTGTACTGTAGGAGAAAAAAAAAAAAAGAAACACCCATGGCGGAGGAAAGAAAGAACATAGTGTTCAGTTGGCAATCCCAGTGAAGAAGCTTTGGAGGATTCTCAGAATAGCTCCACTCTAAAAATAAAAGTCCACATAGGAGACAAAGCTACACTCCTGCATTCGTGTAGTTCAAGCCCATGCTCACATCAGTTCGACCCACATCCCTGTAATAACCAACTTAGCTGGAATGCAAATAACAAAACCAGTCCTATGAATACCCTCTATCACGTTCAAACGGTAACCAAGTCGGCAGGACTCGGTCATGTCATCAAACCGGTACAAGTTACTTCGATTCTCGTCAAACAGATTTCTTAAGGCCTTGACATAACCTAAAATAGGGAAAGAAAACAAATATATATAAAAGAGAGGGACAACACACAATGTCTCTGAATGCAGCTAACAGTTTTGTTCAAGACTGAACCCTTCTATAGGGGCAGGACACCCTCAATCAATGCCAGTTTTCTGGCTTTGACTGAAGTGTCCAGTCTATTTAAAAGGGTTCGGCGTTGAGTAAACTCTTAGCTGTGATCGGAGACGTTGTGTGTTGTCCCTTCCTTCTGTACGTCTCTTATCCTTCCCTGTCTCAGGTTATGTCAACTCTCAACTTTTCACCATCTTGCCTGTGCGCTCGCCCTTCTCTTTCAGTTGTTGAAACCCACATGTGCCCCTGCTAAGCACTTCTTCAAAAAAATCCTTCCAGTTCAATACCATACGAAACAGTTTGAAGCTTGATTCTGAAAAAACCTGCTCAAAAATACACTGCACCTAAGATTTCTGCTTGGAATGTATGTTGGATGTAGCTATGAGATGCCGCAGGACCTGCTGAATACCAGCCATCAGGGAAGACTCCAAAGCTTCTTCAACATCGAGAAAGAGTTTGCATAAAAAAACTAGAAAGTGGGAAAAAAACAAAAAACAAGAGTGAGCCCTCCACTGGCAGCGCAAGAGGAAGCCTATGAAAATTGAAGAACTAAAACTATGATAGTGACCCCGTCGTCTCAGTCATTCTTAAGCTTTTCTCATTAAGCGTCACATTCCCGACGTGCCACACAAGGCAAGCTCATTGTCCTCACATGCTCCAAAACTTAACGTATATACCTATATATGTACACATACAAACATGAGTTTATGTACAGAATGTGATAGGGGGGGGGGAAGAACTGCAACACAACCAAATAGCCCCACATCTCAAAATGTGGATGCCGCAAATGAGATTAAGGATGTTTTCTGGAGCGCTGCCCCTGGCCCGCTTTGAATTTGATTGGGGAATCAGTGTGCAGTTTACTGGGGGTTTAGGTCCACGAGGTACATGTGCATATGTAGGCATAAAAAAAAAAAAGTCAACTTTATGTACAGGCATTTGTTTCTTTTTTCTTTTTTTTATGTACAAGTTAACCATGTAAAGATGGGGAGAAAACACAGCCAGATATACTACCAGGAAGGTTCGACTTTCCAAGACAATGATGACAACAACAAAAAAATTGACAACGTCGAAAGCGCTTTGCAAAACAGAAAGCGCCTTTCTAAGTAAGAGAGAAAAAAAAGACGACAGAAAGGTTTAGCACGTTTGGGTACGGAAGAAACGTTGTGTCTTGCCGGGAAAAGTCGAAGCTCGTCATTATAACGAGCAACTTAAGACCAGCCTAAGTAACTGTGCATCTCTCTCCCCCAATGCATGCTCAACCAAACAAAAAAAAACAAGAAAAACTATATATTTTTTTTAATATTCTTGAGTATACGTCTCGAACAAACTGCTTTTGTGTGTAACGGCGGTTTTCGTTCATGAGAAGTTTAGAAAGGTCCGAAACAACCTTTTTCTATTACCAAATACCTTCACCAGCAAGAGCGAGAAAAAAAAAAAATAGAACATAAAAGCAATGGACCTAGAATTCATCACATTCACTTTCCTTTTTTCTTTCGGTCGACATGGCAACTTCGAAGTGCCGAGCCTTTTGCACCTCGACCCCAGTGTAAAAAAATAAATGCCTTACATCGTGACAAACAAGCGGAGCTGGGCTCGACGAAAAGACGGTGATTTCGATCGATTCCCCGACAGTAAATTGCATCCACTGGCAACCAACTCGAACGTGGAAAAAGGGTTGGAATTTCTTCCCGTTTCTTGACGTAACGGCGCAAATTACGGCACGCTCGGAGCCTCCATTCAATTAGCTTGCCCTTTTGCTGCTGAATGCGCCGAGTTCTAAGGAAAATAAACATTTCGACACCAGATAACATCAAACACTGTTTCTCCAACGAAGCTACGTAGGGAAGTGTCTCTGCGGCAAGAACGATAGATGACTCTGAGTAACAGGATGAAATGTAAATGAAAGAAAGAAAGAAAAAAAGAGGCCATCCACCGCTGCGGCCCACTTAAAGGAATGAGGCCTTCGTTTGAGGTCTGGCTAAAACTGCGAAGCATTTTCGTTTTGAAACAGTGTCTTCGAAAAGTCTCTAAACAGTCTCAAAAAAAAAAAAAAGAAAGAAAAAAGTACAGTAAGTAGGTTTCTGCTCTTTTCTTTCTTTTAAACTGACATGGAGCCAACCGCCCAATCAACGGGAGACTCGACTAAACAAAAACCTCTTAGCTAACACGCCTGCCAATTGCGCTGTTTGGCACCCGATAAAAGTAAACGAAACCACTTCCACTTTGACAATGAAAAACATATCATTAAGTACCGAAGTGACATCACCTGGTCGGCCCCCAAAAAAGGCATGGTAAAAACAGAAGAGCTAAAAAAAAAAAATATCTTGTACAGTTGAGATGTGCCTAAGAAATCAATTTCAAAATTTGACCTCCGCAGAACAAAATGTCACACAAAGGTCAAAAACATCTAGTACCGTAAAATCCTGAGCAAGTGCCCACTTAAAATTTGGAGATAATCGTGTAAGACTGGGTGATGGGCACTCCTTAGGTCAACAATATGTTGAGATATGCCCTGTATGTATTTTCCGAATGTACAAAATTGAGAGGAGGGCACAAAATGCAGAGCATCCGCAAAATTTTACGATACAGATGCTCGGCATTTTACGGTAATCTCAGGCCGAAAAAGAAAAAACCGCATAAAATGACGGAATGCCTAATTTTTCTGGGGCTTGTAGACGCGACCAGTAGTATCGGTTACCGGTAAGCCTCATTCCACTGCCAGATCCAAAACTGACAATTGGTGCCACCATCTAAAAAGGGCAATACACCCGCACACCATCCCGACTGACAAGCAGTCCGGTACCGGCGGTACCGGCCCCCAATAACAACATTGTTAACTTGTTTCAGAAAGAAAAACAATGATGAAGAGACGTCACTGGTTCACCGCCCCACACCCCGCGTGGCACTTGCGGCCGGTAATCAACCGGCGGACGACAGCACGAGACGACATGTGAACGTGGGACTCGATTTCCGCTCCAGCCCTGAAACTCTTGTGCGTCTGAGGCAGCGACCAATGGGGAGGGAGGGGAACGGTCATTGTGGATGCTGATTGGCTGCGGGAGGGGGGAGGGGTGCCGGGGGAGGGGCCACGGCGGCAGCTGACAGGAGCTCTCCAAACGAAGACTCGAGGCATTGTTTGAGCTCGGCGTAGCTTACGACGAGAACGTTCTGTTCGTCCCTGGACATGAGGCAGATCTTTTCCGGCACGCCTGCGTCCAGCTTCGTCGGTATGGGTTCAGGTATGGGGTGGGGCGGGGGAGAGAGGTAGGGGATGGGGAAGAAAAAGAATCCATTCGTGACTCGATTTGACGGCAGACGTACGGGAACTCGAGACAGTTTGGTGGTCAGTTATGCGAGACAAAACACGACTAAATACGACGGGCTTTCGGAACACTAGAGTTGACAATTGGGACAGTGTGTAGACCATTTTTAACAACAAACAGTGCAAAAGATAAACAAGCCATAGTTCTGCAGTGTGTTTGCCCCCTCTTCTTTCCTTTACTCTGTTTGCTTTTAACGAGGCTCGGGAATACCGACCCAGCTTTTAATAAAGCTTCCGTGTCAGTATCCCAAAAGGAAATGTTTATGTCTAAACGAGCCATAACCCTCGACAATGGTACTTTAATCTGGAGCCGGTAAAGTTAAAGTCAAACACAGGTCTTTTGGTAACACTTCACACACAGTTCACCAGCACAAGTGTAACAAGCAAAGAAAAATATTGAAACAAACAAGCACCTCAGGGCTACAACCCCATCCATCTAAAAAAAACGATAAAACCAGATATATAAGATAAAGAGCAGGAGTTCACAGTGGCCCACTTAGAATCTCCCACATTAAATTCCATATGAAATAAATGAACAAAGATATACACAAGACTATATTACCAAAGAGGAATCTACCAAGCACGTCGCCCTACGTCCAGATGCCGCACCCGTATATTGTCGGAGACAGGTTAAGAGCCCAGCAGATGCTCTGTCTCGAGTGCAAGCCTTCTGCCTTTGATAACACATCGTCGCATATGCAGCCAAAGTGCCCAGCAGAAGGCCATGAGCAAGTGCTGAAGGCGGAGCATCTGTTGGGCTCTCAACCAGTCGCCGACTATAAGTGTGCTGACGTTTAAAAAAAAACACTACCCCCCCCCCCCCCAAAAAAAAAAAAAAAATTCTGCAAGAAAAGTTGATCTTGAAAATTGCCATATTGACGTCCACCAACATCTAGAGAGTATTCCCAGAAAGTTTAATTTGTTTGCACTGCATAGTTATTTTTTTAAATTATTTTCGGTCCACGGACACTAGAGAAAAGGTAGAAGTCCGAGCACTTCAAACAAGTTTTTCTCCGTTCCACTTTCGGGCATAAATTTCACTTAATAAATCCATCGTTCCAGTATGAAACTATCGAGACACTTAATTTTTGCGGCTTATAGTATACCAAAGAGTTTATGGAGCCAGTTACTATAAATTTAGATTTTGCATTTTCATGTCCCTTTACTATGAAAAATTGTAATTTGCAAAACTTAGTAAGTGTGAACTGTTCTTTTTATTATTTTTTTAGGTAAAACATTTTATATTTTGTGAAATATTTTTTTGTAGACCTTAGCAACAGGTATTCCAGTATGCATTCCAACAACAAAATATGTGCTTATCAACACGATTTTACAACGATAGATACCATGCCAAGCTATGCTTTACTTCGTTCCAGGGGTATGGTACCTCATAAAATTGTTTCACAGGCCTGAAAGTTTGCACGCCTTCCTTCTATATGGCTATAAACAACACTTGCAAGTTTCACGCCAATTCTGTGAGCAATTCAACAGTTGACATCTCCAGTAGTGTGAGCTAATCCAGCCCCTCGAAGTCGCAGATACGAAGGGTGTGAACCGTGTACCTTGTTCAGAGCTTGCACCACGTGTGCCACGTCGATCCACGGCCTGCTGTCCTTGGTCACTTGGTGAAAGAGGTAGTCTCGAAAGAGCTTCAGCATGTACCGGTCCCCGGTTTCAGACCACGACGAATCCAGATGAAACCTGGCCGGACATCGCAGAAATTGAACGACTTCCGAGCGTCCTCGCCCCTTCTGTACTCCGTTCACCCCTAAACTAACAGTGCGCTTGCCGAACCATTCCACCGCCTTCTTTTCATTGCCCGACCCTGCTTCCTTTGCACTAGGGTGTGGGCAGGAGCGTGAGCATGTGGCGAAAGATGAACGGACCCCTGGTCCTACAAGCATGTAGCATCCACCGCACTGTCAGCTCAGGGGTGAGCGGAGTATACGGCATATTCTCCAGAGGCATACGCTCCCATGACACTGATCAAACCCCCTTTTGAAATTAAGCACATGTGTACCAATCCGATTTGAGAGGGTTCGGCGTTTTGTCGAAGAGAAACACACTCAAAAATCGGGTTTCTTTAAAACCTTCTGCACGTGAAACATCTTGTGAAATTATCCACAGAATTCTAGCTCAGCAATTTTAGAAGAGTGTGTCAACATATCCTTTTTGAAGTGATTCTTTCCAACTGTTTACTCATCAGTGAGAGTAAGTATGGGGCAATGAAACCATTGCAACGGCATCTTCGGAGACTCCGCTAGCCCGCCCACTTCCCGAAAGTCTCCAAGTTTGTGTGTGAAGTCCCTGCTGTAGCAGTCTGTCAATGAAACATTTCGAAGTCCTCCCTTATATAAAATCCTCAGGGAGACTTACATTTTGAACCGCCCACACTCTCTATAAAAACTGCCCAGATTATGTCTCAGTAGAAAACTGTCGAGTTTTAGGTGAATTCAGCACATGTCTCCCAGCAAGGCACCTCGGAGACATGGCACCAGCAGACGCTTGCACTGGAAATTCTGGAGAATCCGCCACTGGCCTACTATAAAAACTTAATTTCTAAGAATGCTCTCTTATGCAAGAGAGAACATACTACTTTAAACATTGCTTAACCCAAAAAAAGGCACTTCCAGAGTCCTTTAATACCGTCATACTTCCATAAGCCATCTAACCCATTTGCTTATGCTTCGTGATTAATTCTTCGGCATTCTTATAAGGGAGATCGGTCACTGAGCACGTAAGCATGCCACAGCTCGAGGCACGTCGAGCGAAAGCTCGCTCTGCAGAACCCAGGAATCCTGGTCTCCAGTCCCACCCCTGCGTGTTTCAATCTGCATGAACTTCATACCGGCATAAGGTCATGTATCGCTACTGTGTGGTGCACGTTAAGGATTCCGGGCTAGCAGTGGTACCGTACCGGCAAAATTTCTCGTCTACAGCGTAACACGAACGCCAAATTTGGTTTTTGGGAGCACCAATATCTGAACACGTCGACGTTCAACCGGTTGCAGCCCGTTTGCGCACGCACGAATAACAATGCAGCCTCTGTGTGTGCAAGATTCGTTCCAAATTAAACGAAGAGACAGACGGAGAGGTGCCCAAAGCGTACTCACTCTGGCCTTTCGCTGATGGTGCCCAGTTTGATGAGCATGCGGAATAACCTTCCATTCTCCACCTCCTGCGAGCAAACACACGCGCAGAGGAGGTGAATACGCCGTCGACTTTTTGGGGGGTCGAGTTACTTTTTACCCTGCTGGCCCCCCGGGTCATCGTCGTTCTACGCTAAAATCCGTACAGAAACTCGGTGGCTGTAAAAATAAAACTTGTCGTCAAACCATCTGCAAAAAAGAGCCGAAAGTGCCGGACCGTGGACTGTGCAAGGAGCAGTTTCAGGATTTTGGTCTCTATCCGTGCAGGAAAGTCGCAGTCACGCGGCAGATACGTCGCACAATAAAGACACGGTGTTTATCACAGACACAATGGCATACATTATCTCTAACATAATTACCAGGCACAACTCGAACATTCCAAGCATGTTTTCTTTGTTTACATGTATGCTTCGATCACATCTGTGGACAGTTTTTGCATGACCAGCGAGAAAAGGGCAGTCGTACAGAGAACAAAGACGCCTCGGATGGCGTCTGCGCATCTTCTGTACGATGCAATAGCAGGACGACTGCGGCTTAAAATCTCTCCCCGTTCCTCTCATTCGCAGAACTGTTACCATCCTCCCCTGAGGATTCGTTACAGAAACTTGCAGAGCCCTCTTTGGGGGTTGTCTTCCCCGCCAAGAAATCGTCTTCACCGTGACTCGAATCGCCAACATCTTTTCCATAAAAGGGCGAACAGAGAAAAAGCTGCCGTGGCAGACGACGTGCGAGCGTGCGCGCCGAATTTCTTTCGCCTAAACAAAAAGCAAAGAAAAACGTCATTACTTACTCTACCTCGCGTATGGCTGAAAAAAATCACGAGTCGAAATTGTCGGGGCGTGAGCGACAACTGACCTCAAAGTGGAAGGGAAAACGTCGAGAGAACCCCAACACCTGACCGTGGCGAGAATGTTTTTTTGTCTGGTGACATCAGGCAGATCGCCTCAAAATGTTAAAAAACCACTAAACAAATTTTAAAAAAAAATTTTTTTTCCTTGGAAGGGGTGGGAATAATTTAATTCAGCGGTTCTCGAATGGGGTTCTGCGGACCCTCAGGGGTCCGCATCCTGCGGGTCCGCATCCACAGGGGTCCACAAAGCTTTTGCGTCAACAGACCCCCCCCCCCCCCCCCCCGCCCCCCCTTCCTCCAAACCTCTTTCCTTGAAAATAAAAATGTTTTTGTTGACTCTCGCTAGGTGGCGCAAGCTACTGCCTGTTATAAAGAAGGGCGGTATTTTGCCTATAACAGTAAAGGATGCCCTTTTTACACAGCAGTTAGTTGTCTCATTTTACAATCCCCCTCCCCCCTTTCCCCTTTTTCTCGCTATCACTTTGGCGGGTCCCCAAGGGGTACCAGACACATCTATGCTTGAGAACCACTGATTAATTTATGCACTCTCAGCATCCCAAAAATACCCAGAACTATTATCATGCAGATCTGTTCATCTCCAGATTAAAAATGTGACAAAAGAAGCCAACATGCCCCCAAGCTAAAGTTACTACCTCTGCGTTAAAAACTCCGCGTTAAAACTCGATCGGAGGTTGCGACACGCTCCTTTTTTCGACGTGCTCCCGTGTCGCAGGAACACCGTCCGTCAAATTCAGCGGGACGTAAACGCGCTCAATTTAGACGCGGCAGTGTAACCACGCACAGCATCCTACTTGTTGCCACACTTCATATTTAGGGCAAGGGCAGGGCAAGGGCATGGCAAGGAACCAGCAAGTTATCTCCAACCTCGAGCTATAGAACAAAGCCGCAAATCTGCAGCACTCCCAGTCAGGGGCAGATGCAGGAATTTCCTAAGGGGGGGTCAGCTGTTGGTCAGCGTACCATATGTTTAGGAACCCCCTCCCCCTCTCTTTCGTTTTATGCCCTAAATTTTACACATGCAGAAATCAAGAAGGGGGTCAGGACATCTGGACCCCCCCCCTCTAAATTTGCCCCTGCTCCCAGTTCCGCACACAACACGAAAAACAAACGCTCAGATGGAAACCAAGAAGCAACCCACCTTCGCAAGTTCATTCTCTATAACATCGCTGCGCATTTGGGCGGCATCCAGTTGCGTGTAGAACCTCGCTCCAATCATGGGCATGATGTCATTAATACTGTGCGTGCGAGGCGGAGAAGACAACAGGTACCTGAAAACGCGCAGAGGTTCGAGGTCACCGGGGGCCCACAACAGACAGTCAAAATCAACCGGAGAGTGCACTGGTAAACGTAATGTACGCAGAAAGAAAAATGTAAGAAGTGAACAGCACAGAATGTGTTATATGGCTGGCACCTAATAACTCTTTTCTGTTTCGCATTCCTGTTATGGAAGACCGTCACACGAAAGCTGCATCAGTGTTCGGCTGGAAGCTATCCCTCACTGACCAGTTTTGTAGACTCTCGAAGCTAAATGGCAAAAGAGCTCTAATGCACTAACTGTAGTGCAGTGTACATGGGTACCGCAGTATTCCGAAAGATAGTGCACCGAAAATCGAGAGCAACTTAAATAAAAATGAAGAGCAAACTAACATTCAATGTGCTATTAAAAAAAAAAAAGGGCTTTTTTTGGTTATTTGTTAACCCTGTTATCAAATTTGGGGACGATGAAGCATATCTCACTGTTCTCCCCAGTCAGCAATGTTCGCCTATCATCCGCCGTAGATAACTAATCTAATTTTCACCGAGGTCACCATTGGCCCGAGCACTGCAATTACTAAAAATAAATTATTTTCTTGTTAATAAAAAAAAAAATAATAGTTAATTATCACAAAAATAGTAGGTGTGTGTGTGTGTGTGGGGGGGGGGGGAAGGGAGGGGGAGAGTGTTATCTTTCGGAGGTGGGTCATCTCTGGGGATATTACAGTACTGGTGTGTTCTCAGTGCCGGAAGGATTTGCAACTTTGTAACGTGGCTCTGCAAGTACAGCGCGTAGCAGACGACGAGGGTAAGAGAAGCCACGCACAAGATGAGGTTCCTGAGGTCGGCGGAATAGTTCCGAGACACCAGTTCCATGGACTGCTGCAGGTTTTCCCGCTGGATGGCTGCCATGGTGTTGCAGGCCAGGGCCAAGACCAGCTTGCCCAAGGATACCAGGTCTTCTTGCTGCAACGGGCGGGCACGGCGGCACACGGGATTCAGCGGCCGGTCAACAAATGTCGCACGACCCATTGAACAAATTTCAAACACAAGTATACTTGTTTGGGCGCCAACAAACGTAGTACGGTGCCTTAAACGCAACTGGTCTGTTTAGTGTCCTGTTCCGTCTGAGCATCGAAGTTCGTTCCGAAGCGGCAACAAACGACTCTACAAAAGCCGGAGTGTCAAGCCATTGGATATGGCAATCCCGGTGGTTGGTCGCAGAAATCCCGGCAAAAAATGTTGAGCCCTTCCACTTCACGTGAAGATGGAGGACCAGCGAAGCTGTTATCTTTATGACGCCTAGGACCATGCCTAGAGGACGACATCTAGGACGACCTCAAGGATGCCGCCTAAAAGTCGACGTCTAAGATGACCTCAAGGATAACGACTAGGACGCCCTCGACCTTGAGGACAACGTCTAGGACGATCTCAAGGACAACTTCTAGGACGACCTCAAGGACTACATCTAGGATGACCTCAAGGACGATCCCTAGGGCGACTTCGAAGACGATTGTCAAGAGGACGTCGTCCTCTAGACAACGTCTTCAAGGACGACTTCTAGAACAACACCCAGAGAAAGTCAGCCTTTCCACTCTGGTGAAAACCAGAGTGGAAAGGCTGGAAAGGTTGCCGCCGTCGCTCATAGATGGTGGTAGCTGTCTCGAGTTTTGTGTCTACATTTGTTTGTCCACGGACACGATAATGGGGAAACTATTTCTTGACAGCGCCGCTGTAAAAAGCACAAGCAAACGCAAGTGTCGCTGTTGTAGCGCCGTTCCAACCCTCGGCTGCCGAGGCTTCCGCGGACTGTCGTGCTGGAGAGCGACCTGCGGCAGAACGTTCGTCTGCCACATACACCACCGCTGCTGCGACGCCACAAGGATAGCGGCCGGCGAAGATGCGACACTTCCTTGGCGTCATCCGGCAAAAATTGGGGGACCATTTTTGTGTACGCAATAAACACACCACTCGGAGATGCATTGCAGGTATGATGATCGTAATAAAGGGCGTTCGGCTCGTTCGCCAAACAAATTCGACTCCCCGCGGAGCGCCGCCGCGGTACTTAGGTTGTAACTTCAAACTTCGCCAATGTTTTATGTTTGTGCCTCCTTATAAATAGGCCTGTGTACAGGTAAGTGTAAAACATTGCTTGGTATGTGTAGCTATTCTTATGGCAAATAGCTACTTTGCCTCATATCATATTTAGATGAGTTTCTGATAATTAAAACTTCTGGTATTTCAAACTAAAGTCTCTGGCTTCTTGGAGTCTGAATTAACTAGAGTCGACTGTATCGCGGACACAGCTGGCTACAACATGAGAGCGGTGAATTTTCTGTGCTTCCAGTGCCACGCTCTCTACAGGAGGAAACACCCTTGCGCTTCTTCTCCCAGAAACCGACTGCTCTTCCAGTTTGCACTCGTGCTACCTATTCGGTCGTCTGCTAGGCACGAAGCAGACGCCACCCCAGAGCCCGTCGACGTCATAGCCACAGCTGTGTCCACGATAATACGGTGACGTCCTCATTTACATGAACACCTCCGTTCCCCCTAAAAAAGTTGTCCATAATGCGAGTTGTTTGTAATAACGAGACAAAAATGAATGCATCTACCCAGTTCGTCCCCGATAATGCGGTCTACATAGCAGGATGTTCATATTAACGAGACGTGATGACCGTACCTTAGCTGAGCTGTCAAATTACGGGACCTCTGCGCGCATCTGAAATACGCGACGATTAACCGCAACTCCATGGACGTACGGGCTTCCTCCGACAAAAGGGAAGGGGTGGCTCCACCTGGTAGTGGGGCACGAGGGCCTTGGAGTTGGGCACGCTCGCGTCGAAGGTGAGCACGTCCATGATGCCGCAGCAGTTGAGCCGCAGCCGGGACTTGCCCATCACCAGGATCTTGCTGGGCTCGAAGGAGCGGCAGGCCAGGCCCGCCGCATGGATCGTCCTCAGCACGGAGCTCAGTTGCACCACAAAGGCCCAGATCAGGCTCTCGGGGAGCAGGCCCGCATGCTGCCGTAGAGAGCCCAACCCTGCATGATCGAATCGATGGTGCGGCGTGACCGCGGGGTTCACAAGGCACGTACCGTTATATCTTGAGAAATGCCCCACCCGAAAAATAGCCCACCCCTATACTAAGGCAATAGCGTTAATGAGCTCGTGTCACAAAAAATCCCGCGTCGGTAGCATTGCAATGGGAAAATCTTGGTTGGTCGATAGGGTCATGACGTCACAGCCACATGACCTCGAGCGGGAATTTCAAACAACCCCCAACGCTCACGTGAAACGAGACGTCACACGTAGAATGGAAGCGATTAATACGTGACATGAAATATGAATTAAAGGTCATTGCATGCCTGAAATGATTTTACTCTATAGGCACACTCAACTGACTGACGCCACGCCACCGCGGTGGCGCTGCTGTCGGTGTTGTGCATGCATAGTTGCTTCACTCCTCCTAAATTCGTTGAGACGTGAAACCTCCACGATTCGAGGCTAACGGCAATAAGAGTGGGCCAAAGTTGGCACGAAACTTCTCTGCACATCCGCGACCCGTTGAGAAAAGTGGGCTCACCAGACTTCCCGTGCGGGAAGGGCCTTGTGAGACCGTTGGCCGTCTGCGGATACATGGGAGGGCAGAACCCGTTCAGCGCCGGCGCAGCACCGGCCGACTGGCTGAAGTACTGGTTCATCAACGTGTCCGCACCGGGGTGATAGTCATAGACAAACACGATGGCTGCAAATTGCAGAGTCAACATCAGCGCAGCATGTGGGCTCCAGGAGTAGAGTGATTTGGGACAGCAGATGCAACAAGAATGAAACTGCACAAGGCTGTTGGCAATAGTCGCAGACAAGAGCAAAGACTGCAAAATGCGGAGTTATCCATTAGTACAGCAAGTGGGCTCAAAGAGTAGACAGATTTGGGACAGCAGATGCATTTTAACAACATAACTATGAAGCGATTTCGAGGGTGGCTAAAAAAACTGAATACACTGAAGCAATGGACACCTAGTAGGCTTGCAGGCTTCGAAACTGCTTGCACGCCAGCTGAAAACAGCATCAAAATATTTTTAAAACCGCGAGTTCACTACATAGCCAAAGTCAAGGAAACACCTCACCACAAGCTTGCTCTACTGATTGTGTAAGTGACCCCAAAACTTCCAATGGGAAGTGAAGACTATGATCAATGTTCTATCAAAAACCATGAGTTGTTAAACTTCGACGGCGTACCCATAAACGTGTTTGCAGCAGCAGCCCAACCTTGTGACATTTCAATCTTGTTTGCAATTGCAACACTGGAACTATACGTACAAAAATATTTGGAGAACATCGTCAACATTAAAGTCCACCTCACATTTCCTGCCGTAAAATTTTCATAGATATTTGCATTGCCACACAATTTAGCTAGAAATTTTCACCTATTGCAATCGCTATCTAACTTAAAATCCGTACATCAGTATGAATGCTGAATTCATACCAACTCCCCATATAAGACAATGAGTCAGCAGAAAGAAGCTGCAGAGAACTTGCTCAATTGGGCTCAACTACCTATGTCCATTGAAGCAAAGGGTGGATAACTCCACATTGATTGCGATCTCTTCTCGTCTCAGGGGGCTCTGTCTTTAACTCGTGCAAGTGGCAGAACCTGAACTGCTTTTTACGAGAAGCATATCAAGGGGTTATTGAACAGACCTAGTGCACCAACAACCCGACAACAGCAGAGTTCAGAAAATGAACCAAGAAGTTGGACAAGACATCTTAAGGGGGGAGTAGTTAGCTCCTTGCCTGACTGTAGCTCCGAGTGGAGATAGAGGCCACAATGTTTTCGTAAGACTCTAAAACTAAAGATCTCTGAAGAACTCAACAGAATGCAACCATAGTGCCGTTTTACTGCTCACAGTGGTCTCCAAAAGCCTTGGTGGTGAAGACTTCCCGAAGGTGGACCATGTTGGAGTGCTGCAACTTCTTCCAGAGGTCCACAACAGACATGCACTTAGTGCTACTCAGACGAAAACCTGATCAAAACAAAGAAGAGATAAAAAAAAAAGAACAATAAATACCAAACGCTCTGAACAGTGAAAAAAAACTCATACAGAAAGCCTGGACGACTGCAAAGCGAAAGCTGATATTAAGCTAAAACAAAAAGCCCCGATTTCTTCACGTGCTTATGTCATGAAATTTTAGCACTTATATAAGTTGTAAAATCTAAAGACATTCAGCAATTTTCGTAAGTAGCCCACTTAGAAGTTCACTAAGGCCTGCAAAAATGAAGTGGTATCACTAAGAGTACCGAAAAGTTCCACAGCAAACTAAAAAAACAAATTGAGCAGTCTTGTGCTATTCCACAGTACACTCACAGCGAAGTCGTCGGGCATCGGCGTCGCGTTCGGAACAAAATAGACATCTGACCACTTTGTTCCAGACACTTTTGTTTCTTTTTTTGTTCCGGATTGCATGAAAGCACGTCTCCCGGCACGAGCTCTTGGCATTGACAGTGCCACAACAGCATTTTGTTATTGGCTATTTTTTTTTTTTTTTCAGAGCACATGCAGTCAGCATTGGGTACTACAAAACTTCCTAGTCTAAAACGGGTTCATAGCTCAGTGCTAACGCCTCTGTTCGCACGCAGCGGACCCAGGTTTGATTCCCGCAGGTGGCGGGAGATCTTTTTCAAGGATATGGCAACATTGACGACGGATGCCCTACAACGCCAACAGGTACAACATCAACAACAGCAGCTACTACTACCACTACAACATCAACAACAGTTGTCGTTTGTAGTAGTGGCAAGAGCCCATAACAGCTATCACTATAAAAAGTAGGTAAAATATGCGGATGAATGAAACACATCGATCAAATGGGATGAATGTTACAAAGTTGCCGAAGGACAAAAAATTTGCCGATTCATTTGTCTGCATGCTGTAAACGACTCAATTTCTGCAAGAACCTAATTTTTGAACAATTGCAAAAGAGGTTCCGCCAACAATTCTAGCAAAATGTTGACATTTCAGATGCTACATCGAGAGGCTGTGCTTCCTTGAGCAACAATCTAACAATGGAAAAAAAGGACACGCAAAGGTTCTCACATGATCATTACATATGTTCTATTAGTAATGTAAGTATTTAAAATATCTGAAAGAAAATAATACAATAAGCCGGAATTCATGGTCACCTCAATAGACCCTTTCCAAAATTCAGTGCCATCTGGTGGTTCGTAAAGCAATTTAGGTTTTGACATATCAATGGCGATAATGAACTTGTATCGGCACCGTCACTTTCGCAAGTCAACGGCATGCGAGGAATCGTTCAGTTTGAGTTATTCCTCGATCCCTTTCAGTTCGATGGTGACCAAAAACCTGCATTCAGAACAAAGCTCCAACCCACTCAGATGCCTTGAGAAAATTTTATACACCAAAGTGCTTTAAAGTCAATTGTGTGCCACCCATAGTTTGACTCAATCTGAGTTATTAGAAATAATCACTTACGTAGCTAGCTCTTGTGTTCCATTTCTACGTCGCGTCGCACTGACCCCCCGAATGTACAGGCCTCGCAACATCGCTTACGAGCATCTTCAACCTATTTCTTTATCAGTTACTAGAGGGCCGCCATTGGTATGGCACAGATGCCGTTCCACAGATGATGATAGTGATCAAAGTGGCCAGACTGAATTTCGGAAAGGGTCTATTCACAGCAACCGCAGATAATAATTTTTGATCCGTGAAAATTAGAGCCCACAAATAATTCAAAATTTTCAGCTTTGGCCCAAGTCCCACAAAATGTGAGCCTGCAAAAAATAAGTCGTTTAGAGTATTTCAACTCTTTCCTTTTTAGAGACCACATAAGATTACGGAAATGACCCGTGATAAGAAAAGTAGGCCATAGACATCAAGACTTTCACGACATCACCAAGATCCTCACCGTGAACTCTTCTCAGGCAATAATAGATGCCGTTCTTGATGTTGGTGGCCTTGTAGACCGATGTCACAAACCCAAACGTGTTCGATTTTGGCGGGCCGTTCGTAGGACTTGCCTCCAAGAGGCAGAGGTTGTGGTAAGTGTCCACTTCCGTTGGCAAGTCTGCAGGAACATAAAACCTTTGAAACCAATCACACTCAATTTTTCTGCAAGTCAGATTAAGGCTGCAGGGTTTAGACAAGTGCGGAGCACACGCTTTCATGGGACGTAGGCTCATTCTAAACCTTGTGAGAGTTAAAATTTGCATGCTGCAACAAGCCTCCAGACAGCTTCATGCTCACAACCCTTATTCGTGTAACTCAAAGAGGCAGGCCATTTTCCATTTCTAGAACCCCGATTTATAAAGGAAGTCTCAGATCTGAGTCATCACGGTGTTAAGCAAACACAAAGAAAAGCAAAAACAGACCGTAAGTCAGCATGACCAAGTAAACCTATCTAAACAAGCATCAGTTACAGTTTTGTCCATAGGACATCCTTCAAATTCTCAATGAAAGGCAGTGGTGACCAGATGATTTTGTACCAAAATGCACGTTTTGGGCGATTGATTTCGTAATTACAGTTACGAGTTGGCCACATAAAAAATAGTGCACAGCACAGACCGGATGATTCACTGATCCTAAAATCTAGTCACAATCAAAATACCTCACAAACCCTTCCTGCCAACCAAGGTGGCGCGCTTTCAAGTAACAAATGACAACAGAAAATAGAAAAACGCACCAGGATTGGCTTCAGGGTTTCGTTGGCCGAGGGTTAAGCTCTGGCGATGCAAGATGTCCTGCAACAAAGGAAACTGATTACGAAACAAAACCTGCAGTGACAAAACAAGCTGATCCTTGTTCAGAGATCTTTAGAAACTTTGTCTTAAACATCTCATTTCATGAAATATTTTTCTCCAACACGGTCTGTACTGTTACTCAACTTGATCTGTGCTACTACCATTATTGTATTAGTCGGTATAGCCAACACTAGGGAACAGGTATGCTAAAACAACTCTTAAAAAACACATACAAAAAAATGTTTTTCAAGTGCTTGGATAGAACATGCATGGCACAAAAAACACCATAAAAAAAAAAAAAAAAAGAGAAAAAGCTTCCGTCCAATATTTAGGTTGCGAGACTCATTTTGAAGATAGCAACGGGTTTCTATTTGGTGCTTGTATTTCAGGGTGGCATGCTGCAATATAAGCACGTTGTGCAATCACTTCTCACTCAAAATGAGATTCACAAAACAAATAATGTGCTAAATTGTTTTTTTTTTCTTTTTTTACATGAAAAGTTTATTTTGTGGTCTACGTCTGCAATCCGGAAACTTAAAAAAACAATGTTTTTTTTGGAAGTTCTCTGGGAGCGATTCCGAAATAAGCTTCCATTTCGGGTCGACATGCCAAAATACCTGCATTGTCTTTTAACTCAAAATGTGTATCGCAATGCAAAAACAGCGCTTCAAAAGTTATATCTTTTTTTTCAGTAAAAGTTTATTTTGTGACATGTGTGGTATTCAAGCACTTGAACAAAGAAAAAGGGTTTGGAAGCTCATCACGTCTCGAGCACAAAGAATAGAGGCACTAAATGACCCACATTTATGTCACATTCAATTGGGGCGCACCACACCACACCGCACTGCACCGACGGACGCGTCGCGTTCAGATGGTCGTGTCGGTGCGGCTGCACTACGTTCATTTGGGACTTGGTGCGGCGCACGACACCGGCGCGTTGCTGCACCAGCTGCACCGTCGAAAGGAGACCGTGCAGCTTCGCACACTGCGGGCCGGCGCGGCCTTGAGCTGCCTTGAGCTACCGCTCTCCGCCTCCTTCTTCCCTTCTTTCCCTTGCTTCGTCTTCCTCGTCTCGGTAAACATGGCGGCTTGGGAGACTCTCGCTAGATGGCGCGCGCCGCCGCCCCACTCGCGGCGGATTTTGTTCAATGATCCACCCGTTTATGTTTTGCCCTTGAAGTGACCGCGCCAAGCGCGTTGCACGGCAAAATGCTTCGTGTTCACTTGGTAGTGCGTCATACGCTGCACCCGCGCGGTGGCGCGGCCTTGGGGGCAGCATTTTCTCGGTGCTGCGTGCGCCCCAATTGAATGTGACATTAGAGCGTCGGCACTCGATTCCCCGATTTTGCTGCGGGCGCCGCCATTCTGGTGCTTAGTGCAGAGCAGGCGAACATGTAAATTCGAAAATGCGGCTTCCCGAGCTCCAAATTCGGCGCCGGGAAGCTCAGGCGACGTCGTTCCAATTCGTCGCAGATTGTATCAAGATTTCTGGGGGACAGAAAGCCGTTTCCCACGACCTCACACAAAGCTTCGGATGAGTGGCAACAACGGTTTCGGAACCAAGATGGCTGACGCGTCGTCACGGTGCCTGGAAGCGCGTCTCCGATCGGCGCGTCTACCCCGTCGTTAGGAAGCGGTACCCCAATTTCCATCCAACACCGCCGCAAAAGCGTCACATTGACGCCCGTCGCGATCCAAGGGGGGGGGGGGGGGGGGGGGTGCATGGCAGCGGACGCGAGCACGGCAGACGCTCGTTGCGCCACAGGTCACCCTCCGGCCGGTCGAAGGGAACCAAACCAGATGCGAGGGGGACGCCATGACGACGGCGACCCTCGGCTTTTTCGCTGCAATGGACCCTTCCCGAAATCGTGAAACGACGCATAGGTTATGTGCAGCCACCGGCCTCGTCGCTTCCAACGTGAAGCCGTGATCGCTTCCGAGTTCGCGCCGAGCACTGACGCAGCACTAGTGTGGAACGTGTTTCGATCTGAGTACAATCTGAATGCTGACGACCAACTGCCGGGATCGCGCCGCCCCCCGTGGCACCATCTGTTCCCACTTCGGAACCGCTTTCGACACGTTCCACACACCATGGCGTCAGAGACAAGATTTGGGCAGCATCGTTATGCCGGCACGTAGCCTATGAGGAGCGCAAGTTTGTCTGTTTTTTTTGCAGGGGATACGGTGACATCAGAACACTGGGCTCGGATTGGCTTCAATTGAAGGATAGTGGGTAGACCTCAAAGCAAGCTGCCTTGAGGTCTACCTACTATCCTTCAATCAGAGCCAATCGGAGATCGGCGTTTCGCCGTCATTGTAACCCCTGCAAAAGAAGCAGACAAGCTTGCGCTCTGCACTTGGCGGCTCAAACGGAGATCGTGCCAGGAGGTACCATTCTGAGCTCGTCGGGAAGAAAGAAGGAAGGGGCGTTGGCCTTGGGCTTCATATGCTCTACGTGCGCCGGGTTGCCCGGGTACACCTGGTACTCGGGTACCATGACTGGCTGGCCCTCCTCTGTCGAGCTGTTGGCTTCGTCATGGTGGTAGAAGTAGGTCGTGCCGCCCAGGGATTCCTGCACCGAGAGCACCCGCCGCAGTCGATTATACGACACTCCGGTACAGTTCGAGCGCAAAGACGAGAAATACGATAGACTCTCGGTAGTTCAAAGTCCACTTTATTCGAATTTTCAGTTAGTTTGAAGCAGAGGTGAGGTAACGGTGACAGTGCATAAGAGTCTACGGGAAAACAATGTGTGGCGATTCAAAGCTTAGCCTCTGGGACTGGTTAATTCGAAGGATTTTTTTTTTTATGTGCCTGAGAAGTTCAGCGACTTCGGGAGCATGAAAGAGAATCGCAATTATGCCGACCAAGCTTAAACTGCACCCGTGCACAGTTTATTGCTTTTGTCTACTGCATGCGTGGTTGGGAAAAAAAGGAAAGGTGTGCGCGGTGTGCGACTAAGCTGCCAGGGGGCCAACCCAATTAAGCGGCTAAGCCAGGTACGTGGCCAAGCCATGCCAAACCACACCAAGCCGGCGTGGCTACGGGCGCGTGCATCGTGGAAGCAAGCAGAGGTGCACGGCGCTAACGGCCAACGAAGCTCAATTCGAGGCATTCCCCAGCTCCGCGAGATGTTTTGTCCGCGGAATACATTGGTCTCAACAAACGAGCCATGGTCTGTAGTCCGCTTTCGGACAGTGACATTGTGCAAGTAGATAGGCCTAGATGATGACGTCACTTTCCGCGGCCGCCGACGCAGAAACTGCTTGTGACACCACGAAGTACAACTTTGCCCTTCCTTTGGCAACGAAATTGCCAAAGGTACCCTGCAAAAGGTTGGCATTGCTGAGAATAGCTAATAATGCTTCTTGAATTAGTGGAATGCCGCACGTCTCCATTAGCGGAAGCAAGCAAAAACCAACTTATCCCGTCAAGTACTGAATAAAGAAAACAAGAAAGTATGGTTGGTGTTTTCTTTTTTTTAATTCAACGTATTTTACCGTTTTTGTGAGCTTCAAATTATCGAGAGTCAACTGTATTGTCTCAATGAGCAAAGAATGAAATGGTCAGTTTTGTTTGTTTGTTTGTTTATTAATGCTGCCTACCAACAGCTACATGCACTTCCGGTGGTACGTCGCAACACGTACAAAAAAAGAACATAAAATTTTTAAACACTTTTATAGCACGTTTCAAGCAAACCATTTGCCTCCACCCAAATCTAGCGCTAGTGGTCGAGACCAGATGCCAAAGTTTCAGAACTGACTGTTATCTCATTCAAAAGTTACAAGTGATTTTGTGAAACTTCCAATGGGAAAATGGGGTCCATCCCCAATTGGCCATCATTTTCACATTGAGAATTTCCAAACATTGCTGATCACTTTTGTAGTGTCATGCAGATATTGATATTTTATAATAGTAGTAATTTCAAATAATATGCTATTCAATATTTGCTTTGAGAGGAACTGCGATATTCATATTTTTCAAAGTGTTGATTGCAGCAGGTTAGCCCAGAGCTGTATATGTAGAGAGTTTGGCCATTCATTGGGAAGTATAGGAGACAAATGAAAAGGCACCATTGGCCGAAAGCAGGCTGAGCATGTTCCAGGGCATCTTCACAAATTCTAATGTGACCAACCTGGAGTCGGAAATAATACCCTGGCGGTGGTCGCAAGAAACAAAATTAATAAGTGCGTCGGAGGGACTCTCGGTGAATGAAAATATGGTGCATGCAATGTTTCAATCACGGTCAACCAAGATCATGGTGGAAGAGCGCAACTAGTAGAACGAATGACATAATCCGTACTCCAGGCACCGGGGGCTGGGAATCTGCTGTCCAAGCGGTCACTCCGAGCAAAACAGAGTTCGAGCAGCCCATTCGTTTCTTACATTTTTCTGCATGATCATGATCGAAACATCATGTGCCCCCCATTTTTAACCAGGAAGGGTTACCACATTTAACTCTTACGCACTTATTAAAACCATACACCTATGATTAAAACTGTTTCTCGCTACCACCACTAGGATATTCTTTTCGGCTTCTGGTTGGCCAAGAGAGCATGTGAAGCCCTCTTTCTGCGTCTGGTGCACGTCCTGGCTTCTCCCGCGCCTCCCATTGACCAAACTTTTTCTATGCACGGCTCTGGGTTAGCCACGTTGAGAGGGCTTCTTAATGAGCACCCGTGCACTGCGGGGAAGCAACACCCGCAAAGCTTGCTTCAGCGGGTGTGGCTTTGGTGCACTGCGGGGAAGCAACACCCACAGAGCTTGCTTCTGTGGGTGTGGCTTCTACCCAGTGCACCGGTGCTCGGTAAGAAGCAGACTCAACGGGGCTGACCCGTTCCGATCAACACTTGGAAAAGTACAAATATTGCAGCCACGTGCTTAGGAGGAAAGCTCATTTCTAAAGCAGAATAGAGCATGTGCGCACCTGATGTATTTAAAATGAAACGGAAAATTCATGAATGTTGATATCTACATTACAAAACAATTTTCAAAATTAAACTGCCATGCATGAGTATTATGTTAAGCAGAGATGCCCTGGTAACCTTTGTTAATTATACATGATTGAAGAAAAGATATTTGCATATAGCAAGAGTATGTATCAATCCCCTCGATTGGGTATAGCTGGACATCTCTATAGGTTTAACTTTATGTCAAATCTGTCGTTTACATGCTATCCCAATGTAGGCCTTGGACTTTCCAAGGCCACAGTCAATAAATATAGTTAGAATAAAATTAACTTATCTTGGAAAGGCAAGTGGAAGCTTGAAAACAACTTTCACAAGTTCAGCTGGGTTTTCGACAAATCATGTTGCAGTAATAAAAAAAGGCTTAGAGAAACAATTCGACGTTTGATTGGAAAATATTCGGCCAAAACGACTATTCGCACATGCCTAAACTTTTGAACCAGATAATGGTAAAGTCTGAAACTTTGCCATCCTGTCCTAACTGCTAGCACTACACTTGGCCAGAGATTGAGCATTCGGCAATGTATAGTTCACTTTTGCGGTGAAAAAAACACAGAATATTTTTGGGGAACAGCCTGTACGTAAAAATACTGAACCAAGTTAAAATTCACATACCCTATGATAGTTCCGACATAAATAAGTTCTTTAAAGTTATTCAAAAGACATAAACATCTGAAGTGCAGATAACAAATAACTATTAAACAGGCCTTTCATTCGGCTTAGAGGCGAGATCGAGCTCGGCGTGTTTTCGAACATAGATCAGTTTCATTGACGTAAAAAACCAGGAACATAAACGCTTACGCCAGATAGCAGATGGTGGTCAAAAAACTTATAAGGTGTGTCTTATCTCGTAAGCAAAAACACCAGCTTGCACATTCTGTACTAAAACACCGCAACGTCACACCAGCAGCAACAGAAACCAACACAATGCTAACAATACTTTGTGCAGAAAAACAGCAGTGCCATCTTATGTCAATGCAAAGGTAGCCAAATCTAACAAATATTGAGGTGCGTTTAGGGACCGTGCGTGCCGTGAAGATACAGGCAGCAGCGAGGCCTAAAAGAAGAGTCGGAGACAGGCTAGGAGCCAAAGCAGAAATGATTTATCATAAACAAGGCCTACCTATTTACACAGCTAGATGACGTAACTGACTGGTGACTAACAGATAAAATACGATCACTGGCGACCTCTACGACGAGATACAGCTCTCTCACTACGACCGGCTCTAGTAGTCAGAAAGAGGGATCGTAGTGCACAACCTAATGTTTCTATGGAAGTTAGTAAATAATAAAGTTATATGCACCTAAATTTGTACAGACTGGACCACTTTTATGTTCAAAATGATCCAAGAAGACCTAGAAGGTAATTTTCACTTCAGAGCCTGTGAAGCTTTTACTAAATGATAGAAATGCAAGTGCATGACCAAAACGTTTTTAAAAAAATAACAAAGCTATAGGTGCCTTCAAACTTGTTCAGTCGGACCATTCTCACAATTCAAATCGGCCAACAAGATCTACAAGCCCGTGTTACCTCCGGAGCCCGCTTTCTTTCCCGCCCTTGCGGCAACCCACGCATGCGCACTTGCAACCAATCTGTGCAGGAGAAATCCACCATTAAATTGCTTAATGCTCTCCCTGGTTTCAGGTGCTCCCTCTCTTAACCCTTTGACGGTCGAGTTTTCTTTCCCAAAAGATGATCCTCGGTGGTCGGATTTTGTTTCTATAGGACTGTGGTTCGCAAACACTGATGTTTCGGGGACCCCTTTTGGATACACAGAAGTAATGGTGTTCTCCATTCACCAGGAGAGAAGGAAAAGTATTGGACAATTACAGTGGCAAAAGGTGTAAATGAAGGAGACCAAATGCATGCAAACCGACTTTTAAGCACTGAAATGAAGAAGAAAGAACCCTACTAATTCAGTGTGCATGGGTTGGTCTATTTAGCATTGTGGGACAGCAAGCATCAATAAAAAAGAGTTTTAGTGCCCGGCTCGACTGACGGTCTAAGGCCTTCAGGAAGAGCATAAAGAAAGGGCCAACGCGTAGGCTTTTTCTTAATTATCTAGCGGGAGCACATACAGTGCTTGCAAGCTGTTCAGGTTTAAAAGCATCAAATGGAAATATTTAAGGCAAAAAGTTGTCACCTTTCTTCAATTTGGTTTCATTTTGGAGCGTCCACTTCCGCGACATGCCAGCGGTTTCAGATTCTGAACCGGAGGTACTTCACAGATCTTGTCCATCAGATGGTAAGCTATCAATTCAATTCTGGGAGGCGTTGACAATCTGAATTGTAGGAGCCAGATCTCCAATTGCCAACACCGCCGAAGCAGCTGACATGCAAAGCGGTCACCTTGCGCACGTCACGTGCGCGGAGTTGTCAAATTTCAGAACTAATAGCCCCGGCAAAGCGAAACACCACCATAGAAAATGACCTTTATAGTTAGGCCAAAGGCATAACAAATAGCAAGACTCCCGCAGTGCATGCGGTTTCGTGTTTAGGGTCGCACTTTCAAATATGTAATTGCCGCCGTACATGTATGGTGATGACCGTCAAAGGGTTAAACCTAGGCCCTTTAGCGTTAAGTGGTTACAAAAGAATGCAATGTGCTCGATTACGAGAGAACGGAAATGTGTGAACCAGCCTTTGAAGTACAAAATTGGTACGCTTTTAGCATATCACTCCGTGCCAAAGAGGTGAGAGCTTCTCCTTGTTGGGGAGATGCGCTTGCCTGATAGACAGTTGGCGTGGGCGCGGATTCCCGCTGGCCACTGAGAAAACCGCTCAGCGACATGGGTGACTGGCTTCGCCGGCTCACGAGCGGCGAACCGTCGGGGGACAGTCCGGGGCTCTCCACTTTGCCCAGGCCCAAGCCCAGGGGTGTATCTGCAGACCAGACAACAAGCTCCAGTTTCCGCAGATCCCAGCCTGCATCCCCACAGACAGGCTATCGACCATTCTACCAGGGTGGGAGGAAAGAAGGAAACAAGCCTTCGTGTTCGGGCAGTTCCGGGGCTACTACCAGCCGGATCTGCTTGAACGAGAATGGCGCGTGCCCCTTCCCTCTTTTGCCCCAGCAATTCCGTCGACATGCCTGGACGTATGTAGACGGTGCAGCAGCAGAGCAAAATGGAGCCACCCAGGGAGCCAGCCCTTGGTGGAATGGTTGTCACGCCTCTGGAACAAGGCTACAGTTGCCCCGCCTCCAGAACAAGGCTCCTACCAGGGATGGGCAGTATTTCAAATACAAGTATTTGAAATATGTATATTTTAAATACTTTGTGTATTTTGCATTTGTATTTAATTACAAATTGGGTAATGTATTTGACGTGTATTTAAATACTAAAACGTGGGTATTTCAAATACAATTGTAATCAAATATAATTCTGTGGGCGAAAATACATCTTGTTTTTATGCATGTGGTTGTAAGATACAGTCTCCATTCTTTATTCGGCCATGTGGCTTTTTTCTTTTTCCCCTCCGGCTTTATTTTAAAGGCACTCTCCAGAGCAGGAAGAAAACTACTTTCTGCACCGAATGCAGTGTCCCTCAATCAAGCACAAGCGTTCAGTGACTTCGAGATTACGGTGCTAGTCCAGGGCAGGAATAGTGACGAAATCGACGTCCACAAACAGACTGGCTAAATAAGTGCCTGTGACAACTTGTGATGTTTTCCAGCCTGATTTCCATCCATATTTTTGCCTGGAACATTCTAAATGCGCGGATCGTTCAGATTTTCGTAATTGGTGCGAGTCGCAACAATAACAAATTCTCTAGCTAGTGCTGCGCGTCTTGGTCGTCTCGGTTCTTTGTTGGCCTATACCAAAATGTAATCGACAAAAAAAGCTGCTTGAAGCTCTGTACTTTTTTCACTTATTACGTCCAAGCTGATTACATTTTTTTGTGATTATATTTCTATTACGTTACTAGAGCCTCGCACACTAACTCCCGAGTGTGCGATGCAAAATTAAAATGAGATACCCAGAAACCCGTCGCGGGTGCCCTGAAGTCGCTGACGCAAATTTTAAGGAATGTATATTTGGAAAAGTATTTGGAGGAGACCAAATACATTTGGTTGTATTTGTATCTTTTACTTAAATGTTTTTTTGGAATTGTAATTAGATTTGTAATTAAATACATTTTTGACGAAGTATTTTGTATTTGTATTTCGATATCTTGTCCATCCCTGGTTCTTACCTTCGACGACAACTCAACGTCTCATGCACCTCAAGCGCGCGCGCACACAGCCAAAGCATGTCACACCACCCTCACCATGTCAGTGACTATGCTCACACCCAGTTGTCCAGTTTTTAGGCCGTCTGCCATGGTCCCGCTCCTAAAATTTCACGACATGTGTGAACAGGCCTGCCCAGACAAATTCGGAAAAAAAGGAAGGTGTTCAAAGTCATTCATAATGGGTATAATGATGTGACATTATATGGTCTGTTATGGGTTTAAAAGGCAGCTCCGGTCAATTCCAAGAAGTTTGAGTCGATGGTTGATTATACATCCTGAGGTAGTATTAAACAAATATTGTTAGTTTCTTTCCAAAAATGTGTAATATTTTTGGCGCAATCTTCATTTAAACCTTACCACAAACCGAAACCGAAAACTTGCCTGCGGTGGGCAACATTTCTCTTGTGCTGTCGCCTATCGTAAAATACCAGGGGAGCGCCCACTCCAATTTCACTGAATACTAGGTTAATCTAGACATGGGTCCGGTCAAATAAGGTGTATGAAGTATAATTTGCAGAACTCCCAAGTTTTTGAAGTGTTAATAGTGGGTGCTTGAATGAAGTAGATGCTCTAGCCTTGTAGTATGAATTGTGACGTCACGAACCAGGCAGCCGGACACAGTGTGGCACAAGGGTGAAAGTGTCGTCTGCTTCAATCGGCAGTATGCTACACCGGATGACATCTGCACTACCGTGGTCGCAGCTTGTGTTTTAGCGCAGAAAAAGCCAAGTTTCTCCAAGGGATTGTTTCGAAAACTTTAGTAGAAAGCGAAGTTCAGTAAACCACACACAAATATGTTGCGACGGGTTTCTAGAACTATGATGCACTCAACACGACAAACGCTGCCTGCGATGACGCATGCTCGCACGGGACCACACAAGCGCATGCGCGTTCCACGAATCACGTGGCCAGCGATGAGCGCACTGCTAGTGCTGCTAGCAATGCCCCCGGGCTTTGCTTGAAAAAGTACAAAACAAGCAAACAAATATCCCCTAGTAACCCGTGCATGACATAGGTGGCACGGGGTGGGTGTGCCGACGCAGTGGTATCGACTGCGCTGTTGGCTATGCCGCGCCTTGTCCACTAGTATCAGCAGATTTATAGAATTTTGCGCATCTCAAACTGTTTGCCGGCTTCATCAACTTTTAGGCGGAAGTAGATCGAAATATTTGGCATATGATCTTTCTAGGCGACGCTAAAGAGAACTGCGTTGTTTTCTTTATACTGAAAATGAGTCGGAGTTGCCCTTTAAGGATGGCAGGGCAATCTGCTCCCACAAAGCTCTCTGCTCACCACCCCCAATTGGAGGTCCCCCTCTCACTACTCTACACTCTCTAGCATTCGCTCTGCTAGGTGGAAAGGGTGGAGAGCTCTGTGAGGAGGGGCTTGTCCTGCTATCTTAAACCTGCAACAGTCTACAGTAGTTACACATAACGGTATAATGGCAGCCATTGCAGACCATGAACTGCTGTGAACTTGCGCTTTAGGCTACCACTGGCACACACTATGTATGCAATGTGACATGGTCGGCACATACATGGCATCAGTAATTTTTCCCAGAAAGTGTTATGAGGAACGGTCATTTTTATCACCCAGGTTTGTGCCCGATTTGTGCTCCAGACAAGCGTATTCCGTCGTGCAAATCGTTTCAAGCTTTACAGTCGAAGGAGGAAAATGGAAAAAACCAGCGACGGCTTGTTTGTACTATAGTCGGTGACAAGGAGAGGACGGCGCGGCATCTCTTTCTAAAGACCAGCCTCTGGCACGTGCTCACAGCCTTTCGTTGTGCTCTGCTCATGCGCACTCGAGGCTCAGGAGACGCTGAAGCATCGTCGAAGGTAAACAGCGCGGACTGGAGGTGAAACAACTCCTCCCTGTCACAAAATGGAATCAGCGCGCAAACTACGAAGACACAAGGAAGAGAAATTGACAGGACAAGCGCTGGACTTCAACTGAACGTTTATTGAAAAAGAAACTAACGAGGAAAACAAACAAACCACCAAATCATCACCCCATCAAAACGTGCTCAGAAAAGCTACCTCTCTCTTAAGTAAAAAAATCGATGTTTGGCTGACGCATTGGGCACCTTCCTTTCCTATCTCAAATGCTTCGAGCAGCTCGCGTGCTGTCTTATCGGCCCCTCTTCCCAAAATCGAGATGCGATCAAATATCGGCTCGCACGAGCAAGTGCTGCAGTGTAAAGGCAAGTGACCGCCCGAGGTTGATCGCAGCGAAAGCGCGTGTTCACGTGCTCGGTCATTAACACATCGGCCAGTCTGGCCGATGTATACTCGACCACAGCTTAACGGGATCCTATAAACTACCCCCATCGCGCACTCGACGTACTTGTTTCTGTGCTTTACGGAACATCTATTCCTTCCCGTTCCCCTGTCCGCCACTCTGGAGCATAGCTGCAGCATCTTGCTGGGCGCCGAAAAGACAACCGGTACATCATAGCGCCCCGCAATCTTTTTTAGATTGTGGGATACCTTGTGTAAATATGGGATTACTTGCGGTCTCCCATTTGGCCGGTCTCTTGGTTGTTGGGGTCCCGTCTTTACCTTTCTTAGTAGCTTTTCTGCTACCGCCAACAGAACTGTCGCTGGGAAGCCCGCGGAGCTAAGCCGATCAATCTGCTTTTCAAAACTCTCCTGCAACGTGTGGAGGCAAGATTTTTCTAAGGCCGCCTGCAAACAAGATGACGCGATGCTCCTCTTAACCAACTTGGAGTGCGCGGAATCAAAGGGCAGGAGCCCTTTCTTTGTGCGTGGATGATAAAGCCAACACACGTGCCGCTCGGTGAACTTCATTTTCTTTTTCAATAAACGTTAGTTTCTTTTTCAATAAACGTTCAGTTGAAGTCCAGCGCTTGTCCTGTCAATTTCTCTTCCTTGTGTCTTCGTAGTTTGCGCGCTGATTCCATTTTGTAACGATGAACCAACTCGCCTGCATTGCCACTTTGATTCCTCCCTGTCATTCTCATCATGTCAGTAGCTGAGTCACACTCTGTACAAGACTGAGTTCATCCCAAGAGAAACATTTTGAAAGCAGAAACCACTTGGCCGCTTGCTCTAGAAGCCAACGACATGAGGCAGTCTGCCCTCGGAGAAGACAGCACCAAGCAGTTTGTGTTCAAAGCAGACAGCATCGGGTAGTCTGTTTTGAGAGCAAACGACAAAAGGCAGTTTGCTTTAGAAGCAGATGACATCAGGCAGTCTGCTCTCGAAACAGACAGCACCATAAAGTCTTCGTTCAAGGCAGATAGCAGCAGGTAGTCTACTCTGAAAGCAGACAACATAAAGCAGTTTGATTTCGAAGCACGTGACAACAGGCAGTCTGCTCTAAAGGCAGATAACGTCACGCAGCCTGCTCCAGCACTAGACAACATCATGCAATCTCCTCTAGAACTAGACGGCATCATGCCGTCTGCTTTGGAAGGAGATGACGCAAGGCTACTTGCTTTCGAAGCACATGACACAAGGCTAGTTGTTTTAGAGCCACATGACACCAGACAGTTTGCATTTAAAGCAGACGACATCAGGCAGTCTACTCTAGAATCAGACGACATCAGGCAGTTCGCTCTTGAAGCAGTAAGCACAAGGCAGTCTGCATTTGAGGCAGACGACATCATGGCGTCTGCTTTAAAAACAGACCAAATTGGGCGGCGTAACAAGAAAGGAGGGTGTCTGCCTCACCGGGAGCCAGCCGTCCGAAGGATGTCCCGCCGGCGGTCAGGTTAGGGTTGCCTGAGAACTGTGAGAAGGAAGGTGTGCTTGTGCTGTGGGTCAGGTGGCCGGGGCCCAACAAGCTGTTCATGGGAACGAACTCCGCGGCGGTGGGGTTGGGAGTCTGCCAGAAACCCCACACAGGATCAGCACGCACGGGGCCACACACAAGACACACCAAAACCTCTGCCTTGCCACGACGCACTTCGTCGTGGAGAAAGCACGCATCCAAATGGCAGTTACTGGTCACGTCAGTGGAGGGTGCAAGCGCTTTTTGAGTGACCTTGAACGCGTCGAGGCATGACAGCGCTTGCCTGTTTGCACTGCCACCACCTTTCATGTAATTTTTTGGTTTTTAGATTATGATTGTTGTATTACAGTGTATATGGTTACAAAAACTACCTTTGGAAGTTGTTTTTTTTTGTTATTGCATGGACAATGGAATGAACCTTTTTTTCTATATGTTTCATTTTGTACGCCTTGTATCGACGAAGAGATGCAATTTCGTATTGCATTGTGGCGGGAGCATGTTGTTAAGTAGCATATCGCTATAGCAGAGTGTTTTGTAATATTTTTATACAATTCACGAGGAACTTTTTTTACATATTTTAAGTGTAAAGTGTGGCATTTGAATGAAATTATATTGCTCCAACTGCTGGGCCACGTCATACAAGCCTCACAGGCTTTGACGGGCTCGATCATTGGTACTGAAAATATACACAAAATAAAATTATCATTATTATTATTACAAACCAAACTTCAGAGCTTACACGAAGCTTGAGAGCCAATGAAAGTGTTCTTTATCAAGCATGTACCTTACGCTCAGACTGTCTGATGTCCAAAAAGCAAGGAAAACTAGGTTTGACTACATTCTTCATGCATTCATAGGCGAAGTTGGAGCGTTGAAGGCATCTTCCACTAGTCGCCGAAAGACGACAGACGAGTTTGCGCTACTCTTCTCACTTCAGGAGCATTACAGTGGCGCTAGGAAGAAGTTCGGTACTTTGGTCACATACCTCTTTGCTTGAAAAGTGTCATTTACGGTAAGGGTCACACCGTAATGGACAACTCAAGTCAAATTACATGTCCAGTGCTTTCACTGAGTACACACCATTCCAAGAATTGCCTTCTGTACAATGTCATCTTTGTCTACTGGCCTGTACAACATGTTGTCAGCATGCACAGTAGCTCTCTCCTGTGGAATATTGGATGTCACGCATGCGTCCAGAGCTCATTGACTGCATTTTTTTTGCCTGGGTGACAAGCGCCGGGAAGGTGTATAACACAAAAGAATTTGAACAAAAAGCAGCAGCAAAATTCACCTTCCTTGCAGAGTCCAATGCTAGGGATGATAGTGCATTTGTAATTTCGTTCGGTGAAATGCTGTTTGAAGAGGCAAACATCCTCGATTTGTCCAAAGGAGAAGGTGATATTGTGCGTTGGGAGATCTGAAAGAAAAAAAGAAAAGAAAAAGTGATACCACGTTTTCAAAATGCTTATGAATGGAAATTGAAACCATTCCAGAAAATCAGGAAACAGAAGTAGCACCCAAAAGCAAGATCTACTACCCTCAGTAAGAAAATCCTAGCAGAGCTATCATTTACCTTCGCTGATACCTCAGTACCAAGAGTTCCAAGGTCACAAAGCTACCTGCACATATCGTCCCAAATAAATCAGGATGGTGTGTAATGTATAATGACGAAAAAAGGGGAGCCCCTGGGGGTACAAGATATTGTAATAGACTATGTAGGAAAATACAAATATCTGGGAGTCTGGCTCAATGAGGGAAGGAAATATCGAGAGGAAGATGAGGAGAATATAAATAGAAAAAGAAAAAGAAATTCACCTATTACGAAGCTCAAGGCACTATGGAACTGTACACCCTTCCAAGACATACTCGACCCCAGGGGTAGCAAACCGTTATCGAGCCCAGTCACTGGGTCTGAGGCTAGACTCTCACCAGCGTCCCTGTTAACCCGAACCAAGTGGACTGTGATTTTGATGGGCGTAGCCTGCGTAGGCGTAATTTCAAACACTGCTGGCAGCTAAATTCTCGTCTTTTCCCGCTGTATCTTGCGTTTCATGGTGCATGTATTTCCCCGTGGTCATTCAGAAAGCATTGTACCACATTTGAAAAAAACAAAAAGCAATAAAAAACCTATAAACTATTTTTGCTGGGTATGTGCGCGAAAGAACCAATGCGACTGTAATGTATAGTTTGTTTTCTTTCTTTTTTCTTACGATACGTTTCTGACAGCGCCGCGCAATTCGCAGCATGTCAAACGACAAAGCGCTTAGTTGTCGAAAATAATTTACAACAGAAGATAGCCGAAAGGCAGGCATTTTTCACGATCATAAATAATCTGTTTACCGATGGACAGGACACGGACATACAATTTAGCAAGTGTTAACATTCAAACAATATATTGTACATACCACAAGATGCAGCGTTATCTAAAAAGAATTTATTTGAGAAAGATCTCAAATAACGCAGTCACAGTCGATGACAGTCACATCTTGAGGATCGGACGAAAACCAAGCTGACTTCGTTTTGGGGCATGTTTTGGGGAGAGCTTCCTTTTTTCACAACAGCACCGAGGCAAAGAAACGAACGCGACTGACCCGTTTCCCACCCCAACCCGAATAACTATTTTCGGAGACGACTCAGGATTCTACGCGGATTATCTCTGCGAGGGGGGAGAACAATGTTCGCAAAATCGCGTCGAGGGCCGTTCGACGTCCTTCACCTCCTTTGTTTCCCGTGAGTGTCAAGCAGAAAAGCTTGAATGGCAGGCCCTTACCAGCCTTAATTCTCACAGTGGAAGATAACACAGAAAGGGTATGCAGCACGCATAAAAAAAAGATTAAGTGGAAACTTTTAAGAGGGGTTAGAAAACGTCCAGTGCAAAACCGCAAAAACATAGGTAGAAAACTGCGCTGAGCGGCTCTTCACAGTCCAAGAGAGTGGCAGAAAATTTTTAGCTGATAGAGGGCACGAGGGTCGCACCAGCCGCATCAACATCAGCAACATGGCGGCGGCCTAGGAGCGCTTTTTAGAAAGGTGTATAATAGATACGAAGTGGTCAGAGGTATATGGAAAGCTGTGATGGTACCAGGACAGTCTTTTTGAAATGGGGTACTGCGCATGAAATCAGAGGTTCAATCAGGATTAGAGATTCGACAAAGAAGCGTAGGCAGATTGGCACATGGAAAGACACCAAATAAGAGAGTACGGGGGACATGGGCTGGTTATCTTTTGAGAGCAGGGAGGAAGTTAGCAAGTTGAAATCGGAACAAAGGTTGACCAAAATGGATGATATGCAATGGGCATAGGAGGTATTTAAGTATTTATATATGAAAAGTAAACACAGAATGGACAAACCGAACCCAAAAGCTTACATTTAAATACCTACACACTGGTGATGGGGCTGAGCGGACCACTTCAGTGGAAAAGGGGGTGAAAGAGGCAGAAAGAAAAATGTGGGAGGTAAGAATGCAGGAAAAATCAGCTCTAACAATGTACAGGTCACAAAAACAGGGCATAAGAAAAGAAAATAAATTTGACAATTCACTGGGAAGTTTTTTACTGTTTGAAGAGAGAACGGGAGTTTTGAGGACGAGGACGTACAGAACAAAATTGCAGGAGACAGACACGTTATGTGCTGCCTGCCATAACGAGAGTGAGGCACTAGAGCACTCGGCTTTAAAGTGCACGGGGCTTCGCCCTGCCCCTCCCTAAAGGGGCAACAGATTTGTCCGGGGTCCTAGGTTTTGCTGGCGACAATGGAAGGACGGAAGAGAAAAGGATTACAGTCACAAAGAGGCGATTAGGAGATTGGTGAAAATTATCTAGGGAAAATTGAGTGATGCGCAACTAACTAGCACAGCTGGGGACAGGCGGGACAGAGGAAAATTGGGACTCCCTCCTGTTTGGGCCCGGCCCAAATTCTCAACCCTGTCCCCCCGGCCCAAATTCTCAACCCTGTCCCCCAGTGGGTCCGGTGCTGGGATAATGCCGACAAGGTTTGACTAGAGGTAAATTGGCGACTCCCTTGCCGGGGGAAGAAGCGGGGGGTGATGTTTTTAATTTTTTTTCCCCAATCCCTCAAAGGTCATCCTAGTGATATCCCACACTACCTGGTGATAGTTAGGGGGAGATAATTGGCTTTGAAGGGCAGGATGAATCATATGGTTGTCTTTATAGACCTAAGCTAAGTGGTGCAAGCTACCGCCCGTTAAAAAGGTTATAGCCATTAACATTCATCTATCCAGGACAGTACCTTAGAGCCCAAGTATTTCTTCCCAGTGTTGGGAAGTACTTTGAAGGGGCCCTGCAAGGACTTTTTTACTGCTTTTTAATTTGCACGGAACCTGAGCGCACTGAACGTAATAACTTAAGGAAACTTATCTTTTCTCGAATTTCGCTTTATTTTTAAAAATTATAGGCATATTAAAATTACAAAAACAAGCAAAAAATAACCTCCTTCATGACATCCTTGGTTGCTTGAGTGGCCATGAACTAGAGGAGGGGTAGTGAGCTCAGCGAGCGCTCACGGCTGCCGCACTCCGTGTCGACGGCTCGAGAGGGCGCCACTAAAGCATGTTCTGGATAGGCTGTATGAAGCGTGATTAAACACTAATTCGGCATGACACTTCATTGGCCACAAACGACCGCAAACACGGAGTAAAGATCAGTTCAGAACGGGAGCCACTTCACGCTGCCATACCGCCAAAGGGCCGAACCGCAAGCCAAAGTTGCCTGCCAAAGGCCTTCGGAACGCTCGGAACCAGTCGGATCCTCAACTGCAGCGCCGCGGCGTACATCCGGCACCTTTCTACGCTCGCCACTCGTCGGTGCCTGATCCCACTACACCTTTCTAATATGCGCCCCCTTTTCCACCGCTTGGTGGCGGGTATGTCGAAGGGTAATTTCTTGTTTCCGCACTATATAAACCGCATTTGTTTCTTTTCTGATCTGAAATACTGAACAAAAACAAATTTGTAAATAATTTAAATGGCTCGTATCACTTATATTTTGTATTTCGACTAAAAAGAAGCTTTTAGCGGCTCTGACCAGTAGAAAGGCCAGGACCTAAAACGTCACGATGTCGTCACATATTGCGCACTTTCTACACCGCGGGTCGCTCCCGTAGTTGGAGGAGGTTTTCGCGTTGTCCAGTTAAAATATGATGCACTGATATTTAGTTACTCCTTCCGCGGCCGCTGGCTTGCCCAAACCCCAAGAGACATGGAAACCGCAAAAAAAGGTAGACGCTTAAATATGATTGCAGGGTCCTTTTAAAGGGGTACTGAAGTTGATTCTGAGACCATCCTTTTGTGGTGACAACTCAATCTAGACGCTCTAAGCATTCCAACAAACCCGAAATCACAATCGTACGTATCTTATTTCCTCGTTAAAAGCGTGTTCAAAGATCGTGACACGCCCTTTTTGGGAAGAATTTTCTTCCGAGTAAAGTGGTCGACAAAGGGCACTTGTCGGCGAGTTTCAAGCAATGGTTTCGCCCGCGAAGGAAAAGAGGAGTCTTATCCGAATGTGTACCCATCGGACTTTCTTCGAAACAAGCTATAATAAAATCATTCGGAATCTGTGCATATTGTAGGGCTTTCACTGGTCCACACAATGTAGTCTGCGAGAAAAAGAGTCCACATGTTTTTCTATTGCCCCAAGATGAATAGGCAGTTTTGTAGTAGAGGACTTAGTATATGTGGGAACTGACACATTTTAAACAATATAAGATCAAAAACAACCTTTTTCAAAAATGACTTCAGTGTCCCTTTGAGTACATTTAAACATACTTAAAGTAGCACTTTAAGTATGTTTAGAGAACTTGTACTTTACTTGAGGTACATTCTCTGAGTAAATACTTGTACTTTATAGTCTTCTTTTTCTTTTACTTTCCAAGGAAAGTACAAATCCCAATTTAAAAGTACATTTTTCAAACTCGGTCTTGTTAAATTTGCATCACAAAATGATAACTTGTCAACGAATAAGCACACTATAAGTTGATTGTGTTAAGGGGGGATAGTACCCCGACATGCGACTTCGAAATGTTCTGCCATTATCTCAGCTCCTTCTGGGTAAAAACGGTTTAAACTTTCTGGGCATATTTCGCTGTCCTTCTAGCTATTCCAAGCAAGATATTATTTAAAACTATTGAGGTATTTTGTATTTATAAAAATTTGAAATAGAAGTTTTCTTGAGTTAGTCAAGGAACATTTAAAATATAACTAATGCTAATAAAACGATGAAACTTCTCTCACACTTCCTATACAGTATTGGCATTTGACTGAACTAAAATAATAGGTTTGAAATGCTTAGGTCGTTCAAAATCAATTTTTGAACTTTGATACTTCAACTTAGGTGCTTTCTGCCTTGAGGAACTTGTAAATAAAAAAAAAGTTTTCATGCAAATATTATATTTTTAGTTCAGTAGATGCGCAGGTTATGCAGCAAAACACGAGAGAAATATTACAAGAAAAGGTTCATTTGTTTGAGAGAAAATGTTCCTTATACGAGCAAAAACAGCGTTTTTCACAAATCACTTTTGAAAGTTTAGTTGTTCAACGCTCAGCCTAAAATGCACCTGGTGCGTAGTCTTTAGCATTATTTGCTTCAGACTTCTTCGCGAAACCTTTCCTTGGACTTGCTTTGGCCTTCCTTCTTCGCTTGCTCTGAGCAGAGATCCGAAAGTCACTTTTGACTATTCGGGCCTTGTCCATCCTGTTCAGGGCCACATTACAAAACACTCCAGGTGTGACGCCTAAAGTCTCAAACACTTGCTTCCCTGCTTGGTTGCCATTGTTGTAGAAGCTAACCGCGTCATACACGGCTACTTTTACTGTGCATGCGCCCACAAATGTTGTCTTTGGGCACCTGCACCAGATCAGGTTATTCAGGGACTCGTTAGACTTCTGGGTTCGCCCATGAAGGCACCTTCGTAGAAGCTCCGGTGCTGCATCGTGAAAACTAATTTTTCACGATGTCTTGTCAGTAGCATCAATTAGAAACAACTTTTCTTTCCAGTTGCACCGTTTTTTTTCAATGAGAGTTGCAATGTAAAGAAAGCTTTCTAAAGCCACGCCCACTTTAAAATGCGGATAGTATATTGATGACACTATTTTTAAAATACTTCTGGTGCTGCTACGAGCGTGCCGTTTGGAGAATATGTTCTGTATGAACCGTAGTATTTTTTGGTTCTAATATTAAAAAAACTATTTTTGGGTTGTATTTACCTACCATCCCCCCTTAAATAGTTTGTCAGCGGGTGTTAAACTACTCTGTGGCCACTTGACTTAACCCAATATTCGCTACCATTTCCAAAAACAACTGATACACTCCTGATTACTCCTGGGGAAGTGCATACCAGTTTATAAAAACAGAGTATAAGGAAATGAAAGGACATCATGAAAGAGTATGCAAAAAAGTACTTGAGCTTTACTTTGGAAGTACATTGCTTTTATAGTACTTTACTTCAAGTAGATTGCACCCGGTGTACTGGCTACTATACTTGAAGTACATAACCTCTCACTTACTTTATACCTTACTTCAAGTACTTGTTATATGTACTTTGCCCAACACTTCCTATCACCAATAGCGAAGCAGTTCAAGGTCACACCAAATTATCAGCATATACAATAAACAAACAAGTCCAACAAATCAAGACCACAGACGATTAGTGTAATTGGTGCAACATACATCATAAGATAAAACAAACAATATACACACAGCAACACTTCAATAAAATTTGGGCAACAATGCATTTTAAGCATTTCAAGGTCACACCAGTGTGCACACTACTTTAAACAATTATTCACTTGAAAACAAAGACGTGCCATTTTGAAACAAGTGTGGGGCCCTTGTAGACTATTGACAGGTAATAACAAGGAGTGAGAAGAGAATGACACCTACGTTCATGTATGTTTTGAGTTTTGACTCTGCTGGAAGAGTGGATGGCGGTGAAAAGGCTTGGAAAACAGACTCCATGGCCGGACTCGTTGTGCCTGCAATTACACGCGTACTCGACTCAGAAACCTAAAAACTAAACGAGAATGTTCCAAACAACCAAAAATCAGCGCATATGTTTTGAGATCGGTAGCACGTACTAAAGCATACCGAAGGAAAAACCCGGTTTTCACCACTTCTTTCCTCGTTCACGGAATAAAAGAGAGCTCGAACTACAAGCTCACTCGTTAGAAGGTATCGAGTGCTTTCGCGCTTACAACGATATCTTTCTAAGCTTACGCCAGCATACGAGGTTTATCGGTCGAGGATACGCCACAGGCCCGCAGGCGCTTTCCGTCATACGCACTCTGAATCGGCAGCCCGGCGGGCACTCAAATCGAGGGACAACCCATCTCGAATCACGTTAAAGAGACCCGTTTCTCCGAAATGCGTCGCGATCACCATTCACCACGATGCACCTCACGTCGCAAAGCGCAGTTCCCGGTCCATCGGCGCGCCTTTCGACACAACAGCTGATGATCAAACCATATTTGGACGCCTCCCACGAGTGTCCCGCACGCTGAACGTCCGTCCTACCTGACGTTTCGACCTTTTAAAAGCACGCTACGGGCATAAACAAAGGCGACACGAGCAAAAAGAAATACCGCGTCAGGAAAAAAAAAAACAAAAAAACAAGCCAGCTTTAACAATGGTCGCTTTAGCCTAGGCGGCGAAGGGAACCGTCAAAAAGTTTTTCAAATCGGTACCCTCCACTTCCCCTCCGCCAAGCCGAACGGATTCACTGCCGATCGTCGCGTTGTTTTCGCACGAATCAGAGCTCCGGAGTCGTTGACTACGCTTCTAGCGACCAAACCGCGGTGCTCGGTGTCGGATGTTGGCGGGGGGTTTGGCTAGTACAGACTGTTCGCAGCGTGCAGCTGTTGACGATGTACGACAGAGCTGGTGGTGTAGTGTGGGAGAACTCACAGTTGCGCAACACAGTTGAGCTGTCGTCGTTCGAGAGGCACGGCTTGGGACGGTCACATTTTTTTTTGGAGGGGATGAGAGATGGAACTCACCTTCGGGTGTTCGGACCAACGGGCCCTGCTGAGGATCACGCAGCGACGACAGGTCAGTAGTGTTGAGGCAAGCGGGGTTCATGGGGCCGTGAAGGAACTGACACTCGGAGCCGTAAAAACAAGTACCTCCAGTGGCGAAATAGCGACATATTGCGGTTTTCTTCGGCCCTCCGAGAGAACCGTTCATGTTCCTCAAAGACACCCCCCTGCGGGTTCTCAGCAGTTCACCTCATCGTCCGTTGTTGTGTTCATGGAGGAGTGCAAGGGAGGAGGGAAGGTCTTGTTTTCCTACACAAGCAGCCAGCTTGCGACGATCAACACATACAAAACGCAGTGGCTATGCGATGCGCGCGCAGCTCAGTGCGTCAAGCGACCGACCTCGTGACGCTCTGACCCCGAAACTCGCCATGTTTCGTTGTTTAGCCGTTATGTGTCGCGTCTATCGGTGCAATCAGCTGTCAGACCACATGTTTGAGATGAGACATGAAACGCACGGCGACGCTTGGTTGTTCGAGAAAATTTTGGTCGTCTGAACATTTAAAACGAAACTGAAGCGGTTCTGTATTTGAGGAAAAAAAAAACACCTAAATTGTCTTCATTTTAGGGACAGAACGAGCGGGTTGGTATGGATAGTTAAACTTGAGGAAGAAAACGAGAAAGGAGGGAATTTTGTGCTTGTCCGTCCTTTCTCGTTTTCTCCCTCAAGTTTAACTGTCTTCATTTGGCCTCAAGAATCACGAATATCGAGATTATTTTCTCAATTTGGTGCACAGAACAACGAGGTAGGCACGGACGATGCAGAGAATAAATTTGAAAGTACCATTGAAGGGCGTCTTCCTGGAGCGGGACGTCGCATACAGAGTTTTCGAAATCTCTGCTCTCGCAACTCTTCAGCGCCTACCAAAGCTATGTACGCGCACTCTTGCAAAAAAAGTCAAAAAAAGACGTCACGACTTTTTGAGAGCGAGAGAGAAGAAGGGAAAGGGCTGCCGGCGCTTTCCCCCTTGCTGGTGGGTTAGAAAGAGTGAAAGTCCCGGATGAGAGGCTTCGCCGGTGCTATCCATTGCCCGAACTTTGTTTGTGCTTTCTTCTCTGTTTTCAACTCTCAAACTTAATTAGAGCCAAGGGCTTGGATGGCGATAGTCCCCCGTTCATCAGGAGACCATTGCTCGGTTAAAGGGTGCATGCACGAATAACGACAGAAAGCATCCAATACTGTTTGAGGACCTATGTGATGTGAGCGCGTGGTATCCTCGTGTCCTTTTCTTCTTTCTACTACCTTTGACGCGCCCCAACTGAGCGTGCCTAGTGACAGTTGAGAAAGAAGCCACCCTCGTGCCCGGCCTGGATGGCACGTGCGTTCCAGTCTGATGCCTGTCTCATGCCTGTCAAGCCTTCAGCCAGTCAAGCCAGCCAACACTAACTCGCTCTTAGCCGTATTACCTCACGTTTGTCCTTTAATGTAAATATACTTTTCTTTAAGTAGCCCCGGTGCCCAGCCGCCAGCCAAGATAGCCGGTATACTGTGGCTATAGTCATTCAACCTGATCTTCCGCCAGCCCTCCTTGAAGATCAGTTACCTTTCAGTCAAAATATTGTTATTGCCGACATTGTGACACAACAGAATGGAGTTTTCGCACGTCACGAAGATGTCTTAGGCTATTTCACAAGCATGCAGCATCGCACTGACCTGCTACCAAACGCCTTGCCCTACAGCCACAGCCCGTACCAATCTGTTTCCGAGGAAAGACAGTTCGTGGAAGAACAGATAAAAAAAACTCCTGACCCAAGGTGTTATTCTTTCAGTGTCTGGCCCATTGACTTTTCCAGTGGTCGTAGTCTCTCGCGGAGACAAGAAATGTTTGTTTGTTAACTAAGCACCACTGAATCAACACACCATCACAGTGGTGTACCCCCTGCCCCTTCTGGATGCAATCATCTATGACATCGCTGGATGCGCGTACTTCGCTGCCACAGACTTGAGAAGTGCATGCTGGCAAGTCAGCCTCCGTCCCCAGGACTATGAAAAGACAGCTTTCATCGTTGTGCTGTTGGATTGTTGTGTTGCTGGAGTTGGATTAGTTGGACTGAATGTTTGCCCCGGCCGTTCTTATTCTTGTTGTAGTAACTGTGAATTTGGCTTAGCACAAACTAAGGGACCCGGTTTTATAGATACGGCGGGGAGTGAGTGTGTTCATCTGTTTCCTTTTTTCATTTGCATATTTTGAAGCCCTTGTATTTCAGCGTCAAATCATTTACCTTTATTTGAGGTTAGCTGTGAGTGAGGGACTATGAGCTTCTAAGGTTAGGCTTTGCATATTTTGATGTTAGATATAGCCTAGTGCTTCTAGTGGTACACTTTCGCGTATTTTTTTAATATCAGCTGATAGCCATTGCCCTCTGCGTTCTTTTCGTTTTGTTTTGTTTTAAGCAGGTTGTTTGTTTCTTTTGCTCTAAACCAAGAGACTTGGTCTTTTAAGGCTACGGTGGGATGTGAGCGCGTGGTATCCTCGTCTCCTTTTCTTCTTTCTACTACCTTTTGTCGCGCCCCAACTGAGCGTGCCTAGTGACAGTTGAGAAAGAAGCCACCCTCGTGCCCGGCCTGGACGGCACGTGCGTTCCAGTCTGATGCCTGTCTCATGCCTGTCAAGCCTTCAGCCAGTCAAGCCAGCCAGCACTAACTCGCTCTTAGCCGTATTACCTAACGTTTGTCCTTTAATATAAATATACTTTTCTTATTCCTTTCCAAGACTCGGCCCTCATACCTTCTTTGAGCTCCATCGCTTTCCACATGACCCTGATCTCCGGCAGCAGTACGTGGGTTGCGTCCGTAAACCGAAAAGACTTTTCCTCAACGCCATCCTCTCAACTGTGCTCGGAACATTTTGTGAATGGAGCACGCACCAAACGCTGTATCGCCGATGAACATGGTGTACGCTCGTAAGGTGCGTGCAAGTTTTCTCGTGATAATTGCTGTTTCAGCTTGTAACTTTTTGTAACTGAATTTATCTTAATAATAATATTTTGAAGTGGTGACAATGACTCGATTTTATCACCTACAACACTTAGAATTGAAGGCTCATTTCTGAAGCCGAGTGTGGCTGGCTGGAAATTGTAGAAAAGTTAGTTCTATCGGTTTTCCTGAATCGAGAACTTTCAGCAACAGAAATTGAAAGTATTTCCAGCTACATTATGTACCAACTTTGAAAATAAGAAGAATCTAGTCGCGTTACGACGGTCAACATAGCTTCACGGCTCTCTGGTGTCGCGCAGAAGATCGCAATTCAGGAAAACCAATAGAACTAACTTTTTGACAATTTCCAGCCACATTCGGCGGCGGAAATGAGCCTTCAACTAAGTGTAGTAGATAATAAACTCGAGTCAGTGTCACCACTTCAAAATATCGATATTAAGATAAATTCAGTTACAAAAAGTTAAAAGCTGGAACAGCAATTATCACGAGAAAACTTGCATATGCACCTTGTGAGCGTACACCACGTTCATTGACGGTACAGCATTAAGTGCAGTGCACGCTCCATTCACAAAATGTTGCAAGCACAGTCGAGAGGATGGCGTTGGGGAAAAGTCTTTTCGGTTTACGGACGCAACCCACTGCCACCGGAGATCGGGTTCACCAGAATCTGTGCAAGCTACCTAGGTCCTCGAACAGTATTCAAAGCTTTCTGTCGTTATTTGTGCACCCCATAGCCGAGCAATGGTGTCCCGATGACCGGGGGACTGTCGTCATCCAAGCCCGCGGCTCTAATTAAGTTTGGCAGTCCAAAACAGAGAAGAAAGCAAGAATGAAGATCGGGCAATGCATACACCCAACACTAGCAAAGCTTCTCATCCGGGACTTTCACTCTTTCTAACGCACCAGCAAGAAGAAAGCACTGGTAGCTCTCTCCCCTCTTGCCCTCTCTCAGTAAAGGGGTCTATTACCGGGCAAGCTTGCAATTGCACACGCTGTCCACACAAGCGACATGCGCTTGGCGACCAGAAGATTTCTGACGTAACCACTGGTCGAAGGGTTTTCGTGTTTTCGCGCGTTTAGTTACATCTTTGGAAAAACAAATGCCAAGACAGATTAGTGTTAAATTTTGCAGTGGTAACTGTCAGTGCCCTTTTCTGGTGGCATTTGTACGCAGAAACCGACGTGATCATGGGAAGAGGGTACTGCCGTGCTATCACTCTCCCTATCGTCACCGCCCCTTGCACAACCCAGTCATCCATAGCAAGTCGCGCTATAGCCCGTCCCCCCTTGCAGCCTCCGCTTAGGGGCTTTGTAAAATTCTCAATCCAGTGCGTCTACAAAAAAAAATTCTTTATATTTTAATAAGTCATCAGTAGTTACTATGTTCTGGGAAAACCCCTTACAATCGAGGGCTGTACGTGCAAAACTTTCAGCCTTTCCACTCTGGTGAAGGAAGACCAGCGGAGCTGTGCTATGGTGGGACAAACTCAAGGACGACTTCTTGGATGGCCTCAAGGACGACCCCTAGACGACGTCTAGGACGACCTCAGGGACGACTCTAGGACGACCTCAAGGATGACGCCTAGGACGACCTCAGGGACGATGTGTAAGACGACCTCAAGGACGACTTCTAGAACGACCTGGAGGACATCTAGGACGAGCTCTAGGACGACCTCAAGGACGACCTTGAGGACAACCTCTTGGACGACCTCAAGGACGTCTAGGACGGCCTCAAGGACGACGTCTAGGACGACCTCGAGGACTTCTAGGATGACGCCTAGAGAAATTCTGCCTTCTAGCCCCATCAGAACGGATGCCGCCATCTAGGAGCGACGGCAGAAACCAGACAACCAGCAAGCCGGTTGTCTGGTTGCTGCTGTCCCTCATAGATCGCAGTAGCTGTTCATTGTTTTGTGTCTAGATTTATTTGTCCATGGACACAAAACTGGGAAAACTAGCCCTTAACAAACAAAAAAAAAAAAAAGTGGTCTTGTGGCGTTTGATTAGTTTTCTACCCCTAGACCCCCATGGATGGACCACTCAAGAAACAATTCACCCTCCGTCCAATGAGAGAGAATCGCCGGCACGCCATGTTGAGCAAACTGAGGGCTGCAGTGGCATAAGGAATGTGAAGGGTGCAGGAACCCCGACTAGGCAGCGCGTAAGTGCCCTTCACACAACTCGTAAACTCCCATAACCATTCTACCAAAATCAAAGCCGGGAACGTTCGTAAAGCACATCTTTTAACAAAGTGACTACTACCGCTGTCAATCACAGCACACTTCATGTGGTCATTTTCTCTTTTTAGGTTGCATCATTTCCGGAAAAGTTAACAAAAACAAGGGCCACCTCGAGATTGCCGTTACATCTACCGTAAAATACCGGGGAAGCACCGCCCCAATTTTACTGAAAACGATTAATCTAGACATGGTTGATTGGGTCAAAGCGGGCGCTAAACGTACAATTTGCAGAATTTCCCAGTTTGGAACATGTGAATAGTGAGCGCTTCAATGAAGCGGGTGCTTCTGTGGTGTTTTACGGTATATGCGTGGATAGCCCAAGTTCCTGCAGATATTCCAAGCCCCTCAAAGTTTTAAGCATTATGAATCAGTACTCACGGTTTCTCAGAGGACATCCTTGTGTAACAAAAAAAAAAAAAAAAAAAAACTATTACAGAAAATTTAAGAATGTTTACGTGTAGGAAGACACTTAAGACTGTTTACGTGTAGGAATGCAACAAGCATTCATACATGCAGCGCATTCCTACAAGCAATGCGCCCCACTGTCCTCCGCAGAGGTCGTCCAAACGGCACGACATGGCTGAAACCAGAGCGTAGAACACATGATACAGTAGTGCACAGGAAGAGGAAATTTCCCGCTCCCCCTCCCCCCCACACCTGACATGCGACATAAGCGGCGGCCACGCGCACGCCACCCCCTTTTTTATGGGCAACGGGCTACAGTGCCAGGAAGAGGGCTTTTTTTGTGGGGTGGCGTTCCTTGGAACTATAATACGTTGCAGCCAATGGGAATTTATTGCTCGTTTCGCTCAGCCAGTGTTTAGATGCCGTTTTTCGTGGTTACAGACAATGCCGGCTGCGCCACATGGGACAGTTAATGCTTTTGCATTAAAACTGGCCGACTCAGAACCATTAGAAATGCTAAGGGCTTTAACAAATTTCTGGTGGTACTTCTCCAGGCAATGGGCCTTGTACAATCAAGTTAAACAAGGAATTTTGCATCCTTTCCTGTTCACTAGATTTGTTGTGAAAGATAAAAGCAACAAAACATCTAGCGTTCATTCCATGCAAAGCTGCCTCAACAATTTGCTCCAAAAAGTTTGGGTTCAGTCGCTTCCTTGCCCTACATGGCTAAAAACAACCGAGGGTAAGGAGGAATGAGGCACAAGCCAGGTCTTCCAAATGAATGCCGTTTATTGAAGTCTCAAAAAAGATACATGCAAGACACTCGGTAACCAATTAAACTGTCAATTTATAACTCTCCAGGTAGGGAAAAAAACTAAGGCAAATGAGCAAGTGGTATATAACTCGAAAGCAACAACAAACACTCAAATAAAAAACTTTCTTTTTTATTGTACATGTCTGTACATAAAAAAATGTTTTCCAAAAGTATTTACAGGAAATATGTACATGTAGGATAGTCTGGGTATATACAAAGTTCTGTCTGTCTCCAGGAAGCTGTTAAAGGTTGCGGCGAGCAGTACACCGAGCGACTCGCAACTTGCTGGCAAAACGAACGACACATCCAACATTCAGAACTTAAACTGTCAACCCAAGGCCTCCCCCCCACCTCCCCACAGGGTTTCCCCACCTACTCGAGATAACTTTTCTTCCCAAAATCGGGGCGTAGGGACGTCGGTAACTTACCTCAAGAAAAACGAAAAGCTCAGAAAACAGCTACCCACCCCCCCTCCCCCTCACCCCCTAAACGAATAGCGACATTCCTTACAGTCAACACCACAAACTGAAGCTGCTCTCCGTCTTCGAGACCTGAGAAAAATGGTGTCGGAGTTAAGCCTAAATCGCCGGCCCTATCACATGATGCAACAAAGCCCGGACAGCTCGTTTCCCCTTTGAACCGGCGGCAAAGACTGAAACCTCGGGTCGGGCGTAGGGGGTCGGAAATCGTCTTCGTCGGTAACCGGTTCGTCGGAGACTTGTGCCGGTTGGTCCGCTCCGGCTTCGCCGGTGTCCGAAGCATTGCTGGCCGCGGCGGCGGCAGCGGAGCTGGGCGCGGGAGATGCCGGCGCCTGAATGCTCTCCGCCTTCACCTTCATGATGATACCCCCCGTGCCTTTGACCACAACCTTGGGTTCCACAGTCTCGGGCGGTTTATTTTCGTCGTCGCCGCTTCGTTCCCCGTCGCTCAGAGACACCCCGAACTCCCCGAGGTTATCAACGATCACCACCGGATCGTCCGGCATTTCCTCGCTACCCGCTTTCTCATCCTTTATTGTTAACTCCCCACCAGAAACAATGTCCTTCGCGTCGCCATCCGGAGACGCCTCCGTCTCCATCGGCTCCGTTGGCGCTTCGTCGGCCTGGCTTTCGTCGCTCGGCGGTTTGTCGGCTGGGTTTTCGTCGGGGTCCTCCTCCTTCACGGCGACGGCACCCTCGACTTCCATCGGCTTCTCGTCGTCGGCCTTCTCGACGGCTTCGGCTTGGGCTTCTTCCCCTGGCTCCGTTCTGATGGGACTAGAAGGCGCTTCTGCCGCCTGGAATCGCCGGGGGCGTTAAGAAACAGCGACACTTAGAGCAAACGCCTGAGGTTAGGTTTGCCGCTTGGATGCTGCGATGTTTCCCATTAACTTCACTAAAGTCAGAATGACTAAACCCACTCAGTCGCTGCACGATTCCAATCACCTGTTTTTTGTACCATTGCAGGTGTTTGGTACAACTTCAGAAACAAAAGTGGTCCGCCGACCATGGCACAAGTGATTAAGGAGTCCAATCTAGTCCCACGCTTTACACGTCTAGAAAGGCAGTACAACTAATCTCTTTTTGTGTGTTTTGGTCACCTACAATCAAAGTATCAAGGTTCTCCAGATTTGTTTTTTTTTAATAGTAGACGCATTCATGTTTTTGCACAACGACGCACCAGAGACCCAGTGAAAAAAAATGTGAAAGAGGATCGTTTATTATTCCATTTCGGACTAATAGAGACAGCAAGAAACTCCAGTAACAGCCAGGCTAACAACGATACAGCACTTCCAAGCGCCGAAAACGTTGCCGCCGCTCTATTGCGCCGAAGGCAAGATCCGATAGACTCTGCAAAATCCCATCGGGAGAAAGAGACGCGGCCTAAAAGAAGGAAACGAAAATTTACCCTTTTGAAGTCTTCGTAGCACGCCGGATGGTAAACCTGCCAGCAAAGCGAGAGGAAGCAGCATTAACATGCGAAAAACCCTCGCAGAAACATTTTGTTTCAGAATGCGAAGACACAAAACGCCTTGCGCGAAAGAGAGAAGAAAGAAACCGAAGCCCTTGCCTTATTTTCCACGCGCATGGCGTCCCTGAAGTGCCACTCCTCTTCCTCCTCGACCCAGAAGAGCTGGAACGCTTCCTCGCAGACTGCACAGGTCTGCATCGAGAAATTCGACAAACTTAAAAACTCGCGTTATACGCCAATCACTTTCTCAAGTAAGCTGGGATTTGGTTCTGTTGAATGTCATCCCAAGTCTTCCCTGCAGTGCCGCTGGAGGTACGGGCGAGTTGCTTCGGATTTGGGGGTTTTACGGGCGAAACCAACGTATGGCATCTGGCACGCTCCAGCGGAGGACTGAGGATGAACTTCATTTCGACTGCCTGGGAACATTTTGACGTGCCAACAGTCAAATTGCTGGCACCTCAGCTGGAATTCAAACCCTCAAATCTTCTGATCTGCGCATATTTCCTAATTATTTATGCGGCACTTCTTTTACTGTGGGCTTAAAAGACTTTTGACGAGGCTAGAAACAACCATTTCTCGCGTATGGTGCGGAAATTCGACCTCGCAAATACTAAAAAAAAACGTTAATCTAGATTTGTGCAGTCCTGGCACTAGTGGGAACTACTGGCACTGGTGCTCAAGAGACGAAGTGTATGGTACACAGCAAAACTGATGAACGTACGTTTTCCGTTTCGTCTCCGGATGCCGGAACACTTTTGATGGCGACTGGTGAGTTGCTGCTCTGGTCCTGTTCCACCGTGGCCTGCTGCTCGAAGAAACTCCTCGCTGCCAAGCAAACGGAAACACCAACCGTTGCACGCAATTTCACAACAATTTTGTGAAGGATGCACCTTATTGTTTTTCATTTTAGGATTTTTCTCGCAAGGCTCACAAGCTCATAAGCATTTTGGTTCTTCCCTGCCAGCGGATAGAACGGGGTACTAATTGCCTCACGGAAACCCAGACGTGTGGGTTGGTCTAAACGTACAGGAATCAACCGAGAAACAGTCCTCAAGTGGCTCACTCAATCGTGGTCCAAGTGCAACCCTAAGCTCGTGTAAACAATTCTTCTCAAGCACCATCACAGCATGCAAACAAGAGCCGCTAACTCACCTCGTTCTTCTAGATCCTCAATCTCTTCAAACTGTATCCAGTCCTAGAAAAAAAAAAATAATGCATTAGTTATTAATTATTCTGGGCTACTGAACATACGAAACACAGGCCGGCCGGCTCCTAGCAAATTTTATACATTTGACAACGAGCCACCAACCAGTCTTACTCGTGGCTAAACCAAATTGGTTAAAGGGACCACGAAACCCTTGTTAGAGCCTCCAAATATGAAATGCACAGCGGCCGGTTTTTTTACGCCATTAGCTGTCCCATGGAGCAAACCGGCGTTATAGGCCTTTGAAGCCACGCCAAACGGCACCTAAATTCCCGTCTCAATAGAGCGAAGCCTGTAGTCTGTAGCAACGATTTGGCGAATAGGCTCCCATTGGCTGGCGCGTGTCATAGTTTCAAGAAACGAGGCTCCCATTGGCTGGCGCGCGTCATAGTCTCAAAGCGCTGCGGACCCCGCGCCGGTAAAAGGAACACGGTGGCGCGCATTCGGCTGCTTCTGCTCCTCTCGACGACAACAAACACGGCGGCGCCTCAAGCATCTACATCGTCGGCGGCTGCAACCTCGGCAGTAGCGAAGCCTGCCAGTCCACACAAGACTTGTACATCGCAGACGAACTAAAGGAACGAAATAATGCAACACAACGAGCGAGAAGGCAGGCAGCGAAATCCACCATAGTTGTCAAGTCTCCAAATACACGGCGGGAGGAAGGAGCAGCGGTGCAATGCGCTAGGAGACAGAACAAAGCCTTTCAAAAGCGTGAGGCGCAAGCGGATCGCAATTCAAAGCATCTCAGGTGGCAAAAGGACGAGGCCCTTCGACAACGCGAGGCAGAAGCAATACGTCGCAGGCGGCATGCGTTCGCATTCACAACTCATAAGAAGTGCTTAGGCGTCCTGTGTTTTTCTTTTGTCCGACGTGCTAGCTTTGGAGTGAAACGACCGAAGAAATAGAAGAGCCCCCTTCTCACTCCACTTTGGTCACATGTAGTTGGTACTCGTTCGACATGACGAGTTTGAATAAAGTGCAAACAACGTAGGAAGCATTCTTAGCTCTTCTCCAAAATAGCAGACACAGTACAGTAAAACTTCTCCATAGAAAACAATGAAAGTCTAAAGATAAATACAGCAAAGTAAAATTTAAGTGTGCCAGTACTAGTCGTACAGGCCCTTTAGGTGGTGACACAGTTGAAAATGTTTACTAAAAAAAAACAACAAGGTTCCATTGCACGGATTTGGACGGTCGGCGCCCGCATCGTCCCGAAACTAATTCCGAGCTCGCAAAAACCATCTATACCAGAAATAGTCTCCTCTCATATTTAAGGCTATGGTTGGGTGAAGTGGCCCTCATCATATTTCACAAGATGCACCTTTTAAAAAGAGAACTTCCTCTCGAACTCGTTTCACCACCTCCGAAAAACTCCCCGAAGGGCTGCGCCAACACTTACCTCCATCTCGTAGAACCACTTGCGCGAGAAGGCCTTGCGAGCTCCGTCCTTGTCCCTCCGGTTGGCCCTGAAGTGCCAGTCGAGGTGCTGCCGGTACTTCTCGCACTTCTCGTCCGTGAAGCGGAGCCCGCACGAAGCACACTGGGTCCCCACATGCAGGGCGCTGATCACACCCGGATGCTTGCTGCACCAGAACAAGACACAACAAAGGAGCTATTATGATTTTCTTTTTTTCAGCCGCCGACGATGTAGGAGAAAAGAGTCAAAGTACAGGCTAGCTAGTGGAAGTCAACCATTTCGTCGTTTACCCTGAGACTGGGGGGTTCTTTGAAGAGCAGAAGTAAGAGAAAAACAGACAGGTCTCAATGAGACCTGTCTGTTTTTCTGTTGCTTCTGCTCTTCAAAAAAAAAACCCAGTCTCAGGGTAAACGACGAAATGGCAATTTTATTGTTTTGTGGTTAGAACATGTAGGTGAAAACACAGGAGCAATGTTGCCTGCCACAGGCAAGGTTTCGGTTTCACTTTTCGATAAGCTACAAACAGGCTGCCATACGTTCCCGTTTTAACGGAAAAACACCGATAAACATCCGCCGGTGTCGTAAACACAAAATCGATTAAAACTGAAAAACACAGCTGTTTTTTTTTTTTCTTCATATTTTTGAGCAAGCGCTGGTTCCTTTCCACTGAAAAAGTCCTGTACACTTCCCAGTTTTAACCAAGCAAACACCATTAAACATCTGCCAATTACAAAATATAATATAAAAAAATACTGTAAACGACTAAATTTTCGCGGGGACCTAATTTTTGCGAATTTCGCGAATCGCCTACAATTCGCGAAAAATACGTCCCGCGAACAATTCGGGCAATATGTGAACGCTACGGAAGCTATACTCGATTCGCGAAAAATACGTCCCGTGAACAATTCGGGCAATATATGTGAACGCTATGGAAGCTATACTCAATTCGCGAAAATTAGAATCGGCGATTAATTTCAAATTTTCAGCTTTGGCTCGATTCGCGAAAATTAAGTCGTTTACAGTAAATAAATATATATATATATATATATATATATATAGAGAACGAAGAGGGGAGAGTTATCCGATTAGACCATCCCGGCCACTGGTTTCGGCGGACTCAATTTCTGACCAGCTCTCTGTGTACTGTTTAGTTTGGAATTCGCTTAACTTGGTAGACGACAACCGTTGCTGATTTAAGGCCCGCGCTATTTCCGACATGCGGCAGTGACGTGGCACGTCATCTCAGCGTGCAAATGTCGAAAAGGGCCCGTCTTCCAAGGTATCTAGGGAACCACACCTCCCCATAGGGACAGGCTGCACCATATATATATAATGGGAATGAGCAAAGATTGACAAGTGCAGCCGTGGTAATATTGTGAACGAAGAGGAAAGAAGGTGATTATTGAATTTATTGCATTAACTAGGGAAAGGGAAAGGGAAAGAGAGCTGGCGAAAAATTGAGCCAGGAGCAGGACAACCTTCGACCAGGGCAACCCTCGCCTGTCCGAGGCGACGCCTTAACCGATTAGACCATCCCGGCCACTGGTTTCGGCGGACTCAATTTCCGACCAGCTCTCTGTGTACTGTATAGTTTCAAATTCGCTTAACTTGGTAGACGACAACCGTTGCCGATTTAAGGCCCGCGCTATTTCTGACATGCGGCAGTGACGTGGCATGTCATCTCAGCGTGCAAATGTCGGAAAGGGCCCGTCTTCCAAGGTATCTAGGGAACCACTCCTCCCCATAGGGACAGGCTGCACTGTATATATAACTTTAACGCAATAAATTCAATAATCACCTTCTCCCCTCTTCGTTCACAATATTACCACGGCTGCGCTTGTCAATCTTTGCTCATTCCCATTATTTATATATATATATATATATATATAATTTTTTTTTTTTTTCACTGAAAAAGTTTTACGCAAACTTCAGTCAAACACATTATCTTGTCTGGAATCATGCACTTTGCCAGCCTTTCTTTTGTGGCCTACGTGGTAACAAAAGCTTTGTTCGACCATTCTCTGAGGTCAGCAGTCCTCCTGGGCCACCGACCTTAAAGATTGCTATCCGTGGCCCAAGAGGCCGGTCACAGCCGATGCTCTTGTTCTCTTGAGGTGAGAACAGTCTAAACGGCCTATTCCTACTCAAGTCAGTGATCTCCGTTGGTTGGGCGCAGGGAAAGAAAGGAGAAAAACCTTCCTTTCTTGTCGGAAAAATTACATAAGAAATAACATTTTAAGTTTTGCATCACACGAACCAGATTGAAGTCACCAAAATGGGAAGGAAGCATAAAGCTCCCAATGATTACGCTAAGGAGTTAGACGGTTTTGACATGTGTAACGACCCTTCGTCCATGGTGTGAAGTACTGCCAAATAACGGTCAGCGTAAAAAATGGGAAAGGCGCTACGAGGATCACGGGGCACATGTCGACGAAGCGTCACATCCAGCTCAAGAAACCTCGTCTCGATGCATGTAGGTACTTTTTTCTTACCATGTCTTCGTTTGATTTAGAGTGAGAAAGTTAAGTTAATGTTTTACTCTGGAGGAATGCCTGTCGTATCTCTGAATGATTCTATAATTTAAACTTTTTTTTATCATTTTAGCTGGCAACTCTCAGACGTCCAGCCAAAGCTCTATGGAAGAGTGCATCACGCGAGTCTTGAGGAAGAAGGATGAGGCCGACGACGTGGCACACAGATTCTGCAAGGCTAGCGCTCCTCTTAAGAAGACTGACGGATCCCTTGGAAACCTCTTCCAAAGTATGTGCCCCGCTGCTCGCACAATGCCGTCTGCGCAGATGATGTATTGCAAGTACTTACTTGACGTATTCGCAAAAGAAATGTCTTTACTACAGGAACTGTGCGAGAATTGTCCGATTTCCCTCGCATTGATGAGACACCTCCGTGGCCGAAAAGTGATTGCTGAACTTGTGACACTGTTTGATTGTGAGCTTCTTCAACGAAGGTCCTTTATGGAAGATCTTTAAGTCCTCCAGCGGTGGAACGCCGTCGCTGTTGGGGTGCTTGTCCAGGACGTTCTCGGGAAGCTTGGCAAGTGTTTTTGTGATGTGTGCGTCATTTTGGACTCAGCATCATACATGCAGAAGCTGCACAGAGACATCCAACTATCCCACGCCGACTTCATGGCACAGTACTTCAAAGACCCCTGCCATCTCCCTAACATCACACTCGCCGAGGGCATGAAACTGGTTGAGTTTGACGTTGTACAAGGCTTTGTCGCCCACCTCCCTGCCCTCCTGAAGAGTTCGCAAGAGCTACGGCTTAAGTTCAATATTCTTTGTCACTCTATGAATCTTGAACCGAAGTGTCTGTCCATGATTAGCCCTTCAGGGTAGTTTTCCTTTTACAAGACACTCACTGATGTCTTGCATTACTAGCGCCCAATTCTATCTTTTCTGAAAAGTAATGATGCAGTTGGTCAGAAGTGCAAGGAGCTGAATGCACTTATTTCTCAACTCCAGAGTCCTCGCAAGGACTTCATATTAAATAAACTTTCATCCACGAAACTTTGAGCTTGCTATTTAACGTCACGAAGGTTCTCGAGTAGGAAAGAACCCTCAAGCACGAGGTATATTCTCTTCTCGGCATAAAGCTCACAACTTTGCAGAAAAGATGGAATACCCTGCCACTCGAAAGCTAAGGCAGTGTTGATGTACTTCTGAAGATGACTGAAGAGGCCCCAGAGTTCATTGCTTTCTTTTCAGCCTACTACCGAGCGATTCAGGACAAGTGGCTCAGGACTGTTTCACGAAACATTGCTGATGATCTGCAGTTCACGGATGAGTTCCTCCAGTTCAGCGTGCAGATAGTTAACCCTTGCATGCAAATGGAGCTGCTGAAAGGATTTGCTTCCTACGAAAGCATCTTCAGGCTTGTTGTGCTTGAAGAATGTAAGGTCAGCGGTCTGGAAGCTGAGTTTCTTCGGTACCACCAGTATGCCATCAGTGTTTTTGTTGACCAAGTGCCCTTTTGGAAGCTGCATGCATCAGACTGGCCGGCACTGTCCCAAGCTTCGTTAGACGTTTTGGTGGCTTTCCGTGTCCAGCACAAATGTCGAGTGGGCATTCTCGAAATTGCGCGTCAGTGCACGCCCAGTTGTTTGGCTGTCGTGCAGAATTTCTAGGTCTAAATCGGCAAACAAGTGCCGACTTAAGGCTTCACCACAGGCTCTTCGGTTCATACGTGGCATCTTTGGCTCAAGTCTGGCACACTGACAGTTATGTGGCAACTGCTAATAGTAGCAAGATTGGGTCATGCCTGTGTCAGCTGTCCTTGTACCATGACTTGCTTGTGATATGCGCTTTATTGCTGTTAAAGGGGCAGTGCAACGATTTTAATGTTGAAAGAATTGCCAGTTTGCATTTCTCATATTGTTTATACGAGCCCAAGTGACCAAAAACGCATCACCTTTCTCCGAAAAACTGCTATTCTGCTGCGTAATCGCGAGGCAAAAAACAAATTATTTGCCGATCTGCAGCCGCCTGTGGCGGCTACGGGAACTAAAATGACGGTGTCTCTGGGGGATACGCGGAAGTCAACAAACCCTGTCCCCCTCTGCTGCTACACTCTCCGTCAGCCCCGTGGCGAACAGTTCTTTGTGTCCATCGCTCGCCGCGACCTTCGACGAGGCTAATCCTTTGAAAGTCGACAATCGCGGAGGAAGCGGCTGGGGTCTCGAGAAAGGGCCCAAGGGGAAACCACGTGAACCCCCAGAGTACGTCACTCGAAAGTCGGCGTGGAGAGTTGAGAGGCACTTCGAGCTTCGATTTGTTTCATTTTTTTAAAATAAGAACTAGCTCTCGCAAGAAAATGCGACATTCGGTTTTTCGTTCCATAGGTGACGCAGATTAATTTTTTGCAGTTAATAGGCCAAAGTCTGAAAATCGTTGCACTGCCCCTTTAAGACTTTTTTGGCATTTTTTAAAGGTATATGTTTTTTATAAGCAGATCTTTCTTTTTTTGTTGTTCTTGACTGCACTGACATATATAGCACTATTTAGATCAATAAAATTTAGTTGCGAGTCAGCACTGTGTCTTTCTTCGTAAGGTCCCCCCGTCCTTTGCAGTTTTAACTTTCAAATGTGTGGCAAGCAAAAAAAAAAAAAAAAAAAGAGTAATAGAAATGCAAAAAGAAGTACTTTGATGCTAACTAATGCCTAGGAGCAAAAACCGTACTAGGCCAAATTTAGGCCCCCAGGATTGGCAAGCTTGTGCCAAGTCAAGCGTTTCTCTGGCACGCCACCTGGGATCCTTCTCGCTGCCCCGACGTGGCCGGAAAAAACTCACACTTTGAGTTGGTCCGTCTTGAAGAAGCTGAGTGGCGGGACGCTTTCGGCGGGCCGCCTGTGCTCCTGCCTGATGTGCTCCACGCGCTGCTTCCTCCGCCGCTTCTTCTGCGACGGGTGCGTGTGGTGGTGCCCCGGGTGCTGAGACCTCTGCTGCTGCTGCGGCTCCCCCGCGGCGGAGCCTGGCGCTCCGTTGCCGGGCTCCGGACTCTGCTTCAGGATCCCCGCGGCTATCAGCTTCGAGAACAGCTCCCCCACGTTCACTTCCAGGGCCGGCGGCAGAGCGGGCGGAACTACTGCGGTAGAGAAAGAAGACGCTCGTGTTACAGAAACCGATATGTTGGCCACAGCATAGGCGGATTTGGGGGGAGGGCAACCGCCCCCTCTAAGCCCTCCAACGTCAACGTTTTTTTTTTTGTTTTATAAAATATTTACACCGATTAATTAAAAGTTTAGTTTCTGGTGACATAGCAAATATTGGATCCACAAAATATATCTGGGCAACGTTTCGACCATAACACCATCTCTCAGCAGACCCCTACAGCTCGCCAGTCAAATGCCTACCCCCTACCCCCCCCCACAAGCGTGACCCCAATAAATCTGCGCCTGGCTGACGGCCGGGCTAGAATGAAGAGGTGTGCTTTCTTACTAGCCCAACTCGCCGTTCTAATTTCTTACAGCCTTCGCGTGGGCGATACTTTCATCTTTCCACCGCGGCTCGATGAAGTCGCTGCAGCCTTGCCCCCTCCTACGGTGCTTTGACTTGTTCTAAAAAGGCACCCCAATCTTGCCACGATGGTCTCTTCACTCCGGGGTCAAATTGGAAGTACTTCTTGACTAATTAGATCTACAGACCTTGAGGCTACCTGACTGCAGAGACTTGTGAAGAACACTTCTTCTTCGCCTTCTCCAAAAACAACTTTCTATAAATGAGCGTTTATTCGTCGTAAGCCAGAAGTATTTCGATCGGCACACTGCAGCCATTTCATACGAGTACATTGGCACACAGCTTCAATAAAGGTGGTCGGAGCGGTTCTTCGGGGTGGTTAAAGCAGTACTGGGAGAGGTGGTGTTGTCACGCATAGAGAAACTCCTACTGTTTGCGAGAGCAAAGGCTGTAAGGAATTCCGCCGTCTAGCCTGGCCGTACTCTGTTCCGCAGTCCCAACCTCTCATAAACTCCCATGTGATGCAGTTAAAGGGGTGCTAAAGCGGTAATTGGATCACCTATTTATGGCACAAACTCAATATATGTTCCCTAATCATTAAAAAAAAAAAAAAGTTTACAACTTTCTGTAACGCCAATAGAGCGCAGCCCTTGAGGAGGAGGAGGGGAGGGTACTGAGGGGAGGGTATGCCCTTCCTCCTCATCCGTACCCTCTCCTCCTTTCCTCCTCTTGCTTCTTTCACGTGCGAAGCGCGCGTCGTCACGCGACATTTCTGAGCGGTGCCGAGACGTCAGGTGACGTTCCGGTGAACTCACATGAAATTTCAGCACGTGACTGCCACCGAAACCTCACGGAGACGTTTCATCACGGTGACGTTTCGTCACGGTGACGTATTGGCGCGGTAACGTATGGCGCGGTGACATTTCGGCACGGCAACGTTTCGGCACGGTGACTTTCAGCATGAGTGCCGCACTGCAATGTCACCGTGCCGAAACGTCACAGCAGTGCATTATGGGACGTTTCCCATAATGCACTGCGCGGTTACGCTGACGCCGCTCAAGCCAGAAACGAGCGCTTAAGAGCTGCACTCTAAAAAAGAAAGTAACAATCCCACGTAGCTGTCTTCTCCATTATAAATGTCATCAAACGTAGCAAAACGTTGCTTTCCCCGAGATATATTCATAGAAGGGGTGTAACATAATGTTTGGTCGCGTTTCTAGAAAGAAAGAAGGCCGTGCCCGATAGTAATTTTACCCTTTTTAGGATGCCCAGGATGCATAGACTGAGTCTGCGCCATAAAAAGACGACCTAAAAAAATTCTCAAAAATGACCAATGGTCGGTCTCTAGGTTGTTTTATTTCGTTAGGGCAACTGCATCGCATGCTTGAAAGAATATGTATATCGTTAATTTCGGCTGCACACGCAGACATTGCAAAAGCCTTAGTGACAGTGCACACCGTCCACCAGTAGTTCGGCACACATTGCAGAGGAGTGCAATGAATGAAGAGTGTTTTAGTAGTTCTTGGGAGGATATCAAAAACCGCCCATAAACACCGTCAGACCATTTGGGCGCACCAATTGCCCCTGTGAAACGAACACAGGTACATTGTCAAGGCAAAAGGAAAAATTAATTTGCGAGACCAGAAGTGTTAGTCACTGAGCGCTACGTGCCTGAGCAGATATGCACCTTTAGAAACAAGATTTCATGCATTTGTGCTGACTGGCCTGTGAATCCACGTTTACGCACATTACCGCAAAGACGTCCGAGCTGTTGGAAAGTGCAATAAAAATTATTGCTGACCGATTCCGACGTTTGGCTCACCCTGAGCTGGTGCCGCAGCTTGACGCGCCTCCATCGTGGGTGGGAAGGTGCCGGACATGCCTTGCACATTTGGCACGCCCATCGAAGGTGGCTGTTGCGGTGGCATCAGCGATGGTGGCCCTTGCTGTTGCTGCTGCGCCTGACCCGGTGGCGCCATGAGTGTCCCCGGGAGGGGCATCGTGGGTGGCGGCATGGGCGGTCCGTGGGCAAGCATGCCCTGCGGCGGAGGGGGTCCCATTCCGGGAGGGGGTGCCAGTGGTGGCATGTGCTTTGGGGCCTCGCCGCCGGGCGGAAACCCAGGCGGTCTCAAGGCAAACTGAGGCTGCATGAATCCCGGCGGCCGGGTCATGTCGCCGACACTGAAAAAGTAGATCGAAAGGCTGGGTCAAGGTCGAGTGAAGGTCGAACGAATGCAAGCGGGAGAGAAATGGCCATAGCCACACGTGCTGCAAGCGTGAGGACGGCAACAAAGATGGGTCGAAGCGCAGCTGAAATTACAAGCGCTATTCCTCCTGCATTGTTCCGCAATTCTACAACAAACACACTCACCCCAGAGGATGCGGGTGCATCTGTGGGTGGGGGAAGTCCTCCCTGAAGTAAGAGGGGTACTCTTTGACGGAGTAGCCACCGCCGTGCATATTGCCCCCCCTATTCGGGCCCCCTCCATGGGCGTTGGGGCCTCCCGGGAATTCGCCCCTGCAAGACGGAAACAGGCAGAAATAGCTCACGACATTCGAGACACTTGTTGCACTCCAGACCAAAGAACAAAAGCTTGAGGGACGCTTAAGCTTTGCCTTTAAGAGTGGAACGCGATAGCATTATCGGGCCCAGTTTGCAAAGCCTTCTCATAAATCCACGCTCATTCTCAAGCCATGCAAGCATGTGTGCCTTGTCTAGTCAATGGCATTATGTGTGATGCCGTGACCCTATCAACCTGCTAAATATGGCGGGGAACTTTGCTGCTAAATTTTGCAGGAGAATTATCCCGCCAAATTTAGCGGGTTGATAGGATCACAACGTCACAGCTACGTGCGACGTCACGCGTGTGCGTCAGATGTGGCTGTGCATGTTGCATTGTGAGATTTTATGGTCCCGCCGACATGGTTTTCTGTGAACACTATCACGTTAAAAAAAAAAAAAAAAAAAAACACAGTGATGGGCGAGCGGATTTTGGCCAATCCGTCATTTTCTTTAACTTGTGGTTCCTTCTGGTGAGTCATTTAATAACAGTGTTTTTGCTGGGTGTACACTTGAGCAAATGTATGATTGGACAAGTTTCAGACTCGTCCCCATGGTTATACTTTATATACCTTCCATATATATATATATATATATATATATATATATATATATATATATATATATATCCACCTTTATAGAACACGGTGGTGGCTCGGTATTCATTTGGCTCGTCTGGAGCTCAGAGCTTGCTTGTTGCGCTGCTGCACACATTTTCAAGTGCTAAACTTCTCACGCTTTTTTAAACAAATACCTTGCCTCCTGTTTGTGCAGACTATACAAAGGTCATACAGCCTGTACAAAGAAAAGATTAACGGCAGAAGCTTGCAGGTATGACGTAGGAAAACTTATACCATAGCAGCTATAGTAGCACATTATAAAATGAAAAAGCAAATCTTTTGGGAAGATTGTTCTTCTTGGGTCATTGAAAGGAATGCTTGGAGTAATAACGCTCTTTTCCTATTTTGTGAAATGCCGTCATGGCCGCTTGCAATGACTACCACCATGTTGTTGCAAAGTGCTTCACGTGACTGTTAGCATCAGACAAAGTTTCAACATACAACCGTGCCAGTGTTGGGAGACTCACGCTCTCCACAGGCCGCTTCAGCAAGCAGTATGATGTACTGGCACAGTTCTGGTTAACAAACTCGAGTCAAAACACAAGAGGCTCACCCAAAGTTGCTGTTCCAGTCTCTTGGCGGTCCCGCGGGCCAACGCTGATGCATCCCCGGATCTTGCGGAGGCTGAGGCATCGGCTGCTGTGGCCAACTGTTATTTGGTGGCGGCCGCTCTTCGCTCGCATTCCCGTACCTCACCCACCCCTGCGAAAACCGAACTTGAGCATTCTGCACCCATCCCGTCTCGGGCATGCCCGACGAAGGTACTCGACCCACCATCTAGGCAGCGAATCGTACCCCACAAAATTCGTTGCCTGAGCTCGAAGTGCCAGGCGATTCTCGGTAACGGGAAAAGAGGTCTTTGCGATCGGAGAAACAGCTATCTGCTCGATCCTAACAAACGCGTTTTTGTGCACGCGTGGGTCGTGTGCTTTCCGGAAATTGCATATTTCGTGACGTTTTTGCTGTTTCCAGGGTGCTTTCGAAGTCACTACCACGCGCGCTGGTTAGGACGGTGCTCCTTCGGGTGAGCGGAGAGCATCTGCACCAAACGGCGAAGAAACGCGGAGCCGGAACTAGTGTCCTCCACCGAGTGGCCGGGGGAGGAGCACCCTGCTACGTCGCAACGCGTTTTCTTGCGCATTCAGGAAAAGTCGAAGATGAGTTAAGTTATGCGCGCCCGGAAGGCGCAACGAATCAGCGCGACGTCACGAAATACGCCATTTCCGGGAGCCGCACTGCCTACATGCACATAACAACGCGTTGGTTTGGATCGCACTTTACGGCGACAAGTCGACCCGATCGAACGGCAACCGTTTGAGATCGTTTAACGTTCTAAAGTGACCGCTTCTTTTGAGCAGACATCAGATTTAATTTTTCAACACAGGTAACATTGAAAAAGAAAGAAAAGCTAACAGCAGGCAGCTAGATTGAGCCGTAAACAAGTTAGCTCAAGTCCCACGTCTTATTAAGCGTGGCTGGTTCGTTAATCGAATAAATGTAAATGCCTGCCAACTATATTTGCTCGTAGCTCTTGCAAATTATATTGTCATTTCCCATAATCGCCAAGCTAACAATGCGTAGACACCCCACTTTTACCCAGTGAGTGAAATGCCCCCGTTCCGTCTGTGACACAAACTCCTAACGAGAAGACCCTTAAATTACGAATCTGGAGATTTCGTAGTCCAATATGGTTTCAGTCTTTAACAAGCGCCGAGGCCTCGTCTTCACAAAAAAAAAAAAACAGCCGCATTAATCCTTGAGGAACGGGCGTCGGCGAAGATGAGTAGGTTACAGGCACAGTCGAGTTCAAAACAGATGCACACAAACCGTCACCAATGAGCAAAAAGAGAAGTCCAACTTTAATTCCAGAGAACCGCGACGATGCGCTGCAAACGCAGGACCGGCACGACTTCCGAATCCGCTGCCGAGCTGGCGCCGTTTTCTTCTCTCCTCCCGCAAGAAAGATGCGCAAGGCCCGACTTACTCCGCTTTCCTTCCCCGCCGGCTGAAATCCGCAGTCCGGCGGAGGCACCCACGTCGTCGAGGAGCCTCCCCTCTGCGGACTGTTCCAGGGACCCTTGGCCGGAGCGCTCGACCCCTCCACGTCTGGAGGCTTGCGTAGGTCCACGTCTTTCGTCGCTTCTGGCGGCGGCGGCTGCTGCGGCGGAACGCGCATGTCGACGTCCATGCTGTTCTCGCCTTCCGAGCCCGCGGTGGGCTTGGACAACTCCATTGGGAGAGAGCGAAGGTCAGAGTCAGTGTTGGCGAGCTTCTCAGGGTGGAGTCCGAGGACTCGAAGGACGTGTTCCGGCGGACGCCTCTCAATGTCGACCCGCGGAGGCGGAGGCTCCAGGCAGACGAGGTGCACTTCGCCGTCGGCAGTCTTGATCGCCACGGGCTTGTTGTCAAACTGGGCGCTGTAGGGGACGCCGTCGAGAAAGATCTCGCGTAGCGGCGCGCCGAATTTGATGGTGCGTTTTTTGCCCGTCCGTTTGGACACGAATTCTTGGGCGACCCCGTCAAACGAAAGCAAGATGGGCTCCTGGAAAGATGGCAAAAAGGTCGCTCTTAGCCTTTACTCTTTTTCTCGCAACCCTGTAAAAAAAAAAAAATTGCCGCATCTGTGACATTTTTTAAAGGCGTTCTAAATGCACAGCATTTTAGGGCGTTTTTGCAGTCCTGCTTTTGCAGGCACAGAGAGGAGGCCGTTCGTGTAACGTGACATCACAATACCATATCATGTGACGTGATGTCACATTGCCACATGATATCACAATATCATGTCATGATATCGCCTGTCACGTCAGATGACCCCATGGCATTGCAGAGGAGCTTAGTTCTAGCATATGTTTTTCCCCAACAATCTGAATATCACAAGCATTCAACTCGAATGTATCAATAGACGTGAGAAAAACCGAAAAACCAACCGCTGAGTGTGACATCATACCCAGAGGTTTCATCTGCATTGCGCGTGCCACTTGTGAGGGAAATTGAGCAATGTTTTTGACTGCTCGGGTAATGCTAGCAAAAGACGCTGAAATGTTGAGATTTCTGGATAATACGTCACAATTCTTCCTCCCACCGAACACGCCTGAAAGGAGGGGCTTCGAAGCTATTTTGAAAGCGCCGTTGTGGCCACTCGGCGCGCCAATCAGAAATACAATTTTGTCATTCGTAATCCTGGAGGCCAAATGAAGACGACTGAATTGTTTTTCCTCAAATACAGAACCACTTCATTTTCTCTTTAATTTTAACTCTAAGAGATTCTTTTAAAAAGGGGTGAGAGTTAAGGCTTGTTCATACAATTGCGCTTGACTCCGACCGTCTGAGACAAGACCGGCTTTTAAACTTTTTGTGACGGCTTACAACCGGCTACATAGCAAGGCAGCCAGTTGTAAGCCGTCACATAAAGCTTAAAAGCCGGTCTCGTTTCAGCCGGTCGGAGTCAAGCGCGGAAGTGTGAACGAGCCTTTAAGTGAGTGCAGTCTTCACCATGTATTTATCAGACTCGGCTGACATTATATGAGGGGATAGTCGTCATAGTAAGTTGGCTAATTGACTAAAATCTGTTGACTAAATTTTTAGTTATTGGTTTTGGGGATGAAGTTGCAGGTACTGATTACTATTAAAGACCAGACTAATTAAAAATATTTCTGAAAATGTAATAGTTCTTTTAGATATTAATAGATAAATTTTTATGTTTTTTAGACCCATTTAATAATTGCGCGCAAAAGGGGTGCCGCAAGTCCTGCCCACAACAACACTTGGAACAGTGACGTAGCCGTTTCAATTATGTTGCCACTATTTCGGCAGCGTGCGCTATGTCACTCTTCCAAACACCCTGCATAGCCTTTACAGGTCCTCCGTAACGCCGTGGAATCACCTGATGTGACAGGCGATATCATGACATGGTATGGTGATGTCACATGATGACACCGTGACATCATGTGGCAATGTGACATCACTTCACATGACATGGTATTGGGATGTCACGTGACACTAACGGCCTCCTTACATTCGAGGACGCGAAAACCCTAAGAGCTGGACCTATAAATGCTGCACATTTAAAACCTAAATGAGAGACGGGCAGAAAATTCTTTTTACGAAAGCGTCAACACCTCGCTTAAAACATGACCCAACAAATTTTAGACTTTTTTGAAAATCCAGTTTCCTGTTTTGTGTCATGCTCCTAGACAATGTAAGCCAAAACCACGAAGTGCCACTTGCAAAGTGGTACAACTGCAAAGCCCCCGCCCGAATGCGCACCCTTCGTCAAAGTTTTTGCCTTGGTGTGGTGCCACCGGTAGCTACAGACTTGCAATCTGCCATTTCAGCTCACATTTCTCAAGAGTGCACATGTGGCCCCTGAAAGTGTTTAGCACATTTCCCCCACTGAAACAGCGCGGTCAAAGCAATCTTATAACTTTTCTTTTAGACTTTATCGCAACCCTACCAAGTGTTACGAGAAGGTACGCCTGGCAAAGCGTAGCCACTTTAGAAGGACAAAACCGTGGCAGTTCTCCCCTCTTATTTACATTTAACAAAAACAACTTGGTCCTAGCAAAGGGTTATCTTCGAACTTGATACTAGCTTCAAACTTTCCAGTTGGTATCCTGAAGCTTACATTAGCAGGTACTTTATGGTACCAACTAGAGAATCTAAAGGCAATTCTTCACAGAAAAGAGCAATAAGCAAAAGCAAGCAGCGATGCAGGTTATGCGTAAATGCAAAGTACCAAGATGACACTGCAACCCAGCTAGGTATCCCTCTAAGTTCCAGGAGAGCATTTGCTGCCACAAAAACTACACTCAAAAAAAGTAATTATGAATGCATCCAGGGTTACAGGTGGCTACCGAAACATGCTTTTGCAATGGAAGGCGTTAAGAACAGTTGAAAGCGAAAGGGTGGTGTGCTAAACACTTACCGGGGTGTGCAAGAAAACAACGAGAAGGTGACAATGCTCGCGAAAAAAAGCACGGAGACGTCTTGGTTGCAGCATGCAGAGGAGAAAGGCCAGAAAGCATACATGCAGAAGCCTGCACCTTCAGCATGCCCACAGAGAAACAAAAAAAACATGCCTAAAGCACAATCACCTCGCAGAAACATCCGACCAACTATGAGGCAAGCGTCGCATGCTTCCAGAAAAAGTGCTGCACAAAGAAATGTGATACTGCGTTTTTGAGATTAAAAGAAAACCTTATACCCGACCGAAATCACTAATGTGGTAGTTTGTTTTCGCTGTTCAATTTCATAACTGGTAGTACAAAATGCACACAATGCAAACGAATCAAACGATCAGCAAAGAGCCCCTCATGGATGTCGCTAGCGCCTCGTTTGTAATGCCCGTCTAGGAACCTTGACAGGTAGTGACGATAACTGTTTCGTCTCCGGCCACCACGAGAGAAGAGGGGAAAGCAGGAACTCCCCTCTTCCCGAGAAACTCTTTTGTGTGTCCTAGAAGTCCCTATTGTCCCTCTACAAGATTATAGAAGATTAACCCATCACTCCAAATTCGTACAAAACCAGCTGCTTCGGTAGCTGGAACGACTAGGACATCCTCTCGACGTCAGCCTCGCCGCAGCTTTGCTCGTCCCGAGACGAACTACGTCACGATTGCGTCTGATGTCACGTGCTCTCCGCTGGCTGCTCCCCAAGCGCTTGCCAGAGTTGGGCCGTTTATTACAAAAAATACAGCCACCAGGCTCAAAATACAAACGTGTGATTGTCATTTACGGATATTGTGGATCATATTCAACCTATTTTTTTTAACACGACGGGTACATTTCGAATTTCGTTGAAGTATCCCTTTAACAGGCCTGCAGAACTTTATGGTAGGATATACAAGGTCCTTTACATACTGCATATAAAGAAGACAGCATCAAATCATGCGCTCGATTTCACACACATGCTGCTGACTGCCTCAACAGCGACGGCTTTCAGCCACTGTGCGAGCCACACGGATCCGAGAGATGGTAACGCAATCCAATTCGAGCAAAGCAACTATAAACACCACTGCAACCCGGCATTATGGTACCTGGAACGCGTCTCTGACTGGTGTGTTTACTGCGTCAAACAAGCGGTCTCGTGATTTCCGCCTGATGACGTCATAAAAGGTGTCATGCTGATGCCGGTCGCAATCCTGACGACGTCCCAGCAGAGGTGGTGTGTGTGGCAGACGCCTGTTCTGCTGCAGGTTGCTCTCTAGTGTGACAGTCCACGGAAGTTTCGGCAGCCAGAAGTTGGGATGCCGTGACGACAGCGAAACTCGCATTCACTCGTGATTTTCGCCAGCATTTTTAGGACCAATCACCAGGATTGCGACATGCAACAGCATCACACTTCTGTGACGTAACTTGTTGCCACTTCGGGACAACTTTTGATGTATGGGCAGCACAGGACGCTAAACACCAGTCGGAGTGGCAGTCCAGGCACCATACCAACATTCAGATGCAAAAATATTTAGCAGACGAATCGAAAAACGTTTCCTAAAGAAAGCTGATGAGCAGAGGTAACAGACAAAATGAAGTAGTGGGTGATGCACTCCAATTTTGAACACCATTATTGCACCCTACTTCCTGTCGGAGCCTGCTGGCTAAATGAAGCGTCACTTCTAGACAAGCACAGCGAGCAGACGACACTCTGTTGTCTGCTTGCTGCGGTTATCAAGAGATAACTTCACAAGTTACAGCCTCTGCTAACTCGGTCGTCTGCGAACAGATCCGCCGATGACCCTGTTTGTTGGCCTCATCTTTCACAAAAAGAGAGCTACGCCTTCAAATTTCACCAGAATTTCACCAGAAAGCTCTTTCACCATCCGGTGAAAGTTAGAACTTTTTATGCGCAGGTGTCGATTTTTCCAACTCGTCTTACAGCACTAAAATCCATTGTGGACAGCCCATAGCAGTTTCTCACACTTTTAAATCTCAAGCTATCCTTTCGGCATTAATGCTTTGAAAAAGCGCAGAAGCCTACAGAACTTGTAAGCAATAATACGCCTACTACACTTTGTTTCACGATAGCTTGGCGAACTGCGGAGGCTGCAGTCCCCGGGAACCAATAAGAACATCGGAGCAAGGTATGTGACAACACTCCACAATCGAGGCCACGGACGCCTCGGTACACCCACAGCAACAGCGCCGTCCACGACAAAAAGTAGTTCTAGGCTTTTTTTTTCTTTCTTTTAACGGCAATTGAACTCGGGCGATACCATCTCTATTGACACTTCACTACACGATACAGAAGAAAGACAAAGACACATTACTTTTTAATGATACTTAATCTGAATTAACAATTTTCCGAGAACAATGTGGCTTTTGAACAATAATTGAACCATTGCAGCCCCGTAAATGACCCTTCTGCTCAAAGCATTGCCCTGGCATTAGCGCCTGCAAGATTCGCAAGTTAATTGAGCGTATGGTTGTCTCATGAACTGTTTCCAAAAATACTGCTACTCTAGCGGCCAGCAATTTTGTGGCAGTGGACCCTGATTCAAAGTTGGTTGGTTTTCCAGCAGACGACAGCCGGTTCCTTCGGGCCTTGCATTGGCGCAGTGACACAAGCGCTCCAGTAACGTGGTGTAGCATGCCTCGCTCCAACACTCTTACTGCGTTGCAAGCAATGAGGCTTTACAGTTTGCCAAGTTATCGTGAAAGAGAGTGTAGAGTGTGTTTGGTTCACAGCTATGCATCAGTGGGTGGCTCAGATCCTTTAAAATAGCGCTTAAGCTAAAAACACTCTTTATTTTGGGGGGTTGGGAAGGACGGCCGAGGGAGTTTGGGGAACCCACGAGTGCACTCTAAAGAACCCAGTCTGAGAACTCATGCCCTATTAAAAGTCCGAGCGTTTCCGAAATCCATTCACTACTCCATCGAGTCGGGTGGCGTAAAATTCGGGCTTCCCGCGGTGCAATCCGATGACACGCAACACTCCCAATGAGGTCTGGTGCTTCTTTTAAGAGCCACGGAGCGCACCAGCGTCACTCACCATGTCATCGATGCGGACACGTTTGGGGGGTCCCTTGAACATGATCTGGCGCGTCTCGGTGCCGCCCATCAGCACCACAGCCGTATCGTCCACAAACTGCACTTTGCGCATCTGAGTGTCCACCTGGATCGACCCCATGGCGGGGGCTGGCTCCGAGGGTGGCGGCAGCTCTGCAACACGTGGGCATCCCGGCTGTGGGCATACACAACCTCCAACAGCACTCAGACCGGCAACTCGACATTTAAGCGGCTTGAAAGTGCACCAACCTGAGGTTGCAGCAACTCAACACTGTACCAATTCGAAGATAGTATTGCAGCAACACAAAACTGCAGAAACCAGACGTTGTAGCAACTCAGCTTCGTAGCAACTTAGCCTCGTAGCAACTCAGCTTCATAGCAACTCGGCTTTGTAGCAACTCGGCTTCGTAGCAACTCGGCTTTCTACCAACTTGGCCTTGCTGCAGAATGTCAACAGTGTGCAACTTTACATTGCTCCAACTCAGCCTTGCAGCCAGAAACTCAACACTGTGCAGCTTTATGCTGTAGAAACTCCTCTTTGTAACAACTTGGCTTTGTAGCAAGTTGGCAGAAACTCAACAATCTGTCGCAACCTTACATTGCAGCAACTCTAAAGGGCGGCAATTAGCATTGCATCGGGCAGACAATGTTTAAATCAACAATGTAGACAGCCGGCATCAATGCTGTCTGCACTCTAGATCAGGGGCGGATTTAGCGGGCGAGGGGAGGGGGGGGTTTGCCCTTTCTAAACTTTTCAAGGTCAACTTTTTTTTTTTTAATGAAAACAAATAAGCTAAAAGTTCAGTTTTCAGTGGCATAGCAAATATTGGGCCAACAAAATAGATCTGGGCAACGTTTCGGACGTAACGTAACGTCTCAGCAGAACTTCTTCCACAAGATTGACCCATAAATCTGCCCCTGCTCTACATCGCTGAGTAAAAAGCAGTACTGGTTCGTTGCAATGTTGACAACATAGCCAACATTGAAATGAGGTGGCACTGTAGAAAACTCGAAAGTGCGGAGAGCCAACAATGTGGCAGGTTGATCCTGCTGAGACTCACTTTGGTGAAAAGGAGCAAGCAAAAAAGCTAACACTATTTCCCGAGGAAAACATTTACCTTTGACTGGGTTCATGCCCGGGAAAGGTGATCCAGCATTCCATGGAAAGCCAGGTCCCTGGGTGATTCTTTGCCAATCCAGGGGCTGTGCATAATGAGAGAATATTTTCCGTGACAAAGTGTAGCTAAAAGAAAATAATTAGATTCCCCAAAGCAATCATAAAAAGATTGACCTCAAAGATTGATCTCAAAATGATCTCGAGTTGCAACAGTCCACTAGAGAAAACGGTGTATGCACAACTTTTAAAAGTGATGTAGAGGGAATTTCAGCCTACGTCCGATCCATTCTCGTATTTCACGGTCAATTATTTTAGGGAAGAGAGAGAACAGTTCATTCGACCCAAAGTTCCAACTGAACTTCAGAGGGTTCTTTTAAGACGCTGACCCCTGCCTAGGGTCTGAAGCAACATTACTGAAAGCAGAAAGGAACCCTTCGTCATTGTGCGTGTCACTCTATAAAATATGAGGTGCACCTCAACGTAGTGGTGCCAACATGTAACGAAACATGAAATACAGAGGCTCTTGTTAGCGGCGACATTTCTTGCCCATCTTCGGGACGTCGCACACTCCCCATTGGTCTCTACAACGATGAAAGTATGCTGAAGGCACTGTTCTTAAATAGCGTCGCAACCGTTTGTAACTAAGTCGGTTATAACGAAATGGCAGCTTTGGCAAAGCGATCACGATTTCCCATTACCGTTTGCACTTGTTTAATGTGTTTGGGTCTGTCTTTAGTGAAAGAAATTGAGTGGCTCCCACTGATATAGTGAGAAAACTTTTCATATAATCTAAAAAAATAATCAAATTCTGAAAGTTTATTGAGTCGCAGACCGCCACACTTTGCTGCCGCGGCCGAGCAGCCACCCAGAACGAGCCACGGACGTGCCGCAAAGGCCACCGGCGGCAGCCTCTGCATCGTCGTCTGCTCCCCACCCCTTATCTGGGAAGCGGCTTTTCTGCACCGCACGCGGAGAAGTCGTCGTAGCGTGCCAATAGGGGCGTTTGGAGCACTAGCGACAGCATACCTAGGGTGTATCGACGGAAATGATGAAAAGAACCTAAATTTGAGAGAGGGAGCAACTCCAATTTAATGGCGGATGCCCCTTGGGCAGATGGGCTAAAGTGCACCTGCATTTGGTTGTCTCGTGGACAGCGTGGCAAGGAAACTGGGCAAAGAGGCGGAGACGTTTGCAGACGGTGAATGCTTTCGAATTCTTGCAGGCTGCAGCTTGTTTTGCAAACGCTGTCCACAAACCACGTGACCCCGATCGAGCCGTTGCCGCCTTTCTTAAATCTAGGCTCTCTGTACCCGGCAAAACACAAACTTGAGCACGAACTCAGTGCCATGCACACTTTGTTTCCTTCGTGTTTCATGTTGGCGTCGCTGGTCAGTGTGGTCGCTCTCTGCGCAAGAGTCTAGCTTCACACGAGCACTGATTCGGCGACTCATCACCACTCAACGATGGTCAGTCCCGGCGCTGTCGGCATCTCGACAGGGAAGACGAAGGCAATCTCCTTGAAACAAAAGCGTGCCGCCACCCTTGACGAAGTGCGCATCAGTGTAAAGAATGCTGTCCACCGCCAATGTCCTCAGCGGCGGCCATCGCAGCTGTCAATAGGGCTCTGGACGCAGTCCGTACACAGCTCGCAGGATTTTCTTCCAAAAACTTCTCGCAGTTGGCGAGAAGCGGCTCCGATCTAGCAGACATTGTGTGCGAGGAAGCCTCGACCACTTTCTGCAGGCACGATAGACATGTGCCTGTAACAACCCGTGTTATCTTTTTATTTTATTTTTTTTTATTTTTTGTTTTGCACGTTACTTTTATGATGCTTAGATATAACGAAGAAGCGGATATAGCGAAGTGATTTCAGGTTCCCGTCGACTTCGTTATAACCAGTGTTGACAGTATATAGACTAATACTTATGCAGGGGTGCCAGAAATGTTCGGGAGTTGGAGGGTGAAAGCAACGGAATACGAAGGGAGATTTTTCTCCCCTTTCTCCCTAATCGTTTACGAGAAATGTATTAAATGACTCGACATGGCGGGGGAGAGAAGGGGGAGGGAGGGGAATTGTCTTCTCTCTTGCTTTAATGCCACTGCACTTTTCCAAAATGAGCCCCGTACATTGCATTGTTTCTCCACAACTGTTAGCTAATGCCCGTGTCCCACTAGAGAGACAGACAGAGACAAAAGACAGCGACAAGCCTCAAACCCATGCGGCATGCTCGCCATGGTACCTTTGGCAGGCGTTTAGTCGTTCGGTGCTCGTGAAGTAAGCGCGAGTGATTGCAAGCCTGCAAAAGCCACCCTCGCGTGCATGATGCTCGTGATTGAGCATAGCCTCCTTTATTCTACAAAGCCTCTCAAATCGCGAAAAACTCTGGTTTGAGGCTTGTCGTTGTCTTTTGTTTCTGTATGTCGCTCTGGTGGGACACGGGCATACATTCGAAAAGCATTCGCATGAGAAACGCTTTTCGGGGAGGGACGTGCGTGACATTAGAGATCGACAGAACCAGCAGGATTCCCTCCCCTGACTCAAGCATTCACATGAACGCATCACATGGGAGCCGAGAGAGACGTCAGTGTTATCAGATGCATTTTGTGGTCGTAGTCTCGACAAGAGGGCTCAACGTGCGGTGACAAGAGTAGAAGAATGGAGGCGTTCGCGAAACGGCAATATGCGATTATGGCAACAGCACTATTAGATGCAGAAGACCGCAAAAAGCTTCCTGCTAAAAGAAGGATGCTTCTTGAATGGGTGGATGTATCACAAAGGACATGGAATCAAAAACCACTTGTATGAAGAGTGGCTTCAGGACGACATTGACGAATATCGAAGACTCCTTCGGGTGTCTCGGATGACACGCACAACACAGCAAGCCACAACAAGTTAGGCAACCCCGGTGCCACCGCCGGCATCTCGCTGTTACCAGACACGCGGACAAAATACCGCCAGTTGCAAAAAGATTCCATGCCAAGGTAGGGGGGCGTTCGTGCAGTCCGAGCGAAAGCTCGCCAATCCACCTGCGATGCCTACGTCAGCAGGACTCCGCGCAAAAGTGTGACGTTTTCACCATGTGATGCGTACCCAAAGAGCAAAGGCAGAGATATCCTTCCCGTGTGAATACCCCTTCATAAACGAGAGGATATCTGTGTTCATAGCTTCAGGTAACGGCAAATGATCCCCCAATCGTAAAACCCCTCTATAAGATTCACACTTGGCGTTTCTTACGAGCACTGACGACCAGCAATGCGCGGCGAACCCATGGGGCACGTGCCACGAGCAAAGTGCTGAGCCACCATTTGCTCGACGTCAAACAGTCTGGGAAACCCCAGCAAAGTGCCAGGTGAACAGAGAGAACGAGAAGGCAAGCCCACCAGGAGCGGTTGTGACTTGCGGAACTGGGAGAGCTTCTCGAGCTCCGCCTTGAGCTCCCGGTGGAGGTCCGGGTTGATCAGGCCTGCCCTGAGCTGCTCCTCCGTCTGCTGCAGGAAGGCCTCGGGGTCCGCCAGCATCCGCTCCATCTGGAGCCTCTGCTGCTGCTGCTGCATGAGGTTCGGGTCGTTGCCCGGGCCCTGGCCGACGTGACTGCGGAACCTGGGACGCAACGGAGTGGACCAAGGTGTTACGACTGGCAAGACTGCGACTTCGTGGTTCCTGAGTGACTTAAATGTTGCCTCGTTTTCTTCGGCTTCTGAAGAATGTTTTGGCATCCTTCACTAGGATGTCACAACTGCTACATCGAACTTCCCCCAAAACATTTTTTGTTTGTAGCATCCTTCATTAGGATGTCACAACTGCTACATCGAACTTCCCCCAAAACTTTTTTTGTTTGTGGCACCCTTCACTAGGATGTCACAACTGCTACATCAAACTTCCCCCAAAACTTTTTTCGGTAAGTGCCTGGATAAGATATGAATGTCACAAAATAAAACTTCCCCAAGAAAAAAAGATTTTCAGCGCAATGTTTACATTGCAGGACGTGTCTTGAGTTGGGGGTGATTCTGTAACATGCATCTATTTCAGCAAAATGACCTGAAACAAAATCAGAATTGCTCCTAAGGATCCCCTGGGGTCTTTAGGAGCTCTCAAAAAAATATTATCTCGAGTGCCTGGATTGTACATGGATGCCACAAAACGAACCCCCCAAAAACAAAAATATATATAAAAAATGTATTTACAACCATATTTGTATCACTACTAACTTCCAAGGGAGATGAGGAGCGATTCTGAAATGCGCTTTTCTTACAACACATCAAACCAACATACAAGCAAAAATAAAAGCATGTTGCCGAACTAACGTAAACACTGCACTAATTTTTTTTTTTTTTTAAAGGGGAGGGGGGGGGGGGGGGGGGGGTTGTGAATTATGTGTTTTATCCAAACACCAAAAACTTTTTTTTTTAATTTAGCGTTTTCTTAAGGGACACTTACTACATGGCAAGAAATGATTAAAAATCCCACCTTGGGTCGGACATGAGTCTCCGAAACAAGGGTCGGCCGAAACGGTCCACCAGCGGCTGACCACCTCCGCGACCTTGAAAGCCACCCCTGCCCATGCTGGCACCTCCTCTGCCTGCCGCCGCTGCAACCACCAAATCAGTTCGAGATGAGACACACTCTCAAAAGCGCATCTGTGCACAGAGTCATATACCCTGTTGCAGGTTGAAAAAAGCCCGACAAGAGGAGATGAGTGGACTCTTCCTCTCTCTCACCTGCTCTCAAACATTCGCTCTGCTAACGAGGGAAGAGAAGAGGGCTTTGCAGGAAGAGCCTGCACGCTTTTAAATGCGTTAGCATTTATTGTCCCGGGGCATGCAGCCGTCCCCGGTTTCGACGGTCATGGTTCGGACTGGACCGGCTTCGTGTCTGATGGTCAAGGGCATGTCTGACGGTCAAGGGCTTTGGGGACCCCGAGACGTTTTCGGGGACCACAAAGGATCTGCGGGCCCCCATTTGATAAGCACCGTCCTAGGCGACACCGAAGAGGACTGGGTTGTTTTCTCAACAACAAAACTTCAGCAGAATTGCCCTTTAAACCTACAACTGTAGGGGAACACACTTAGGTGGCAAAGTTTAGTGTTCAAGAGTAGCCTGCACGATTAAAGCGCAAAAACATGCCTAGCGATATCAGTTATTCTGGCAAAAACAGGCCAGGAAATGCTTAGCCTAGACTTTGGGAGAAAGCCAAATGTACGGTGCCAAAGAAAGGTTGAAGTAAGCTCCTAATACCGGCACGGGCATTCCATACACTGGTATATAGAGTGAATACTATTTTTGACACGAGAAAGCTAAACTTTAATGAAGTTTCTACCGTAATCAAATTTTTGCAGGTATGGAAGTGTTAAGGCCAAGTTAACGCGTGCACCACAGTGCACAAACAAAAAAAAAACACGAGGCCACGTGCAACGAAGTGTTGATAAAGTGCCGACTAAGACGCATTCAATGCTGCGTCCATAATATGGGTTCCTATACAGGGTTCCCCAAAGCACCCTCAAGGGTTCCTCCGAGCTCTCAAACTTTCTCAACCATCCTTGTTCCTAACTATGTGTCTTTCAGTTTAAACCCTAGCCAGCCATTTATGCGTAACTTTGAGTCAAATGTTCCCCAATATGTTTATATTGTTCAGAGGGTATACGTAAGATGTCCCAAGCTCGATCTAAAATGAACCGTGAAAAGCGATGGCTACACGTAGCAATCTAAACTTGTCGTCAAAGGATGTATTTCACAGGTCGGTTTTTTTCTTGTAAGATTACAAAGTGCAGCTCCCTTTCTGTAAAAATAGGGCCAAGAAACTTGCCAGGGTCAACGGTGGACGGCGACACAGACAACCAAGTCAAGTGGCGGGGCGCGCTTGGCGCTCGTATTGATGGATGGCGCTGCCTCCTTATCGAGACAGCTCGCTACCACTGTGGTTTATTAAAATGAACATAATCCGCTTGTAATTTACCTTTGGTTAAAAAATAAATGCAGACAATAAAAGCAAAACTTGAAGTAAAAAAAATGCGTCTGCATAACGACGGCACTTTTGTTGCCAACGGATTTCGTCTGCGTGTCGTCTGCTTTCTTTCGCTGATCGGCTGTACCTTCAGACGCTGCCCCCGACGCCATCTATTTAATATGCACGCCAAACGCACCCCGCAATTCAACTCTGTGATCTGCGTTGCCGTTTGCCGTTGGCCCTGGCAAGTTTCTTGACCTTATTTTTTACAGAACGGGAGCTACGCTTTGTAATTTTACAAGAAAAAACCGACCTGTGAAATGCACCTTTGATGAAAAGTATAGACTGCTACGTGCAGGCATTGATTCTTACGGTCCATTTTATATTGAACCTGGTGACTTGGAACACCCTATAGATTTCTGCAGTGCTTTATTTCGTCGATGATACACTGGGAGGGGTGCTGCAGTTCGAGGCAGATACAAGTTCCTCGAGATTGAAAAGAATGCCTGAAGCTCCAGACTCGCTGAACATAAAGTCAAAGTTGGCGTAGCACACCGATTGGTCTATTGTGCTGTGCTGTATGTGTGAACGGGCCAACCTTGCACACCCCGGCGATGCGCGTGCATTTGACGTGCTACAAGCCTTACCGGAAGTTGTGCAGAGTTTAAGGAAAGCAATAAGGGAAAATGCACAAAGAAAAAGTCTCCCCTCTCCTCAAAGAATGGGAGAGGGGAGAGGGTCACTACTGCGCCAACGCACCGCCGGGCGGCAACTGGCGCAAATCCTCGTCCCTGCCGTCCATGTTCTCACGTGCTGGCCGCAGGGGGTTCTTGTATTCGTCCGGGTGTGTCGCCTTGTACTGTGCCCATCCCCGCTGGGACGTGCTGTTGGCACCGGGGCCCTTGCGGTAGTCGAAGTCCCCCAGCACCGCCTCCCTGCCAAAGGGAAACGGGGCCTTTAGAACCAAGCACCGTCAGAAGGCTGCACTCAAGCTTCATTGGGATCAACCGTGAACATGAGGGGGGGGGGGGGGGTGCATTCGGCCTGATTTCCACACACCTCTGCCCATTCCAATCTGGACGAGTCGTGCGTCGCTACTGCATGCTACACATTAGAGACCCGGAACTTGCAATCATACTGCACTGGCTAAATTTCTCCTCTACTGCAGAGACACCTGATGACCATTGGGGCTGACTGACTTTCTGCTGTCTAAACGTACACCTAACACAATTACGTTTAACTGTGAACATTGCAAGCAGCATGCCTGGATCTGCGCAGGGTTCTTCGAGACTTCGCCCGACAATTTGCCTTTGTGTGGCGGTTGTCGTAAGAGTTTGGGTTAGCCAGAATTTTGTTGGAAGCTTAGATTCATTTTTGTGGTGGGTAAGAAACTTAGTTTTGGCTGGTTTTTTCCACGGGGCTCTCCCCAAAAGGGGAGCCATATAAAGTGAGAGTTTGGTCGGCTTCACAAGCACGAGATATCATCGCTGGTTTGCATCGTCCGTTTGAGATGTATAAGCACTTAATTTGGTGACAATAGAAAATTATGGAGGGGGAGCTGAATTCCTGGTAATCTGACTTCCCCACCATGGTTATTATACTACCGTAATATACAGAGCATGTGTCAACGTCACAATAAATGCCCACCCCCTACTTTTGAGAAATTTTAAAAAATCATTGAAGGACATATCGAGCAATCACACCCCAATTTAAGCAAGTTCAAAAATGTGCGAAAGACACATCAAGCGTCCAGTTGCCGTGGGAGGCCATTATCTCAGCGAACGGCGAACGGCACGCGCATTGCCAATGCATAGCTCAGGTGAAGCTGCTTTAGTAACATAGACTAGATGGTGCGTAGTCAATCACAATAAATCATATTTAGCTACATAATGAATGCACCCCCAACAACAATCATCAGTATTGATTTCTTTTCTTCTCCCGCACAGCCGTCAAGTCAATTAAGCCACCAAGCGGCCATGCCAAGCCAAGACCAGCAGCACACATGCACGCAAGTTGTGGCTGCATGTGGGACACGTTTCGTCAATCGGATATATAGATGTCAACAAACATGTCGTGGCCAGTGGTCCGTTTTCGGACGATGAAATCGTCGAGCATCGACGGGGTTTTTTGTCCGTCGGCGTAAAGAACGCCGAGGTTTTGTTTTCACATGCCAGTGCACTCGGTTATGTAGGAAAACAATGGCCATTCTGAGTTCAGTGGTCGGAGCAAGCAGGGGCCCGCCCGACCGTGCGCTCCATCTGCATTTTCTCTCTTGGACATACAAGGTACAAATCCCCCATTTTTTCATGATTATTTCCCGATTTCGAGTGGGTGCTTGCTCAGTATTTTACGGTACGCACCTTTAGGATGGCTCCCAAACTCTTCTACCATAAAGCACGGTTCACACATTTTCATTGGAGTGCGACTGCGCTTGCTTGTGACCGCCTACGTTGAGAGAACCCACTGGGACACGAGCGCCACCCATCAGGTACACCTGGAACTCTTCAGACATGTGCATAACCAGAACGAGGATCTTGCAGTATTTGCCGAACAAAATTTACGCACTACCTCTAAAAACGGTTGCTCATAACGTTATCGAGATGACTTCAAGCATGCGGTGAAAGAATGAGGTGAAAAAAGAAATTAGGAAATATATAGTACGCAGACCGCGAGTGTTCAACAGCTACCTGGTAGATGACTTCTGCACGTTCTCTCGTAGGCGGTCACAAGTGGACACAACACACTCGGTCCAACTCAAATGCGTGAACTAGTCCTAAGATGGATGCCACACTCTTCTGCCGTAGATGGCTCAGCTTGAAAAAATTGGGAGCCCCGACAGTCGCCCTCGAGAACTGAAGATGGCGACTCACCCTCCAGCCTTGTGCTTCTTTAGCTGCGGACTCTCCCCGTTGCTGCCGACGTCCACGTCTCGCTTCTTCTCCGGAATGATCCGCATGTCCACGTCCCCGGTCTGCAACGCTTCAGACTCCGCCGGAGACACATTGTTGCTGTTGGCGGCGTTCCGGCTCTTCTCGACGTCCGCCGGACGGATGTTCTCCTCCCCCTTTGACGACTTGTTCCCTTTCCCCCTCGACTTCTTCCCTCCTCTCCCGGGCGACGAAGCTGAAGACGAAGTGAGAGAACGGTGAGCGTGCCTCTCGTCCTTGTCCTCGTTCGCCTTGCGCGACTTCGTCGGCGACGCTTTCGTCGGGGACGTCTTTGCCGGGCCCGTGCCGTTCTTACCGCCTTCCTCCGTGGACTTCTTGCGGTCGGTCGTCTTGGGAATGCGGAACTTTTTCGGCGGGGACTTGGAGATGCCCTCGTCTTTCGCGGAGCCCCTGACGCCGCTCCGTTTCTCCGGAGAGCTCAGAGTTTTCTCAAGCTGCGCGGGGGTCGGGACGGAAGCCACGGTTCGGACCTCGGACGATGGCTGCAATGCAGGGGGCAACACCGTGTTCGGGGGGGGTCGGCCGAAATCAGGGGGAGGGACTAGCCGCTGCTGTAACCTCGGGTCGCGTGCTGTCATGGGCGTCTGGGGTTGCAGCACCTGCGAAGAACGACGAAACTTTATGCTGGAACGTTTGTGCAACCTCGCAAAAGAAGACGGCGTTCGAACGCGACCCTGGATACCCAAGTGATCATGATACCCCAGTCCAACCAATACGACTACACTCTGTTTCACCTCATAATGGACTGCAGAAAGTGCTACGAGCCATGAAAGCTGATGCAATGCCCTGCAAGTGTCACGTTACGATACACGGGGCGCAGAGTCATGTGATACATTCACCGCGCTGGATTGCCTGGGATAGCTTGTAGCATCCACTGCAGTCCATCGCAAGATGAAACCATGTACGGTGATGCCTTCTTATTATAGACATCTTCATCCCAGCAAACATTGTCCGTAATGCAAGTTGTCTATAACGACGAGAGAAAAATGGACGCAATTACCCAATTCGTCCCGAAGACTTACTCTAGACAGCGGGATATCCATATCAACGACACGCAAGTGAATAGAGAAATGCAAAGTCGGCCCACACTTTAGGACACGCGTATAAGTCCGCCAGGCACTTGTCGAACGACTTCAAATTGCGACTCCGTGTTATTAAGAAGGCAGACCGTGCCACACGCGGCTTTCGTGTGCAAACGTGAGACCTACCTGAGGCCTCATGGGAGTTCCGCCCGGGACAGGCGGCGGCGGCAGAGTGTTACGGATGGCTCCACCCGGCGCTGACTTCAAGGACTTCATGAGCTGCTGCGAAAACGAGCCAGGGGAAAAAAAAAAGGGGGTTTCAGTTTTTCCAAACTTTTCGCAACGACATCGCGGAATCACACCTTGCACACGCCGCAGACACAAGTCTTTCCCGTTCGTGCAAAAACTCACTTCGAAGCCGACGTGCAGTGCCAGCTTCATCTGGAAAATTAGGGGCGGTGCCGGAAGGGAGGACAACCCCAAAGCAGGCATTTGGGGAGAGAGAAGCAAGCGTGCAATTCATTAGAGAGCATGCGGGTCAGTCGGGCACAGCCACAGTCAATGCCGAGAGTCGGTGGACAGTTTTCAGAGTGCAGACGATTGATTTAAGCTAGAATCGCGTGATTTCCCCTCAACCAAAAGGAAAGTACTGTCTTCAGTGACAATGTGACTGCCAATCAAAGATTCGTTCCATTCTCCTAGATCTCTCAAGTAAACATTTATGATTTTGGACACCAGATAGCTACAGATCTCGAGTCATCTGGGGCATTGATCTTCAAACATGATGGCCCATCTGTGGTCATTAGGCATAGTGCATTAATGATGTGCCATGAAGAGCAGAGGGTCAAGCTTCCCTGCACAGCTTCCTCAACATGCAGGAAAAATGTAATAGAGCCGAGCAAGAATGTGCTTGCCTTTTACTTTTCCTCCCCCATAAAACTGTGTTTGATCGTAATAACACGATAGACATGCACACATCTTTCAAGACCGCTGCCCCAAATAATAAAGGGTTTCCAGTCAATGCGGTCAACACTAGGCAAGGTCTATATTTTTCTGTAATGTAAAAGATAAGTTTTCTCCTTCCTCAAGCCAAGAGGGTAACAAAGGAGAGGTACAATGAACTAAGAGAGGAAGTTATGAGTGTGCTCAGAGGTAAGAAAATCTACCCTCGGGGAAAGAAGATAACTAACAAAGATCCCCTTCCCTAAAAGGGATCTCTTTCTAGTAATGGAGATCACCGCAAGGGAAACTTCTGGGGAGGGAAGAGAGGGTATGCTGAGAAGGGGAGGCCTGCAAAAGTGAGCGGTGCAAAGCCATACGACGTCCTCAACGCCTAGAACCACGAGCCACGAAAGCGCCAAATACACGTGAGCAAGAATGGCGTTGCGTCGCACTGCCGGGTGGCGCAACCGAACAGCCTACACCGACACGGTGGTGCGACGGTGCGGCATTTGGCCATGTTGTGGCGTCGATTGCCATGGTTACGTCGCTCAAAGACGCAGCGTAACGCTGCTTTTTTTTTTTTGCTCAAACGCCTTTTACGTTTGACTTGTATTACTCTGAAAACCGAGTCCACCGACCACGCCCGCCACCAAAGCCCGAAAGGGGAGGCAAAAAAGAGAAAAAAGCGACGCCTCCCGAAAAGCGAGAGGGGGAGTTTCTCCGACCGGAGACGCGAGCGAGAGGCAACGAGCGCCGCGGAGCTGCACCTCAGCTTCCTGCTTCTGCTTCAGCTGCTGCTGCTGCATCTGGAGTTCCAGTTGGAGCTTCTGCCGCTGGAGGAGGATGAACTCCTGCTGCTTTTGGAGCAGCATCCGCTGGACCTGTTCGCCTTCCGACGACGGAGCCACGGTGCCGAGGACCTGGCGACGCGCGGGGAGCAAAAAGGTCCGTCTCACGCGATCGCCACCCAAGCCGCTGGAGGAAGCAGAGCGAGCGGGCGAGGCAGACGCGGAAACAACCAGGGAGCACCGTCCACCCTTGCAAAGTTAGAGGAAGCAGAGAAACCACGCAAATCCAAACTGAATTGTAAGAACTTACGAAAGAACTAGAAGTGGGAGGACACACCATGGACGGTCCATCTTTCGTCCTTCTACGTTCTATTTTTTCGTAAGTTTTTTTTACGCTATACCAACGCTCTCACCACAAGACGGGGAACTATGTCGTCTGTGACGTCGGGCGTTATACCCCGCGTCAATGTTTTCCTAGTCTCCGACAGGGTGCGATTGACAGGGCATCTCTTTCAAATACTTAGCCCCTGGCGTGCACTCGTCTCTTCCTGTCGATTATTATAGAAGTGCAATGTACGGCGGGGCGGACACTGTTTCTCCGGTGCTCAGAGAAAAAGGAGGTCAAGAAGACAAAGGAAAAAAAAAAGACAAAGAAATGTCTACTTTTTGTGTCAGTGAAAACTGTGCTAGCTTTACAATGGCTGTACAAAAGAGATGACACAGAATACAAAGCAATGATGTAAAGCAATGTGATTGCCATGTTTCTACAAAGTATATTCTATTAATAGCATGACATGATGGACATTAATCTGTCCGAATTGAGGTGGGTCCCCTAACACCAGAGCCCACCAAGAAGTGAAGGCAAGCCTGCTGCAATTGAGACAAATGATACTGAACTACTAACCCAGATACATTTTATCAAGGACTCACTGAAGAGACTAATTTGTAGGCTCCGTACAAAAACTCATAAAACAGAGTACTATGAGCTACTTTCTGCCACTTTCTTATTACCTCTTACATTTTCATTTTTTTTAGATTTTGTAGATACTGCATCGGCTCGCGACTGGAAGAAATTGCCATGCAGAATTTATCCACGTCCCAGACAGCGCTCATGAAAGTATGAAAGCCAGACAATGAAAAATGCACCTTCTTTGAGCAGCAAGCAGGGAACATTCACACACAGTATAAATATCATCAGAATCATCCAAAATCAAGAGTGGAAACCTCCCAGGAGGCAAGAGTATGTGATCGGGATGCAAGCAAGCAGAGCAAGACGTCAGACAACAAAGAAAAGCCAAAGGCCTCCATGAAAGCGAGAGGAGACAAGGTTTGTTTACCTTTTCTGTGGGTTTGGACAGGGGGTCTAAGCTAGCTGTCTTAGCAGACTGCTGTTCCAATGCTTGCTGCTTCTCCGCGTTCTACAGAGGGGTGGGGGAAGACGACAACGACAGAGGCAGGGGAGCAAAAGCAGAATCAGAAAAAGCCGTCGCCACAAGAAGCACACTGGGGAACGGGTTAGTGAGAAACGGATTTCAACAATGGCGGCTGCTGTGCGGAGCAGTGGACAGCTGACGTCAGAGTTCCTCTAGACGTAACAAAGCAGTGAGGCCAACAATAGGAAAAAAAGGAAGACTGATTGGTAGCCAAGAAGGCCATTGTTTTGTGCAAGAAAAACTGCCACTGAAAATTAGGAACTTTTGGCTTGCTCTTTTGCACATTCTTTTCCTATCCACATCAACTGGAAGGCATGCATAATGTACTTTGGCTGTTTAAAGGGACACCGCAGGATCAAAAACTGTTTTTTCCTAACTGCTTGAATAGGTCACTCATGCACGAAATGCATTTTCTCAAAAAGAAGAGATAATTAGCACGAAGTTTATATCGTGAGACACATTTTAAGTTTGAAGCAATTTCGTCTACTCACACATGCGGGCTGAGAAATTACCCTCATTTTGAAGTCAACATCAGAGTGAAATCACAATAGGAGACATTTTGTCAGCCTCCCACAGGATGGAAGAAACCACAGAGCAATCTGTGACTGACACAGCACTTTAATTTTGAGCATGTTTTTAGTTCCTATTTACCATCTCAGTCTCAAATAAAAATTTTGTAAATGTCAAGGTTTGAGCAGATAGACATTTATTTATTTATTTATTTTGCAGTCCCCCTAAACAGCCCATGGGCATGCTAAAAAAAAATAGTCGTTTGGTGGTACTGGCCTTACTGTTTATGTCTAATGCAGGACGGTTTAGTCTTTACAAGGATATTATAAGATATTGTAAAGAATCTATGATGGTCTTTGATCTACTGTAAGAGTTCGCTAGGGACTGAGCATTGCTAAAGAAGAGCAGTCTTGCTCGGGATAATAATTCACCGACAAACTGCAAAACAAGCCCAGTTCTAACGGTGATAACTGAAAGAAGTTCCGCAATACCAGTTCAGAGATTAGAGCACCGTTAAATTAGCTAGATCAGCACAATAGTATGACCAACAAAATAAATAAGGGCATGCAAGCGACAGCTTAGTCCTGGGCACCGTGTCAATCAGCCGACGCACAGTTCGTACTGTCTGCGAACATTTTGGTCTATCTATGAACGAGCTTATTTGTCTTGACGGTAACTTCACACACGCAATCAGAGTTGCCATGAGGGAAGTGCGTAGCTGCAACAGGCAAACGCACTTGCAGTCAAGGCCCGGCGGAAAGCAAAGAATTCACGTCGGAGCCTCAACTGCATTCTTGACCTATCACTGACCGTAGATATGTAATCTAACACAAATGCACACCTGTGCCACGACGCACGGGTCAGCTTAGTTTGACCGTCAGTTATCAGCGCTCCCCTGCATGCACTCAAAACAGAAGCCGCTTCCCACGCAAGAGCGGTCGGTCAACGTCGAAAGCGTCCCACTCACGGCTTTGGCCTCGAGGAACTTTGGGTTGACGTGGATGGTGGTCGACTGCTGGGGCTCCTTGGCCATGACGGGCCAGGCGGGGTCCAGCGCCTTCACTCTCGTGTCTAGACCAAACAGCTTCTTGTTGGGGAAGATCTCGGCCCACGTCTGGCGCAGCTTGAACAGCTGCATCCGCATCTTCTCGTCACCCTACGGGGGCGAGGAAGACGAGTGTTGGAGCGGCGGCCCAGCAAAAAACAAGAGCCGTCAACAACGCGCGCAACCAAGTGTTGCTGCGCCCGGCCTTTCTCAATTGGTCGAACGCTCGGTACGTCTTTAACCGGATTAATTCTGCTCTTGTCGACGAAAATGAGAGTAAAGACTGAGAACTTTGTTGGTGTCGGTTTAAGAACATGACAGATTCAAGGTTCCACCGTGCTTTTTACGCGCAACGTCGGAACTTGTTGTCGCAACCGGTGGCGGGTAGCCAGGATCACAACCGACGACATCGTGGAAGGGAATTATAAGAGGGCGCCACCGAAATATCTTTAGTGCTAATATCACCAACAGGACGAGAATGGCAAAAGGGTCTCTTAGCTGCAATGCACCCGCCGCGAGCGTTCTACCTTCACCAACGCTTCGGCGTCTCCTAAGCGGACAGCCAAAGCATGATGGAAGGCAACGAGCATGCGCTCGAGGACGTACCGGGAGCAGACAAAATCGTGCCGGCAGCAGACAAAAAAAAAACCTACAACAGCCTCTTCACACCATTTTTCTGTTGCACAAAGTAGCTCTTTCGAGAAGCTGCCTAAAAGACGGATTCTTGTGCGGTAACAAAAATTCGTCCTTGAGGCAGATTCCTACACAAAATCAAACCGTCGGCATAAACACAGTCCATAGCACAAATGGCTAGGGTGTGGTTCTTTCCAGTTGTCTTGCCTCCAACACAGGTTGCCTTTCCCGTCGTCTCAACAGGTGAGGACATATACTAGGCTATGCCACAACATTGTGAAGGCACAGATTTGCACCGAGGCAATCGAAAAAGCATCCTCAATGTGCTAAGGCTATTGGTGAACTTACATGAGGTTATCAAGTTAGAAATTACATACCAGAGACCACGCAGCAAGGCGGCTTCTTGTAGCCTTAGCCTACATCATACCAAGTTATGCATACTGCAACAGGTAGTTGTTTATTTGAGACCACAAAATTTTCGGCTGAACAATTAAGATCACAAACAGAACAAGAATGTCAAAGACATTCTGGTTCCCAGGACTTAAGGCTTTCGAAATGACCTAACTGCGTGTGCACACGTGAAACCAAGTCGCCGAATGCAGAAAGCTGGTGCTGGAGGCACGACAACTCGAAAGGCCTCCTTGCCATTCTGGAAACCACAGAAATTGAACTGCAAGCGTGATGCCGCTGCTGGAACGAAAAGACGTAAATGAGGAAACAAAGACGGAGTGTACCTTTTCAAAAACGCTGCAAAAGTTGGAAACCACGTTCTGGGTAAACAGGGCGCGATAGGCGCCCCCAACGTTCTTCATAATGGAATCAATTAGGTATAGCACTGGGAGCTTCATCTCTATCGGCACCTAGAAGAGAATTTGGAAAGGTTAGGCGAAGGCAGGAGCTTTAGAAAAGAGCAGTTACTCACCGCACGCAGTCTTCACTCATGCTCACACCCAGGAAAAGTAATTAAGTATTTACCCACTTGGCTATTCGGGCAGCCAGATTCATGCCCAAACTACAAACATTGAAAATGTTTATTTGTGGCAAAACGGTCTCGCAGAGAGCGAGCTTCTGGGTCCATGAAGTTGGTCTTTACATAGTCGTCTTAGTGATGAGGTTATCCTTGCCTACCCAAGTGCAGTGGCAGGTACCACAGCTTCACATCAGGTATGTGTACTTGATGCAGTGCTATGCACTGCAGCCCCAGGTTAAATGGTACACACAAAATATCCCCGACTAAATCGGGGCAGCTGTGTAGTGAACAAGGATTCAGCACAGCAGCAACAGTTTATTGGAATGACTACAAAAAAAGCCCTTTTTTTTTCTGGATGGTCAATTCCCGCGCACACATGGAAAACTAGGTAAAAAGGATCTGACGCTGCAAAGAACTAAGAATTCGTGATACCTCTGGTACAGGATGGCCTCCGTAACTGTTGCGCCATAAGGCCCGCAAGCAACAAACTTTCAGTACCATACGTGGCCTCAAAGAAAAAAAAAAAAAGGGGGGGGGGGGGAATTAGGTGCGAACAAGAGAAAAACAAAATGGAGGACGGCTTTTTCAAGATGTGCGAAATCCGCTTCGAAAATTGTATTCATTCGATTAAAAGGGGGCCGTTTGGATACGCGGCACAAACACGACTTGTAGTTTTGCTCGTATCAAAAACATTACCGAATAGCGAGTGATCTAGTCGACACAATCGAAAAGGCGCTCTTTTTGTGTAGTACTCGTTCCATGACGTTTGCGAGCACGCGTTTTCCTCGAACCTCGCGTAGTGCACAGCACACAAACAAACAAAAATGATCGAACGCGTCTACTGCGGTGGAAGGGACAGATCAAATCCTAAGCGTGTTGGGATGTGGTTTTGAGAAAACCGTTGAAGCCCGTAAAGACGCGATTTAAATCTGCACACGCACAACGATAAGTGGAGAGGGGGGCGAGCTCTTCGAAACAGACGTTACGATGCAAGCTCAATCTTAGAAGAACATATCCAACAAACAAGACCTTCTGCAAGTGCTCTTCGATGCTTCGCACAATCCTCGGTGCCTGGTCGATGTTCTCTTCCGCCAGCATTGTGAGCATATTGATGAGGGGCTTGCTGTTGCATGTTAGATCCAGCAGCGACGACTTGTACTCTTCGCAGACGTCTTCCTCCATTGTGTGGCGGTGAAATCGGTACGACTCGGGAGCCGCGGGGAAAGGTTAGAGTCGTGGCGGTGCCACGCGGACCCGTCGCTGGCTCTTGGGGCCGTTTGGGACACGATCAATGCATGGCTGGAAGACGCAGGAGCTATCCCTCGCACGAACAAGATGGCGCACGCACGAATGTCCGCTTTCGACAAGCGGACGCAAAAGACGCAAAAAAAGGAAGCACAAAACGTGGGGAGAGCGGGCCTGTCATTGGTCGAAACGTTGAGCGTTACTCACCAGGGGTGCCACTAAAGGGCCTAAAAACGAAAATAATGTTTAGGTAGGAAACATTATTTTTTGGCCAACATTTATCTACGGCACAATCTAATCATTTAAATAAAAATTTAATGATCTAATTGGAGGCTGGACACTTTGAAGTTTTACCACTACCCATTCATAGTTGGTTTCGAAACGTCAAAACCAAAGTTATCTAGCTGTTCAGTTAGTTCAGATTATTCTATGGTTTATTCCTTTTAACGCAACGTGCGCTTATAATCGTGCTAAACTAAAAATTCTGCTCTTGAAGTGTCCGAGGCGAATAAAAACGTGGTTGATTCGTTAATCCTCGAGCAAAGCAAAGCACTTCCGATCAGCTGATCGAATGCTCCACCTTGCGGGCTAGTGTAATGCATCGACTTGGCATCGTTGATGGTGTAGGATCCAAGTAGCTTGTGCGTGTGTGTGTGCGTGTTATCTAGCATATGAAAACGTATCGCCGACTCGACTTTGTATTGTTTTTCCAAGTCGAAAGTCTCCTCTTTATTGCTTTCGGCTCCTTGCGTCGGCGCTGTGGTCCCGTATCTCGTGTTATCACGGCGCACAATGTAGTCGGCGCGCAGTTTTGGGCCGAGCTCCTCGGTGCGGTGGTTATTTGAGTAAGCTCCCGACGCACGAACCAACGCGACGATGTTGGTTTTTGCAGTTTTTCCTCGTCGGAAATACGACGCACACATCTCCAGGACTCGTGCATGCTAACCTCCACACGCCAAAGGTAGGCACCGATTCAAATTCACCGAGACGGATCTCCGTCGAGCGTGCGCACCCAGCCTGATCGAATCGGAGAGGATTGGTCAAATTACGATTTTTTCGATCGCCGTGAATTTATTTTCTTTTATTATTTTCAGCAGTTCGGAAGAATGGAAGATTACAAATTTCTCTTCAAAGTCGTGCTAATAGGCAACGCAGGTGTTGGGAAGACTTGTCTAGTCCGGAGATTTACTCAGGTAAGAAAAAAAAACGTGTTTTTTTTTTTTTTTTTTAAGTGGTTATGCTTGACTTACAATGCGCGCGGCTGGGAGCTTGGTTTTGTGCGTTTGTGTATTTCCGCGTCCTGACGAAAGTTTCCCGTTGGCTGCGTTTCAGGGTCTGTTTCCTCCGGGTCAAGGAGCTACAATCGGTGTCGATTTTCTCATCAAAACTGTCGAAGTGGACGGCGAGAAAGTTAAGGTACCTACCGCTCGATTTCCCGTTGGTACTTTCTGCGATATTTGCTGCGCTTTATTATCTCTTCGGAAACACTCCTTCTCCGTATTCTCCGTCGTCTGGCGTCTGTCCGTCAAAAGTCGCGGAAAATTTACGGGCTTTCATCGACTTACCATCTCCATGAGACCATCAGGCATCAGCTCAGTGGTTTAAACAAAACACCGAAAGAGATCACTGTCAGTGTGCTGCTGCGCTCACAGCCTGAGCACAAATATCCCAAACAATTCCCTCGAATTAACGCTACTATTTTTTTGTTTTTCAGTGTAGTAAACACAGTAGTACATTTTGGTCCGTTTGATCCTCTGCCTATAGCAGCCGTGTATCCTGCAAAGCTTTACTATATTTACTCCAATTTAGGCTCGTAAGACCCTGCGACACCGGCGGAGACCAGTAGCCAAGTGTCTTGCTATACCACAGCCTGTAGCACGTGAAGCGAAAGCTCGCGCTGCAGAACCCTTGTATCCTGGGTTTGATCCCCACCCCTACCCGATTCTGATCTGGATGAGCATTATAGCATCATGCGTTCGTCTAATCACTACTGTGTGATGCACGTCAAAGACCTCGGGCAGCGGTACTGTGGTAGCTAAATTTCTCATTCACAGCAGAGACAGCAGATGCCCAGTAGGTCTGTCTAAACAAATGCACAATGCAATTGCTTTTTGTACGACATTTGCAAAGCCCAAAATACAGGATAATTGCAAAAAGTTTCGGAATTTTGCTTAAAACATAGAAATGTATTATATGGCGTAGCGGTCGGGCTACACTCGACCCCAGGGGCAGCAAACCGTTTTCGAGCCCAGTCACTGAGTTTGAGGCTAGACTCTCACCGGCATCCCTGTTAACCCTAGTTGAATGGACTGATTTCGATAGGCGCAGTTTCAAACATTGCTGGTGACTAAATTCTCGTCTTTTCCTGCTCTATTTTGTGTTCCATGGTGCATGTATTTTCCCGAGGTCATTAAGAAAGCATTGTACCACATTTGAAAAAAACAAAAAAAGCAATAAAAAAACCTATAAACTGTTTTTGTTGGGTACGCGCACAAGAGAACAAATGCGACTGGAATGTATAGTTCTAGCTTTTTGTGTTTTTTTTTAATAATAAGTGTTGACGGCGCCGCGCGATTAACCACATGTCAAACGACAAAGTGCTTAGCCATCGAAAATAGTTTACAACAGAAGATAGCCAAAAGGCATGCATTTTTTATGCTCACAAATTACCTGTTTATTGATGGACAGGACACGGACGTACAATTTAGCAAGTGTTAACATTCAAACAATATATTGTACATACCACACGATGCAGCGTTATCTGAAAAGAATTTATTTGAGAAAGATCTCGAATAACACAGTCACAGTCGACGAAAGTCACATCTTGACAATCGGGCGTAATCCAAGATAACTTAGTTTTGGAGAGAGCTTCCTTTTTTTGCAGCAGCACCAAGGCAAAGGAACGAACGTGACTGACCCGTTTCCCACCCCGACCCGGACAACTATTTTTGGAGATGACTGAGGATTCTTCGCAGATTATCTTTGGGAGGGGGGCAAACAATGAATCACGCCGAGGGCCGTTTGACGTCCTTCACCTCCTTCGTTCCCCGTGAATGTCGAGCAGAAAAGCTTGAATGGCAGGCACTTACCAGCCCAATTTCTCACAATGGAAGATAACACAGAAAGGGTATGCAGCACGCATAAAGAAAAATTAAGTGCAAACTTTCAAGTGGGGCTAGAAAACGTTAAATGCAAAACCACAAAAACGTAGGTAGAGAACCGCGCTGAGTGGGTCTTCACAGTCCAAGAGAGTGGCAGAAAAGTTGTAGCTGATAGAGGGCGCGAGAGTCGCACCAGCCGTATCAGCATCAGCAACATGGCGGCGGCCTAGGAGTGTTTTTTGGAAAGGTGTATACTATGCGGAGCGCGAGTCTGTCTGCTTCTTTTGCAGGGGTTGTGGTGGCGTCAGAACACCGAGCTCCAATTGGCTCTGATTGAAGGATAGTGGGTAGACCTCAAGGCAGCTTTCTTTGTGGTCTACCCACTATCCTTCAATCGGAGCCAGTCAGAGCTCACCGTTCTGACGTCACCACAACCCTTCAAAAGAAGCAGACGAACTTGCGCTACGCATTTATTCGATTCTAATTCCCACCACCTTCTCACCATGGGGACATCGATGGAAAAGAACTCCCGGTCAACGCTCCTGATTTGACTGTGGTGATCCAGTTTATTGATGTTCTTAGGGCGTGATTGTAAACGTTATCGGTCGTCATCCGAACCCAGCTCCAGATTTGGGACACGGCGGGCCAGGAGAGGTTCCGGTCCATCACGCAGAGCTACTACCGCAGCGCCCACGCACTCATCCTCGTGTACGACATCAGCTGCCAGCCCACCTTTGATTGCCTGCCCGACTGGCTGAGGGAGATAGAGCAGTATGCCAGCCCCAAAGTACTACGAGCTCTCGTCGGTGAGTGATGCAGAAACCAGTTGCATTTGGTGCCTTTAAGGCCGGTTCATACATTTGGGTTTGACCTTGACTGACTGCGTTGCAGTTGCCCGTAACTGCTAACGACTGATGCCATCTGTCGAGTAGCTCTGGCGCAGAGCACTCGCAACATGCATATACTTTAGGCATCATTCTTTCACTGCGGGCTTGAAACAATCTTGAAAATTTTAATAGCAATATGCCACGTGGTTTTTAACTAGCTCGTGATTTGACCTGGCAGCCTTTAGCTTTGGCTGCAGTCCATCGCAGGGCGAGACAGAGTATAAACTAGATTGGGGAGTTGGCCTGAGTAAGCTAGTAACTAAGCCTAGAACTGTGTAAGTGAGGAATAGAGCGAGAGTGCACTTCATCGGAGGGGACAGACTTGGGGACTATATTCACTGGCGGGAGTAGAACGGCGGAGAAGTCCTTCAGTTGTACCGCTTCCGGCGCAAGCTTCCCACCTTCTACGATGCCTCGGCGCCTGGCAAGCCGCGAGCATGCATGTGCAGCCAGAGCGCAGTGGAAGGCAATGAGCGCATGCTGAAGGTCAAGCGTTCGGACTTCGGATGTTTTTGGGCATGCAGACAGCATGGGCTCACCCGTTCATTTTTGCTCGCATCGCTCTAGAGTTCTAACAAGAGCCTTTTCTTTCGGAGTCACTTCTGCACCACCCCTGCCGTTTTGCAGACAAACTCTCTGAGCGAGCGAGCCATTCTCACTACCGCAGGCAACAAGATCGACCGGGAGGACCGCGAGATCCCACAGCACATCGGCGAGGAGTTTGCGCGGCGCAACGACATGTACTTCGTCGAGACGTCGGCCAAGGAGGCCGACAACGTCGACAAGCTGTTCACCGAGATCGCGGTCCGGCTCACGGCGGAGGCGAGGGCAACGCACGCACGCTACTCCGGCCGCCCTTCCGCCGCGACGGACTCTTTGCCGGACTTGAAGGAGGCTTCCGGCGACAGGGGGGACCACTCGTGCTGCAGCAGGGTGTTATGAGCTCTCGGACGCCGCTCCGGAGGACGCCGCCGCTGCCGCCGCTGGTTTGCACTTGCCACGTTTCGTTTGCCTGTGATGCGAGTTTCGTACCCGCTTGCTCGCGCATTTCGTCCGGCCAAGCCACCTCTGGGGAGTAGCCTATACCCTGAGGGTTGCTCGTTTTTAGGGGGTTGTTTGTGGTTGCCAGACAGTGTTTTAGTCGTGCGACGATGGGGAAGGATTGCAAAGCACCTGCCGTGCTCTCCAAAGACAGCTCCTGTTCTCGGTTTTACTGTAACTAGGCATAGAGTGAACGCTACGGCCCCCTGTCGTGCCAATCGGAGTGATGGAGGCAGAGCATGTGACGGCCCTTACCAAATGTATGGGGATGGGATTGGAACCCAAGCAGTGGGAAAGGAGGGAAAAGAGGAACTCCCCTCTTGCTCGGTCCCTTTTTCGTGTGTCCAGGACGTTGCTATTCTCCTCCTAGAAGACAATCCTACGACTCCAGATTCGTACGGAAGCAGCTGTCCCCTTTCCCGCCCGTGGCCTTGGCGCCACCGTGCACAACTAGTGAGGTAGAGTGTAGTCACCCGCTTCCCCTCCCACGCACCAGTTGGCTAATTGGGACTGTAGCCTTCACCATTTGCCGAGCTACGGTGAAATGGAGTGTAAACAGGAGCTTGTCGGTCGAAAGGCTAATACGTTTTTGTTTCTGTTTAGTTTTGGAGAACATTCTTTTTAGTCTGTTGGTTGCCTTTGTGGGCTCATAGAGGTACGCTGAAGTTTCTACAGGTCTGAAGAACTTGGCGGCCAGTGTGTTATGCCGGACTGGTGAGCGATCGTGAGAGCTCGCACCTAGTGAAATGATGTTTAGCAGAGCGAATATTTTCGCTGAGATAATCATTTATGGCGTTGCCTTGCCGAGAGCAATGATCTTCCCATGACAACTGTTAATTTCTAATCTTAAAAAAATGTATAAAAAAAAACACTTTTTTTTTTAAGTTTCTACAATGTGCAGTTATGGGGCAGGCGAGAGAGAGAGAAAACTTACAATTGTGTCAATAACATGGCATTTTCCAGTCGCGAGCGGGCCAAACATTTTTGCCAACGAGACGTCGGGAAGGTACAGGGTTGACTAGATTCCGTTTTGCCTTTTATTTGTTTTCTCTTATTGGCTATTCTAAGTAGGAAATGTGTGAGAGCCGCAACTCAAGGTCTGTCCAAACTCGTCCATGGTTACAACTCCGTACAGAACAGAAACAGAACTGAGCTTTGTCCCGATAAACTCGGCGGTGTATTTGCGCTGGAAGGCCAGAACAGCATTGAAGCGCCGTCGCGGACGTTGGTGTTTTTCTGCGCACGTCCATCAATTGCGTCCCCATTGTTACGCCCTCCGTTTCGTAAAGGAAGTGGTGCCGCCCCCTATACTCACCTGCATGTTGTACCCCATCGTTTTTGTACGCTCAAAGGATCTTAGGTACACGAAGCGCGACAACCCCTCCTCATTTTTAGATCTCTTGGAATGTTCTCCTTCTCTTCTCACCGTTAGGATGAGGGCAGACGTACGTTTTAGCCGTAGCTTGAATGAACCTCGCAGCGTTCCTTCGTTCGTTTCGAAAGCTGTGTCAACACACTGGCACGGGAATGTGTGGAGCAAGCCCTGAAAATTAGCATTGGGAAGCGATTGCGACTGCAGTTACCACTGCCGCTCATGATAAAAACCCTTAAAAGGTTGTGCTTTTTTTTTTTTTTTTATTATTGCAGAGACAGGCAATCTTTGACTGAACTAACCTCCTTTTTGTACCGACATTTTATTGCGTTTTTACGATTATTGCAAAGGCTGCTTGTTGCATATGCTTAGTTACCAGCCCAAATAGACACGCTTTTTAGTTCAGCCTTCGTTTCGGGGGCATTTTTTTAAAGTTTTAGAGGGGTGCACATTCTCGCCCAAGGTTAGCCGTACCATTCTTTGGTCGCCTTTTTAAGTGCATTTTCGAGGGAAAATTTTAGAATGCAGAACTTGTCAAGAATCAAAAAAAAAAAAAAAATTTCTTATTCTACCCATAAAAAAATAACTTGTTTGTTTTTTGTAAGGAATAATTTAGTTTCTTTTAATATACTGTTTTCAATCTATACAGCTATGACCAGATGCCATTCATCGGTTTGTCACGTCGAGTCACCATCTAGGGAGGTGTAGGAGATGACGGTCACTGAATGGGCTACACTTAAAGTGTCAGCACCTAAATCCCTAATTTCTTTGTGGGACGCCGCCATTTTGGTGCCTACTCTAGGGTAAATGCAACTGGCAATTGTTACAATAAAAAAAAAAAAATTTACTTGAGCTTTGGACACTGCATCAGGGATCTTGGGCGGCATCATGTGTTGTAGACTGTTTACGTTGCTGGCAGATGGAAAACCGTTTTCCTCGTTTTCAGGTAAAGCTTCGGATAACAGGCAACAATGATTTTCAGCACCAAGACGGCCTAAGTGTCGTTACGTGGAAGCGCAGCGTATGTGGTGGCTCTAGAAAGAAGCGTCTAGAAAAACGATGACAGGCCCACGAAGTTTTAAAAGCTGCAGTATAATAATAATAATAATTAGTATTATTATTTAAAGAGCCCAAAAGCAACCACACTGGTCTCTAGATTGATGTGGCTCCGTGGCCATAGGAAAGTGTAGGTCATGGTTATGGCGTCGAGGTAGACACCGAGGATGATGCTACCTTCTAAAACCAGTGGTCTTAAATCTTCCCTTTTTTTTTTTTTTTTTAATGAGGAAAGGAGAATGCTTGGCTTTGGGAGAGGGCTTTAGCAGCTGTGATATTTTTGTTCTGTTGTGACGAAATCTCCCAGGCCTTGTTTGCATATGAGGCAAGCTACGTGTTTTTGTTGTTTTTTTTCCTCCCATAATTTGTTCCTGCCGCATTCTTTTTTTTTTTTCTTTTCTTTTTGCTATTAGACGTTTACATTTATTGCAGCTGACTGTTTTACAGAGTTGCTAAACTTGAGTTGTGATAGCATGGCCGTTTAACAGGTGTCGTCAGTGTTTCGACATTCACCATTTTGCTTGTTTAATCGCCACTGTGCTCGTAGTGTTGGTCGCGGTTATGTATATGTCCCGCATAATCGTGGAAACACTACACGAAGCGAGTTGGCACTTGTGTTGGAAAGAATATACGCAACCATTACCACGTCAACAGCTGAACGTCTAGACTCTTTGTCTGCTCCCAGTGTTTATACATTGCGCACACTGCAATATTTCTGTCGTTTCTTTTTTTTTTTTTTTGAGACTGTATAGTATACATAGGGTATTTAAATTTTTTAGCCTGTTTTTTACTTAGAGAGTTTGCATTCCAGCAAAGCAGTCGTGGGTGGCGGCGGCAGTCATTGATGTAACGCTGTTGTGGTGTTTTTGCTTTAGGTGGTAAGGCTTGCCGCTGCTAAACGCTGGTTCACGCACTTGTGTTTGGTGGCAACGTAGTGGCAACCGAGAGCGCTGTGGAGCCTTGTGCTGCCAGGGTGGACAGATGAGGCCCTGCCCTTTTGCTAGCACCCTCTATCGGACAGCTCTGGCACACCTGCAACGTGCGTGTATTTCCCAATGTTTTTGCACATTATTCTTTCACCGTGAGCCCGAAAAACTTTCGACAATGTCACAAACGACCATTTCTCATAACTAGAGCGTATGCTTAATCTATCAAATATTGCAAAAAAAAAAAAAAAAAAAAAAAAATTGGTTTAACGCAGTTTTAAAGCTACCCTGTAGATGGCGCTCGCATGCCAGGTGTTTAAGATTTCTAGATTTCTACAAGTCCTTTGAAGCGCCGACTGCGTGACGGTAGAAAAAATCGTAAGGGCGCAGGCGAGCTGGTGAATACCAGCTCGCCTGCACCCATACGATTGAGACGTCGTCCTGTCTATTTTCTGTCCCTTCTACGTTTTGATATTTCTTCTCTACCCCAGTCTCAGGTTAATTCAACATGCGTGACGGTGCAGGTTTTAAGAAGCGAATGGCGGCGCACAGCAGAAGACTGAACCGAATGACGCATTTTCTTCCGGCGGAATGTGCTTTGTCATTTGTATTGGTTGTCGTTAGTTGTGAAAAGGAGTCAATACACGGGTCCATATCACATGAGCGAATAACGTTTTAGCGAACAGCGGTCATTTGAGCGAATCGGCGTTTTAGCGAAAGACGTATCCCTGGGGCGCGTGTTAACCGACGCATTCCCCTTCACTCACGCCGTTTCGCGGCGACAGTTTTCGGCGGCTCATTACAAGGATGTTAACCATCGTGGCCCACCCGAATACGCCGCTTTGCGGCTGCCGACCATTTTTTCGATGAAAAGTCGGGAGCGGGACTTTGTTCACCAAAAACGTCCTTCGACCACCTGAGTGCCATCGTCAAGGGACTTTAGGCGTGTTGTGTTCTCTCGTGACGGAGCGCAAGGCTGCGCATCGCACTCGGTTGCGACCGAATGCGTGTGTGTACACCAGCCTTTAGAGGCAGAGTACATAGCTAGCACAAAACCCAATTCCTTAGCCCTTTTTTTACCCGGTTTTGTGCATTTTGCCTTCCACCCAACCACCCCCTTCCCAGACTGCAATGCTATCCCTACGAAAAAAAAAAAGAAGTATATATATATATATACATATATGAAACAGGTGTGTGTATGATGACGACCAAATTTGTCCATGGTAGGTTTACAAGTTTGTCAGCTTATTTATTTGAAGAGAGGGGGAGAGAGAGAACTTGCATTCCTTTGCTACGTTGAAATAAATATTTTATGCCACTTCACGGTGTGTTCCTCGTTCTTGCGCAAAGCTTCCACAAGCATTCGCGTTGTCGGGGCAATATGTTTTCTTTCGCAGTCCAATGCCCGGGAGGAATGCGCGATGTGCTACATTTATGTGACGTCATGAGGTCACATGACACGTTACACGGCGTTGTGGTGTCAGTCATGTGACGTCACATGCATCAAGCTGTCACGTGACATCGTGGTGTTACGTGGTGCCCCAGTCTTTCATGATGGGTTTCTCGTAGAAATCGGGTGATAAAACACATTCGGTCGAGGGCAAGCGCGCCTTCCCTGTCTCTGTGCGTGGTGTTTATGGAACCGGGTCGGGTTCACAAGGCTCTCGGAGACAGACGTCACTGGAAGGTTACGTGCATGACTGCTGCTAAAATATACCGAATCTTGAAACGATTTACAGCATAAACAATGCTACTGAAGCATACATTTTCATGTTATCGCCCCCAACAGCATCGTGCATGCATGCTCTTCAAGACCTACAATTTGTTTCCTCATTTTCTTTCTCAAAATTACTATTAAAAAAAAAATGAGATCCTGTAAAGCTTACCTCCGTGTGCTGTCCACAAGGCCTTGTGTTTACTGTCCAATTTCCTGAATTTATTATTATTATTTGCAGGTTTTTGTTTGCTTACGGCAGGGACGGCGCCAGGCTTTTCATATTGAGGGGGCAGTGGGGAGGCGCACGGCATTTTTGGGGAGGCATGGGCCTTCGATCAGACTAAAAGAACAAATATTTAGGGACGATGACTTGGCGCTTCGGGAGTTTTTAATAGAAAGCAGCTCAGTTTATTTCATTATTTTGCAACCTATCTATAGAACTCTGGTTAATGTAGAATTTCACGTGCAAAATATTCAGGCATGTTTACATTCCGCAGTACTAAATAAGCACGCTCACGCTTGTCGTGACTCATCATCTGTTCTTTAGGCGGTCCCCTGCACCGCGGAAAACCGGAGCACGTCAGCGATCATGTAGATGTAGGGACGATTCTCCCTTCTCTGCTAAATACGTCTGGCAGAGGTACACGGCGACTGATTTAGCCGCGCTACTGTTCTTCATCTGCTTGAAGGAAGCGAATGATGTTTGGGACACCTTGCGTGCCGCACTGTCGGAGTGACGTCGTATAGTCCGCTTTCCTTTTGAAGAACTTTCTTCTAGTTTCGACAGCCCTCTGTCAAAATACAGCACTTCCACTGTTTTACTCCCCTTTTTTCCCTCCCATCCCCTCCCTCCCTGCTTCTCTCTCCCCCCCCCCCCCCCCCCCAAATACACAAACACTTTCAGCTTTCCTCCAACCTCCTTTAGGGTCATAGCAGAGAGGGTAAAAGAGAAAAAAAAAATGCACTCTCCCTCTCCCCCGCAAGCCGTCCGCTCCGCCGAGTGGGCTGTAGCTAGCGTCCGGCTGGCGTGCAAACTCTGTTTAAAATCGCGTCATTTTGAAACTTTCAAGCGCAGATACGAGATTTTGGTATGCCAGTTATCGTGTAATACTATGCTAGATAAAAAGACTCACAGGGTCCAATTGCACTGTTACCTGCGTGCAAATAAAAAACAAAAATAGGGAAAACTGTGTCAGATGGGCCGGTCTCTTTGGCGAAAAGAAAATCCGGTTGCTGTACCTCTTTTACTATACAAAAGTTCGTACTGGTGTAGGCCTTTAGCGACCATGAGTGGAAGTCTGAAATAATAAATAAAAACGTGCTCTCCTGCCGCAATACACGCAGTAGTTGAGGGTAGTACTGCCGGCTGACTCAACTGCTATTTAAGTAACGGAAAAAAGATATGCTAGTTTATCGTTTAGCAAAATAGAATAGAACAACAGAGAGCTACAGGCTGATTTTGGAGTAGCCACAACTATTCTAAGAACGCGAACCACTTCACAACGGCAGCCACGAGCGAGAGTTCGGTGTTCGGTAGAGCCCGCCGATACAGCCCAAAGATGGAGAACGGCAACCTCCCGGTTTGTCGTCTGCTAACGGATTCCGCGGCGTGCCCTCTCTCTCGTTTTACCCCGCCGAACCCGCTGAACTTCCCGGATGTGTGGAGAGGGCGCTGCGGTCGAACAAAATGGTGCCGCCCAGAAAGCGCTAAATGGAATGGTCTATAGTCCCTTAAAGGGATTTCGTGCCCCAGGGTCACTAATGCTGGGAGCATGGCAGTTCTCGAACCGCCAGGCTCCGACGTTATACCCTTTCCCGAGCACACACAGTCGCCGTCACCAAAGTTGCTTCAAGGACCCCATAGCGACTTGAAATAAGCAGGATGACCTAGACACATCAAAGCCGCCCCTTGGGAACTCGCCAGTCGGCCCAAGCGTCTCAGGACTTTGGGAGATTTCCTCGGTCAGAGCATGAACAGTGCCCTTGAGTTCCTTTGTCTGGCAGGTACGAAGAGACGGCGCAGTGCAGATGGGATTCCAAGTCTCTCCGAGTAATCACTTGGGTGAAGCTACTTTCAGGAAGTCTTTTATGGTTGGCGACAGAGGAATTGAGTAGTAGACGACGCTCCTTAGCTTCGGCAAGTCATACCGATATTCATGCATCGTTCTTCATGGGGTACGCAAAGAAAATAAAGCGGACGGCACGAAAAAGTTAAAAACGTCCGGTAAGAGGCCTTTTTAGGCTGGCTATCCTTCAAGCCAATGCCATTTCCATGGGACGAGGAAATTAGGAAAATGACGAGCCATGTAGCGTATGCGGGTCTGCGCGCAAAAATTAGGGTGAGGGGGGGGGGTGTAAAGGCCTGCATATTTTTGGGGTGGCAGGCCAAATTTTAGGGGAGGCGCCCGCCACCCCTCGCCTCCCTTTGGCGCCGTCCCTGGCTTACGGTCGTTGTGGATTCATTGTGAAAATACTCGGAATACATTTTCTTAATTAAAAAGAAAACCTTGAACACGCCCCCCCTCGCGGGGCCGACATTGGTCGATGCATACAAGGTTTTATTTATTTATTTATTTTTTTTTTTTACATCGGAGCTGTTAAGGGCTAGTTCCCCCAGAATCGTGTCCGGTACCAAACAAATGTCGACGCCCGTGGCCGACACAACACTCTGGTAGCCGCCGTCGCTCATAGATGGCAGTAGCTGTCCAGAGTGTTGTGTTTGCCGGTTGTCTGCTTGGCGCCGTCGCTCATAGATCGCGGCAACATTTCTTCGGATGAAGAAGAGCGGAAACGGAACGAGCGGCGATGTGCGCAGCAGCGCGAATGGATCCGCTACCGCTGCGAGGCCGCTATCGCCTCAAGTTCCACTGCGTCGAGCGGTTCAGATCCCCTTGCGAAAGAAGAGCAGATCGCTTGCCTGGAAAGCCACCGCCGAGAGCAGAAGCTACAGCTCCGCTGCTCTTCCTTCTTCACCAGAGTAAAAAGGCTATAAAGTTATTTTTTTTATCAGGTTGGACATGCAATTACATTTTAATTTCTTAATAGCCGTTGGAGACACTAAACACTGTGCGGGCAGAAATTGAGAGAGAGGAGGAGACGGGCGCGCAGGGACGTCAGAACGCCGAGCTCTAGTCGGAGTAATTAGTGGGTATACCTCGTCTCACCTTTGCATGTACTATTGTTAGCCATTCAGGCTAAAAGCTCGAGATAGTTGCTTTGGATGAAGTCCCGACGGCTTCACGAGCGCTCGTGCAGCGAGTGCTCCAATCAAGGCTAGCCGCTCGCGTTTGCACAGCCTTCGCAGTTAGTCCAGGCAATGGTGGAAGAAATTTTCTTCCACCGTGGTCCAGGCGAAGGTGAGACGAAGTATAGGGAGTATTCACTGGACGCCATATTTGTGGGTGCTGTGTAGAGCGCATGCTCAGAACGAGCTCGCATTATTAGGCTGCTAAGCCTAATAATGCATTATTAGGCTGTCCCCTTCTTCGTCCTTGTTCATTCGGCGCTTTCCATTCAATGATGTACCAACTAGCCCATTTATCTATTTTACTGCTAAGACCGCCAATCTTGATGGTGCGGAATGCACGTTGCAAAAGAACTGTGGAAGCTCGCCATCAGCACGCGCTCAGCATTCGCGCACACAGCTATGATCGCCAGTGAATGGCGGCGAGATGTTTTGGTGGCGCCCTCCTATGGTTCCCCCTTGTGACGTCATTACCTTGCGAACAACAAGTTCGATGGTGTTTCTAAATAGCATGGTGGAAGCTTGAAATCATTGCACTCTCAAAGGAACACTGCCAACACCGTCAAAGTTAAAGTTCTTTCATTCCTCTTATTTCGTCAATGATAAATCCCCTTTCCTACGTCATAGTCAGCGTTCGGCCAATCGTGGAAGGCCGACCACAGCGACGCTTTCGGTCGCGCACGGGGCTAATAGACGTCAAGCTAGCTGCCTTTGTCTCCACTGCACTCGTTGAACGTGTTCGAATGCGAAAGTCAAACTCCGAACTTCCGCGTTCGACGAGCGCAGTGGAGACAAAGGCAGATAACTTTAAGTCTATCCCCTCTGTTTCTTGTCGCACTGAAAAAAAAAAAAAAAGGATAGGTGTTTTTTTTTTTTTTTTTTGTTACGTGGTTAGACGAGAATACGTTACTTTTCGTGTGGAGTTTCTAGTTCATTCTTGTATCACTTTTAGAAGCCTCAAATTATGTGCAGAATACTTCATTGAGCCGCCATACGCGCGAGAGAATACACCAAACGTTTCCCGACCGGCCACTGGCGCGCCAAGCGGGAGCTTTATGAGTGGGCGATCATTCGGGGTGGAATTTTCCACACCTCGATCAAGCGCGGGACACAGATAGGACAAAAGCCCATTCAAAAATTCACGCTTCGCGTTTCTTACAAGTGCCGCCAATCATTGTCCTGAGAACGCGCAAGACACGTGCCGCGAGCGGGTGCTTCGCCGCCATTCGCTTATGGGCGATTGCAAGCAGTCTTGGAGTAAGTTACTTTTAAAAATTCATTCGTTACAGTTAGTTACTTTCAGAAAAAAAAAGTAGCGAAGGTACTGTTACAGTTACCGCAACAAAAGAATAACTCGTTACAGTTAGTTACTTTTCATTAATACAAAAAATAAATTTGGAAAGAACTAGAAAACAGCCCTCACCAAGTTTTATTGTATCAAATTAAAAAGAAACGGTTTATTGCATAATATAAAAAAAAAGTTTACTGCATAATATTAAAAAAAAAAATTACGTTCTTCCTTGTCCTCATCAACATCCCTATTCTTGGTAGCACTAGCTACAGTTTAGAGGGTGGACTCCTGCCTTCCCCTGAAGTCACTTTTCCATTCTTGTCAGTAGAGACTGTCGCTCTGTAAAAAAATAAAACACGGTGAGGATCGAAATTGCAAATTCAATAGCTTTGCGAACAGGATAAATGTTGGCCTAATAGTTGGGTTACTATTTCAACGATGTTTGTGTGTTTAGCGAATTTTCAAACAAATCGGGGACTATAAAAAAAAAAAAAACACGTCGAATTGGCACTATTTTAATGCATGTCGAGGCATTGCTTGTCACGAGCCGAAATCGAACGCTCACGCAATGCTCGTGTCCACTGGCATGAACCGCATCTAAATCACCGCGGGGGTCGCTAAACTTGGAGACGAAACCCTGGGGATCGTACTGCTGACAACGCCGACAATGCGATCCTCACATCTTCGCCATCAAGTTTTGCGAAGGAGAGATTGAAAGAAAACGTCCGCTTTTATTCTTGAAACTACGCGGCGACAAAGAAGCTTCTTGGTCATCGTTGCGAGCGAGTATACTTGGGTCCCACTAGGCCGGTAAGCTAATTGGGAGATAGTTCGTTGCCACACAGCTGAAGTGAACCGCAAGGTGCGAGACCATTCTATCTTCAGCTGACAAATTTACGTGTTTTGCTTGCAAGTAGGACCGGGTCATAAGACGACACGAAGAGACCACAACACGGAAAGAATTTGTTGCGAGGGAAATGACCACAAACCTGTTGGAAGCTTTCGCTTGGCTGGAGCTCGAAGACGCACCGACGCACGGGCCGAAGAAAAGGTTTTAGACGACTAAACTGAGCACACTGGCAGATGCATGATCGCACAACTAGGTTACACGGTTACACTCATCATCAGCGGCGTAGACTTTCCATTTTCCCGGGGGGGGGGGGGGGGGGGGGGGCAGGGCAGGCTGAGAAGTTTTCCGGGGGGGGGGGGGGGGGTGCTTTTCCGCGCAAATTTTTTACACCGGCAATTATCAGTAGTTTAGTCTAGGGGGTACATTTTACAGCGTATGTATATCGCCATCTGTCCGTCGCTGTGTGCGTTATTTTGTTTACATGCCACTACTAGAAGCTCGTTACATAGCACGTAAACAGCGTCTCGGTAAGGATCATGGCCCCCCCTTCAGATGTCACCAGAGGGGGGGGGGGGGGGGGGGGCACGAGCCCCGATGGTTCCCCCCCCCCCCCCCCCCCCCTCCGTAGTCTACGCCTATAGGCGTAGACTACGGGGGGCATCGGGGTGATGAGCATAAATGCTCATCACACAGGTGGACTCCAGCGCTGGCAAAAACGCGGGTGCGAGAGCAAACACGCGAGTGCACGAGTGATCGTCTGCACGATCACTCGTGCATGTAAAGAGCTTTCCAAAAACACGCACTCCTGTCCATACCTTCAACAGCAATGAAGAATAACACAAGGAAGATAAAAAGCGAATCCGAGGCTAGGACTAGATAGGGCCAATCTAGAAGCGCGAAAAGCGCCAAGTTACGGCCTTCATCACGTGTCTGTTGGGGGCAGTGACAGACGGGCCTATGAGCCTACACCACGATTGCCTATATTTACTTTCCCATCTACATCGCCTACAACAACACAACAGCAGCATTTGTCTCTGCGTGTTCTATCATCTAATCTATCTCAGTGAACATGCCGTGACATATACACCGTAAAAGCGTATTAGGGCCCGTTCATTGCTGTTTGTGTTATGCAGGCACACTTCCTGGCTGGCTGGACTGTGCTTTAGCACGTGGGGACTGTGATTTTCGTAAACAGTGGAAACGTGCATACTCCGTTCACCCCCAAGCTGAGACTGTGGTGGGAGCTACGCTCTCGCCGGACCACTCAGCCGCCTCCCTTTCATCACCTGCCCCAGCTCACCCATGTGGGCGAGAGTGTGATCACGTGGTCAAGTATCGACGTATGACTGGTCTAACGCGCTCGCATACTTTCCACCGTAGTCTCAGCTTAGGGCTGAGCGGAGCTTTTGGTATACGCGTCCGTGTTTGCGTGTTAGCCTTTGACTGCGCTCTTATACTCATGATGGAACGAAGTGCAGCACCCTATTTTTACGGCTAATCTTATCGAATTCAGAACCTTCTGATTATCTAGCATCGGTGTCCACTTATTTGCGTTTTTTTTTTTTTACTGTTAATTTATTTTAGTAATTTGAGCGGGTAATCGCACATCCGATTCGTACATTTTTTTTCCAGGTGAAAATGCATATCTGATAAAAATACACTACCACATCACATCACGTATCAGTCACCACAAACGCTACTTAAATTACACCATGATTTACAAAACCATGCGTTCCCGCTTTTATTTTATCGCTATTCAGATGATATCTATGCGGGGAACTTCCAACAGTTAGAACTTTGGCAAGTTTGACGTTATAACTGATAACTAGAATGTAATCACTTTATATCTGATGAAATGGTCCTCTTGAGAGGTTTGATGTTTTGGCGTCTTGTATACCCCTGATACAAAAGAGCTCAGGTGGCATTTAGCTGAATGACTTTCTCAGAAGAACTGAACCGAGACAAATCAGATGATACACAATGATTCTGGAGCGCGAACTGATCGATTGTCTATAGATGATAAACTGTCATTTGACGACACGACAATTGAGGTTCCCGTGTTACAGGGGGGTTAGTCACTTCCTGCTCGGTGTTGGGAGGGTCCTGCTGCAGACGATCCGTTTTGTACATACGCAAGTTAGCGCTTTCTGTCCATCCCCAAACAGAACAGAACAAATGCCCCTGCGGAGAGCCGTAAGAAAATATTCCATTGATGTCTTCTGGACGTCCCAGGGCGGTTGTTCTGGCCAGGGAGTATGCGCCACTGTGGATTCTCACGAGTCATCCGCTGAATCGCACGGTCAATGCGACAAGCACAGTCTTGGCATCGTGCCCTGAGATGATCCTGGCACTGTGTCATGAAGACGTAGAGCCGCTCCGATCGTCTAATGTCGAGTATTTCAGTTATATTCCTTTGGTACGATGTTCACGACCCACTCTCTCTTCGCAGCAGAAGTTCCTCAGTTGGCCATGTTTCTGTAAGAGTTCTTCCAAACTTCCGCAAACGTCACCGAAGAATGGAACCTGTAGAAAATGCTTAGCGGCAGCGACGCCCGTATGATGACGGTCCATGCCATGAATCCGTAGAATCCCAGTTGCACGGGGCTGGCTTCCACTTTCTGCTTCTCGAAGGTGTAGATGATCCACAGAGTGAGGTTCCCGATGAGCAAGAAAGTGATGACTTGGCGTCCGGGCTTGTTGTGGTCGTGCTCCGGCAGGTGCGTCATTCGGCAGGTGATGTCTGCGATGAAGAGTGACTGCATGGTAACTTGAACGATGGTGAGGATGCTGGTCACCATCACCAGGAGGTTGGGGATGTGGTCCTTTGGCAGCAAGCTGCCGGCTATGATGCCGAACATGGCGTATACGTAGAGCCCGAACGCGGCAACGCTGAGCAAGATGCTTCGCAGATGGTCTTTCCTGTCCGGATGGAACCGAAGTGACCTGATTCTGAAGAACCCAACCGTGATGGCTCCTATGGTCAAGACCTTGATTCCACAGTGAGATAAGTCTGACAGGTAGATAGCAAGCATGCTGTAACGCTGGTGTTGAATCAGGACGAAGAACACGATGAGGCAGATGGTCGAGCATACCAGGACAAGAAGGCCAAAGAAAAGGCCTTTGCTGGAACCCGTGCAGTTGACTTTGGAACCCGCTTGAAGGCTCGATGTCCGGGAGATGCCGTCGTCGTGGCTGTTCTCAACGTGGTAGACTGGATCTTTCCCGATGTTCTTCCACATGACGTACAACACCGCGGCACTGATGAGGCTGTACTCGACGATGAACGGGTACAGGAAAGGCGACGAGTCAGACACAATGGTGCCCATGATGTCCTGCTTCTCGCACGGGTTAGTGAAGTTTCGCGTCACGTTTTCCGGCGACAGCGGGCTTCTCTGCACTACGTGGAGAAAACAGAGACACGGAGTGAAACATGGCACGCTCGTTTTAGGTAATACCGCTTGCCCACCTCTGAACGGCAAGATGAGTTCCTCCAGAGTGCTTCCGCGACCGTTCTTGAGATGGTGCTCGTTGATCTCTTGCAGTGTTTCTTTGCCAAGTGTGCGAATCCAGACGCAGATGTTCGTGGCTACCACGTGCATGAGGCCGAATCGAGCCACCACTTTGAACTTGTGGATGTTCAGCTGAAACAACCAAGGCCATGCCATAAGTCTTTAATCAAGGCTATCGCAAAAACGACACCTGAAGTTTGACTTGACGAAGTACGCTTTCGATGAGCAAAACCCAGCACACTTTCTTCTCGATCAAACAATCGTTCTATTCTTCGTGTGCGATATGTCCGCGTAATCCTGTGATCACAGTGGTCTTTCGCGCTTCGTTGACCAATAATATTAGCGAGTTTTAGTAGAGCGCTTTCGTGTGCCTGCTCCGGTCTACGGAGCGGCACAATCGCCACTGCGCATGCGCGACCGCTCTAAGGTTGAGCGTAGCTCCGCACGCGCAGTTGGGCAGGCTCGGAGTGGAGCGGAAAGAGAAACCGATCTACTAACTCCCTAATATGATATTGGCGCTGACAGACACGCTACATATAGACATTTTTTCGTTTATTCTCGCCCCCAGGCAGCTGGTATATCCGGCATAAACGATTAAAAAAAATCTTTCAAGTAGAAAAGAAAGAAAAGAGGGGAGGCTACGCGAGAAGAGGTGACGTTTACGCTTATATCCTAAATGTATTTTATTGGCATGACAAAACTGTTTTCGCCCATACCAGAAGTGACGACATGCAAGATGGCGGCGCCCTTGTGGAAAAGGTATGTGTATAGCAGGTGATAAGGTGTGTATTACTATTATTAACGTAGAAATATCTTCGGCATAATCTAACAGGCGGGAGACAAAACGGGAGATAGACAAGAAACAAAAAATCCGAGGACACCTAAGCACTCTTTATGAGTTGTGAATGTGAAAGCATAAATGTCCTTCTTCCGCTCCCTTAGTTCGTCTTAGGGATGCCGCGAACGTCTTTCGAACCGAAGGTTCGATGATCGAATCAAGCGGTTCAAAAGGTTTGAAAGATTTCGAATTTTGGAACTTTCCACATCGAGAAATTCGATGGAAGTCGAATTTTCGAACTTGTTAAACTAAGAAGTTCGACGCTTTTCGAAATTTCGAACTTATTACGTTGCAAAATTCCATGGTTGTAGAACTTTCGACCTGCATATACTAAAATATTTGATGATTTTCGAACTTTCGAACTTCTTGCACTAAAAAGTTCGAAGCCTTTCGAACTTGTTACGGTAAGAAAAATCGATAAATTTCGAACTTTCGACCTTATTAATCTAGAGAATTCGAAAATTGTCGAACTTTCGATTCCTGAAAAGTCAAAAGTTCGACGAACTTCGACCTTTTAGAGTAAAAGTTCGAGGTTCGTAGAACTTCGAAAGACGGGCAGGCGGTTTCATTTGGATTCAAGCAGTGAGGTACATTCGTAATTTTTTTTTCTCTCGCATTTCTGTATGCAATGCCGCATTCCTTGCGAAAGACAATGCCGTTTATTTCAATCATCTCGCATGCTTGGTTTTAAAGAAATAAGTTCCCAAAGGAGCGAGGAGGGACGACGGGTTTTTGACAATTGTCGTTTGTGCCATATTTGAAGTGCGCTATAGCCGAAGCTACTTATGGTAGAGATGTTAAACTTTTTAAGAATGATCTATGTATAGCCTAGGTAAGTGTCGTCTTAAGATATGATTATTGTTGTTCAAAACGAGTTTCGAAGAAATATCCACACATGTATCTAAGGGCAATTGTGCCCTAACTTGGTAATTTTTTTCGTCTAAATTGTTTGAGGTATCGCATTTAAATTAACAGCACAGACAGTTCATATCATTACCATCTGCACAATACAAAATAGTGTATTTATTGTTTTTTTCATGTTGAGGAATAAATTAGCTCATGGGGGAAGATTTCTAAAATTGTTCAAGTTCAGCACGTCATAATTTTTTTTTTTTAAATTTTATTTTACGTTCTTGGGACGTGTTTCTTTTAGCCTGTACACATTTTGGTAGGAGAAACTTGTTTCGTAGTTCTGGGTCTCTGAATATGCAAGAATACAACACTTCCAACGGGTTCTTGATAGTTTTTTTTTTCATTTATAGTTATGTTTATTTATTTTTATATTTTTTTACCAATGGCACAGTTATTTAGGCCGAAAAAACATAGCTTTAAATTTTTGAACCATCGAACCACGCGATCTTTCGAACTTTCGAACCACGCGATCTTTTATGCAGTGAAGAGTGACAGTAGCTATACATATGCATAAATAATTTCAGATTAAAATAAGCTCGACCATGTCCTATTTCCCCGTATTGTTTTCTTTAACAGTACAAAATATCTGGGGGGGGGGGGGGGGTAGGGGGGGACTTAGTTAGGCAGTAACTGAAGTAACAGTAGAAAATCAACACTGGAACCAGAACAACAACAACAAAAATATGTCCAATTATGTACGTTAAACATGTTAAAAGTGTGATCACAGTAGAGCAGGCTACGTGTATGTCGAGACTCGAGAAACGGCAATCGGAAATCACTTCGCTACATCCGTTATTTCGTTATAACCGACTTCGGTTAACGAAGTGCAAAATGGAATGGGAAATCGGGATCACTTCGCTGTAGCCGCTATTTCGTTATAACCGAGTTCGTTATAACCGGCTTCGACAGTATACCCTTGCGTATTATATCCATGAGTCCTCTCAAACAGCCTGAAGCCTTTGTCAAACTCTATCTGCATCGGCATGGGTTTGCAACGGGGAGTTATTCCAGCTTACCCGGGCGTTCATGAAGATGAAGTACATCTGAGCGAAGGTGAAGGCCATCTGGAGCACGGGATTGATGCCCAGGAGCACGCTGTAGCACGGCGACGTCGAGGGAATTTCGAAGAACGACCCGAACTCCAGGCCGTTGTAAACCATCGTCCCGAGGCCAAAGGCTGGCAAAAGAAACACCGTGTCTAAGTCAATACTATAGTCAAACGAGGTTGATAAAGTAAACCATTAAAAAATTTTCTCAGCTGGTCTCAAAACCATTTTTCAGTAACTTAAAAAGAGGCGAACACTAATATTTTTTCCTAGCCCAGCCCCTCTCACAAACACACGGAGACAATGGAGGTAAACAATTTACTGTTTCAACGCGCTATTCGACAAGTCAAAGGCATAGGTTTTCTATAGTTCCGTTTATGCCTCGAAAAAATATTGTTTTAAGTCCTCGTTTCTTTCACGGACTCCACGTCGTGCATCATATTTTGACAAAAACGTCAAATCTTTCGGCGTAGAAGACGTAATACAGCAATTATTGTTTGAAAACACCGTCTGGACGGCGCCCCCCGTTGTCTGCTCCATGGCGCAGAAAGAGGGGTGTGTCACGATCTCTGATTAATAGATTTTGAATAGAGAATCGGCCGCCCGTGAGTGTAGCTTGTGCTTTTTTAGGTCCCGCAAACTAAGTTATCACTATAAATTAAAAAAAAAAAAACGCCCAGCCTTTCTACTCTCGTGAAGAACCAGCCTTTTTTACAGCGGAGCTGTTGAGGGCTAGGTTCCCCGGGATCATGTCCGGTATGTCGACACAAACCTGCCTGGACAGCTACCGCCATCTATAAGCGACGGCGGCAAGCACACAACCAGTATGGTTTCCACCATCGCTCGTAGATGGCGGCAACCTTTCCAGCTATAATAGAAGAATGGATAGTTGGACGCGTTGGTGGGAATTCACCGTAGGAAACACCACGAAAAACAGACGACGACGAAGAAGAATCACACAGCGTATCGAGTTCAGCTCCCCTGGTCTTCCTTCTTCACGAGAGTGGAAAGGCTTTTTGTCACCCGTTTCCTGTACTCTGCTTGTCAGAGTACGTCAACGCCCTTGGGTATTGGTCATCCATAACACTCGTGGGAAGAACCACACCATACTACTCGTGGAAGGAACCGCATTCATATCACTCGTGAGGGGGACCGCATCCATTGTTTTAACTACACACACACATCACAGCCCACGCACCGATACGGAAACCCAGAGCGAAGAACAACCGGCGACGACGGAGCGGCAACTGAGCACCCCCGCATTCCAACGCGCCGCGGCGCAACAGTTCCTAGATAACAAAGCCGTAGTGATGAACGCGATGGTGTCATCAGAAGAGGCCAATGCTGGGCACAGATTGCTCACGACGATTGCGTCAACATTAAATTCAAAATTGACTCGAAACCGAGCAACGCAACACTAGTTTCCAATCTGTGTCCAGCGTTGGCTTCTTTGATGACGCCATCTCATCCAGCGCTACGGCTTAGTTATAGCAAGTGTTGCGCGGCGCCTCCTCCTCTCTGGCTCCGCGCCAGCTGTGCCTGTGCGACGCTACTTTGGCGAAAACGAAAGGGCTCGTTTTCACGAAAACCTGGCGGTGTCTGTCAGTTTGTCAGCGTCGGGAGGGAGGAATATGTTGACGCGTGGTGACGTCAGCGCTTCGGACCAATGGGAGCGTCGCGTGCGTCACCCTCTCCCCTTCCTTCTCCCTCTCTCCCCGGCACTGTCGAACGAAAGACTTGCCGGGCTTTCGTCAAAACGAGCGTTCTAATGCTAACGCATCAAAAGATATCGATGTTGGCGTAAGCCTTAAGGGGATACCGGTCTGGGCTTGACGCATCTGGCGCTCTTAAACATTGCCAACATACGTATGTACTGTATAGGACGTATTCGCTAACGTAATTTGATTTCATCCACCATATTGTTGTTATCAAAGCAAATTGTTGTGTGTATTAATAGGCTAAATAAATACAGCCGGAAGTTAGTCTGACTCAGTGGGCGTCTGGTATCTCAGCTGTAGATGAGCAATTTAGCCAGTACGGTACAACCGCTATCCTGGGGTCTTTAACGTGCACCACGCAGTAGTGATACACGACCGCACGCCGGTACGATGCTCATCCAGATCGAAACGGGCAATGGGCTGGGGATTGAGCCCACGATCCCTGGGTTCTGCAGCACGAGCTTTCGCTTCACGTGCTCCGAGCTGGTGTGCGCTATCCCACTCGGCCACCGATCCCCCTATTGTAGTTATCAGCTTTCTGGCGTGCGCCGAGGGTTACCATTTCAAAGATTCACGTGGCACCCTTAAATGCGTAGTGTAGTGCACAGAATCTTGAGTCAAATCACACTGACATCGAACAATAAGATGGCGGATTAACATCACGTAAATATGCCCTTTATGAACGCACGCTCTATTTCACAGAGGACGCTGAGCAGGAGCTCCATTTCTCGCATCTTACGTGTGCCATTTTGTGGTGACCTTGCTGCTAAGCACGTACATTTTGCAACTACATTTTGCACCACCGAATTTTGTTTTTTCTCGGCAAGAAGTAGAAGTGACCACCAGCATGGTGCGATGACGCCATCTGCAAGCCATTGCATTTTCCGAAGTGACCAACGTTGCTAGATTAGCTCAGTTGCAGAACAAGCAGTCACGGCTCGCCTCCCGTCGTTTGACGCGCCAACGTTTTTGGCGGACGGCTGCTACGGTAACTTCAGTATTTCCTATTGACTAAGTACGTTTCGAAGCACAGCGTCTAGATGGCGTTTCAGCGTACACTATGAAACACAGAGTTTTTAAACGAAAATCTAGATGGCGCATAAGACGACGGGTGGCGGACCAAAGAAAGTGACGGGAGATCTCCGCGGGAGTTCTACAACTGAGGTAATCTAGTAACGTTGAAAGCGACCTCGTTGCGAAATGACGTGTCTTACCTATGGCACCGATCCTGAGAAACAGGCTGCCGTGGCTGCGGTCGTTCTCGGAGATGCGCTGCTTCTTGAGCCTCGGCGGCAGAGGTCCGTCGCCGTCGAGGCCCTTGGGCGGGCCCTGCGCCTTGTCGCTTATCCGACGTAGGTTCTCCAGGATGATCTTCTTGGGGCTCCTGTAGGCACCGGGCCCGTTACTGCTCGAGCGTCGCAGCAGATAGATGTACACGTAGAGCAGGAACAGCAGGCTCACGCTGTACATGTACATGTAGAAGCCCTGCGGGAACGTGCACGAAAGGTGTTAAAGCGGGTGCTGCAGGTGTACAATGACTCTATCCACAGCGAGGGCTCAACAGATAGAATCCAGTTAAAATAAATATCGAAAATCAGTTTCGCATGACCTGACACTGTAATTTAGCAAGGAAGTTAGGCTGCGTGGTGTGTTTTTGTAAAAATATTCAGAGCAAACGTGCATCAATCTAAAGTTACAACTAAGGAACAAAACATTTCTGACTCAGAGTGCAGTTAAGCATTTTTTTTTGTACGGGTAAAGGATGTTTGATTTAACAGAGGCAACAAAGAAGGTGAAGAAAATAATTGTGAATTAGCTCTCGTCCAACAAAAAGGCCCAGTGGCCCACGGGAACGCTTTTTCACCTGTAGTCCAGTAGAAAAAAATTATAATTTCATAGTGAATTATAGAAAATTTAGATTCTTGCAGTAGTAAATATTGATCGAAGCTAATGTTTCCTTTGCTATATGAACACAAAAAGGAGGAAAAAAAAAAAAGAACGCATTATTTAGCCGCATCTTTCTGTCAAATTGTAGTGCCAGAGGTTGCGAAAACAGAATTTATTCAACGTCGGTTAGAAAGACGAAGTTATTTGTCAAGGACTTTTCGGATAGGTATCATGCAGAGCATGAGCGGTGAAGTAAATCGCCATTGGAAAAGATAACAAAAGATGCTGTGTAACCGCGAGCACCGTATCGGTCGCTTCGATTCGTGCAATGGCCTCGAGTAAGGTCGATGCACTTTATACCATCTTGCCTCACATATTGTTGTACACTTGAGACCAGAGTTTTGTACCATTGCAGAAATATAAGACGGTATAGTGGGAATAACTTCTGTACCCAAGCACCGGATATCCTCACCTCGAAGTAGTAGAGCGGTACTCTGAAGGTGACAACCTCTGACGTGAAGAACACCACACAGATGACGACCAGCAGCTGGCAGTACATGGAGCTGACCATGATGAACTGCTGCGTCCTGAAGAACACGAAATCAGAGGCGAGGAAATTAGATTTCTCAACTACTTTTTTAAGTGAGCACTCGAAGGCGTACCGTGCATTTTGTATCGGCAGTTTCGGGGCGTAACACTCCTTGGAAACATGATAAATGCGCTTGGAAGAATGGATGCTGTAACCCAGCTTGGAAGGCATATCAGCCGTTCTTAGATTCACGAAGACGTCTGTCTCGGGGGCATCTTCTGTGGTGTGGTTGAATTCGGTTTGGGTACGGACAATGGGCAAGGCCTTCGGGGCGGACAAAGAAGAAAACTCAGGCGGCATGGGTCGTTCCACACGACAAAACGTCAATGCCTTGCAACAACATCGTGCACCACTTCCATAGGCGGTCGCGCTCTTTTCCTGGTCTATGCATCGGATGACACGAACCACGCAGTTATTGAGATTTACGACTCACAGGTTATTTTGTCGGTGTGCTTTTTTTATGCGTTACCACACACACACAAAAAAGAAAAGACATGGATGATTTGGCGCGATGGGAAACGTAAGCGGAGTTCGCTTGAAGTGAAGCATCTGCGCATGCACCGTACCGACAGCAGCGCCATCGGAAGTAAGCTCAGCTGGCGTCTGAAAACCTTTCCACACAGGACACTACAAAAATCGTGAGGAGATACGGGAAAACGCTTGGGGCAGGGGGGTGGTGGGGGAAGGGCGTGTGTGTATGCGGGGTCATGTGGGATGTTCTAACATTCTTTTTTTAACGATTAACTGAACATGGGGTAGCCGGCCACGCCTTCAAGATGGCCAACATATCCGATCTTTTTTTTTTATATATAGCTTAGTAAAGAAGAAAAAGGAAGATACGACTGCGTCATAAATCGTGCGGCGCTTCGCTTCCAACCATTTTTTTTTTTTTTTGCCGGGGGGAAAGGTTTTTTTTTTTTTTTTTTTTTTTTTGTCAAAAGGTCGCCTGTGTTTTTCACGGGGGCCTTCAACATGCTCATCACGTGAGTCCGGACAGCCACTCACAAGCTGTGTTGGCTGTCAGTCAAGCGCTCAAAGCCTCCGCTGCTCTTCAGGTCCCGAAGAACGGAAAACGAAAAGGCTGTGTTCGACATCTTACCCAAACAGATCCGAGCTACTCCGGCGGGTCGTCGTGTCTCGTGATTACACAGATAGAGCGAAGCTGGACGCGGGTAGGTTTTCGAGCGGAAAGGTACAAAACCCTTACCCTGGTGTAAGATTGAGTAAATTTTGGAACACGACCAAGGATTCGAGGGCCCGGCAGAACAAATGGACAACATTGGCAGGTGGTTTGTGACGTCGAGTCTGACGAGGTCACCGAAAAGCGGAGGAGGAGAGGAGGAAAATCGTGATGTTCGCTTGGCCGGAGTCCAGACAGACATCGGACAGCCGGACGCTTCAATTTGCACGATTTTTGACGGAGTCGTGTCGCGTCACGACTTTTGTAGTACCCTGCTTGTACAGGCCTTGAAGCGTGCCTCCGGAGGAACGCGGAGGGCTGCACAGTTGGCATCTTGCCAAAAACCAGCACCGCCCATGAACAACGCGTGTTCGCACGCGTTGCGTGTCAACGCGCTGAGTCACGCCACACGATGTTCACCGGCCTCAGTCTTTGCGTCTGTGCCAGCGTTACTAGATTACCTTAGCTGTGGAACTCCCGCAGTAGGGGGTACCCCCCTCACTCACGTCAATCCGTCTGCCGTCGTTCGAAGCGCCATCTAGATTTTCGTTTCATAACTGTGCGTTCCATAAAGCAGAGCTGAAACGCCATCTCGACGCCGTGCTTCGAAACGTACGCATCCCATAGAATACACTGCAGTTGCCAAAGCAACCGTCCGGCGCGTCGAGTGACGGCAGGCGAGTCGTGGTGAGTGAGGGCCGCTCGAGCATGCAGCGTCTATGAGCTAATCTAATAACGGTAATCTGTGCCCTCTTCATCTCGTAAAAAAAAAAAAAAAAAAAGGCAAAAGGTAGCGGATTGGCGACGCTTCGAAAAGATGCTGCAATTCTGCGCATAACAATTTGATCGATCGATCAAAATACTAATATATACCCCCCCCCCCCCCCCCCCCCCCCCCCCCTCTTTTGGGTGCTTGGTTAGTAAACGCATGGATTCCCGCTTTTCTGTTCTAGCCTCGCAAACCACCCGGGGTAACATTTTCCTCGTAAATAAATATCATTGTTATTGTTAGAGTTACTAAATGAGCTGCGCTTAGAGTATTGGCACTCTGTTCCCCGACGTTGTTGTGGGGGCCGCCATTTTGGTGCTTGTGCAGAGCAGACGCAACTGCCGATCGTCATGATTCAAAGGTGCGATTTCCTCAGTAGATTCGGTATTAGGAAACTCGTGTAATATTGATTTTCTCTGTCGCGAACTGTTTAATAACTTGTGGAGGACGGAAATGCTTTGCTTGTGATTTCAGATAAAGCTCCAGATAACTGGCAACCATGATTTTGAGCCACAATATGGCCAAAGGTCGTTACTCTGAAGCGTAGCTTATTTAGTGGCAGTAGTTAATGTCGTCGCGATCATTATCATTGCAGATTGCCTGGTTCGACGTAACTACCAAACACCATATTAGACAACCAGTTGCACGCAGGTACCGAGGTGTGCATTTACTCTCCGTATAGGCTAAACCTAGTCCCAAAAGGCTGTAATGGTTGACTCGTCGTTTCACGCGAACTACGTCCGCTCGTTGCTGCGGAAGGAAAGGCTGCGAGACGTATCCCTCTACCACAGACAAAATGCTGCCAGACATTCGGGCGAAACCTGAATTCGCGACTCCAGCAAAACGGACGCCGCCAAGCGGGAAAACCGGGAACCAGCCGGTCCAGGTCGCTCCGCGCCCCTCCGCGTCTCTGATGGCTTTCGCGGACAGTTGTTGTCGGCGCGATGGCGTACAGTGTAATTTCACGAAGGTCCGCCTGAGTGTTAATCAGTGTGGTGAAGCCTCAGTAGATTGTTTCCTTCCATCACGTGTTTGAAAGTCCGTTTACTCCACAACACTGTTACGTGCTTTCCATTTCTTGGAGGGGGAGGAACCACGGAAAAACGTTTTGATTTCTTGTCTGTCTCGAAACAGATTCAAAGTGACGACTACTTGGTAACTGATAAAGGGTTTCTTTATAAGGATGTAGAACAGTGGACTGAGGACGACAGACGAGGCATTTCACTGGAGGGAGCACCAATGTCGCAGTCAAGTGAATGGGAAGGTTCGATAGGTGCTTTTGTTGAGTTTGGTTGTGTTCGATTAGCTTCAAGTTTGAGCCACCCACGCTGGTCGGTGCGTTGGCTATTCATCTTGGCTGCTTTTCATCGAAAAAGCCTCTGGACCACTCTGAAGGAGTTGGGCTGATTTCGAAATTACTTGATTCAGGAACACCTGCTCGCTGCAAATGATGAATGAGGGAAATTATCTGTTTTCAAAAGGTGGGGGACGCGTCTCGCAACGTTAGAAGCTGTCACGGCATTTTGATCTATCGCGCCTCCAATATTTATATTATACCCCCGTCAAAGCCAGCAGCAATATATGTCTACATCGCTCAAATTGACCAACCACAAAAAAAAAAAAATACTTCTTTTCTCCGTTCAGTGAACTCCAATGAAGACTCTCTTCAGTTTGTCTCCGTGCTGCCGGCTAGAACCATTTGGCTAAGTTTAAGTAGTATCTCTCTGTCTGTCAAATAGACTTTTATTCGGCAGTTCACCTAATATCTAGTCAACTAAGCTCATATTTCAACCCAAAGAATATACTAATATCGTTTTAGTGGGACATAGTACGTAATATAATACATAACCCGCTCGTCAAAATGACTTCTCGATTGCTACTAAAACCTGAATTGAAATACGAGTATCAGCTGCTTAGTGAGGTGCCGGCGGGTTAACATGCTCCTTGGCTCAAGGAGCGCTTGCTTAATTTTCGTAATTTTCCTGCAGCCTGTGTTGTTGACCGAGCAGACAACTGGAGCTGTTTCTTGAACGTGGATACGCACAAAAGCTCGATTTCGCGGACACAGAAGTCGCATGGTCGAGGCATCCAAGTTAGCTGAAAATTACTCTCGGTGGAAGAATTCTGTAGTCACTGCCACTTTCCTTAGATGATCAAAACTGATTAGTATTTTACCGCCCCTCCGGAGCCCATAGTTTCGGTTTTGAACGAAATCTCCGAAACGAAAGTTTGACATGAAAAGAACAAAAAACACCGGGAAAACAAAACCATGCTTTGCAAGTTTATGCGCACCGGCTGCACTTAACCGTCTCAGTTCAAATACCTATAAAATCGGGCATTAAACAAAAGGAAATCTGTTAAATTGAACGCGCCACCTGTTCAGGCAGCCCGGCCGAGCCGACGCGACCTGGACTCAGCCGCCATGTTTGTTTGGTGGAGGCGCCCCCTATAGGTCGCTGGAGTCGCGAATAGGAACACGGGCAAGCGACATCGCGTGAGGACCTCACAATAGACCGTTTTCAAAACTACATCGAGCAACATTGGCGGTCGCCATTGCTTTGGACACGAAGCGCGTGATTGAATCCGAGTCCTCGCCGAACGCTGAAGTCACCTTCGTGTCCAATACACGCTCAGAGTAGGCGGACAGGCGTTGGCGCGGACTTTCTTGAAAAAGGTCCGTTATTAAAGCGGATACTCGGAGCACGATCTGAGCCATAGCCTAATATACTAACAAAGCATGGCAGATCGCCACGAGAAGCGGCCGCCGAAATGGAAAAGGTGGAGCGGCAGACAACGGATGAGAGGAGAGCCACGTGACTGGCGCCCCGCTGTGGCGAAACGCCGAAACGCAGCGTCTCGCCGCTGCCGCGAGACGCTGCGGCGAGACGCGAGGACCCAAAAGTGTGTTTCGGGTCCTCGCCGCTGCAAAAGCTGACGTCCAGGTGGTTCCCCGAGAGATGGCTCTTTGATGCTCTGTGTTACCAGATCCTCGCGCTCCAAATCTGCGACCGGGCACTCTATATATAGCGCGAAACACATGCGCGTCAAAACTGTCCGATCCGACGTGCGAACTGCCGGAACGACGTTCGGAGGCGAGGGCTTTGTGTCACGAAAACCCTCGCCCCAAAAAGTCATTCTTGCAGTTCGCACGTCGGATCGGGCAGTTTTGACGCGCATGTGTTTCGCTCTGAGTACAAAATACATTGGTACCATCTGCATATAGATTATGTCGGGAGTGCCAGGTATATTCACTCACTATATCATTTATATATAGTAGAAAAAGCAATGGTCCGAGGAGTGACCCCTGGGGTCCGCCGTCGTCGAAACGCCAGGCTTTGTGAGTACAGAGGAGGCTGTCTGAGCACTTAAAACAAGGCCGCAAGGCCGCGAACGCGTGCCTTGTTATTAAAGGCGCAGCTGTGCAAGGATAGAGGGCGTAGCCCTGGGAAATCCAAGAAAAGCACGTTCTAAGGTCACACGTGGCTCTAACAAACAAAACACCTATCTCCTAAAAAAAAAAAAAAAAAGGCCAGAATTTTTTTTTTCTTATGTTAGGGACATTGAGGTCAACTTTCACGAACATCTCACTGGTATCTTTCTCGTTTTGGACAGCGACCATTATCTTGTTACGCTCTTTGTCGCAGACGCCAACAATAAGATTTCGCGGTGCAAGGTCGGCGCACAACTTAAAATCGGCGCCGTACTGGTTAATTCTGAATAAACACCTTACACGCACGACATAAATGCGCACACTCTGCTAGCGGCAACCTAACGGCGCGCCAAAGTGATCGCGGTGGTCGGAAGGTCATGTCCTGCATGTGACCACCTCGTTTAGATGAAAAAAAAAAAAAAAATTATCCTGTTCGTGGCACCGCCACGAACTGAAACGATTTTGGAGAGCTTCGAAGGGCGTCAGCGAAGGTCGGATGAGCAGATAACCACAATGCTGGAAATACCGCGATGTCACTTTAACGATGCGATGAGTCATCGGCACTTCTCCAACTGCCCGACTTGTAATCGCACAAAGAAAGTTGTTTCCGAAAGAAGCTTTTGCCACTTGTCCAAAAGAGAGGATTCACCGAGGATCCGAACGGCTAGATCTTTAGTGTTAGTTAACATTTATTCTGGCGTTTTGTCGTCCCTTATGTAAAGCCCCCTGTGGGCGATTTAAGGGAACAATATTTAAAATAAAAGAAAAATGTGTTTCTTATTTTATTTTGAATATTTACTGATTACTTGTAAGTAATCTATGAATTTGGAACAGTATTTAGATAATGTAATCGCTTGAATGCCGCAATAAATGTGCGCACAGCGTTAGGTACCGCACTGTAAGCATAGCCCAATGTTGCCAGAAGAAAGCGTCGGCAACATTAATTAAGGTGAATTTCGGTAAGCGAGACAGTCCGTTGCAGCGAAGTAATTAATTGTGCACAGTTGTAAACCCGAGACTGGGGATAGGGACAAGAGACGAAAACATCAGAACGACACAGACGAAGTCCCAAGAGACTTCGTCCGTGTCGTTATGTGTTCGTACCTTGTCCCTGTCCCAGGTCTCGGGTTTAGAAGTATGCTCAAATTACACCAGCTTGCCTGCACCCCCACCATTGCTTTATTAGTTGTGTTCTGACTCCCGCAGGGCTGAGCAGAGATGCTCCAAAAGGTATTCCGGAATACAAATACTACGATACGTGCATTTTAAAGGCAAAATACAATTGTAGATATAAATATTTTTTATTGTGAGTTCCTTTTTTTTTTTTTTTGCCTGAAAGGCAAGAGGTGTGTAGAAGTACAGTTTGCTACTGCGAATGAAAATGGTAATGGATATGTCCTTCTCTTCGGTTCAGTTTATGCACCTCCCTAACTCGTCATAGATCCGCAACCACCATGCAGAATGCCGCTAAAAAAAAAAAATAATAATAAAACCATTATTGCCTTTAGCGAACCCCGTAGGTACTGGAAACAGACGACTACTTGCCATGCTTTACAAAAAAAGTCTGTCCAAAATAAACCGTGTTTTTGTCACCCAGGCTGTGGCGATAGGATATCAGAGCCGGGCATGTTGGCACTCAGTGCCACTCACCCCAGTCTGCATGGAACCTGTTATGACTACAGTGACTTTATGGTTACAACGTAAGGACTTCCCACAAGTCGTTTACTGTCCATGATTGGTAGTTTCCTTCTCGCCCTCACATCTTTCCAACGTGGAGTGAACACTCGCATAAAAAGCTTATAGACGCTTTCAGCGAGTCAGTTACTCGAGCTGCCACCAGTCGGCGCGCCCTTCGCGCGCTTTCCGAGCCGCCATAGCCGACCTTCAGTCTCTCGCCGTTGCTCCGCGTTGTGCGCTGCGCAGGCCACTACTGGAGCTTATTTTTCGTGTTCTTTTACGTTGCGCGTTAAAATCTTGTATTTGCTTTAGACCTTTTCGATATTTAGGACTTTCATTTAATCATTTGATATTTATATTTCGACATAGCTCTTGTATTTTCTTATATATGAAATGGAATCGGACAGCGAATGGGTCGACGATACAAAATTTTGAGGCTTCAATGACCATGTAAGTTCGTCCCATTCTTACGTTTTTGTCGCTAATAAAGGGCTGTCAACACTATTGCGACATATGTAAATTGCAACTGACGCAGTAAGGCTATGACAGTCGTGCTTCCCGCTGCATGTGCGCGCTTGTTTCCGTAAAGCCAACCTGCATGTAAGCGATTTAGCGCGCGACGAGACGAGCGACGGAGATTTCTCACCGTCGCCCGTCGCATCGCCCGGTTTTGGGATTTCTAGAAAACATCGCTCACCGTCTTGGTCGCTGCTCCGTCGCTTCCATGTTGTATGCCTCGTCGCGAGGCTGACTAAGCGACAGCGAAGCGGGTCGCCGTCGCTTATCTGGTCGCTCGCCAAATCGCTTACATGCGGTTTATACCCAATTAATTTCCATGCACACACCATTGAACCATTGGCGCCTTGATATTAAGTATAAACCGCATGCAACCGATTCGGCGAGCAACGAGACAAGCGACGGTGACCCGCTTCGCTGTCGCTCGGGCGGTCGCGCGACGAGGCCAACCGCATGGAAGCGACGGGAGCAGGCGACCAAGACGGTGAGCGACGTTTTCTAGAAACTCAAAAAATCGAGTGATGCAACAGGCGTCAGTGAGAAATCTTCGTCGCTGACTCTCGTCGTTGTCGCCGTCGCTCGTCTCGTCGCACGCTAAATCGCTTACATGCTGGTCGGCTTTACGGAAACGAGCGCGCTCATGCAGCGAGAAGCACGACTGGATAGTCAGTTGAAATTTGTATATGTCGCAATGGTGTTGGCTGCCTTTTATTAGCGAGCAAAACGTTAGGATGGGATGAACTTACATGGTCTCTGAAGCCATAATCTTGTATCGTCGATCCATTCGCTGTCCCATTCCATTTCATAAATAAGAAAATACAAGAGCTATGTTGAAATATAGATATCAGATGATTAAATGAAAGCCCAAAATATCGAAAAGACCTAAAGAAAATACGCAATTTCAACGCGGAACCTAAAAGAACGCGAAAGCAAAACTCCGGTAGTGGCCGGTGCAGCACACAACGCGGAGGAACGGCGAGAAACTGAAGGGCGGCTATGGCGGCAGGGTCACGTGACGTCAAGATGGCGGCGCCCATGAAATGTTGCCTGAAAGGGTCTATAGACCTTTTCTGCAAGTGCGCCGCCATCTTGACTTGACGTCACTTCCAGTATGGGCAAAAACATCGTTTTTCCTTTTCCACGCCAATAGAAGGCATTTAGGATATCAGCGTAACCGTCACACTTTCTCGTTTTGCCTCCCCTTTATTTTTTTTACTATTTGCAGGTTGAAACGTTTTAGTATTTTTTCGTCGCCCATACCGGATACGCCTATTAGGTGGCTGGGGACGAGAGTACACAGAAAAGGTCTATATCCTTCCTTTTTCTTTTTCCAAGTGATTTTTTTTTTAATTAATGGCTTGTTGGCTTGTTTTTTTTTTTTTTTATTATTTATTTCCATTCGTTGTTTTTTTTTTTTGTTTAGGTGACTGTTCAAACCAGAATTTCCCCACCTATGGAGGGGGTTATGTGGCGGGCTCGTAATATAACTTTGCGATTCTTGGCACCGAAAACGTGATTTCTATTTTACTGTAAAAATCCCTCTATAGTCCGGGTCAACTCAAGAGGGTAGGGCGAGGGAAAGGAAGGCCGGGGAGAAGGAAGCAGACGAAACACCGGAGAGGAGAGAGGGAAACCTCTTCCTCTCTTTAGCGTTTCGTCTGCTTCCTCCTCCCTAGCCTTCCTTTCCCTCGCCCTACCTTCTTGAGTTGCAACGGACTATAGTTATTTATCAATGACAAGTGCAAAAAAAAAAGATAACAAGTGATACACAGTAAATATATTTCATTACAGAAATACAAGTACATTTTTTTCAAATGTATCTCGATGCAGAGATGCAGATACTCGAAGGTATCTTTAAGATACCATCGCGATACATCTATATCGCGATATTGCTCAGCCCTGCCTGTTAAAGGCCGACTACCAGACTCGAGATTCTGCAAGGCAGAACATCCTCCTCACCATAGGGGAGGAGGAAACAGGCAACGGTGGACAGGGTAGAAGGAGGGAGAGGAGGAAGCGAGGGAAAAGTGGAAAGCGCAAACTGGTCGTCGGCCTTTATGCTCAGGGATGTAGTCGCCCTCAGTGGGCGTCTGATGTCTCTGTTGCAGATGAGTTATTTTGCCTGCGCAGTATCCCCGCTAGCCTGGGCTCTTCAACATGCACCACGCAGTGGTGACGCACGATTGCGCATCGGTATACTGTCGCCAAGTTGTGCTCGGGTGCGTGTTTAGGCCAGCTTTACTTCGTGTTTTCACCTTCTTCGAGGGTTCACTCATCTTCCCGGCACGGATCATGATTTCTGCCGGAGTCAAGAGGCCCCAGATAGGGGCGAACGTGACCGCTGTAGTGTCACACCGCTTACCCGTCATACAGAAGACCGTCTGCCGGTGTCACACTGCCTACCGATCATACAAATGACCGTCTGCATACAGATTTTAACGCGAGTCACCGCGAGATCCGTGCTTCGAATGCCACATGGCAATGAGTTCAAAGAGAAAACTCGGTACGCCGCATTCGAACCACGGGTATTGCGGTGTCTCGTGTTTGCATACTGTCCTTTGTATGATATATCAGCAGTGTGACCCCGCGGCCTTAGTTTATAGAACCCCGCGTCGGAGATGTTTTGTCTTGAGCACACTGCATGCTTCTGGGATGTCCACTTCTGATGTGGTCTTGCTCCGTGTATGACCTCTCTGTCTTCGAAGGTGCTTCGTATTGTTTATAGCTATACTCTTGTGAGCTTTGTGTATGCGCTTGTTTGGACATGCTCATGTTTGCTTTGGGTTCCGAGCCTTTTGATTGGTGCTATGAAAACCTTCTGGGACTGGTTGCCTGGATGGCTCCAGACTGTAACACAGACCAGCAGATGTCGGCGCTTGGACACCATGCCGTGAACATCACCATGCCTTTCGAGCTCAGCCTGCAAGTCCGACCTAAGGTCCCTAGTACGACCCTGTTCGGCTGTGGAGTCATTCCGCCCGCTATCTCGCGAACTTGAGACCCCTTACGGCTATGGAGGAGTTCGGATCGCCCTCCTTTGTGGGGATCCTTGTTAGTCGGGTTTGGCTGTGGTCGGAGAACCCGCTGAAGATGTGATCGAGGAGGACGGCAGAGAACGTTTTCTGAGATCAGAAGTATTCCCCTAAAAATAATTATTCTCAAATTTTATAATGTGGAAAATGGGGTCCATATCACAAGAGCGAATGACATTTTAGCGAACGGCGACATTTGAGCGAATGGTCGTTTTAGCGAATAACGGGGGCTCGCGTTTACCCATCCGTCGAGCTGCGCTTTACGCCGCTTCGCGGCGACAGTCTGCGGCAACTCATTACAAAAATATGAACTCACTTGGCCCACCCGAAAACGCCGCTTCGCGGCGTCCGACTATTCGCTAAAGTGTCGTTCGATGAAACGTGGGCGTTCGCTAAAACGTCATTCGATCAAGTGAGTGCCTCCCGTGGAAAATGATGTAAAAGAGTAATTTGTCTATGTTCATAAATAAACGATTGTTTGTTAATGTCAGCATCTTCATCAACCGAGAAGAACCGATTTTTATCGTGACAATACGATGCCGATCCAGATCAAAATGGGCAGGGGTGGGAATTCTACACCAGCAGGCATTGTCGCGTAAGTCCACAAGAACCCCGGCTGGCGCGCAACTCACCTGGAGGTGACTTCATCCTCGCATTCGGCAAAGACGACGCCTTCCATCTGGCCAGTTTCACGGTGTCAGAGAACTGGAGACGAGCAGGGCACGTTCGGCGTTGTTTCGGGCTCTGTTCGGGCCCTCGGAGACAGCGAGGCTCCAGCGGCCGGGGCTCAGGACGCCATCAGCGACGTCAGGAAGCGGCACTTCCTCGAAACAGACGTAAGCCCCGGCCGCGTGATTTGCGACAACCCGGGGTCTGCTGCCGCGTGACGAAGCTGATTCAGACGAGGATGAAGAAATCTGCGGGGCCTCGGCAACAGGCACGCTGCAGATTCTTTATTGCATTCCTCTTCTTTCTTCTACTAAGGTGCATTCCTTTTTTTTTCTTCATTGTTAGGTCGTGAGCCGACGTTAATACACATCGACAGATTGGACAGATGCTAAATCTCTCTCCCTCTCTCTCTCTTCCACTCGATTCTAATCCAAGGCTTTTGAACCGCTCCGAGTTTTAGATGCTTTCGCTCGGAGAAGAATGGCCAACTTGGCGTCGGTTCATTCTTCCATGGAATCCGACCAAGCCACTTGCTGCGGATGGTTTGCCGAACGATTCTGGAGAGTGACATCATTTGCAGGGTGGAAACGGAGCGAGCAAAGACCCTTCATATTTTTGTTTTAATATTTAAAAATGAAAACGAAAGAACGTAACCTTCTTTTTCGGATGATGATGAGACCTAAGAGAGTTTTAGTACTAAAACTCTCTAGTGATATAGAGTGACGGGTCTGAGCAAGAATGATTGAGAACTTGCGTCGGAATCTTTGTGTCCTCATTTTCTTTCGATCTGTTCTTCTCTGGGCTCTGATTGAAGTTTACGATTCTTCGAAGCCGCTCTTACCCGGCGCTCCACGAGGCAGGGTTCTTTCTTTTGGATTTGATATACCTTTATTTCCTGATCCTCCCCGCTGTGAAACGAACATCGAGCGAGGCAAAATATAAACACGAAAGAACGAACGAGCAAGAGCGAAAACAACCTGCCTAAATGATGGGTACAAGGCAGTATAAGACGAGAAAGTGCGAATATCGCAACAATTCTCTTATTCAATTTCCGCCCCTGCCCGTTTTGACCTGGATGGTCATCGTACCTGCGTGCTGTCGTGTATCACTAGTGCGTGGTGAACGTTAATTAGAGACCCCGCGCTAGTAGTCGTACTGCATTGGCAAAACTTTAAATATACATATAGGCGGAGACACACCGGACGTCTAATGGAGTTGACTAATCTCTCACTGTCTAAATATACACACAACTCAACTACTTTACAATAACCCTAGTTCGAAACTGTCCAGAGGTTTCATTGATAAAATTCGCAAACTTTATTTCGTGCAAAAAAAAAACAAAAAAAAAAAACGAATTCTTTAAGGAAAAGTTAACTCCATTGACAACTCTAACCCCGTATATTTTAGTCCCCTTTCCTCTGTTTTACATTTCGGCCGCCAGGTTGTGTGCCATGTTTCGCTGCACACTTAGATGGGCAGTATGCGCCAACATAGCGTTTACGAAACAAGCCCGTTTTTCCCACACCGGGCGTGGGCACTGCGCGTGCGCACAAACCCGTCGAGAGGAGCCTGTCAATCACCTGAACCGCGGACGCTGCCAATGGCCGCTCGACTTCGCTATGACGCAAGCACGCATCCAGGGGGGAGGGGGGGGGGGGAGGCGGCGCATGGTGCTACTGTGCCGCTCTCCCCAGCATAAGCGCCTGTGGAGGCACGTCAATGCCCGCTATGACCACGGTGTGGCTATGACGCAAGCACGTATCCAGAAAAGGGGGGGGGGGGGGGGGGGGGGGTTATGGTGATTGCAACTTTAGGTGCTGTTGTGTCGCTCTCCCCAGCACACGACTGTGGAGGCTCGTCAACGCTCGCTTCTGGTGGCTCGGCATCTCGGCAAGGCGAGAGAAGATCGGCCGTGGCGGCTCAGTCTGGCGAGCGTTTAAAGCGTCTATACGCGGTGTCCGAGAAAATGCCTAGGGCTGGCGAAATTCAACCCGCGTGCTCTTTCTTTTGTGTTTCATTACTGTGTTCCAATCGCATAGCGAGAAGTATACCGAGCAACGCGTGGAGTGTTTTCCGAAGGTCGGCCAGACTTCTGCGTCGTGCCGCTCCAATGTACAGTATATACTATAAATGCGGCACGTGGACGGTGTACGTGCCCCGGCGAAAGAACACAGGCCATGGGGATGAGTCAGGTCCAGACCGCGTGTCGGCGGAGGGGGAATCTCTCGATGCCTCTGCGTTCTGACCGGCGGACGCTGACTCAGGGCTCCAGCGATCAACCGCCCGGACTTTTTTTTTTTCCCATGGCCAATGCCACCGAAGAGGTCAAGGCCTGAGCATGACGTCATCGTTAGTGAACCCCCGACGCGCCCCAAGCGGAAAACACGACGCTGAGGCTGGAAGTTCGTTTAGGCATTGCGGTGTGTCAGCGTCGCACTCGTCGTGAGACTCTACAAGACGCCTCGCGAGTGGCGATCCTGACGCAAGGTAAGCGGTGCTGTGTGGATCTACTGGTGATGACGTAGGTTTGGAAGGGGGGGGGGGGGGAGGGCGGCACGGGCTTTGTTCTTCTAGGTGGCTTTGGCGAAGCCCTGCTCTACGTGCGTCTGCGTCTGACGCGTGCACTGTTTATGCTTGCGTCGGTGGTGCGTGTACACGCGTGGACAGGCGTGGGTGAGGGAGGTTGGGAACCGTGCGTGTGCGTGTGTGTGTGCGTGTGTATGTGCGTGTGTGTGTGTGAGTGTGTGTGTTTGTGTTAGGGAGCCTACATTACTGCCGGTTCGCTATGTAGGCGTGTGTGATAGGTATGTATGTGGCAGTGAGTATATGCGTCTGGGAGACGTCTGTGATCTCTGAGCGAGAAGTTGAAAGAATAAAACACTCTCAATCAAGACAAAAGAATAAAAAAAAAGGCTGAATATAAAATAAAATTACGGCCCCAGTTTACATCGAAAATTCGATTCTGCACATTGAAATGCAGTGATATGTGGTTGACGATGGCTGCTTATATAGTGTCCTCCCAGAGTTGGATATAGTCATGAGTGTCGGAAGCCCTCTAACAATAGGAAGTGCATAAAAAAACTAGCCGAAGAGGTATCACCTCGAGATCGATTCTGTCGGATCCATAACCATAAGCCTGCGACTTTGAGAAGGGCACTGACCGCAGGCGCTTATCGGCTCTCGCTCTCTGCTGTCGGAGAACGGCAACCACAACCAGTCGACTCTGTCGTTGCAATCAAATGGTTGTTGTGGAACCAATCTACGAGCGATAAAGACCAGATTCTTGGAATTATCTCGTAGAAGCGCTGGGCACCTCCTTCGGGGACCCTACCTGCAGCAGCCGGACGTTGCTTTCCGTCGCACTTTGGCATGCAAATGCACCCCCGAAGGTCGCGACATGCTAAGGCGTCTTTGTAGGCAGGGGACTGGCGCTGAAAGCACTGAAAGACCGGCCCTGGCGTTCTAAACCTGTCAAATCGTAGAACGCGGTAATTAGAAACAGCTTACAGGCGATTCCACGTCCGAATGTCCATCGTCACAAAGTGTCCAATATTGAACGTCTTTGTCTCAATGGGACGTTTCGATTTTTTTTCTTTTTTACATTTTTGTCTCGGCGAACATCCCACGAGTGCTACGTGACCCTTTTGGACACTGACAGGACGGACGTTTTGTCCACAAGCGCTTACGATTAATACGAGACGCTTGCAATTCAAAATCCTTACAAACAAACGGTGCTCCACCGGTGCGTCCGCACCGGAAGGACTCTCTCATCCCGCACCTGCCTCGGCTGTGGGAGAACGCGAAGCACACACCCGAGCAGACCCCGACTTCGCCCGTGCACCGTCACTAAGACGAGCAGGCTGCCTGGCAGATATCCCCAAGCTCCAACGTCTCCTGTGACATCGTCTCTGCGAACCTGTCCGGCGCGCGAGCAACGTCGAAGGGGCGCCATCCTCCACCCTCGACGACCCCTGGGACCGACCTCAAGACCTCGAAGCTTGCAGGCAGGGTATTGAACCGAACCCGAACCGTGAACCGAAAACCGGAAAAAAACGTAATTTTCACGCGAACCGCAGTTGACCCGGAACTAAATAATTTTTCTCGCTCCGGAGCAGAACCGATATGTTTTCCATGCGGTTTTCGGTTCACACGCGAAGGCAGGTTGCGTGAAAAGTGCGTGGCAAAAAACACAGTATAACCTTAAAAGTAAACCAGAAAATGAAAGAAAAAAAATATTTTCGCGCAAACCGGAGTTGAGTTGAACCTAAATAATTATTTTTTCGTTCCTGAGCAAAACTGATCAATTATTTTTGCGGTGTTTCGTTCATATAGAAAGTCAAAAAACGAAAAAAAAAAAAAAGGAAAAAGGTGACGGAAAGCTTTGTAACGTTCCATTATCAGGTTTTCAGATAACGGTCGTCTTCATAATTTAGGAAGTTCGTCTCGAGAACTCAGACGAAATGAGCACAGTAACTATAAATTCTCCGGGATTTCTGGTCTTATGTATGTTTTTACAAATGCCCACATTCGTCCCAACCTTTTCTTGGGGACCGGAAGTGGCTCATCAAAGAAAATTTAACACTAGAAAATACCCAATTCGTAGGTCAGCAAAAGTGACCAATAAATGAGCCTGATTGGTGGCAAAACGGTGAGTTGGGCTAGTTGGTTTTTCATCTCGGACTAAACGCAAAAAAAAAAAAAGGACAAAGAGAGGTATAGACAACACCCTTAGTGTTGTCTATACCACTCTTTGTCCTTGTTTTTTCTTTGCGTTTAGCTTAAGCTATTTTTGGTGTTTCTTGTCTTCAATATTCTAGAGTTGTGTGCAATTTACTTTAAACGCCTTGATTTCATTGTAGAATTTAACGGATAAGAAAGCGATACAAAGGCCGATGGATATTTTAGAACCTGCACTAGTTGCCAGACTGTGGCGCATCTAATCTGCTTTCAAAATAACTCAGCGGATTTAATAATCCATCAGAAATTAAAGTCTATACTTCGTTTCAGCTTCGGTCCAGACGCAGCCGATGCTACAAGCGCGAGCATGTGGTCCAGAACAGTGCTTGCACTGCACGAGCGCGCGTGCTTGGCAGGGATGCTGAAAGCCCGGAGCTCGCGCTTGTAGCTTTGGCTGCGTCTGGACCGAAGCTGAAACGAAGTATAGCACCGGGAAGGGAAGGGGGAATTTAATCAACGGTTACAGCTACAGAAAACAGCAAAACAGCTTCAATCTCTGGTAGCAGAAACAGCAAGGACCAAAACATTTTCTCCTCAGAAACACCAACATCAAGGCGCGCAGCTCTTCTGAGCATTGCTAGACAAGGAGCCGTGGCTTTCAAGGGACGCTAACGTGTTGCAGTTTTGGGAGGGGAGAAGGGAACGCCATCCAGAACTCTACCCATTGGCGCAAGTAGCCCTGGGAGTGCCTGCGACCCAGGTCAGCGTGTAGCGAGCCTTTTCTGCACTGAAGTTCATTCTATATCGTCTCAGAGTTGCCGTCTTTCTCCGAATATGCTTGACGACGTCCTGCTTCTTCGGTCAGCTGCCTGACATTGAACCGCGCTTTCACCCGCGTCCCGAGGTGCCCCAACACTAGCTCGTTCGTTCCACACAGTAATGCGAGACTTTGCATTCTATATGTAACACTTTTATAAAATATCCGCAGCTTATATTTTGCTGTCGTCAATTGTTTTTGTAGCATATGAGTTCGAACCGGTTCGAACCGGTTTGAACCTTTATTTTTTCACATCGGAGTTGAACCGGAGCTGAACCGTTTTCCTTGAACCGGAACGAAAACCGGAACGAAAAACATTTCGGTTCGACACCCTGCTCGCAGGAGACTTTCAAAGGCGGACGCGGTTGCTGCAGCCCGCATTTGTTAGCCGCGCCTCACACTGCTAATACATCATACAAAGGAAGACTGTCTGCATACATGTTAGAAGCGTACGTATGTATGAAGCAAACGTGTTTTGAGCGTATACACTCCAGGCGTGTCTGGGGATAGTTCTGTCACCGTGTCTGCACCGGACACTTGTCTTTTGTATGATGTCCGAGCAGAGGGACTGCGGCTTTTCTTCGGCAGCAAATGAACCTTCATTCCCTCATCCATCAACAAAGAGCTCGAAGTGTCTTTCACCCGAGAATATTTCAAACGAGTCTCGAGTTTTTTTAGTTACCGATCACCAGTGGCTCTTTCTCTCTCCATTTGAGACTTTCCCACCACAGTCCACAAAACGTTTCTTCCGTAACGTAAAGTAAGAAAACGGTGCTTGACCGAAGGCAGGAGAAGAGTGTAGCGCCCATTTGCACGTGCAGTGTTGTCCTCGCGCCCTGCACAGCTTGATTTTTCCGAATAAAATCACCCCCCCCCCCCCCCCGCCCACACACACACACGCATAAAAAAGGCTCAAGTAAAATGTTCGTTAATTCGAATTAATCAGAAAAACTCCAAAATTCGAGATTACATTACCAGGTATATAAGCAGACAAGACTTCACACTGATCTCGGCAGACTTACGGATCCGCGGTCATGAGAGGTCACATTGGTTCCCTTCTAAGCCCCGGACAACTAAAGACTTACCACTACAATGTTGCTGTGCTTCTAAGGAACAGGGGTATCTGAATGGGCTAGCTACTGCTTTGGTTGTCAGTTTACGAGGCTTATGAGTTAATACTATGTGAACATTCTACAGGAGAGGCAGGTGCTCTATGTTCATTCGTAACTATTATGAGTCCCGATATTTTATGAAAATATCGTTCGCAATTAAAATTGCTTTCCGTGTCCCCTTTTTCTTTGGTGGAAATCACATATATTTATCCATAGAACTGAGGTCTGTGGGCATGACGGAAAATAAAGAACCAGAAATGCCGAAAGTTTGAGAATTGGGAAATTAACAAACAATTAAATCGGATTACTACCGACTTGCGGAGTATAACTGCGAAGAACACCGTTCTAATTTAATCAAAAATGAACTCCGAAAACGCGAAACCTTACGCATAACGGTTACACAGTGGAACTGCGAAGAAACACGGTTTGCATACGCAATTCGCACGTAGCATCAACGCAACTTTCGTGCAATTTTGTATCAACGTTAAGCAACGGCCCTAAGAAATTGAAGAAAGATAAATTGATGTAAATCCTTACACCAAACCCGACGCTGTAGATTTAAAAAAAGAAAAAAAAAAGAAGCCATTGTCAGTGTTAGATACGAGTCACACTGTATCGAAATACTGTGGTAGCCGTTCTGTATATAATCACCGAAAGGATGCAAAGGGCGCCTCTCTCAGATGCTCGGCCTGCACTCCGCGCCAGTTGCTTTCCATTCGACTGCGCCTGACGCTCGAAACTCCCAAAGTCCAAAGCATTGTCGAATATTGGAAGCACGCCGGAGGCAGGACAACTGCCGTTTTTATCCTCTCTGCGACAATAGCCTGTTTCCAGGCATCAGAAAAAGCACCATGTCGCGGATAGAAAAGAGTCATCATAAACAGATGCCCCACCTGGGAGAATCGGGATGCCAGTACCGGACGAACATCTTTTCGCCGGACAACGGTGACAAGGACTCCTGGACAAAGTAGGGCATCCTGCTGTCCCAGATAGCCGGATCTCTTCCAACCACCAAAAAAACCGAACGGGCAGATCACGATGGTGTCTCACGTCATCCCCTCCTGGCCGTTTTGTTCAGACGACAGCCTCACCAGACACACGATTGAACGGCTGGGAGTAGGTAGCACCCACTGGACTCGGTTGATGACACGGACACCGAACCCTCCAACACTCAGCGACAATGTCGCAGAGTCGGGCACCTCGCGCCTCCCTGTTCAAGAAGCGAGAGCGAAGGGGGTGTAGCTGTCAAGCAGGGACGGTTGACTCTTCCGTCGCAGACGACACACCCACTCTGTCACGCAGCGCCACCACTGCAACCAGCAACTTCGTTCACCACCACGGCCAGGCGAGCTCACCCGGTCCAGGAGGAGGAAGCCACGTACGCGGAGCACAACGCATTCTTTGCCTCCCGCCGCGTCCCAGGCGGCAACTTGCCCCTCGTCTTAAACGCGAGAGAAAAATAATACCCGGAGCACGCGTCCACGATGTATCCGTTAGATTCGGCAAGGAGTTTCACTTTCCCCCACCGGCTTCCAGCACGTTTCCGAGATGACCTCGATGAAATCCGAGACAAAAGACAAGAGCAGTTTTTTGCCGCTTCGCTCTGCAAGGGACAGCTTTCCGATCCACGCCACACGCGCGCATGCACCAGGAGAAGCAACCGCCGCTTGCTTGCTCGCTTTCTTGCTTTCCCGCGTACTTTTGCCGTTGTTTTCATTTGGGACCTCTCCCCTCCCTTCTTTCCTCCTCCCTTTTCTTCTTTCTCTTTCCCCCACCCTTGCAGAGCTCCCCCCTCCGTCCGATGCAGTCATCTGCTTTTTTTAGTTTCTATGCTCCGTTCACGCCTATGCCGACAGTACGGTGGAGGCCAGGTGCTCATTGGATCAGTCACGGATCCATCTTTCGCCGCGTGACAACGCTTCTTTTGTCCATACTTACCCCCAGAGGGCGGGGTCACGAGATGAAGGGGAGGCAGGTTATTGGTCCGTCGAGCACGTGGGTCCCGCCGCACTGTCAGCTCAGGGGTGAACAGAGCATAGTCTGGGAAGCGAGTTGCCTTCCATCACCACAGCCACATGCACAGAGACGGCGACCCGCGGTGGTGCACCATAACAAGAAGCGTTCCTTCTTTCTCTCGAGGGAGAGGAGGAACGCTTCTGAATACACACACACGGCCCGGCAAAAGAAGGGGGGCTGGGTCGTTCCCTCTGGGAGCATAGAATGGTGGCTCCGGGGCTGGACTGTCTCCTCCCGACCAGACCATCTCGCCTGGCATTCGGGAGGAAACCCCCCACATTGGGCGCCATTCATGTGTAAATGGCGTTTTGTTTCTTTTCTTTTCGTAGCGATCGTTAATCTAATTTTTCTCCCAGTTCGCGTTTGTGGGGATGGTCACGCGGGGGCCGGCGAGATTATTAAGTTGGCCATTTATCGTCTTAGTCTTTATTTAGAAAAAAAAGAGCTCACTTAATATTGCACTGAATGTTAGCGAGTTCATTGTCTAATTACTGACTCAAAATGGACCTCGCTATAATTACGTTTACAAAAATATTGCAAATGAAAAGCGGGAATGTAAGCAGTACAATGCTCTCTGGGGATATTTTGACAATTCCATATTCGAGAAAGGCCGATGTTTGATACAAATACTGTCAGTGTTTTATTTTATTTTGTTACTACGCTTGATATAACAGCATTTCATACATGGCGCGCAATGACAAGCCCGCGTGTTGAAACCGTCGTCACCGACAACTTAAGAAATACGGGGCGTGGCGTCAACGCAATCAGGCACGCCAAGCGTTTTTGAAGCTGTCAGTGACGTCATAGTCGAAACCCGTCGGCCATGCTTCAGAATGGGTGTTTAGTTTCCCCATCAATCAAGCAAGTCGCGAGACGTGCCTGACTTTTTGAATTATCGCTGGTGATACGTCACGGCCGAGCGCCCCGCTCGCGTGTGTCATAGCGAGTGGTCACGGGATTACGCTTCCTCCCCGTGTTAGATTACGTCATCTGGGGCGGGGGGTTAGGAGCGGGAACGAAGCTGCTCGGGGCGTCCGTGGGAACCGGAGGAAAGGGGAGGCCGTGATTGATTCGTTGGCGTCATGCGTCCATCCAGCGAGCTCGAACGCTGTATTGTCGCTGAATATATGACTTCGGTGTATTCGTAACATTCTATAGTCATGCATGGCTTTGGAACTCACATGTTGTAAACTTGTGTATCATGTAAGTCGTGTCTAAATTTAGTGCAGACACCTCCGTCTGTCCGTCCGTCCCCCCCCTCTCCCCCCTCCCCCCCTCCCCCCCCCCCCCAAAAAAAAATGTTTATCACGTGATTTGTTTATATTGACGAGACCAAAAATCCGTGTCTTTGCATGACATCCCCGAATACTTAGTCTATATTGGCGACGTGCGCGACCGAAAGCGTCGCTGTGGTCGGCCTTCCACGATTGGCCCAAAAGCTGACTATGACGTAGGAAAGGGGATTTATCATCGACGGAAATAAGAGGAATGAAAGAACTCTAATTTCGACGGTGTTGGCAGTGTTGCTTTGAAAGCGCAATGATTTCAAGCTTCCACCATGCTATTTACAAACACCATCGAACTTGTTGTTCGCAAGGTAATGACGTCACAAGGGGGAACCATAGGAGGGCGCCACCAAAACATCTCGCCGCTAATAGCGGGGCGTCTATTAGCGGCGAGATGTTTTGGTGGCGCCCTCCTATGGTTCCCCCTTGTGACGTCATTACCTTGCAAACAACAAGTTCGATGGTGTTTGTAAATAGCATGGTGGAAGCTTGAAATCATTGAGCTCTTAAAGCAACACTGCCAACACCGTCAAAATTAAAGTTCTTTCATTCCTCTTATTTCCGTCGATGATAAATCCCCTTTCCTACGTCATAGTCAGCTTTTGGGCCAATCGTGGAAGGCCGACCACAGCGACGCTTTCGGTCGCGCACGGGGCTATACGAGACGTGACTATGTACCAGCAAGCTCACGTGCACCCAACACCGCCTTGAATAAACGAAGCCCGTGCACTCGTTTGACGTCATCATAGCAAGATGGAGTACGGATGCAGATCGGAGACGATTGCGGCGCCAGCGTTCGGCTGAGCTTCGTGTCCCATGAGAGCGTCGCTAGGGTATCTCGGCGTGGGGCTCGGGCCCAATCGCCGAGTTTGCGCCATCCGAGTGTGATAATGCGTTACCGCGGAGGTAGAGGAGGCTGTTTACAGGCTTTGGTTATTCTGTGTTGGTCCCCCTCCCCAAACGAACACGATACGGTTAATCTTCGGACCTGTTTTGAAGGTTAGAGGCACTGAAAAAAAGTCGATTGACGAAACTACTCTGGATGTCTGCTTGACAGTGGCACCAACATATATCACTGGATGGATGAATGGATGCTAACGGTTTTACCCTTAATAACGGGCGGTAGATCGCGCCACCTTGCCTAGAAATAAAAAAAAATATGCATGATGATTCTTCACTTTGCCCTTTTAAGCCAATTTTCATTCCCCTCATACTTTTCGTAACTATCACCAGGCAGTCTAAGATGTCGCCAGGATGCCTGTCTTAAACATTATATCGGTTGGCAACATTCTGGAGGGGGACTGTTCGCTAAATTTAAACACGACAGTGTACACTGTGTGCAGGAGCGGGCGGCGTCTCGGCTCCCGCCGCAGTCCATTTGAGGGACGCGTCAGAGAACCGGGATTTTTTATATATATATTTTTTTATTATTATGTTTACAACATAAACCGACACTTCTTCCGATTCCGGAAACAGGTTCCGAGGTTGACGAGCGACTAATCGATTCGCTAAATAATATTTTCCTGGCAGTTCACGTTACGCCCGGTCCCAGCTGCGTGTGATTATGCGTCTGCATTTATCCTATTGGCGTTTCTGAATTTATTATCTTTTGGAGAAGATAGTCGGGGCACGGACCTATCGGAAAAATTCAGAGACCTCACCAGCTAGCTTGCACGCCTCCAGCGACAGGCAGCTCGTGAAACGCAGGGCGTGCCGAGCATCACATTATCGCTTCTCAGCCAATGAGATTGCAGCATTTGCTAATACGGAGCGCAAGTTCGTCTGCTTCTTGTCTAGGGGTTGGGGTGACGTCAGAACGCCCAACCCTGATTGGCTGACCGAAAAAAAAAAAATTGGGGTAGACCTCAAAGTAAGCTGCCTTGAGGTCTACCCACTATCCTTCAATCAGAGCCAATCAGGGTTCGGCGTCTTTCTGACGTCACCGCGACCCCCTGTACAAGAAGCAGACGAACTTGCGATCCGCATAAGAACGTCGAAGAACCAATCACGAAGCGTGATCAGGATAGGCCACGCCCTCAGCTCAATTCTCTGACGTCACGCCACTGCCGTGGCGCTGCTGTCGGCTCTGCGCATGCGCAGATGCTTCGCCTCAAGCGAATCCGGTTTCTGCGCAGGCGCATTGCCCACACGCGGTGTGGGCAAACGCGGGCTTGTTTGTAAACAGTTTGTTGGTGTATAGGAAAGCTCGTAGCGTCCATTCGCTTTCGCTGGGCATGTGCCCGACTACGACTTTCCTTTGTACGACGAAATTCTATAGCATTCATTGATTCGTATAAACGAGCGTCTCACCACGATACGTCAAATAGACCGGATAAGTTTATCGTTTTAAGCCGTATGCGATCTTGAGACTTCGTTATATATGCACGCCACGAGCATTGTCAACATTCAAATGACGAATGTCCCGTTTTGTATCGTTTCGATGCAAGAACTCAATAAATACTGGTTTAATCTCAATCAGTCAGGTGGGACGGAACAGCAGTACATTATATCGAACCCGACTTCCCTCAAAAGCTAAGATGCACGTAGCTCTGCCTTGGCAATGCGCGTAACTATTAATACAGATTTCTGCCTATCCGGTATCAGGCCTCCTAATGCGCAGTAGGTATCCGCAGTACACCATTTCAGCTTACTGTGCTTGCATACGCGCGGCGCGCGCGTATGCGGAGCGGCAGTACGCATTCCTCCACATTCGCACCCACATCGAAGGACCTGACGACCTTGACGTTGTCCTTGAGGTCGTCTTAGAAGTCGTCCCTGAGGTCATCCTTGAGATCACCATACAGATCGTCGTAGGTTGTCCTAACATCATCTTTGACGTCGCCCTCTAGGACGTGATCCGACGTCGTCCAAAAGTTCGTCCTGGACATCGTCTTCGACGTTGTCCCCCAGGACGTTGTCCTCGACGTCGTCTTAGACGTTGTCCTTATGGTCGCCCTTGAAGCCGTCCTTGAGGTCTTCCTAGAGATCGTCCTTGAAGTCGCCCTAGAGGTAATCTTAGAAGTCGTTCTAGATATTGTCCTCTAGGACGTCGTTCTTGACGTTGTCATTGGGGACTTACTTAAAAGTCGTCCTAGAGGTCGTCTTAGAGGTCCTTCTATAGTAAGTTACAGGTTAAGAAGGTAGCGGCAAATGCCCCTCAAGGGGATTCATATATCCCTACGCCACCTCCTCATCCAATAGCGTACCATCGTTTCCGTCCAACGCGGGAGGAGGGTCTTGCCTTTCTGTAAATATTTGCCTAATCTTTCGACTTTGACAGCGTTGTGGAAGCCACAAGAGGGAGATTAGAGTTTTCCCGCTCCGATGGAAGCAAAAAAGACTTTCGGAAGTTAGATTCCCCCTTCGATGGATACAAAGGCTAGGATCAGGAGCTCGGTTCCCGCTCCGATTAATACAAAGGTCGCTTTCTTAAAAAGTGTGAGTCGGAGACAAGTTGGCATCACTCTGTAGCCAATAATTATCCATTCAAGTGGAACTAGGGGCGTTTCCAGTGGGCTGTTCCTTCGACTGCGGAGGGATTTGAGACTGGCGCATCACGCTTGTGGGACCAGCTTCTCTTACATCCTTGACTTGTAACCGACTATAGATGTCTCACGTTCTAGGCACCAATTGACGTCACAACCTATGACCAATTCAGTTTCCCCGCTAAATTCGGCGGTGAGCAACGATAAATGGTATCGTATTTATAAATAATCACCCCTGCGTTTTTTTTCTTCTTTTTTATTTATTTATTTATCTATTTGGTTCTTCGGGCTTCAAAATGACAGAAGTCTTTGTATGAGCCACTTAAGTAAAAAATATAGCATGCCTTTGCTCACAAACTTTCGTACATTGATAACAACATGCATACATCCGAGCACACAATCTTACAGAAAAGGTTAAAAAACGTTGTGGTAGTATATGCGTACAAGAGTGATTCAACTTCGCGTTTAAAATGTCCGTAATTAACAAAAATATCCACAGAGTTAGTGGACATGTCATTAAAAGTAAGTGGAATGCGAATAATGAGATACTTGGGGACAACTTTTCTTGGCAATGAAGCCAAAGCTATGGGTACCCGTGCGCTCGCACACATTGAGCGCCTATCACAGCTGTGATCGCGCGCTCTTCACTTTTTCGGAAATGCCAGAAGTTGTTCCCTTACGTCGGACCGCAGCGGACGCTACGAGCCATGCCAGCCAAGCCAGCGCTACGAACGTGTCACGTGACATAACATAACTGTTCGTTCCTACCAGAGGTCACGTGACAACCACACGGCATTGGATTGGCTCCGATGGCTCGAGCGTCCGCTGCAGTTCATCGTAAGGCGAAACGGTGAAAAGGTGGCGCCTCAGTCGGCTGTTAGTCAGCGCGACTGGTGGCCATAAAGGGCAACACTGGGAAGGCCATGCCACCAAACGACTACTCGGCACGAGTGCTGCATGCGTGCCGGTTCGACAGGGTGTTCGGGCCCTCGAGCTCGAGACCAGATCCAATGATTGCGGCCGCGGTCCGAGCCGCAGCCCCATCGCTCATACACCATACAAAAGACACGCGTGTTCGCTGCAAACATGTATGACAGAATAGACCTTTTTTAATTTTGAACGGATGCATAGGTTATGTGTGGCCGACATTCGCTGGTCATGTGCCGTGAGCACGCACGAGCGCTTCGTCAGCATTCGGAGTGTACTCGCATCGAAACGCAATCCAAATGAATGTTCCGTCAGTGTTCGGCGCGTACTCGGAACCAATCGCGTCGGAAGCGATGGAACCAGCTAATGACGGCTGCGGATAATCTATGCATCATTTCACAATTTCGGAAAGGGTCCATTATCGGCCGACCCGCCTGAAGAATGTTCGAGGTCTGTTTGCTTCACGTATGTTTCGAACATGTCTGCAAACACTTTTTATGACCAACGCGGCGGGACCGTCATACAAGGAGGAATCACGCCACAGTCTCTGCACCATACAGTTTTTTTTTTTTTTTTTTTTCTTTTTGCGGAGCGAGAGAGGGCGCTACCTGCCGAGCCAAATTTTGCTGCGCGGACGGTGTACCACGACGTGGGCGCCGTCGACCCGGTTCTCCAGTCGTGCTTATCTCAAGTATGCCGTATCACAGGGAGCCAGTACAAGACGATCGCGCGCACGTTTCTCCGCAATACAGATGTACAAACGTACGTAAAGCAAATACCCGTCCGGATGACTTCCACCCCGATCATCCAGGCTGACGGTGCAGTGGAAGTTAAACACCCGATGGACCATTCAGTCTATCTTTCGTTACGAGATCACGCTCCCGCTCATTTAAACCCAAGCGCAAATAGCGGGGGTCATGTGATGAAAAGGAGGCGGCTGATTGGTCCCGCGAGCTCGCTAGCTCCCGCCGTGCTGTAAGCTTAGGGGCGAACGGAGTGCTACCGATGTCGCGCACAAGATCTGCATGCGCCTGCCAGACGCAAGGTCAAATTGTTTCGACAGAGACATCCGCGGCTTCGGCGGCTGCAAAGCTATAGGTAGGTCTCGGGCGACATTTACATGCGAAGATAAGCCGACTTGGAGGAAGTTGGGATTAACCTTTGGCTCGGAATCGACAAATCTAGGGCCTTCGGAGAATTCCGATGGTTCACGCCGAGTCGACGTCATTAGAGATACGAACGGATCGACGGCTGTTTCACGGCTAAAACAACGCAAAACGCAAAGAGTCGGCCTTGCCGAGGTGCCGAACTCGGTTACAGTGCATGACTGTGGTATTTGGATTAAGCGACGTATAGACGGGGCTTGGGTTACGAAGACTCGGCCGTCTGGTGACACGCCAATGTGGCGCCGCTGCTGTCGGTACTGCACGCACGCAGACGATTCATCTCACGCGCACGCGAATCTGGTTTTTGCGCGTGCGCAGTGCCCACAGAGAGAGAGAGAGAGAGAGAGAGAGGTGTTGAAAGAGAGACACTTCTCTCTCTCTCTCTCTGAAAGAAAATCTAAAATCTAATTAATAACACCCGTCTCTATCTTTTACTTTTGTTAGTTGTTTTATTTTATTTCAAATAGATATCATGCAGTGTGTTGTTATGGATAGCATTGCTTCCCCCTTTAACCCGTGAAATCTAAAGTTCCCCAGGGTTCTGTTCTTGGGCCCTTACTTTTTCTATTATACATTAACGATATTCATACTAAGGTTCAAACTTCACTTAATCATACGTCTTTTCGCAGACGACTGCGTCATATATCGTACCATAACTTCTCTCTCTTATAAAGCCAATACTATTTTCTTAATAAAAGTTCAATGTGGTGTGCTGACTGGCAAATGTGGTTCAATATAAATAAAACCAAAGTCATAACGTTAACTACAAAAAAAAAGAAGAAGAATATTTCTGAACATACAATATTAGCAACAAATAAATCGAAAAGGTACAATCATAAATATTTAGAAGTTCATCTAACACCAAGTTTGCCATGTAATCTTCATATTGAACTAACTTTGAGGGATACTTCGGAATTCAATGGAATTCCTGAGAAGACCAATGTTTGTAGCCGATGCTAACAAAAATCCGAGCGTATACATCCCTCGCTAGAAGTCAATTAGAATACGCCTCAGTCATATGGAATCCCCACCAAGATTACCTGATCAAGGATTTAGAGTCGTTACCAAAGAAATCCGCCCGGTTCATAACACGCGAACACTCACCTACCAGCAGTGTCATCCTTACTAAAGACTCATTAGATGTAGCGTCTTTCAAAACTAGAAGGCGAGTAGCAGGTTTCTCATTTCATTAAATATATCACAATTCATCTCCCTCTCGTCAATTTCACGTTGTGCCAGGGACTCGCATATTTCCGCGTGCTGACCATTCGAACAAAGTAAATTCTGTAGAAAGAAAGAGTAAATAAACAGGCGATCTGGTTGATGTTACACATGTTTGAAAAAACCTGGAGACGACGGGCGAAGAAGGCGACAAACACAAAACATCTCAAGCGTTTTGTGTTTGTCCCCTCCTCGTCCGTCGTCCGTTTTTTTTTTCTTTTTTTTTCCTTTAAATATGTGTAAATTATGTATTCGCCCGTACGTACTAGCTTATACAAAACCTCCCCGCTCAACCTTGCAATTAATTAATTGAACGCCTTGCCAAGCAACATAGCAGTCATGCAGGATCATCAATCTTTTTTTAATCCCACAGAAAGCCTAAGTCATCGTGTCGATGTATATTTGTTACAACGTTGGATCCAGCAAATGTCTTCTTGTATCGTCTTTTTATTTTTCGTTGGTGTGCTGTGACCGTCTGTCTTTTTTTGTACGTGTTGTGTTGATGTGAATAAATCCTCCACCCCCCCCCCCCCCCCCCCTTACTTAATGCCCGAAAGTGCCCTTAGGGTAAATGAATCAGTAAGCTCTGCGAGCCCACTGACATCCGTCGGAATCCACTTCAGCCACGTACTCCCGAGTCTACGAAAGATCAGCAGAAGGACCCACGGCAGGCCATTCACCGCGATGCGTTCACTGGTGGCAGTTGCTTTATTTAGCCGTTGTCGGCTCCTTTCGGCGTCTCATAAACAACGTCCATCCATTAGGCTGCTGGAAAAGGCGACGCGGGCGCGACGGAGGTCTCGTGGGACCGGTCTCGCAAACAGAGCAGACGAGGGCCGACTTGTCACGAGACGTCAGCCACCCCCGATGGACGACCGATGAATGGGGCCAATCGAAGACTCCCTTTGTCGAAGGAGCCACGGCTATAACAAGCTGCACGCCCCGGTCTCGCTCTATTTGTCCCCGGTGGCAGTGCAAAGTTCATTGAAAGGCTTTACAGCAGCGAGGGTTTCACACTGAGGGAAGGTGCCCACGTGCATCACGTGACATAAGGCGTAGCGGAAGTGGCAGCCATCTTGTCCGACCGAACCGCGCCCTTTCGTGGCCCAATATGTCCTCTTCTCTTTACCCGTCTTTTGCTGTCCATGCCGTGTGCTGCTGGCTTCGTAAGATGTCCCCGGGTGCTTGCTGATTAGTCAGTTTTGTGGACGTAACCGGCTGAAGGCTGTCTGATCTGATCTAGTAAACTAGGTCAGGCCGTCTTCAGTCTTCTAGACTCGCAGACACGCCGCCTGATTGATCCTATATATCGGGAGCAGTGGACGTGAAAGCCCGGTTTTTACTCTCTATATCACGTGAAAGTCCTGTCGTCTTCGTGGCGCCGTGCAAAGCAAAAAGTCTGCTAGGAACTATTTAATCTTTGCATGGTTTCGGGGATCCTAAGTTCGAACCCCACCCCTGCCTCTTTCGATCTGGATGAGTGTTGTACCGGAGTACGATCGCGTGCCACCACTGCGTGGTCCACGCTGAAGATCTCAGGATATATGCGGAACGCAAGTTCGTCTGCTTCTTTTTGCAGGGGTTGTGGTGACGTCAGAACGCCGAGTTCTAATTGGCTCCGATTGAAGGATAGTGGGTAGACCTTAAGCCAGCTTGCTTTGAGGTTTACCCACTATCCTTCAATCAGAGCCAATCGGAGCTCGGCATTCTGACGTCATCACAACCCCTGCAAAAAGAAGCAGACGAACTTGCGCTCCGGATATGTACATGGTACCGCACTGGCTAAATTGCTCATCTGCGGCTGAAACTCTACAGACGACCATCGGGGCTGACTAACTTCATGCTGTCTGAACATGCACGCAACACAGTTACCTCAACTGCATGGTTTTTGGACAATAAAGTGAGCCAGCGTCATAAATCGGCGTCATACATCGGGTCACACGGTATAGACGCTTTACACACGCGCCAGATTACAGCCGCCATTGCTGACCTTCTTTTGTCTTATGGAGATACCGAGCCACTGAAACGGCTGTTGACGAGCCTCCAGAAAGGCCAATGCTCGGTAGAAGGATGCAATAGAATTTAACATGGTAATAACCTGGCCTGCTATAATAATGATGAAGTGAATGAAATTCAGTAAGACGAAACAAAAACTGAAGGTCAGTTACGGCGGCGCCCATGCACAGCTGCTGCAAAGCGTCTATACACTGCTAGGCGAAAAAGAATTAAAATCCTCGTGCGACAGACGCACGCAGCGAAGAGCGCGTAGCGACTGACAATGTCGCCTTCTTTTGTTACAAACCTGTAAGACGGCTGATTTCGGTGAAGATTGTCGTATATAGGCATATACGACCTTTTAAGTAATATGCACTCTCCGCCATTGCCCAACAAAAGCTTAGTATACGCCAGTGGCTGGAGTTTAGCCTCATCATTAAAAAATGTTTTTTTTTTTTCGTTTTTCTTTTACAATATTATTATGGTAAACGGAAAGATACGATGTCACAGACTTGAGTCTGGAACAAACATCGAAATGAAAATAACGAACGTATCAAAGCAGTCTTTTTTTCCCCCTTTTTTTGTTTTCCGCCGTGTTACGTGAGCATACTTTAAATACGAGGATATCGTTCAGTATAGTTGCTTTTTCTTATAAGTGAGCGCTGTGAGCGCTGTCCTTGCAGCAAGGACTTATTGAGATCAAAGAAATGCAGTGGTACGGTTTACGCCCTTGTACGGTAAATTGGTTAAATAAATATCGGCAAGGTTTTTTTTTGTTCTTTTTTTATGCGTTAGCATTTATTGTTTGGGTGCATGTAGCCGTCTTTCGTTTGGAGGGTCGTAAATTAATTTTGTCGCGCTCTAAAAAAAAAAAAAAAAAAGGAAAGAAAAAGGGTGTCGTCTTACACTCTTTTGTCCCATATAATGCACCCCAAAACTTCAGTTCGAATTACAGCACACTGAGGTCGAACAGACGGCCCCCAACATTTACGGGGGGTTCATAACGGTGCGATATAACTTATTAACCAGCTAAAGTACGTATCAAAGACCACGGAAAGAAAACGCTATGGTTTTTCAGTAGGGTTAAGAAAACCCCGATTTCTTTTGTAGTCAGTAGCACGTACGTCAGCTTTTTTAATAAGTTGTACCACACGGCTATCAAGCAGCTCGTGAAAGTTGGTACCGTAGGTTGGACATCGGTGTGCTGCTCATCGGGCTGAAGTTTTGAGGTGTCTCATATGGGACAAAAAATGTTAAAATATAACTTTTTTTTTCTTTTTTTTTTCTGATAGTGTAGTTTGGACCGGACTGGAATGGACGATTTCCTGAGGCCGCGAGCGGTGCGCGTGTCCCGCTCGCCGTTCGTTCACTCGTTGCGTTCACTTTATCTCTTACAAGAGGAAAAGAGTATTCTGTCACGCTTCGAATGATGCGCCGCGGGAGTGGGAGAGGAAGGAAGCTGTCTTGCCTGCATCCGAAACCGCCGACGCCCGGGAGAAAAAACTGGCACTCCGCAAGGCAACAATGTGCGGACCGTTGCGAGGTTGGAATTTCCTAGGAGAATTTCCACCCTTCGCTGAGTTGGAACCCCTGCGCTAAATGATAACGCATTTCATCCAGAATCAGCGTAGCGACCGCGGCGATTTCGGCATCATTTTCGGCATCAACGGTCTACTGAATATCGCTATTAGGCAGTTTTAGTAGATCGTTCCGATACCTGCAATAACGATACCCGATAATGATGCGATGGAAGCGCGAAAACGTCGGCGGGGTATCGAGTATTGTTATCGGAGTTATCGCGACAATCTGCTAAAACTTCCTATTAGCTCTTTACAATAACTCCTGTAACGATACCCGATAGTCCGGTGATGCCTTTGCGTTGCATGGTGTTGTTATCGGTTATGGGTATTATCGAAGCCATTGAAACGACCTACTAAAGCTCCTTATTTTATCGTTATTGGGTATCATCGGAGTTATCAGAGCGATCTACTAAAACTCTCCATTGCATCATTATCGTTATTGGAGTTATCGGCACGCCTTACTAAAACACTTACTTTGGATTCTTTGGTCGGATCCTCTGGTGGACTGGCGAGGACACGGCTTCAGGGCTGATGGTCGAACACGACGCTGTCCTCGAGAAATTTGGCGGCAACTGCTGGACGCGAACCGTGGGTTCGTGAAGGCTCCTCGGGAACTGCTGGCTGCTCTGGCTGCGAACGTAGAGCTGGGGCCTCAGCTGGGACTGCGCCGTCGGCGAGCGATAGTTTGCCGACTCGGGGCCGCTGGACTCCAGGGCCACGACGAGACCCTGCGGACCCCTGGTCTCGCCCGGTGACCCTGGCGGCGAGATCTTGACGAGGCTCAGGTTGTTCTGCAAGAAGCTCAGCCCGTTCTTGACCATGATCACCGGTTGCTGGTGCTGGGACTGTTGCGGCTTGCTGCAGCGTTTCGGGGACGAGGATCCTGCCGAAGTAAGGTCACCAGACGAGCTATAAACAGGTATCGGCACAGAATTCCCCCAATTTTCTGGTGGGCGCCCGCGGTCCCTCTGCTAAGCCATCACACAAAAGACAGTCTGCTGCAGACACTGTCCAAGGCGCGTTTCTCCCTTGTATGGAGGTCACATTGGCCGTACAAAAACTGTCTGCAGACATGTAGGAAACAGACGTGCCTTGAACATATGCGTGACTTGTGTCAGCAGATGAATCTGTCATCATATTTCTAGCGAACACCGTGTCTTGTGTAGGATGTATGAGCACTGGGACTGTGGCTTAAAGTAAACGTATATCTCGGTGCCTCGTGCCACGATTTTCTTGCAGTTATCGCCAGTTTGGTGCTCAGACATTTTTAATCGCCTCCTGCGCGCTGCTATTTTTTTGGGGGGTAGTTGAACGCGTTTTGAGCTTGCGCAGTAGCTCTCTTTCATCCAGACGCCGTGCATGCGTCCACCGTCCAGTGACTCAGCATTTTTCGCCTGGGTTATAAGTGCTGGAAAGGTCTACAATGCAGAACGGGCGTAATAGGCGATGGTTAACGATGCGAGAATGCGAGTTCCTGAGCTTTATGGAGATGGTCTCGGGAAGTTCGGGCGATATCGTTTTGCTCTGGCGCGGGCTGTTTTTAACATTTCTGGAGAACGATGGAAAAGCGCGCGTTTACTGTGATTTCAGATAAGAAAGCTTCGCATAAGCAACTATTTTTAAGTACCAAGATGGCAGAAGAGCCGTTACTCCGATCCGCAGCGTATACCTTATTTGGTAGCTGTGTACGCAGAAGCATTGTTTTCTCTTACGGACAGGAGGGGATATGTGGGCAGTTTGGCGGAGCACCTGGAGCGAAAGCTCGCGCTGCAGAACCCTGGGACCCCGGGTTCACTACCCCACCCCCGCCCGTTTCGATCTAGATAAACATCGTACCGACGTATCGTGGAATGACTACCCTGTATGATGTACGTTCAAGACCCTCAGCTAGCAGAGGTACCACGCTAAATGTTTCATCTACGGCAGACACCCTACGCCCATTGGGCCTGACCAACTACCAGCTGCATATACACACAACATAATTACTTGCTTACAGGCGTCTTTGTTGCATTAACCAAACAGATATATATAGTCAAGCTTGCTGGACGATTCAATATTGTACCGGCATCACTTACTTTTGTCTTTACTGCATACAGATAGCACGGGCACTTCATTCTGTTGAGCATTCTTCCGATCAATTGGTTCCGAAACCTGGTAACCTTTGTGTCTGTCCACGACCAGCCGACCCTCGCAGAGAAAGCCACTTTTGGCCGCTACAGGAATGACGGTGGAAATCTTCTGGCTGATGGGAGGACGCAGTTCGAATCGAAGCAGCAAACGACAGCGACAACCGGCAACATACATCTACCATGCATATCGATTCCGGGCATTCCAAAGACTCGGAGAAGGCGTAACACGACACTCGCTGCAAGATGACGTGGCCAGAGAGACTGCTCACGCTTTTCTTTTTTCGAGTGACGCGGCTAGTTGTTCGAGACGTCAGAAATAGGGTCTGAGTTAGTGATGCAAAACTATAGAAAAAATGGCTACCGATACTATCGATTGTTTAACCAAAATTATCGATAGTGAACTATATCGATAGTATACTATCGAGTACTATCGATAATACTAGAGATAGTATTATCGATAGTGGCTTTTGGCTTTTCGATAAAAAAAAAAGTTGTCTTTTCGATAGATAACTATCGAGTGTTACGAAAATGAATGCACCACAGAAAAAGGAAATGACGACGGATATAGGCCTTTGCGCCTTCTGCCAGCACCTCCTAGACAGCTTTCAAGCCGTCACGTCACGTGACATGACGTCACGTCCCGGAGGCCTGCACGGGCGCTGATTGGGTGCGAGTGCCACGTCAGCGTTCGCGTGAGGCTATGATAGACAACGAGTCCCACGCGAACGCTGACGCGGCACTCGCATCCAATCAGCGCCCGTGCAGTCCTCCGGGACGTGACGTGACGTGACGCGACGTGACGGCTTGAAAGTTGTTTAGGAGGTGCTGCTTCTGCGCGCTGCCATCTTTGTCTGCTGGACTGTGGAACACCTTCTGAGCATGAACCGTTGATCTGCTGTAGGCTATATCGGAAGCTGCGCCTCCGTCCACAGCTCAGTGACGCAGCATTTTTCGCCTGGGTGCAAAGCGTTGCAAATTCTGTAGACGGGCAGACAACGCGCGCTTCTGGGAAGATCATGAAATTGAAAGGAAACAAAACATAAAGTTGCACTCTCATACAATGAATTTAGAGGTAAAGCAGAAAAGGCGTTTTGCCAGTTTTCCTGTGCACATATTTTCAACATTCATGGGCTTCAGATATCAGGCTTCAGACTTCAGTATGCCCTCATTTGTAAAACTATATTCAGTGTGCGTGTGTGTGTGTGTGTGCGCGTGTGTGTGTGTGTGTGTGTGTGTGTGTGTGTGTGTGTGTGTGTGTGTGTGTGTGTGTTTTGCCTTACAGCTACGGAAAAAACTCGCTGAAGACATATAAGGGTTTTCACAAGCTTGTTTCACGCTTGTATTTCCTTTCTTATTCAATTGTCACGCATTATTTTTCATAGCTTTGATCACCGTGATATTTTGCCACTTTTTGTTCGGTTCTATTTTGACAGATTTTAATAACGGAGGCTGGGAAAAAGATTTACCTGTAGGTATAAAATACAACTTAAAAATACAGAAACCGTCACATAATCTAGAAATAAATATCTTTGAATCAATAAATGTATGAGAGATTTTGTTGTGGAGACTTCAAATTGATCATTACCAGATAAAAAACTTATACCAGGCCAACATGGTTAGTTACTGACGCTCCAAGTTTTTCCATTCTTCAGATACAACAAGTTTGGGAACACAACGTTAACTGGAGAAAAAATAAAATATAAAAACGAAGATTTCCTGTGATCCAAGTAACGATACTGCTGGCAATGAGCCATTATTTCAGTGAAAAAGGCTTGTGAATCCGAAAGGCAATATTGTTTCTTTTCTTTCTTCAAACCTATTTGGTTCGGAAAAGAACGCCGCACTTATCTTTTCATTCGGGTAAATTCATGTCCCAATACATGCGCATTCCATCGCCATCGCTAGCACCATATTCAAGTAGGGTTCCGAATTTAAGCAACTAGTTTACTTATCAAAGGCGACAGGGATTTTCATTTTCCTGACTTCTCCCTCTAAAAAACAACCTAAAAAAAACCAACTTCGACAACTTGTTAATTTGATATCTTTTATTCCGTTTTTCAATAGTATACAATCGTTATTTTTTTAATGATTTCTTGTCAATTGTTTCTAAGTAGGATTTCTACCGTTTTCTGATTGTTTTCGAATAGGTTTTAGATTGTCCCTCGATAATTTATTTATTTACTTATTTCAGTACCCTCAGGGCCCGAGGGCATCACAGAGAGGAGGGACCCAAGTAACGAAACATAATACAAAAAAAAAAAAAAAAAAAAAAAAATTAACAAGACAAAAAGCAGTCAGTGTGCCTGCTTACAAAAATGGCTGGTTATTGAATCTTAAAAAAAATATCGATTGATGATATGGACACTAAAGATGCGGGAAGGTGGTTCCACTCCAATGACGACCTGGGAATAAAAGAGTCGAGGTAGGCGAAGGTGCGAAACTGGGGAATTCCCACTTTATGCTGATGATCAAGGCGAAAGGAGATGTGTGGAGGAGAAAGAATAAGTTTTTCTTTTAGAGTAGAGACAGAGTAGCTAATTTTATGAAAAAGCGATAGACGTTATACTTTACGGCGTAGAGAAAGAAGGGGCAAAGGTAAGTTAGATTTCATGGATGACGCACTGGCTGAACGATGATAATTACAAAAGATAAAACGCGCGCCACGGTTTTGAATGGCTTCAATGTTAGATACGTGTGTGCTGTGACTGGGATCCCAGATTGCTGCAGCGTACTATTTAAAGCGTACCAGGGTTTTAAATAAAAGTAATTTCAGTGACATTGGTGCTAAAGTAAAATTTCATTTTAAGTTACCGAACATGGAGTTAGCGGTGAACAGTGATATGATCAGTAATATGAACTCCAAGATATTTGTAGGAAACTACGATTCTCAAGAGGGAGGTACCAAGGGTGTATGAAAGTGGTGATGAGTCACGTCGGATATACAAGCATCGCTTTGCATTTGTTAATGTTAAGAGACATACACCACGTGTTGCACCAGTCCAAAACAGTGTTTAAGTCGTTCTGAACAAGTTGAGCATCGGAGTTATTAAATATTTCGCGATAGATGACACAGTCGTCCGCAAACAGAATAAACGAAGGAAAACAGATTCTGAGCTAAGTCATTTATGTAGATTAGAAACAATAGAGGACCTAAGACGGACTCTTGTAGGACGCCTGGGGTGACGGAACTGAGGTCTGAATTAGCTTGATTAGTAAAGACTAATTGAGATCGATTTGTTAGAAAGTCTCTAATCCAGAATAAAACGGTTGGGCCAATGTCAAGTTTACCAAGTTTGAGGAATAGAAGCTTCTGGGAAACTTTGTCAAATGCTTTGCTAAAATCAAGAAAAACGCAGTTAATCTGGGATCCACTTTCTAAAATAGAAAGTAGGTCGTTAGTTAAAGACAGCAGTTCAGTGTCGCACTAAAGAAGTTTACGAAAGCCGTGCTGAGAAGCAGTGAAACAAGAATTATAATCTGGAAAGTTATGGGGAAGTCTCTAATTGCAGTTGCGTTCTTCTCCGAGTTACACAACATTTCCTGGATGGACACACGGCGTTAATTCTTCGTCACCTAGTAGAATATCGTCGATAGCATTACGATAATTGGCCGTCGAGAGTTTCTCGGCATTCAACTACAAACAATTTCATGTCAACTGTTGATAGTATGCTATCGAGTTTCACGATAGCCGACTATCGATAGTTTTACGACGTTACATTATCGAAAGTTTTACGACATTATACTATCAATAGTTTTACGATAATCAACTGTCGACAGCACTACCAATTTTTTAACTATCAATAGTTAAATTTGGCTTCCACTATCGATAGTATTATAGATAGTTTTGCACCACTAGTCTGAATGCTTGCAGAATTAAATTAAAAGATTTAAAAATGAGGGTGGTGGGCCGGTGGTCCAAGAGGGATAAGCGAGTCTATATAACTCCAACTTTGTCCGAGAACGTAAACATATCGTGGTTTGACGTCGCAAAGCAATTGAGGCTACTTGCAACGTCCCACCCCAAAACTCATTAAAAAAAAAAACAAAAAAACACCTGGGACCAGGCTTTAAAACCTCCACCTCGCTCTCCGGGGAACTGGCAGAACCTGAACAAGTTAAAACCAGAAGGATGTATTCACTGGTCGTCACAGACATAAGCATTACTTCTGAGCGCCGTCCCATGTATCTCATGCTGTAAAAACAAAAAACAAAAAAACGTTTGGTTCTAGCCGACAGTCGAAAAGTCACTGCACCCACTTTCGGCGATTGGCGGACGTACTCCGTTTCGCACTAGGTTCGACCGCAGTCAAAGCGACGACCCAATGGAGCAACTCAAGCAGCGCCAACAGTGTACAGTCATGGCTCTCGTAGTTTTCCCGCATTTGCAATCGTGGCTAAACTGATCACGCACAAAAAAAGAGCGCAGGTCAACGGCGCTACCACTGTGTGCAAATGATTTAGCCGCTGACAGTAAACGCACTAAGACAATGAGCGTCGTGGCAATGCACTTTTGGGGCTGCTCAAGTGGTTCCACTCGGATCGTAGGGTCGGCTTTACGGTCGAACTTAGTGTGGGAAGCATAAATCGAGCCAACAAGAACCCCGGTAAGCGGATTGATCTGCCGCGTTGCGTCCGGGCAGCCCGCGGGAGCGTGGGGTCGAAGACAGGAGGTCCAGAGGACGACCGTACCTGAGGACGGAAAGGGCGCCACCAGCGTCGTCTTGGGCATCACGCGTCGGCGGTGAGGCATCGCGTCTTGTACGGGCCGACTCGGGAAGACCGCGAGCGGAGACGTGGTCGGGCCGCGGTCTGAAGCGACCTCTGCAAGGACACCTCCGTGGAACCCTCCCAGAAGTCTCACTTTCTCGCTCTCTCTCTCACCGCCTGCCATTGATTTCGCCGTGCAAGACGAGACGTCACCAAGAATAACAGAAAACAGCCGAAGGGGCTTCGATGACCCCTGCACGTGCTGGCTGTGCAGGTTGACTGCCGGTGCCAGAGAGCCTGTCCCGTGCGCGAGTCGTACGTTAGGGGTTGGGACTCTCGGGTGTCGCCGTCGCCCAAGGTAACCAATGACGCGGCAGTTTGTCGAGGCACAGAAACGCGTGAAGGCGGGCACGAGAACCCTTTGTTTTCTTTTGGGATTTTAACGTGAACAAAAAGATGAGCACGCGTAATTCCGGCGAAGATTGCGAGAAGGGGCAGTTTTGCAAGTGTTGATTAAAGAAACTCCCTGTGTTGTATTTTTTGATGAGCTGGAATTTTTGTTTTTTCATTTTATCCGGGGGTAACTCGAGCCTTGGGCAAAAGAAAATGGGGGAGTTTTTGTTGGGCTCTCCAAATATTTGTTGGGAGGATTTTTGGAGGCTGCAATTTACGACTTAGCTCCGCGGAATTTTTCTTTATTATTCGCCAGTTCATCTTCGAAATTCCTGGTTTCGTGTGACGCGGCTATTTTTGGACGTCGGGCCTCCGAGCCAATCCGTGTTGCCCATAAAGCTGCTTCTTGGCGACTCGAGAAATGATTCAAGGGCACACCTTAAAAAATTACAATGTGACTTGCTTTTTTTCTTAATTGGTTTCATTGTTTTATTACACCAAAGCTTCTTTTTTTTTTTTTCGTCAAAAGTTGACGATATGCTAAAAAAACGCGTACAGTTGCAATACTGTTTTTAGTAAGAAATTTGTGACGGTAATGATGAAATGACAAGCCATACAATTAACGTACATGAGCACAACGCCCACGTAGCTCTCCATTCCTGGAACGGTTGGCGTGGAGAAAGTACGACCGCCGTTCCCAAAATTGAAGAAGCTAGGTGCTGCCTGTGTCCGAAATGCGAGGTGACGTGGTGAAACACCGACAGTACATAAATAAGACTTCACAGCACAACACAAGTTTCTCGGTACTGCTGTAGTTATTGGTAACGTTGTACTGGTGCATAGCCACAATTTAATTATATGGTCATCGCGTCGTTATACGTCCAATTAATAGACTATGTGACAACAAATTCGATGTAATATTCAGACAGTTCAAAGACCGTCACCACTAAGACTAGAGAAAAAAAATAATGCAGTGATGGCAATAGATGGAGGTGATAGAGGTGCGACAAAATTTGTACTACAGTTAGGAATGGTGAAAGTACACAATGACATCACACGTTTTTTCTGCTTTTGCATTCAATAAAAGCCATTTGTGAAAGTAAGAGACCGCTCCTCGCACGCTTAACTTGTTTCTGGCATATACGTACTTTACGCAAGACATTACGCAAGACCAAGCACACACACAATCGAGAAAAAAAAAGTTGGGAGTATAGGTACTGACAACATCGTGAGTATCAAGATAGAAAAGACACCGACACGAATACAAAATAAAAATACATCTCCGGGCACGTGGGCTTAAAGCGCTTCTATATTGCCGCAAGACATGAGGTGAAAGCCTCAATTATAAATGTCTGTCAATCCACCGTAATGTTTTTGTCGTTACCATGTCACGCGCACTTGGAACTGCGCCAGCCTGAAGCGTCCAAGGGACCAAATTACCACTAAAATCTATTAAAAAAAAACGTTATTTACTTTGAACCACGCCTTGCACGCTCAACTCTAGTGCAAGTTGAGTCGCAATCCTGAAACAACGAGGTTTAAGATTTAAATTTAGCTTTACCGAAAAGTGGCACCCTACATTATGCAGAGTCTGATGTGGCGGCCAGCCGCGAAACCAAAATTAATGTGAGGGTTACACTTCTAAATGTTACTTCCCGATCAGAAGCCGCGTTGCACAATACAAGCACACACCAGCACAATACAACAACACGCGTCCATAAACTTCCACAATTGCATGCCGTCCGGGACATCAGAGGTAGTCGGACTTGACCTTGTACGCCCTCTTCCAAATGTCACACAGACACACGGTGCTGTGGAACCTAAAGAAGATGGTAAGAGGAGCCGTCACGTGCGTGATAATGGTCCACGCCCAAAACCCGTAAAAGTTCATCTGAACCGGATTCGAATCGGCCCTCCGAGTCTCCAGGGTGTTGATGGCCCACATGGAGAAGTTGCAGACGATCAGGAAAGTGACCATCTCTCTGCCAGGCTTTCGATTCGCCTGGTCGCTGCTGCTCACGTACCTCCGCGAGGCATCGAGGATGAAGATGGTCTGCAGCGATCCCTGGATGAGACAGGCCAGCGCCGTCAGCAGAGCCAGCATGGTGTTCTGGTCGAGGGTGAAGTGGCCGCCGATGATGCTGAACATTGTGTACAGGTAGAGTCCGCTCTGGGCGACAATGAGCAGAATGCTGTCCAGGTCCGTGTTCCTGAGCCGGTTGTACCGGAGCTCCCGGACCTGGAACAACGCCGTCATCGTGGCCAGAGAGGCGAGCACGTAGACGGCCAGTTCTGCGATGTGGGCCTCCATCACGGCCAGCTTGCGGTACTGCGGCTTGTTGATGAGCACGAAGAAGAGGATGAGACTGATGATGGAGAGCACGAGCACCAGGATGCCCGTAAAGAGACCCTTGTTGGCCTTGGCGCAATCGACCTGGTAGTAGTGTCTCTGCCGCGGCGTGTGCACTTGAACTGAGCTGTCCGGTGTGGCGGGCATCGGGTGCGAGGAGCCCACGTTCTTCCACATGATGTAGAGGATGCCCGCGCAGATGAGGCTGTACTCGATGGTGCAGGGGAAGAGGAAGGGACTCGCGTTCTGCACCAGTTCGCCCATGATGTTGGCGCGGCGGCAGTTGTGGCTCTCGTGGTGGATGCCGTGGTCCGCGGACCGCTCCATCCGGTGATGGTCCTTCGAGTGGGTCTCGTAGTGCACCGGGTTCAGGTGGTCCTCTTCATCTTCCGGCACTGAATAAAAAAAAAAACAAAAAAAAAACAGGAAACAAACAATAATTACATACCAAATAATTTCCGATGGCTCACAAGTGGCATCCGACTCGCTCCGTTAGTTTATTCAACTAGGGACCAGAAAACAATTACATATTCCGTCAAAATTAAAGACGCCTCTATCTACACCTCTCACACCCACTCGCACTGAAAGTAAACCTTTTAGGGTGATGTTACCCAAGCCTGATGCTTCCCCCATCATTGCCAGTCAGAACAGACAAATTAGGAGAATGAGCGAGCGGTGTTATATGCGGTGACTATGCTGCGAACAAGCGACGAATTTTGCCGAGCAGGGTGAGGTTGGTTGCTCGCCGCGTGTTTGCTTCACGGAGTTCAGACTTTAGACGAAGCGCTCGACTACGCTATTTTGACATAACAAGGCAAACGGCAAGACCTACAACACCCCTGAGCCAATCAGAACGTCGGAGCGAGACACGACCCAACATAAACTGCGCTTCGCCTGTAGAGAGCTGTCGGTGCTTCGCCCCACCCCTTTTCACTCTGCCGAGTTATGTTAAAACAAAACATAGCATAATACAGAAAAAAAAGACAAGGCGTCAAAAGGGACAAGAACAACACCGTCTCATCCCTTTTAGCACCTTGTCTCCGTTTTTTTTACTATGATTAGTCATCAGCTCGCCTGCGTCTTTACTCTAATTTCTAGAACACAGCACTCGTTACTTTAATAGTACTCGCCTGGCACACAACCATGTAAAACGCGTCTCTGGAATTTGTCACTAACGTATGCGTACGATTGTCAATCGGGATTCGGGCGTTATTTCTTGCTAGTATTGCCGCTGCGTATTGACAGCACAAAATGGCTAGCGCACACACAATGCCTGCGCTGGGCTTAATACACCAGTAGCGATTTCTGCAACATTAGTAGTCGCAGTTATGATTACAGCCTTTCCATTCTAAGCGAAGATCGGGTCGATTCGGCCCTTATTTGTTTGTGCCAAGTTCCGCGCTCTGTGCGCGTATCTCTGCGGGCTGAATGTTTCGATGTCGAAAAGAAGCCTTTACCTAAGCTCGCCTGGTTGACGGCAAAGGCCATCATCTGGGTCTCATTGCGGTTTATCAGCTCGAGGATCTGGTGCTTGGTCTCCTGGATGAGCACGTGCAGCCACACGCAGATGTTCGCTGAAATCATGTGCATCAAGCCGAACCTTGCAAACGTTGTGAACTTGCTGATGGCAACCTACACGACGGGAAAAACAATGACGCCCCTTGAAAAATCAATGCGCACATGAGTGTCTAGAGAACTATTTTCTTCAAAGATGGAATAGAAAAAGTGCTATTTTCCTCTTAGAGAGAGAGAGCTCCCTTAAAAATTGCCAATTGACACTGGATGGTGCCTGGAACGTGACCCCGACTAGAGTGTGCAAGCACGTCTTTATTGTTGTCACCCGTCACTCGGCTGGTCATGTCAAATCTGTGTAATGCTGCTGTTCGTCGCGATCCTGGTGGCGACAAGGCAGCGAAAGTATAATCGGCAGACGCCTGCTCTGCTGCAGCCTGCTCTCCTGTCGGCCAGTCGACGGAAACTCCAGTAGCCGCGGGTTACGACGCCGCGACGACAGCGACGCCTGCGTCCGTTCGTTGTCTTCACCAGAACTTCCATAACGAACCGCCAGGATCGGGACAACGAGGAGCATTACAGGGCGGCTCATGCGTCACGTTTTGTTGCCATTCCTGGGACACTCGGATCCACTAAAGCCGGGGCCACACTGCTCATTCATCATACGAGAGGTTTGAATGCCGCTTGCCAAGTTTCTCCTTGAATTCATCGCCATGCGGCATTCGAAGCACGGATGTCACGGTGACTCGCATTCGAATCTGTATCCAGACTGTCTTTTGTATGATGTATAAGCAATGTGAATCCGGCTTAAGCGGTATAGGACTGCAAACACGCCAATCAGAGACACTTTTCAGGCACCACAGCAAGACAAACTTTCTGCAGACGAGTTTATCGTACAACAGAAAACGAAAAGTACTTCCTTTTAAAGTGTCTTCTTACTAACCTCTTCACAAAAAAAAAGGGCACTTCATGCTTTTTTTTTTTTTTTTGCGGTCGGGTCACACGGTATCAGTTTAGCAACAACAAAAAAAAAAGAAGAAAAAGTCGTACCCTTGAGTTAATAAATATGAAGTAGAGCTGAAAAAAGGTGAAAGCCATCCTTGTTGCAGGAGTCAGGCTGAAGAGTATGTTGTAGCACTTGGAGTCGGACTCCATCTCGAAAAACTGTCCGAATTCCAGGCCTGAGTAGATCATGCTCCCGGTGCCGAACGCTGGAAAGAAACAAAAAACAGCAACATATTTTATTTCACGAGCAGCTACACCGAATTTTGTCATTAAAACAACACTGCAGTTCACCTTGGTCGTCATCGAGCAGAGGAATACCAAGGTTCACTTGTTTGGACGCAATTACGTCGAAATGTTCATCAAATTGTTCACCACGCACTGTTTCTAAAGCACCAAGTTGATTTGATATTTACGAGGATTTTTTTGTTAAATTTTGATTGAAGTATTCAGAGGGAGGGAGTGATTATGATGTATATACGTCACGGACGAAGCATACACAGCTCGACACTGCTATAGTGCGAAAAAAGGATCGCCGGTTTTATCTGATCTCCATTAATAATTGAAAGGCTGTCATCAAATTACTGGTGTTGTGGAAAGTGCTGAATAGACTTTGTGGTAAATTACACAAGCACCAAGGAACATGCTGCAAGTGTAGTTACACGCACCGCACGTGCTGGCGTCTGCCGCAGTAGCTGTTCAAAAGCAAAAGCCTAAAACAAATGCTGGACGTAATCATGTGACGTCAGGACTAAAGACCACCAAAGATCACGCCGCCCCTTGACGTGACGGTGTCACGTGACCCGACGTCAAGTCACGTGGTGTCACTCGTCCGTTTTTTTTGTTGTTTTTTGTTTTTTATCTGGACGAGTTCACCGTCAACAAAACATTGACGGGAGGCTCAATTTTTCTTTTCTTTGCACCAGTTTTTTTTTTTACAATGGCGGACTCTCTGAAGACGCCCGGAAAGGCCAAAGTTGCGACGGACGCTCACCCACGGCACCGAGGCGGAGGTAGAAACTCCCTGCGTGCGTGGTGGCATCGTAGACGCGTCTCTTCTGGATGGGCGGGATCTCCATGTTGGTGTTCTTGGCGCAGCGCATTCCCATCAGGCGACGCATCTTGTCGCCGAAGCTCTCGGTGAACTGTTCCAGCTTGGAGTTGACCTTCTCGTGCTTGAGCAGGAACACGTACACGTACAGCAGGAACGCGATGCTGCCGAAGTACAGGTACAGGTAGAAGCCCTGCAAAGAAGGCACTCAGCGTGAAAACAAAAAACGCAAAAGCTATACATCGTAATTCAGCGTATACAAAGGTAGAACTACGTAGCCCTGAATACCTTTAACACGCGCTCCTTGCCTTCAGCCGTGCTTTGGCTGTGCGCTCAGGGTGTACGAGACGCCGAAGCATTATCGAAGGTAGGAAGCTTGCGTCGGAGGTGAGACAAGTGAAGCCCCTCCCTGCCGTTGTCACTCTGTCAGTGGGTACTGAATTTTAGCGTGGAAAAAGCACAGAAATATATATGCTTAATAATTACAACGATGATGTAGTATATTCGAATTATGTGTGTGGTAAGAGTAGCGATGAAGCACTGGTGCATTTTGTTTCGCCGGCGATCGCTTGATGCTGAAAGCCTCGAAAATATCTTTCAGTTTTGTTTTCGTGCTTTTATTTTTTTTTTAGAATCTTGTTTCTTTCCAGCTCTGGTTCGCCACAACGTCTGCGATAGTGCGCCGCCAAATGACATCCTCATTGCGATGAGGAGACTGTGTGTTTCGCATTAAAGTTGGGTTGTTTGTGGTGCATTGTTTGTAAGGGTGGATGCAGTCAGCTAAACCATCCATATCGGGCGGCTGCTTGCGCCGCTTAACTAGTATTTTAGTACCTCATTCTATTGCTACGCCACCGAGCAAACCGCAGCGCTATAAGCAGAGCATCGGCATCACGCGGTTTGCGGTAACGTAATGTGGAAGCAGCGTGGAAGTCAGGAGACTGCAGCCCGGCAACAGCCAGCAAGCCTCACCTCGTAGAAGGAGACGGGTATCTTCTTGGAGATGACCTCTCCCAGTGGGAAGCAGATTCCCATGATGACCAGGAGCTTGGCGTACAGGGCACTCAGCATGATCACCAGAGAGTCACTGCAAGTAAAGACAAATCTAAACCGTGCTCTTGTGGTGGCTTCTAAATTTCGTAGATTCCTGGCGTCCTCATTGGCGAAAGCGTGATTACGTTCCTGAGATTTTTCAGTGTCACACTTTTTTCTTTATTTTCTTTTTGTCCCGAGGTGCTGGCTGTGGAAGTTTGATGCGCTCACAAATAAAGGGTTATACAGGTACTTTCGCAACGTCGTGCTGTGGGCACTCCTTCGGTTTCGGGTCGAAGCACGAGTTTGCGAGACTAGATATAGGCGTCTACTCGCGACCGCAGCGGACGAACGTGCAACTCAAGACAACCGAAGAAATCAAATCACAAAAGGGAGCCTAAAAAAAAATTAAAAAGTCGGTTGAAAGTGGTCATTAATGCGTGCACTTAAAACTGATATTTGCACGCACAGGCGAGCTGCCCCATCTTTCTCACGCTCACGTACGCACGCCCGCGCCTGCACGTACACACACCCATACGCATGCACGCACTCAGGCGAGTATACTCACAGGTCTCCGTGTGCCCTGCGTGTGCCGTACATCTTGCCGTTGCTGCTGGTGGGCAGGCTGCACAGAGATCCGCCGTAGGAGCTCGCCCTCGACGGCGGGATGCGGTGCAGGTCTATGGTGAGCGCAGGCTTCTTGCTCGGGGGGCTGTGGCCCGTGCCCAGGCCCGAGTCGTCGCTAGACTTGGCCGGCACGTTGGGCTGCACCACGCCTGACTCAACTGCCATGCAAGAGCCGCGCCAAGAAAAAGAAAACAAAAATCGTCAGTGCCTTTTATTTTTTAAAATGCAATAATACACGAAGATATAGCATTTAAGGAGCGATTGTTTAAAGTTGCTTAGAAAACATTTAATAGTCGTTTAGGAGAGTGAAGAAGAACGTACATTTTTATAAATATTCCCGCTACATTTAGCGCGAAATTTGAACTGGTGTTTAAGGCACGTGACGTCAATTTTACCGCTAAATTTAGCGTGGAGACTGAATTGGCGTAGAGGTCACGTGGCGTCAGGTCACGTGACGTTGATTTCTACGCTACATTTAGCGGGGAACGCACGGATGAACGGACAGAATTTTAGGGCTAAACTGGGCAAAAACCAGAAGAAAAAAAAACAAAAAAAAAAAAAACGAGCACATACAGACGCGCTTGTTTCGCAGAGTCTGGCGTTCGAACGCCGGACGCCGGCGTCCGCTAGACTGCGCGAGGAAAAGCGATGCTTTTGTTAGCTCTGATTGGATAAAATGTAGTGGGTAGAAGTTGCGTCTACCCAATCAAAGCGATGTCACCGCACGCTCTCCTCTCCTCCTTTCCCGCGGTTTCTCACCGTATAAGTTTGGCGAGCAATGTATACCTTTTTACAAATTAGGCAGCTAGCTCTTCCAATCCTTTTTTTGTCCTTCATTAAAAAATAGCATCCCCCTCCCGTACAAGTACGGGCACCTCCACAACGCCCCCACGCATAAACGTCGGTCCAAGAACCAATTCTAACGGAACATTAAAGGGAGTGCGCGTTTAAGTGCGAATATCAGAATTTTTGTAATGGTAGTTTCGAATAATACGCCATTTCTTCGTACTTTGCGAAGTACTGATCACGGCGGATGAGCCCCGTTGAGTGCGCTTTTCATCGAGCACCGGTGCACTGCGGGGAAGCAATACCCGCAAAGCTCAAGGGCTTCGTGTGCAGATTGCTTCCCCACTGTGCATCGGTGCTCGGCAAGAAGCGGACTTTAGGAGGTTAACCCGCTGCAATATATATATAAATATATATATATTTTTTTTAAATATTATTAGTCTCTTACGGGACTATGATAGAAATGGGGATATGCACTTTCTGGCAAAATAAGAAAAAGATAGAAAAGCAACACATACTGGAACAAGAAAAACACGCTAAAATGTTTTAACAGATTTTTCAGATGGATTTGTAAAAGTGCCAGAACAAATATACAATTAATTACGCAATATTTTACTGAAAGATAAGCTAGAATATCGCAAACGCAAAAACAAAGCGCACACAATAAAAAAAATTGTTTTTACTTTTTTTTTTATTTCACATGTCACAGATGCGCCATAAGACACAAGGAATGAACATAGCGATTCAAGCGAATGGCACGAGGAAGCATCTTCAGGGAGAGAGTTCCACTCGCTGATACTTAGGGAAAAAAAGGAATAATTAAGACAGTCGTCGAAGCATCGGGGCTGACGAAGGGTACGGCTATGTTTGTTGCCAGAAATTCCGGATACACCAGAAGTGATGACGTAAGCTGTTTTATCTGCAGGAAGTCGTTTAGAGTCATGTAAAGTAATTTCAACCTTCTTACCTTACGCCGCATTTTGAGTACCGGAATGTTAGCTTTTGAGCATAGCGCCGTTAGAGAGTAAGTTTTAACTTGGCAATGTCTTGAAATTGGAAACAAAAAAAATTGCGTACGCACGCATGTTTATAAATCCTCTTGATTGGGATAGCTGCGACAAACCTGTCGTTAACATGCCACAGTACACAAATATAGTTATATTGAAATTAACTGGGCTCAGAAATGGACAAGTGGAAGATTAGGCCCAACCTTCACGAGTTCAGCTCAATTTTCGTTCAAGCACGAAAGGCTCGGAGAAACTATTTGGCATTCAATTCGAACGTATTCGCTTCGAATTTGCTTTTAACTCAAAATCCGCTACTCGCGCGTGTCACGTTCAAATAGTGTGCTACCCTATCGCAATTGTACCGGCCGGCGTATCAACGTGTCGCGTGGAGGAGCATCCGAGAAGCGACAGTTCCTGGAATAACCGTCGTCACCGCCAGGGAAAGGCACGCAGCTTGCACGGGACAGCTACGTCGGCGCTCGGCTAAAGCTCGTGTCCCCGCTGATTGGACACCCGAGTGCCAGCCGAACGCCGACGCAGGGCTCGTGCCCAATCAGCGCCCTTCACTGGCCTTCTCTATAGACCGACACACTGTATAAAAACAGGCCCGCATTCGCGGATGAAAAAGAAGACGACGACGACACTGCTGCTGGTAACCCTTTTCGTGTCTCTGAATTTTCCTTACGTAGCCGATAAATTGCGTGTTTAAACAGTACATTCGGCGGTTAACAACTAACAGAACGACATAGGATCTTCGTGCGCAAAGGACCTCCTGAGGGGAGGCCAGGACATCAACAAATATGACCTCGGACATCGAGTCATCGAACGCTCTCATGTCCATTGACATGGATGAAGCACAGGCAAGCACATCGACGATCATCAAAGACGGCTATGAGATTCCACCCATACGCTGCGCCGCTGACACAATGAGCAGCTCCTCATCGACAATCGTGTCTACTAACGACGAGTTGCACTCCGACGACGGTGACTACGAGGTCGTTCATGGCAAGAAAAGACGAAAGACAAGCCAGAGCTCAGCATCGCATTCTAAAGAGAAGACCAACCTACAAGTCGGATTCACGGTACTGTACATGCCAACTGACACCAGCAAGGTTGCATCGCTCAGCAAATTTAAACTGACTGACTACCTGAACAACGTCGCACCAGACATGGTTAGTGTAGTTCGTATCAACAAAGCTCGTAATATCGTTGCGGTTGACGTTAAAAGGCCTGCACTCAAAGCTGAACTCCTGAAGCTAACCAAGCTATGCGCACTGCCGGTGCGTGCTTTTCTACCTAGCGACCGCACAAATTGCTATGGCGTCCTTCGAGACATCGACCCTGACTGCACAGAGACCGACATAAAAGCGCGACTACAGTCAACCGCCTCCATAACGGAAGTGAAACGCCTTGGCAAGGCATCACCCGTTGTGCGAGTGTCGTTCGCAACAAAAGTAGCTCCTCAACATGTCAATGTCGGTCTTGTAAGAACGGAAGTAATTCCCTACCGAGCATGCCCCTTGCAGTGCTACAGGTGTCACAAATTCGGCCACATCGCAGCTGCCTGCGCAGAAGAAACCCAGTTATGTTCTCGGTGTGGACAATGCCACAAAGACAAGTGCGAAGCCAACCCCTGCTGCGTCAACTGTCATGGAAATCACGCCTCCAACGCACCTGAGTGCCCAGTGAGGGCAAGGGAGGCAGAAGTAGCGAGGTACAAGTTAGAGCATAACACCACATTTCGTGAGGCCAAAAGTGCTGTGCATGCAAAAAGACAGGCAAACAAAACAACGAATTCAAACAACATACAAGAATCTAGCGCCTCCGCCAACAATACTCTGCCTCTGACTGCTCAAGACTTTCCCCCTCTCGAAGACGTGGAGAGCACGCCTGCAGATCTGGTCACCGATAAATGTACCGCAACAACTACAGTACCAGTTTCTAGGAAACCTTCGTTTTGGGACAAACCAAACATCAAAAACATCACTTCACATAAGACCTCCAACGTGCACATGACGGGACCCAACCAAGAAAGCGGAACGAAGACTGACTCTGTGTTTAAAGCCATAATCCCACTTATGTTCACTGCTCTTCGCAAGATACTGTCCACAACGTCACAGACATCAACACTTCATCAAGTGATCAAAGCCGTCCTCACATTAGAACCCATTATTGCAATGCTATGCTAGAGCGTTTCCAAGAAAGCCTCACTTGTCAGTACAGATATTTTCTTCACTGTAACTCAAAAGCTAAATGGCATAGAACAGATGAGTCAGATCATATTGAAACTGAGTCTGTTGCAATGGAGTGGAAGGAACCCTGTTCATCACAAGCCCTCTACATCACAAGCCCTCTACCATTCCCCTGCCCACACCAACTCATCCACGATGGGAGATATTAATAAGAGGACCACCAAGCATCTTCAACCCCTCTCCTGCTCAGTTTTTCAATGGAACTGTAACGGATTGAGAACGCGACTCCCTGAGCTCCGCAAACACCTATTGGACAACGCCTACAATGCAGTAGCTCTCCAAGAACCAAGAATGTCAGCCGGCGACATACGCATTGCGGATCATGTAGTGTACGCCAGCAAACCACATGTGGCAAGAGGGTTTCCGCGGGCAGCACTACTAGTGCGTCGAGAGTTGCCACAAAGTGAGGTGGACCTCAATGATTTATGCACTGAGAGTGCGGAGTTCGTGGCGGTGACGGTGGAATGGAGAAGACGTCCACTCACCATCGTCTCGGTATACGTGGCCCCTAACGCACCCTGGGACACCCATGTACTTGCGGACATTCGAGTCCGAGCCAAGGGAGACCTTATAGTAGCCGGTGACTTCAATGCGCACTCGCAGTCTTGGGGAGACAAGCAAGACTCCCCACGGGGACGGGAGCTACAGGCAACGGTCGAAGCACTTGACCTGAGGAACATCACAAGTGGGAGCCAGACGTTTATCCGCCCTGGAGTGACGGGAAGCGTGATTGATCTCACCTTCACAACTTGGTCCCTGAGGCTCAGTGCAACCCCTCAGGCGGACAGCTGGGGGAGTGATCACCTTCCAATTGTCATTGGAAGACCGCCGAAAGTCCCCCTTAGGACTTGCCAGATAGTCGACTGGGACCACTACAGGACACTGCTTGGAGAAGCACTAGAGGCGGGATTTCCCTTCAATTCAGAAACACTGTCGCGCGTCCTCAAAGAAGCCACCCGTGAAGTCAGCGTGCCATTAACACGTCCTAACCCTGACCTCCAATGGCTTAAACTCCGAGCGAGAAGACGTCGAGCCCAGCGAAAGTCATGGGTCACCGGAAAACCGGAGGATATCCTGGCCTATAGGCGACTGGATGCCAGATTCAGGAAACACGGAAAGAAACTGGCGCGCCGACAATGGCGTCTCAAGTGTAGTACTCTAGACAGGCCATCCGGAGGAAGCCGGGCTTGGAGGATGTCGAGAACACTGGCGGGCCGCCCGATTCCCCGAAACCCAGTCCTAGGAATGGCCGTGGCCATGAACCTCCGACCAACGGACATGGTAGAACTCCTCGCGGATACTTTCACTAAAGTTCCGCTGGTACCGACAGTGGGACCACCCCCCGAGAATTGGGACAAGTTCCGTCATCCCACGGCACCTCTGATGCAACAACCGGACACCGACTTTACTCTGCACGAGCTGCAGTACGTCCTTGATTCCCTTCCCAGACACCGCGCGTCACCAGGACCAGATGGAGTCACCAACCAGGCTCTGAGAAACGTCAACGAGTCGGCACTCCCAGCGATGCTAGCTCTCATCAACAAAGTCTGGAGGACAGCTGAGCTGCCAGACGCTTGGAGGGTAGCAACAACGATACCACTGCTGAAGCCCGGCAAGCCCCAAGACCAGCTAAGCTCATACAGGCCTATCTCTTTGACATCATGCCTCGGGAAAGTGATGGAGCGTATGGTGCTACGCCGTCTTGTTTACCACCTAGAAGGGGCAAGGGCTTTACCGGACTGTTTTTCGGGATTCCGGCACCATCGAAGCACAGTAGATGCAATGGGAGATATCGTAAGCTCACTGGAAGAGGCAAAAGCGCAGGGTTGGTCTGCGGTGGCCGTCTTTCTGGACGTCCGCAAAGCCTTTGATGCCCTCCCCCACAAGGCCGTCATATCAGCTCTACGCCGTTTCGGGGTGAACGGACGACCACTGAAATACATTTGTGCGTTTCTTAGTGAACGTACCATGTGTGTAAAGGCAGGCAACGCGGTGAGCAACCCCCGGAAAATCATCCGAGGAGTTCCCCAAGGGAGCGTTGTTAGCCCGCTACTCTTTGCTCTGGCCATCGCGTCACTCCCAGCGGCGGCAAGGGTTGGAGAAGAGCCGGCGTACCCTATCAGCATGGCCGTCTATGCAGACGACGTGGCACTCTGGTCCACTGCCCCCACCTACAGAAGGCAACGTATGGTATGCGCTCTCCAGCGAGCCCTGACAAATGCAGTGTATCGTCTCCACCAACTGGGCTTGGCAATATCAGCCGAAAAAACGATTGCGCTGTGCTACGCTCCAAAGAGGCCAAGCAAGTTCATGCCCACACTATGCATTGGGGACACTCCAGTGAAACTGGCGAAAACGGCCACATATCTTGGCGTCACGTTGGACTCAAGGCTATCCTGGGGCCCAGCAATGAGGGAAGTTCTTCAAAAGATGCGAACCCATACAAACATCCTCCGGATGCTCGGCGGAACTACTTGGGGAACCTCATCTCACATGATGCTGCAACTGTATAGGGGGCTCATCCTGGCCCGCCCATTGTACGCCCTACCTTTCGCCACACTGAGTGCCAACCAGCTCAAAAACCTTGAACAAGCGCAACGCGTGGCACTCAGGATTTGCCTCGGAGTTCCCCGCACAGCCTCGTCTCGACATACGCTCACAGAATCCAGGATTAACTCTGTAGAGAACATCATGCAAGAACGGGCGCTGGGTCATCTGACTCGAATGAGCAACTGCGACTCGACCATCACGCTCCTAATGAGGATCGCCGAGCGCGCTGAATCAAGACTAGGAGCGCACCTCTGCACTCTTGGTGACATAGCTGGTACACCAGGACCACTCGCTCCACTCCCAGAGCTGCACAAAGATCCCCACCCCCTGCGGATCAGCCTACATATCCCTGGACTGCGTTCCAAGAAGAACGTAGCAGTGGTCGTAGCAAGGCAGCTCACGGAAGACCACTTAGTTACCCAGTACGATGGGTGGACCCGAGTGTACACCGACGGATCGGTGGATCCCTCCGGAGGCACAGCAACAGCAGCGGCTTTCTTCGAGGCAGCAGCTGTGGGTACCAGTGAGCGCCTGGATCACCAGGCATCCTCCACCACGGCAGAGCTAGCAGCCATACGGCTCGCCCTCTGGGGTATTCGGACAGGCTGCACACAGGCTTTACGCTGGGTCATCCTGAGCGACTCAAGATCAGCCCTCGAGCTGCTATCTAGGCTCGAACGGGCAACGCCCCTGGCCCGTTCAATCGCGCAGGATGCGGTCGAGCTTCAGCAAGAAGGCAACAACATTGCCTTCCAATGGCTCCCGAGCCACTGTGGCATTAGAGGCAATGAAGTCGTTGATTTTCTAGCGGTGCGGGCTCACAAGGACCCCGAGTGCCCGCTTTCAACCGTTCCCCGCTTCTCAGACGCAAAACTCCTTGTGAGAAGAGCCATCGCCCTACAGCACCCGGACCCCGTAGTGGTGGCGGGTGTCTTCCCAGCTCGGGTACCGCGCGGCTTCGACCGCCAAACTGCCGCAGTAATGCACAGATTACGGACCGGAAGCGCCTTCACCCCGGCGTGGGTAAGTCGCTTCAGACTCAGTGTTGACCCCATATGCCAGACCTGCGAGGAAACGGCCGACGCCGAACATCTCCTCCTGCACTGCAGTGATCACGAAGAGGAGCGCACCAACCTCCGTGATGCTTTTTCCCGCCTAGGGCTACCTAGTACCAACTTGGAAGAACTCCTGCGTCCAAGAGCCTCACGAGCTACTGCGGACAAGGCACTCAAAAGTGTAGTCAGCTTCCTGAGGAGCGCGGAACTCCTCGAGATCCTCTAGGACTTCCAAGAGATCTGGGTTGCTTGCGGCTCTTGGGGCTCTTGGAGATGTTACATCCAGAGGTTTTCGGGAGTTCCAGGAGTCGCGAGTCAACACTCTGAAGAAATCCTCTTCCCCCTTCCCCCTTTCTTCTCCTCTATCTCTTTTTTCCCTTAATTCCCTTTCCCATCGACAGTGACAAGTGCGCCCAGAGCGTAACTAACAACAACGTCGATTTCCTAATAAACATCGCTTCAACAACAAGCCCGCATTCGCCCACACCAAGTGAAGGCTCTGCGCAAGCGCAGAAATCAGATTCGCGTGAGGTAAAGCTTCTGCGCATGCGCCGTGGCGACAACAGCGCCACCGCTTAGGCGAGACGTCAGAGCCGCTTGTTGGTCTATGGACCTTTGCATCGCTTATCACCTGGGCGAAAAAATGCTGAGTCACTGAGCTGTGGACGTATGCGCAGCGTCCGATAGAGCTCACAGCAGAGCAACAGCGCAGGCTCAAAAGGTGTTCCACAGCCTAGCAGACAAAGATAGAAGCGCGCAGATATTTTTTTTTGCAAAGGTTTATAGGTGATGCCAAAAAAATTCAAACGCCGGGTTGCCTACACTGGCCTGAACGAGCACATGCATTTCCACAACAATGGGATTCAAATGCATTCTGGGGGTTGTGGGATTTCCCTTGCTGCTACCCGTCTCGGAGGATGACACAGCACACTGGTTCAACAACACGTAAACATTTAATGACCGCTACCGCCTACGCCGCGATCCCAACAGCCCCCGCGCATCCGCTGCGACGGCCTTTTAGCAGCGGCGGAGGGCCGCTCGCGTGGTCAGTTGTCCTTGGCCCCCTCGTGGTCAAGATGACCACTCATGATTGTCGGAGGGGCACCCTGGGCCAACCGCTTGGAATCGCCAGGTTGCCCACAGGGTGAGGGGGTGTATAATAAAACTGTGAAGCCAAATTAGGTTAACCTCGTCATAACCGGGTTGGACACCGTCCTCCCTTGGGCGGCCACCAATGAAACTCAAATGATAAGCGAGCGAGTTTTGTTAACTACATCTCCGTTTCATTCTAAGTGCGGCCGCAGCCGATGCTAGGATCCAATGGAGCCAATCAGTAGCGTCAAAAAATGCTTCGTCACGGCGTTCGTCGCCTTTGTGCGTTTTGTTATCACCCCCCCCCCCTTCTCACTCTCTCTCTCTCTGCTACACACACACTTTTCAGACATATCATCGATCCCAGACGTATCGCCGTGAGAAGGAATGAAATCGCAGGATCCAACTATGGTTAAAAATGTATTCTCCTCGTCTCAGCGGTCGCCAACAACGGCCGCGTGTTTGTCCAAAAGCGAGCGTCCGAACAAACACGGCCGGCGTCTATAAAGCGGGCCCACCCACTCGCGAGATTCTTTCCACACCCTTTTGTCACCTTGATTACACGGAGCCCTTCGAATGAAAAGGGGCCTCGATGTTGCCCAACCGGCGCCCACGGGTAAGGTCGTTGTTCGGAGAAGGAATGACGCCATCGCAAACGTCCCCCCCTTTTGTGCCCCCGTGTTTAAACTTGGAAGCCTTTGTCCGTCCCTTTAGCATAACCAGCCTCTGAGCATGGACTATACAGTCCTGACCAAGCGGCGACTTCGTTGTGGGCGGGAAGCGAATAGAGTAGAAGCCGGATGGATGGATGAATACGGCTGAGCCCTCTGGATCGGGCGGTAGCTTACGCCACCTAGCCATTTTGTTTTACCAATAGCCGATAAACGAAGCCAGCGCCCGAACAAGGAGGCGGCCAATTTCAGAACTATTACGTTAAAACCTTTTGTTTTCTCAATCAAAAAAAAAAGGAAAAGAAAGGGGGGGGGGGGGGGTGTTTAAACGCGTTTTGATTGACATTTTCCATCTCTTTCAGAAATGAATAATAAACGTGTGCAGAAAAAACAAAACAATGCAGTACCGAGAAAAACAAGTCCCCACAGAAAAAGAAGGAGGATATATACTAACTTACTAATCCCATCGTACTAACTTCCGATATGACATGGATTAATCACATTAACACAATTTCTTCGGACACAGCAAGGACCCTTGGTTACATCCGGCGTTGCTTGAATGCTGCTCCTCCAAAGCTTAGGAAACTTGCATACGAAACCTTCATTCGACCAAAATTGGAATATGCATCTACAATATGGAATCCGCACCAAAATTACTTAATCACCCGACTGGAAGCAATTCAAAACCGAGCAACCCGCTACATTTTATCAAACTATGACTATAAAAACAGTGTCTCTGCCATGAAAACGAGCCTAAATTTACTAACTCTGGAGGTACGCCGCAAGGTTGCACGTCTTTGCTTACTCCATAAACTTTACCACTACCATCCCACTGTTCAAAGCTCATTCCTGCGCACTCCCGCACGGTCATCTCGTCGGCTCAATAACTCTTACAATTTTCAACGTATATCGGGTTCCAGTAATGCCTTTAACAAATCATTTCTCCCACTAACAATTGTGGACTGGAACAGTCTTCCAGAATCGCTCATTACAATAACTGACCCTGTGGTTTTCAAAAGCTCCATCATGTCGTATTTTTCCACACCAAGTTAAGTGTTTTAGCTACGTTGCATGAGAGTGCGTTGTTATGCAATTTTAGCTACGTTGCATGAGTGTGCGTTGTTATGTAATTTTTATATTGTTGTTTTTTTTCATTTCTTGTATAATTTCTTGTGTTGCCCCCTCCTTATGTAATGTCCTCGACAGAGGACCCTTAAGGATTAATAAATGAATGAATGAAATATAGCTTTTTATTAAACGTTTTCAAACTCTGTTCGGTGCAACATGAACCGTATGAATAAAATCCCGAAATATCAAAACTAAAAAAAAACAAGAAAAAGATTAAATTTTTAATGAAAAAAAAAAGTTTTAGCGGAACTTGTGAATAACATATGAAGCCGATCGAATTGCATTAGCTGCCAATAATAGACGCAACATATTTTTTTTTTTTCATCAAACATTTCCGAAATTTTGTTTCGAGCTTTCTAATGCGCCGGATGCCGTCACGCCCCCTGCAAGAACGACGATGGCTTCCCACAATATTGTGGCATAAAATAACAGATCACAGTGATACTCAGCTCATTGACGAGTAGCCGGCGCCCCTTTACCATTACAACTCCATGGTTAAGTAGAAAGGCCGAAACGCTAAGCATAATGGAGTTCCTCAGTGTTCGTGGAAACATTTCGAGATAGAACACCTTTCCCATTACATCTAAAGCTGAGGGGAAAAAAAATGAAAGATGTTTACAAATCTCTGTAATGCGAAAGTAGAGCGCAGCTTTTGAGGAGGAGGAGGGGAGGGGACGGAGGGGAAGGTAAGTCCCTCCCCCTCCTCCTCTTCCTCCTCTCTTCGCTCTCTCCTCCGGCCGATGAATTTGTTCATAAGTGACGTGGCACCAAGTCGTGACGTCATTTTCTCTGCTAAATTTAGCGGGCAAACTGATTTGGTGTAGACGAGTCACGTGACGTCATTTTCCTCGCTAACTTTAGTGGCGAAACGTCCCATAATGCAACCTGCGCGGTTACGCCGACGCCGCTCAACCCGGAAACGGGCGCCTAAGAGCTGCGCTCTAAAAAAAAAAAAAAGGGGGGGGGGGGGGTTACCGAAGAAACAGAGGACTGAACTGAAGACGGCGACTGCCTTAGTTGGTGAGCCTAAGTATAAGTGTTTCCAACTGCTCGATCGGAGTCGCCTGGTGTGCGGGCCGCGTTTGCAATGCAAGGTGCGTGGACGAGCCGAAAGCGACGATCGTCTTTGGTCAACATCTCCCGACCGCTATCCTCTTCACCACGCGGAAACGCACGCACGCGTGCGTGCACCAAATGTGCGCAGAAGGAAACGTTGGCAGCAGGCCATTAAATTGCAAGATATCTCTTCCACGGTTTCTACTTCTCATTCTCTCACATCTAGGCTTGCTATCTAGCCTTAGTAAAAAAGACTTGCGAGTGTACAGGCGAGCTGAAAATTGTTATAATGGGAAAGCACTAACTGGTCCCATGGAGCGAATCCGCGTTATCGGCTTTTGAAGCCGCGAAAAACGGCACCTAAATTCCCCTGTCTCAAGGAGCGAAGCGTGTAGTCTGTGGCAGCGAAACAATAAATAAATTCCCATTGGCTGCGACGTGTCCTATTAGATGCTTCGTCAATGAAGCCGCCGGGGCCGCTCAAGGTCAAAACTTTTCGTCAAAGCTGTATTTCACAGGACGGTTTTTTCTTGTAAAATTACAAAGCGTAGCTCCGTTTCTGTCAAACAATAGGGCCCAAAAACTTGCCAGGGTCAATGGCAGGCGGCGACGAAGACGACAAAGTTGACTGGCGGGGCGCGTTTGGCGCTCGTATTGATAGATGGCGCTACCTCCTTATCAGGACTGCACGCAACCAGCCTGGTTTATTAAAATGAACATAATATTTTATAAAGTCACTTTGGTTTAAAAAATTGATGCGGACAATAAAAGCAAAACTTTAAGCTAAAAAAAAAAAAGACGCGTTGGCGTAACGACGGCGCTTTTGCTGCAAACTAATTTCGTCTGCGTATCGTCTGCTTTCTTTCGCTGGTCGGCTACACCCTCGGACGCTGCTCCAGACGCCATCTATCAATACGCGCGCCAAAAGCGCCCCGCAACTCGTCTCCGCCGCTGTCCGCCGTTGACCAGGGCAAGTTTTTTGGCCCTATTTCTTACAGAAAGGGAGCTACGCTTTCAAATTTTACAAGAAAAAACCGACCTGTGAAATACATCTTCGACGAAAAGTGTAGATTGCTTCGTGCAGGCTCCGATTTTTACGGTCCATTTTAGATCGAGCCTGGTGACTTGGGACACCCTATAGTTTGGCGGTGGAAGCGATCGGGAGAAGGTTAGCCGACTCACCGTTGACCGCATGACTGTTGCCGCGCTCGCTGGTCGACGGAAAGTTGAACGAGGCGCTCCTGGGAATGGCCACAACTTTGGGTGTCGGGGAGGACGCGGACACCGGGTCCATCAGGGGACTGGTCTCGGGGCAGACGGAGGGGCCCCCATTGGGGGACTCCGGGGGCGTCGGGGACCGGTCCAGCCCCTCCCAACTGCACAAACCCCCAACACATGGCCGATCGTCAAGAACGAAACTCCGACCGCGCTGAACAACAACAAAAGAAAAAAAAAAGAGAAAACCCTGAAGTCAGAGTTGCACTGCTCATACGCCATACAAAAGACACGGTGTTCCGCGAAACACGCCTCAAGTATCTTGGAGGCACGTTTGCTTCGTACTTATGTATGATTCTAAAATGTTCGCAGACAGTGTTTGTATAACCAATGTGACCGTCATACAAGGAACAAACATGCCTCAGACAATGTCTGCGGTCTGTCTTCCAGCAGTGCGACCCCAGCTGCTGCTTGAGAGTTCATTGCCAGTTTTCGCTTGACGCGTCGAGAAAAAAAAAAAAAAGTGTTAAAAAATTTCAGCACTTTACGTGCTTGCCGCGAGATATAAATCGCATCATTTAGGGAGAAAGAAGAAGAAGAAAAAATACAGAGATCTAGAGAGAGACAGAAACACTCTGGAACTGGCAACCTTGTTACGCAATATGGCATTCGCGAAACCCCGCGGGGGGACGCAGAACTCAAAACGAGAATCTGGAAAAAATGAAAGCACTTTTTATTTTTTTCTATGTTCCACCATCCCACATCGGTCGGGCGTCCCTTTTTCCAACCGAAGTTCAAGCACTCACTCACCCGCGGGCAATGTATACAATAATCCGCTTCCCCTTACGGTGGACCGCAGCGGACGCTACGAGCCAATCAAATGCCGTGCGAGTGTCCCACGTGACCTTCGGGAGAAACACAGCGACACGCGTAGTCGGGTGATGCGTTTACAACGCTGGGATTGGCTGGGGTAGCTCGTACCGTCCGCTGCGGTCCATCGTACGGTGAAACGCGAGTGGAAGGGACTCCCTCAGGGCCCTATGTTCCTGGAAGTAAGACCACACGCTCTCCTGGTCCTTGGCACAACAAACGGTCTATCGAGGGTCGGAGCGGGCGTCGGAAAGGGAAACGGAGGCAGACAAGTAGAGCAGACAACATAAAAAAGAAAGAAAGAAAGAAAGAAATGAGCCCCGTTGGTTCTGAGAACGACACTGTTAGCATTTGACGGTTCCCTCCAGGCAGAAAACTTCCAGTAGTTTCCTTTGCGCAGACTGCGCTCCTTGCTCCCGGGAAGTGCCCCTCCCGGCCACTAGGGGGGGGGGGGGGGGGGGGGGGGGGGGTTCTAACGTGCTCTAACGGCACGGGGAGTAAAGAAACCCTTTGTAGGGGAGGGTGGGCCCGGTTCAAAAGCAATTTAGTCTCGTTTTTTTTTTTTTCGGTGTGTAATGTTTTTGTTGTATTTTTGCCCAAGCAGCGCAGAAAGGAATGTGGTGATAATTCTTAAGTGTGCTTCCTTCTTTTTTTCTTTTTTTTAAATATGACTTTTTTAGCTTTATACTTATATATATATATATTTTTTTAGAGTGGGGGCTTCAAGAGCCCCGACCAAGACGATGTGCTCTGGTTTGTTTGCTTTTGTCTAGTTTCTTTTTTCGCGGGGGAGAAAATAATAAATCCCCCCCCCCCCCCCCTCCAAAAAAAAAGATAGATTTTTTGGCATTCTTAGGGCATACTTGCTGTTTGAGGGAACTTCAAGGATGGCTACAGGGGCAAAGAAATACGCTGTCGCCAATAGACAGGCAAGAGCAGAGGCGTCGTCAACGCACATACCAGCTTTTCTCGTGCCTGCGTGCTAGAGGTAAGTGTGCGCGGAATCGCGCGATTAGCATGCACACGTCCAGGGGCGAGGGAAAAAGATACGATACAACGATGCTGCCACCCCGTCCCAAGAAATTCCATCGGATGGCGGGTCGAAAGAAAATTCGCGAAAGACGGGATTTGCGCCCCCGTCTTCTAGTGCCCAAACCGTCGTCGCCCCCCAGCCATGGAATACGCCCCGTCGTGTCGCAAAATGGCGGTCTTTATGCACCAATTTAATGTATGAAACCACAGGTGCGTTCACACGGCAGCCATTACGAAGACGCCGATCATTTGAGTCGGTGCATGCAGCACCGAAACAATTAACGATAACAGTGTTTAGAAGGTAAGTACGTTGGTAAAGTTACACGTTACTGAAAAAAAAAAAAAAGTAAACAAAACGAAAGATTTGTTGTGTCCGTCCCCGTGTTTATTATTTCGATAACGTGAACTATAACACGCTTTAAGAAGAAAAAAAAAAAAAACTGAGAAATTTTGGTAAGCCTCGCGAGGAAGATTATCTTTTACTACTGACACGGACATGATCAGAAGGGCCGGGTGGTCTTTCGATCGTACCGTCTCTTCCAGTCTGAGCTTCCTATCTTCAATAACACTTTGGCAAATCGTGAGCTTCGAGCGCGGACGCGCAACCAGAGCACGGTGGAAGGCAACGAGCACGTGCTGGAAGCCGGGCCTTTGACAGAGACGCGCTACCGCTAATAAATCGAGAGGTGAGGGGTTTCGCTATTAAAATAGGAACTTGATTAAAGATGAAGGTACCAGTATACATATTATTAGAAAGAACCGAAGCGGTAATATACAAAAAAGTAAAGTAAAAAATAAAATGCAAAAGTTTTATTGGATATTTATGTTTTAAACAAACTTTAAATATCAACCCAGATTCGTGCGAAAAAGGAAAAAAAGGGGCCGGAGTGGGTAGGCGGGCGGGTGGGTAGGGCAGGGGAGGGGGGTTCCATTAGTGAAGCATAACAATTTCAAATCAGATGCCTCATTTACATTTCCTCCACTTGAAGAAATCCTTCCACATCCAGACATACTGCCACGCATTGGATCTCTAAATAATGGCAAAGAGTGAAAAAAAAAAAATCAAACCCCACTCTAAGAAAAATGAAGTTTCGCAGCAGGCTTCACCGACTACAAACTACGACTCTCCGCTACCAGGAAGCGACTGCAGAACTCACCGAAACCACCACCACCACCACCCGAGACGAACCCAAGAGGCTCCACCGACCACAATTTGGCACAGGAAGCCAAGCGCAGCTAAGACCCACCTCACGTACCATTTGCGCTTTTGCATGAGGCGCAACAGGGGACTCGCCGACATTGCGGATGCACTGTCCCCTCCTGGTATCGCAGTTCAACCGGACAACCGCAGAGGAGACCGCGGCCTCGAGCACAAGGAGCCGGCCGTGTCCGCCGCGATGATCAGCTCCTGGCGACAGCGTCCAACCGCCATCACAACCACAAGCAAAAATGGGCAACCGATGATTGAAGAAGAGTCAAAGCCGTGGGCCTCGGTCCAAGGCAGGAGGCGCGTAGCAGACGATCGCCGCCTGTCAATGGCACGCCTGATTGGGAGCTACGAGCCTGGCTCTTTTAATCTTTATCGGCGCTGCAGCGGTGTTTCCTCCTTCTCGCGGACGAACTTGACCGTGTAGATGCACACGAGTTTTCCTCCTCTCCCTTATTCTTGTCGTCGCCTATCGAGGCAGGCGTCGCAAAACAAGAACGAGCCAACTGGAACGAGTCCTCGAGGCTCTATCTCGCCTTCTGCCAAAACCGTAGGACGACGTCGCAGCAACAGGACAGAAGGACTCGGGCGATGAAAAGGCCGTCGGCAATATGCGATGTCGAAGATCCCACCGGTCTGTAATCTCGCGTTATTCCAAAACATGTACATCGCGGTGACGTGGGTGCTTCGAGAGAGAAAGTTGGTTGGGTAGGTGGTGCGGTGAGTGATCGCTACATGAGCGAAATTGGTCATCGGGATCCCTTTCGCGCACGTCTACGAAGATTCTTCAAGGGGTGGAGTCCTGTCATGGTTGGCAGTGACGTGGGCCGCGTTGCGTGATCCGTAAGCTGTAATCACACATGGCTTGAAGCGACAGGTACAGACCGGTCCGGTTGTACGTGCGCGTTTGATCGGTATGTGTCACATTTCGTTCGCACAATGCCGGACCGTCGAGTATTGTAAAGAGCTGAATTGGCCGGAAGGATGTCTTTTGTAAAAAGGAATATGCGGATGCAGTCAAATCTTTCTAGAGACAGACAGTCACATGATGCGTGTCTGGTTGAAAGCGGGCAAACGCACAGGCGCGCGAGGGATCACGATACGTTGCTATGTACATGAGTGAAGCCTGAGCATAAATTAGCTGCCAACAATTTTCAGACGCGATTCAGATACAATAAGACAAACTTGCCCGATTTAAAAGACCCCGAAAATGCACGTACGCACCTGGGAAATCAACACTTTTATTGGGTTTGTCAATTCGGATTACGTCATCCAAACACGTGCTCTTTACAGTAGACGAGTTACAGGTTAAAAGCAGGACAACCTTTTTTAAGTAGAGCACACGCTGGAGAGGAGGATACCACCAATCATGGCGAGAAGGGGAGTGGCAAGGGCCTGCCGCCTGTCCTACTTTTCTTCACCTGCAACAGACTACAACGCCATCTTTCCCTCCACCGCCACAGATTCACGGAAGATGTCCGTAAGGATCTTCTTTCAGCTGCACAAAATATTTGCGGTCGTCGGGCATCGATATCTATCCATCTATGTACTCGTCGAAAAGAGCGTTGCAAGCAAGATGCGAGTCGCCAAGTTTGAAACGCACTTGGACACCAAACGCACTTGGGCATCATTTACCATGCGACCCGTAATCGAAGGCAGTGAGAACACTCGTTCAATCTCGAGTATCGCCCCTAGAGTCCAATTGCCACCAATAGGGCTCATCCTGCGGGTGCAGCAAATGGTCGGGAACGTGCGCGAGAATAAGGACGCCGCGCGACGCAAATCAACTGGAGTGTTCCTTTTTTTTTTCTTTTTTTAAAAGCGACATCTAGGCGTCGCTGTGTACTTTTTTTTTAACCTTCACTTAAAGAAGGGCACACAGTCGTATGTAGCGATTCAATGACTGCCTGTAGACCTCCGTGTAGGGAGGCAATATATTTTATCGAGCCTAACTGAATCGATGATCTGGATTCTGGAGGATGGTTCCCCCGAAACAATCAAGTCGTTCTTTGGGATGACTGATAAAGATACCCATGGAGAGTGGTTCCGAGCAATAATGGGCTTAATTTTTATGATTAACTATTATAAGCTTACACACGTGGATGACCATAAGCAAGATCCCCGTGGGTTCCTAGATTTCTATTACTGGAGCTATCCAAGCAGTGGCTTACAACAGAGGAATGTCTAATTATCTTGGCCCTATTCCACACGTTCATCATTTTGAGTCCGATCTCCAACTCGGGTGCATGTCTTCTGATAACCGCTTCTTTGTTGCACTATACAGAAGGGCTGGAGGGTCCAGCATGGGGCTGGAGGTTCGATAGGGCTCATATTATGTAGCAACACACGATACAAACAGGGAGAACCAACAATGCAGTATAACATAGTTATGAAATCTGCACGTATTATAACCTAAATATTTAGGCCCTTGTCTTTTTTAGTCAATAGTAGGTGCATGATATAACCAGTATAACCCTATAGTCAAAGTGGGGCATTGCGAAACATTTCTTGAACTGCCGGCTGTCGACAAGCTGAAGTGCCCTGTCCTTGAAACGAGAGCCCAACTCTCATCAACCGAACAGGGCCAAGCGTCACGACGACAAAATATAGACAAACCCCCCAAATAACACACACACAGACCGACCGGCACCGGGTATACCCGCATGGCTCTAAGGGGGCGGCCTGCTTCAAAGAGCCCTCCGTCTCTGCTCTCCCGCATCGGTCGGTTCACCAGAGTGGCCTGGGAACAGGAAGACCACAGAGAGTTCCTCGGCGCAGAGGACACAGGGAAGGAAGGCATCCTGGAAGGGAGACCAGAACGCTGCCCGTATCCAGTTACGCAGAGGAGCCCGCTATACCAACGGGGTTTCACCTCACGATGGACCACAGGGAACGCTACGAGCCTTCGAAGCCAATCCAATGCTGCGGTTCATCCTAAGGTGAAACGGAGTGCTACCGTTCCGCTAGATTGGAACTCCAGGGTAGCGCGCATCTGGGCTAGGGGGAGAGGGTAGTAGAAGCTATAGGAAGCAGACGAGGGACGAACCCCACCGGAAACTCTCGTTGACAGTGCGTCTTCCTGTCAGGGATCGGCGATCTGTCTGTCTGCGGGGGCCATCGCGGATGGGCGGTCACCAACCATTGCGCGTCTGCATTCTGGAGCGTTGCTTGCTGCTTTGCTGTTCGAATTTTTGGCGGTTGCGGGGTGGATCCCGCTGACAGGCCGTCGAAAGAGAGGCGTCTTGTTTTGCCAGCAAAGTATAGTTCAGCGAATGCGGCGACTCGTTTCAATATCCGCGGTCGACCCTTTGAATGTCGTTTTGTTTTTGTCACAGTCGTTGCAGGAGACGTATTGGGACGATGAAGACACGTGGCCAACTGAAGACAAAACGCGGCGCTTGTTTATTCATCTATTTCTCTATTCCCACTCTCGTGTCGAGCGAGTGTCAGCTAACGGTTTCTTCAAGCTCCGACGTCAAACTACAGTCGAGAGAAGCATACTAGCTACTGCCACATTTTGCGCATTTAGTGTTTCCGGTATTCACAAATACAAAGATAGAAGTACTCAAATTATAACTTCGATAAAAATATGTAAAAAAAAACCAAAAAAACAAAAACAAATAGGGACCGAAAATTCAGTCACATTCTGCCGCTTACATATTTATGTTTCCAGGTACCACGTGGACGACAGACGCGGGTGGGCTTTTGCTACCCGATAGGCCAAGATAACTACAAGCGAAGGCTTGCATCACGCAAAGATGTCGCAAGAGGACGATCTCCCGATAAAAAAAGCAGTCCAAAACATCAAGCATCAAATAGCTCTCTGCCCTAAGCGGAATTACTTCCCTGAAAGATAATTTCTTCGGCACCCTGGCCAATTACGAGTACATTTCTGTTTAGTTTGTTTTTCGAAACAGCACGTCTATTAAGGGTTTCTCGTTTAGAAAGTGCCCGTCAAGACTGTGGCGCTTCGCCAAGCATCCTTACGCCCACCCTCCAACCTGACGACGGACTCGTCATGCACGTTTCGCCTTCTGCTTTCGTGCATGCGCTCATCGATGAATTTTAACTCCGTTCCGCAACGCAAATAAATCAATTTGGACGCTTCGCTTATTAATCGACTTCTGCTGCAGGTGTTACAGCGTAAGAAAACCAGGGCGTGGTTTACTGCGCTTTCTGTTCACGACTGGTTCATCGACGTTCGTTTCGGCAAAAGCTGCAATCTCTTTGCGCAGCGCTAATAAAATGTCCGGGACTTGCAACGGCCTGCTCTTCTTAAACTGCCAATGACCATATAGTAAGCGCCACAAGAGGCCGGTCGACATACTTAACCTTCCGGTTTGTTATTCAAGTATAGATAGATATTAGCTATTTAACAGTAGCTAGGTGGCGCAAGTCACCGTCCTATCCAAAGGGTTCACCGTATTCATCCATCCATCCCATCCATCCATATTCGTGTCACCAGTGGCCGGATGACATTAGGTGGCTGTTACTGTTGAATACAGCGTCCGTAACGCTACTAACAATGGCCGCGGGTCAGGCGATCTTGTATAGTTGCGCAGGAAGAAGTTGGCTATGCTAACATCTAAAAGGATAATAGCGCTATATACATCGTTTCAACGGCGCCCCTTCGCAAAATCCTGGGATTTTTCATCCCGCGAAAAATACCGTGGCACACGTGGCAGTCCGGCCCATAGAGGGAAAAAAATAAAACAAAAACAAATCTAACACAAGTAGCCTGTCGCCCGTATACCTAGTCTAAAAACGACGCAGAACGCAGCTTTTCGCGGTTTTCCTGCCGTCGGGATTCGATGAGGGGCGAAACGGCAGACCGTTCCAGCGCATCGAACGCAGCACGAGCCCAGAAACTGCCATATGGGGTATAAACGTCGAAGATGAAAGAAACAGGGCACAAAGAAAGGCAAACTATTCCGGTCTTCTGGACGGCGCAGCCACGTCGTCTCCCCAGCTGAACCATCCCGCGAAGCTAAACACCGCCCGCAAACCGTTCGGGGGTTTAGCTAAAGATGGCCCGATATATCCCAATGCCGAAGGGGGCATCGAACGGTACTGGTGGGGGGAGGGGGGGGGATTACAAAGGCGAGCGCCTCTCTTTGTCGAACCTAAAAACCTCGAACCAGCTTTGGTCCAAGCTGGAAGCTTACGAAAATATACGGCCCAAGCGAGACTTTCGGCCCTTCATATATACGAGAACCTTTTCTGCGTGTTATTTTTTTCTCTTGACGATGCTTTCAGTCTGCTTTCCTTCTTCGAAAAGATGTTATAATGTTTACGGTTAGGAAGAAGAGGAAGTGCACCTTTAGAGATAACTTTTACAACGTGCTCTTCATCGCAGCTCTTTATACGATCTCCCAAAAAGCTATAATCAGGATGTTTTCATCAACTATTCAAATGTAGAAGGAAGTATCAGAGAATCAATAAGGAATGAGACGCAATTAAAGCGTAAACCTGTTAGTCTTGAGGCGAAAAGCTGTAAGCTGCAATGCCGCGTGATTCTTTCGCGCTTGGTTGTCTAACTTTCAGCCAATTTACAGTTGCGAAGGCACAAAGCACGTCATAGTAGTAATGGTTTCTGTTGTGTTCACCCAGTTTCGATTTCCACTTCATCTTCATCAGTGTTGTAAACATTTTGATGCTATCATTATTCTTCTCTTCTTCATCTTTCTTTTCTTCTATTGGCTCTATCTAATAAAAAAAAACAATCTATCAGAACGCTCGGACCAGACTGGTCGCTCACTGAACAGTGTCCCCGTAGCCCGGGACACCACAGTTTCATCACGGCCGTTAAAGGTAATGATATATAATAGGACTGAGTATTGAATTCTAACTAAAAATGATCGCGATTATTTTGCTCGTCGCCGGCCTCCGTTATTGGTTTTCAGCATTTTTGCGTTTCAGCAAACCACCCGTGAGCGAGCTCATAAACCAGCGTGCAGACGACGGACAGGTTGGTACAGGACATGGAAAATACACGGCATCCCGATTTTTCTTTAATTTTAATATTTCACCATCCCAAAATTGAGTTAAAAAAAAAAATAGACATGGGTTTTCTGGCGAAACGTAAACGTTCACGTGCCCAATTTCCGGTATGTACGTTTGGAATTCTAATTTTGCAAGGCGTGCCAAATGTGTTAGTCCTTGCCTAGTTCAGAGTCATCAACCGACGCACGCGCGTCAAACGAATGATTAGCGAAGCACGCTTAAACTGTCGAGCACCATGCGGAATCAAATCGCACACTATCTGGATGGGCGTTCCGCCCGGATTCGAGTAAAAAAAGGCCGCGATTTTCCGAGACGGACAACAGGAGGGGCATCGTAGCAACTCTTTGTTATCAGCCTGATAAGCGATGCTCCTTTAGGAGACACAATCGCGTCGCGTCGAGAAAAGGGGCCGGAGGTCACTGGAATCGTATATAGCGCCGAACTCTGACCTACGCATTTATCGCTGACGTGCGAAGATACTATATCCCAAGAAAGTCGTTTTCTTCGCCTTCCTCCCGAAGGAGAATCGTGCGTGTCTTTCTGAAGCGACCCTGTCGGCCTTTCGTGCAGGGAGGTTCGGGACAGTGCGATTCTCGTGAAATGGCGCTCACTTTATGGCTGTCTGCAATGTCGGACAAAAGTGAAAGGGCATTAAGGTGCCGATATGACTGTGTGGTGGAGAGAAACAGATAGAGAGAGCGACAAAGAAAAAGGATGTAAAACGAAAGACGTAGAAGAAAAGAGGAGAAATTATCACATGGATGGTTGGATCCGGAAGTTTGTAAAACCTTCATCGCTTGGGCAAATTAAGAATTTTCGAAGTTTCTAAAAATGGAGTTAAGAAGTTCACAAGTTCAAACTTCAAAACTCGCCCAATCTGTAAAAACCAGTTCGAGTAACTATAGTCGAGCCATTTCTTCCGTTCGCCGAAATCGGCGTTTTCATTCAACACGTCTCTAAAGAGAAAATTGCGGAATAAATTTACGGTGGCAAGATGCTCATTTTTACGGAACTGAGGACATGACAGCAACGCCAGAAAAATAGAAGAAACATAAAGGGCAACAAATAAACGTAGCAAAAGACAAATCAACAACGTCATTATTATTATTTTTTTTACCTTGTGTGTCAATTATTACTGCTGCCGATTATGCACATAATCAACATGCCGCGTGCCGCACAAACCACGTGACTGCTATCTTCTCTCCCCTGAACAATGTTTGCATGTCTGTACACCTGGACGAATAGGAATCTCGTGGGCACCGGCGAGCCGAAATTGATTCCATACCGCAACCTATAAAAAACTGAAGCGTCCCAAAAACGCAAGTTCGGACACATCAAGTCGGATCTTCCATAGACCTGTAGCTCTCAAGTTTCGAGTAGCGCTCCTGGCGAGGAAAATAGACTATTCTTAGGTCGTGTTTCAGATACTTGCTTCCACGTTACTTATGAACGCTAAGAAAAAGAAAAAGAAAAGAGCAAAAAGGTTGACAGAACTTTACTCGTACCTTATTAATAGGAAAACCGCAAGTTGTCGTGTCCGTTATTTTTTTATTTTTTTTTTCAAACGCTTTGTTAGTTTTTTGTACTTCGTTCCACTGAAGTCCAGGAGCAAACTCGATGGGGCCAATCAAACCGCCCCAAAAGCGAAACGATATGGTGTTCGTTGTGTTTCTTTCTTTATGCCTACCTTGCTATATATCATCGCTCAACCAATCATGTAGAGGGCAGACATGATTTGCGCGTCTAGTATGTGTGTTTGTGGTTGTACCCCGCGCTCTCTCCTTCTCTCCCTCCGCTTCAATGGTCGGTCCTATCACCCCTTTCCACCTTAGCAGAGTTGGACGCTGGAGAGCTGGAGAAGAGGCCACTTTCTCTCCAGCGATAATACTTAAAAAAAAAACAAGCGAGCTGGTGATGATTCATGGTAATAAAACCCGAGACTCAGGAACACAGAAGGGGGCGTTGTGTTGTGTTCGTCCCCTTCTGTGTTCCCGAGTTTCGGGTTTTATTACCACTAATTCCTCTCCAGGTTCGCTCTGCTAGAGGAGAGAGAGGTGAGAGGGGCTTCCACTTTACTCCTGTCAACAACCATACCCGTTTAGACATTTCCCCTTCCGAGAAATCCCAAAGAAATCGCCGATATAGGGAGGGGGGGGGGGGGGGGGGTTGTCTCGAGCATATACGTCTCAGCAAACAAAGACCATCGAGGCCTCGCGATAATGCGAGCAAGGCCACGCCGAGGACTGCCCTCGCGATACTGCGCCGTCCTCTCAAGAACCCTTTGTCGACGAATGCAGCGTCAGAACAGGGCCATAGTTGGCACGTCGTCGCAGACCTGTGTTCACGACGTTCGTTTATCGACGAGATAGCATCGCCTTCTTGACGGGATGGGCACTACAGCCGGCTATCTCGAGCCAGCGGAGACGCAGTACGCGGGAAAAGGTCGGGCGATCAAAACAGCGAGCTGGCTATCACCTCAACACGTTTTGGGCATAGTTCTTACGTCGCGCGAAGATTGCAAAATTGAGTTATCAATAAAAAATAAATAAAAAAAAACATTTTTTGTTCGCTTTGAAAGTTCGCAGTTTAATGACATACTAAATAATTATACGTCGAATCCAGACACAGCCGACGCTACAAGGTAATGTGGCCCATCAAGCCGCATCAAAAACGCAAGTCAATAGGCGTATGATTGGTTCAGCGACGATAGAACACGCACAGAAGCATGACGAACACCAGGATGGTACGGTTTTGACGATGTCTGATTGGTTGTCTCGTCAGCTCGTAGCGTCGGCTGCGCCAGGACTTAAGGCGAAACGAAATATAAGAATTCATTTTAAATGCACACAGAACAAGTAACTTAATTCACCACGTACTGGGATCAGACCGGGACGTAGCAGCTAAGCTGTCCCAAACAGTCGGACTTGTACATCGTAATCCACATATACTGCCACAAAATATTATGATTTTAGTTTATAATAGCTTGTTTTCATCTAGGCTCCCCTACTGTCATTTAGTCTGGGCATCCACAACTCAAACAAATCTACATAATATACCATTTCTTGCAAAAACAGTTTATAAGAGTTGTTGAAAATATTCCGTCTTACTCTTACACGCATGAGTTGTTCGTAAAATATAGTGTATTACAAATGCAAAAAAATGTACGATTATCGGCTTTCTAAAGCTTTAAAACAAGAGGTTAAAACTAAATCGTCGTTTTTAAAAACGACTAGCTAACTTACAATGTAATATTACAGCCTACACAACGCGCCATAGTGAGCCTTAAAAAGTTAGCACTCACACAGCAATCTACGGGCAAGATACGTTGAAAACCAAACTACCAAGATTACTAAATAGATTAGCTGCCGAAAATGTCGAGCTTTTAGATATTACGTTCAAAGCATTGCGTTGATCTTTCAGCCCCCAGACGACATTTCTTATGTAAGAAACAATGCAGTGTAATATTATTAAACCTCGAGAGTTGTTGTGCGTGTACGTGATCTTGTTTTTTCTTGTTAATGCCTTTCAAGATATCCTTCGATTGGTTGTGACGTAATTTGACTGTGTACATTGTTGCTTCTCTTTATTCTCTTTACATTGTTTTCTGTTAATGCTGTAAGCTGTATGTCATGTTGATTGTTTTTTTGTGTTTTTTTTTTGTGCTGCATAAACGCCAATGTGGGGGCCTTTGGCTTTGTCAAGCTGGCCTTGTGACAGCTTTTTCCACAAACCTCCACTCTCCTGTACGCTTGTACTTCATGTAAAATTTAAAAAAACAAAACAAAAACAGAAACTAGTATTTACGAAGAAATTTAAAAAAAAATTCCACATACAGACGACGCTCAGCGGCGGAAGCTCGAAGTGCGATCGACACCCGGGGCGGAGTTGTGCTACCTCTCCTGTCTATTGCGCGGTTCATCTCATGGGCAATCCCGATGGTAGATTTTGGAGCGACCCATAAGCGCTTCATGCTCGGGTCTTCGGAGCAATAAATGCTAGCGCGCGTTTGCATGCGCAAGAACATAAAAAAGTGCTTTAAACCCACTCGAAATTCACTAAAAGTATTCCCCATGAGCCGCAAAAATGATTTAAAAAATAACGAAGAAAAAAAGTAAGCTTCAGAGCACCAATTATAGTTCAAGGTTTCGCCGCTGCGTGAGGAGGAGCTGCGAATTCGCAAACTTTTCTAGAAAAAAGTAAATAAAGAAAAGCCCATTTAGCAGCACTCCGCTTGGTACCAACTGTCTGTCCGGGCGTCCTCCCAGTGTCTACCTGGAAGAGTGAATTTGAATGCATATATTCCCTCTTGAAGGGAATTAAATTTTACAACCTTTTCTACCTGACTTATGCATATGCCTCCACCATGTTTGGCCTGGATAACGTAAGTACATAAAGAAAGAAGCCCCAGGGGCGGTTTGCTGGTGAATGCGGTTAAAATAACCGCAAGGGGGACAGTGAGGTCAGGTGACCGGCTCCGTGGAGAAAAAGAACCATAGCGTTCCAGTCGATTCCGCTCAGCAGACGTAAACATGCCTTTCGTTTGCCTTAATCCTATAGTTAACACGACCTTCTCTAGAAACAAATTTACCTGCCGCTCCTAGCCTCTTCACTTAGTTCACCCTCGTTGTGCGCGCAAAATTGAACTTGAATGATCGAAGCGAAGATGGATTTATGTCAGCCATTTGCCTCGAATACCTTTGATTTCTTGTCCCGGCGTATTCGCCCACGTGACCTATTTTAACCACCGGAAGGGATAGTTGCATGCACCAGAAAATCGGCCCAGAGTTATGTCGGTTACGAGTCAAATCAGTTTATATCAAAAATGACGTTCTAAGCCACGGCTCCGAAACACTTCCTTTTGTTTCCCTTTCCTTACAGTACCCTCATCATCATCATCAGTTTACATCACTTCTTTCAGCCGGACTCTTGAATCTCTGCGTTGCCTTGTTGTCCGTTGGTGTTGTAATCTTTCCGTGTTTTTATGACAGCATACTGACCGCACTAAGGCGTCTATGCAGCGACACTCGTAAAGGTTCACGCACTTACGTTTCACTAGGACCGACCGCACTACAGCCGGTTCTTAAGGCGCTGGTGAGTGCTTCACGACAGGCTACGCAGCTGGTTGTAAGCGGTCACGGGCGGCTTAGACACGGTCGTACGTTGCGTTTACCTTAACAAGAAAATACACAACAGGGACAACAGCCAATGCGACGAGAAGTCAGCCTTGTATAGATTTGACCTTTTGTATCAGGTTTCGTAGCCGTCACTGACGCTTTTGGAGCAGAAGTCAACATCTGCTCGCTCATCCCTTGAAAAACAAAAGCAATTGCACAGCTAAATGGAGCACACAGCCTTCTTTTTAGAAATAAGACTCAGGTCAGAGTAGGTTCCATTTACAATGGATGTTACAATATTGCTTTTAAGTTAGGCATAGCGCTACACTTCAGTTGAGATGAAGCCTCTCTCTCACTTCCCCTGCTACACTCAATAGCATATTTAGCACAAAAAAAAAATGCCACTAAAGATTAGCATAATCTACTAAAACGTCTGTCGATAAAAATACGTTCCCCCAAGTTTCTGAAGCAGCCACACTCAAGATGCTAATATCATAAACTACAAAAAACAACCACCCACAAGCATTATGAAAACCTACAGTTGTACTTTGAAAGTGAAACTGCGTTTTAACGGCGTTGAAATCACTGGAGTCAAACTCGCTGCCTCTTTGATTGACTACTGCGCGCGAACTACCTTAACTGCCGCATTTATTCAAATATAAACTCGCGTTTATTTTTTTTTTCCTTTCTCGACAGAATTTTATAAAATTAGAGGTCAACCTAGAGTCCAGATTAAAGAAGGTCGACCTGTACTCAGCAAAATTTCCGAGTCAATCGCGCCCACCCATGCACTCCCCGAGGTCGGCCATTGCTCCTAGCACTCCGGTGCAAAGCGGTAAAACTCGACGCGAGCGGCTCAAGTAGCCACGGCACGGAGGCATGTGCCAGACATGATAATCAAGCGAACTCATCATGGATAAAAGTCCCTGGTTCTGTCTTATCACAGTAGCCGCCGTCCCAGTATTTTGCCAAATTTTCTCCCGACTTTTCGCTCCTCACATCGGCGACACGGTCGGAAAATTCAGACGATGACGGGGCCAGCGCGGTTGATGAGAGATCTCTAGACTTCGTTTCATCTACAACCAAAGAGCAGCCGACGCTTCGAGTCAATGGGACCCATCAAACGGCGCCAAAAGCGCGACACGATGGAGCTTGTCATCTTTCTGTACAGTGTTCTTTCATCGACTAAACCGATAAAGCGCCGGAAGTTCCCCGTGACTTGCGCTTTTAATATGTACGTTGGTGGTTGTATGTGTTCCAGTTTTCCACCGTGCCTTGACCCAAAATGAAACAAACTATGCGGTGAGTAGAGACGTTGTGAAATACATATTTATACCATTTTCTTTTCTTCATACTTCTCTAAATACTAGAATTGGCCTTTATTTTTATTTATTTTTTACTTCGTTTAAGTTTATCACGGGATAGGTGTGGCAAAATTCTTAGCAGAATCGCCATTTTCACTCAAGATATAGCAGTCTTTCGTTCATGGCGCAACTTGGCGCAAATTGCGCAGCACTTCATCACTCAAAGTATTTCAGCGCTGCACAGGATCATTACAAAGCCAGGGCGGAAAGACCTAGCGTCTTTTACGTGCAACACGCAGTAGTGATCCGTAAACAGTAAGAATGCACAGATATCGCAGCACGCTTCCATCGCAAAACCGGCAGGACTTAAGAATTAGGCACGTGTGGTCTGCAGAAAGCCGCAGGAGTTGCCATCCGGTCCCGGTCTAGACGCTCCGCAAGCACGTCTTATTAGAAAACACTACAGGAGACGATAGCTTATCTCGGAGCAGGTATACCTTTGAATATGCGTCTTCCAGCGTTGCTCTGATCGGCGAGAACCTGATCTAATCTGCTTCGAGAGGACCGTAGGGGGTGACCCGGGATGGCCGTTTCAGGAGTGTCTCGAAGCAGCACAACACGAGAGGCTGACAGGGACCTCTGGCTGGAACAAAGTGTACCGAGATACCACGTGCAAGGAAACGTCGAGAGCGCGGCTGAGCGGTTAAAGACCACCGATAGGCCGTTATCAGTGGCCTTGCGAACAGGGCTGGGCTTGAGCCAGAAACAACAGGGCGAGATTGCAACGAACCGAGCTGTGGAACTATGTATATAAACTATAGTTCGTTTTGTCATATGGCCCAGCGCAGTGGAAGGCACGAACACGGACAACCACGAGCACAGGTACTTAAAGCGAGGGCCACTGGGCCTTCCCTGTACATGATTGGTGTGGCGGCCATAGGACACGTATAGGAACATGATGAACACCATGACGCTGCGCTTTTGAGGCTGTCTGATTGGTCCAGTCGGCTGGTGGCGTTGGCTGAGCCCGGTCTTGGGGTGAAACGAAGTTACTGTGAACAGTAAGGGCATGCATGCGGTCAGCTTTGATATGAAAAGAGGAAGGGGAGGGTGCTAAAGAAACAGGATTGCCAGCAGACATACCGGCTTTTGTTTGAAGACAGGCTGAAATGAATTTCAGTTTAAAAATTTAGGAAAGGCGGCCGGTGTACACTCACACCAGGTTTTATATTTCATACAATGCAGCTATAGCTGCAGAGCTGCAGTTCTTTAGGCTTTGCCGGGCACCACGCCTTTATCTCTGCCCCCTAAGCGGTAAATCTATGGAAGAAATAAAGGGGAGGGGGGGGGGGGGAGAGGGACCACGAGCCAGTTACGAAATCGTGTGGCGTCCGAAATTGACCCCACGTCGTAACAATATACCACGTGGTTCCTCACCGGCCTGCGATTGGAGCTGGCCGACCATAGCTCTGCTAGATAACAGCCTCCTACAAGTAGCGACATTCTTTGAAGTGCCGACTCCGTGACGGTGTAGGCTTTAGGAAGCGAATGGCGGCGCACCGCAGAGGCATTGAACTGAAGGACGCCAGTTCGTTCCAGTGGAATGTGCTTTGTCATTTGTATTGGTTGTCGTCACTTGTAAAAAGAGGTATCAAGGGACTTTAGTTTGGACCAAGCGTTATCTAGGCAGATTATCCATTTTGCCGCACAAACCGATTAAACAGTCAACGAACTCATTGCGCCGATACGCGATAACGGAAGAAAAATGTACACGGAGCGTATGTTGCTCCCGCCTCCGCAGAGGGCAACATACGACATGCTTCCGACCATATGCGCTGTGAGCCTCCAACGTGAACCAGGCCTGCATCCTGGCGTCATCTCTCGCCATTGTTTTGAACTATTGAGGCCGTCCAAGGGGTTCAGGGAGCGATCAACCTTCACGTTTTTCGACAGTTTTTTTTTTTCGTTTTAATTGAAACGTTTAACAACGAAGTTTCGGAAATATGACAAGAAGCACCTAAAAAAAACTTTGAAATATAGCGAGTTTAAAGTCGGGATCACACCGAGCACACAAAAGACAGTCAGTATACAGATTCGAACACAAATCACTGCGCGATCCTTTAAAAACAAAAATTGTGTGTATGTTTATACAGCCTAGAACATGGTCTGCCTCAACGGGCGACGAGTGGTGTAGATATGCCCCATGGCAATGAGTTCAAGGAGAAAACTTGGCACGCGGCATTCGGACCACGGATATTGCGGTGACACGTGTTAGCAGATCGTCTGTTTGTATGACGTACGAGCAAAGTGACCCTGGCTTTAGGCGACTGGTTTTGGATCTGCGACGCGAATAATACGCGGCGCGGTGGCTGCCGCAAATCACTCGTGTTCAAGCCTATTCATCGTTTCTTTACGAGCCGAATCGAACGTCCGTGCATTCAAAACGAGCCATGGAAGCCGCCCCAGAGGTTGCAAAAGTTACCGCACCGCGGCGCCACCCGTCTTATAAAATGTTAGTGCTGAAGACCCATACATGACGCTCCGCGTCTCCCAGCCCAGTCTGCAATCCTCTATCAAAATAGCGTCCCTTTGCCATTCGCAAAAGATTGTGTTCCGACTTTCACGGTCACGAGATGAGAAAGTGTGCGCGATCTGTAAGTTGATGTATTTAGTTCGATCAAACTTTGGGACACAATGTGAGTGGCCTTTCGATGCTAACAAAGGCTTCACATTTAAGGTCTATTCGCACGATGCATCTTGTTGGCGAGTCTTGTGTCGCGAAACTAGGTTTCGGGAAAACAGATGCCTCCGTGTGAACGCGACGGACAAAGTGGCGCGCGCTCCTCGCCCCTGTAGCGAGATTTTGCAGAAACCTTACCGAGGCCCGTTCAGTCACCCGTAGAAGAAACGCGGACGCTGCCTATGGCCGCTCGGCATCGCTATGACGCCTGACCATCGATGTCCGAAATACTTCGAGGTCATCCGCCTGTTCTTTGACGTTCGCGGTCCTTTCCCCAGTTCGGCACGTCCACTACACTGAGTGAACAAGAACCGACGAAGTTGATCGAACGCGGTACCAAGCGCAGAGTTTCTCTTCACACTCTGTCTACTTCATATCATGTTGGTGCGAAACGCTCGATATCATTCCCGGTGCAGACGACAAGGCTTGTCGAAATTATCGCGAGTCAATATACGTAACAGGTTTCGCACGTCAAACTCTACGTGTGAACAGGCAGATTTCGCGAAATCTCTGTATCGCTAAACCGTTGCGCGTTGAAAAGATGCATAATGTGGATGATCCTGAAGTCCAATAGCTTCAAAAGTGCATCTTCAAAGCACTCATTGCGTTTGCTATACTACCGGCTAAACATATAACGCGTAAAAAAATCAGGATCATGGGGCATTAACTGTACGTGATTGGTCTAGCCAAGGCCCCTTCAACAGTTTTTACAGCGGAGCTGTTAAGGGCTAGTTTCCCCAGGATCGTATCCGGCAGCAAACAAATGATGACACAACACTCTGGACAGTTACCGCCACATATAAACGACGGCGGCAACCTTTCCACTCTGGCTTGCCGACTTGTGGCCGGCCATCACTTCATTCCCACCATAGTACAGTTTTGCTGGTCTTCCTTCTTCACCAAAGTGGAAAAGTCAGATGAAACGCTGCACAGAAATTTAACTGATTCACAACGATCGCCAGAATTAGTTTCTTGTTCTTTATGGACTTCTAACACCATGAATAACGAATGGGCACGATTTGTACCTTACAAAAATACTCCAGTGATTTCTTTTTAATTTTGTTTTAATGGTTGCTGTATTGCTTTAGAATTGGCTCGCCACACTGATAGACACGGCTGTACCAGTCTCCCAATTATTGCGTAAAAAAAAAAAAAGATAAAAAAATCGCGAAGTTATTTAATTTTTGTATTTCGTTATCAACGTGTTTCTCAAACCTAGAGCCCGTACTTGCAGCACTGGAGTGTGACGGCAAAAATGGTACCAAAGTGGGCAGTAAACCACGTTCCCAACTGATTACGAGACGTTTGATGGTGGGAAAAGAATGCTTAGAAGCCCATTCACCCAAAAACAAAAACAAAAAAACAAAAAAAAACGCTCAACATTTTTGTTTTAGACTACCTGCGCGACCTGAAGGTCTCTACCATACGTGACGTCACACCACAGGAGAGTGCGCGGAAATCCAAATGTTGGTTTCGACATCATCTTGATTCACGGTTTCCTCGATAGCTATTATGAATTTCGAGACAGTAACTAGCATATCGTGGAAACTAAAGTCCGGGTATACATAAAATTCCATCTGTTTGGGTAGATCAAAAAACAACCAGAACATGCCGCGTCCTTCTATCAACCGGCTCATGCGAGGATACCAATCGTTACGTCAGAATCACCGTACTCGACAAACACGAAATGTCACGAAAGAAAGAAAATACAGTTCCTTACGGGAAGTCATCGGACGAGCTATCACCTCCGCCCTCATCCATCCTTCGCAACAAGTCACCGAGAACTGAGCAAGAAAACCGGGAGCTCTGAGCGCAGAGTACAAGTGCTCATTGCCGTTTGTATACGTCACAACGTGTACGCAACAGCCTCTCGGCTAACACGACAGGCAAGCGCTACGGGCCTGTCAGTGGTGGTCACGTGTCAGCAACTCCTAATTTGAATGATGGATTTTGCATAAACGTACTTGCCAAACGTGTTTCTTTTTCCTTTTTTTCTCGCGGAACACGCGCGTTTGCGTCACGCGTAGTTGCCCTCGAACAAAGTGGGTCCCGTGACGGATCGGTTTCGCGGCGGTCGGCCCCTACACCAAAGCTTCCGAGGAGTGTGCCACGAGGGGCTGAACCTCCCGAGACGAGGAAACTGTGAATGAAGTCGTCACTGCGTTACGCTTACGTCACTGAGTTGGCTGGGAAGGCATTTAGCTGTCTGTCCTCCATTTTGGTAAACGGCAAAAGGGGTAAATACTCCGATTGGCTGCGATGCGGTCGCACAGCGCCTGTGAAGGATGGTAGCAGCCAAAACTCTCACTGTACAAGAAAAAAAAAAAAAGAAACGCGGAACAAAACTTTTTTTGTTGTTACTTTAATCCCAAAGGGCTGCAGTACTCTATCTCCGCATAAAGGCTCGTATATTTCCCGTTCAGTGGTGCGATCCACTGCATTGCAACTGCTTCTGGCCACTTACAACGAGGCTAGAGTAATTAGACAAGAGCAGAGCCGCTGGACGAGAGAAGACACTGGTGCCACATATCGGGCAGAATACCTCCAATCTGCGCATATCTTACGCATCATTTTTTCACCGTGAGCTTGAGATAATTCTGGCAATTTTATGAAGCCATAACTTGTCATAGAAAACGCGTAGCTTCGATCTCGCAAATACTGCAGAGTCTGCGGTCTAGTTATACGCATATTTTAAGTCCCTCAGGGCTGCCTGATAGATGGCGCTAGTGTACTCTTTCGTGGCAAGCGGTTGCGACATAGTTGATCACACTCGAAAGCAAATGTGTGAACACTCCAGTGATTTTTTTATGATCGCTGATTTGCCTCAAAATTGGCTCAACACACTGATAAACACGGCTGTACCAGTCCTCCAGATATTGAGTAAAAAATAAAATTGCGAAGTTGTTGCATTTTTTTTTAATTTTCATTCTCATCGTGTTTCTTAAAACGAAAGCCCCTACTGGCAACACTGACGTGTGACGACAGAAATGGTACAAAGTGAGCAGTAAACCACGTTCCCATCTGTTTTCGAGACGTTGGATGGTGAGAAAAAAATGCTTGGAAAATCTTTCACTGGGAAGCACAAAAAAAAAAAAAAAGAAACGCTCAGATCGCGCGGGTAGTTTAAGACTACCCGCGCGATCTCTACAGATCTGTACCATCTGTGACGTCCCACCACTGGAGAGCGCACGGAAATTTGATGTTGGTTTCAGCATTACCTACATTTACGATTTTCTCAATAGCTGTTTTAAATTTCGAGGCCATAAATAGCGTACAGGGGCCCTGCAATCATATTTAAGCGTCTACCTTTTTTTTTTTTTTTTTTTTTTGGCGGTTTCCACATTTTTTGGGGTTCGGGCAAGCCAGCGAGCACGGAGAGAGTAACTAAATATCAGTGCGTTATATTTTAACCGGGCGACGCGGAAACCTCCTCCACCTACGAGGGCGACCCGCGGTGCCGGAAGCGCGCGATATGTGAAGTCTTCGGTCCTGGGCTTACTACTGGCCAAAGCCGCTAAAAGCTTCTTTTTAGTCGAAATACAAAATATATGTGCCTCGAGCCGTTTCAATTATTTATGAAAGTAGACTACTTGCGCGACTGTTCAGTATTTTAGATCAGAAAAGAAACGAATGCAGTTTAGAAAGTACGGAAACAAGAAATGATTCGTCGACATACCCGCCACCAAGCAATGGAAAAGACGGCGCATACTAGAAAAGGGTAGTGGGATCAGGCACCGACGAGTGGCGAGCGTAGAAAGGTCCCGGATGTACGCGGCGGCGCTGCGGTCGTATGCGGCCTCGAGGATCCGACCGGTTCCGAAGGCCTTCGGCGAGACGCCTTGGCGGTATGGCAGCGCGAAGTGGCTCCCGTTCTGAACTGATATTTACCCCGTGTTGGCTGTCGTCTGTGGCCAATGAAGTGTCATGCCGTATTAGTCTTTAATCGCGCAGCAAATGCAATACGAGCCGCCCTTGCCGCCCGCTTCATAGAGCCTATCCTGCCCATGCTTTAGTGGCGCCCTCTTGAGCCGTCGACACGGAGTACGGCAGCCGTGAGCGCTCGCTGAGCTCACTACCCCTCCTCTAGTTCACGGCCACTCAAGCGACCAAGGACGTCGTGAAGGAGGTTATTCTTTGCTTGTTTTCGTAATTTTAATTCGAGAATTCGAAAAATGCAACAAACGGATCACAAACTCGGTATCTGCCACATTTCCAAAAGAAAAATCAAATCAAAAGAACACGAAATGAAAGAAAAGTGTACCTTCCCTAAAATTTTAAAGCCGAAGAATAATTGTTTCTTGGTCAACGCTTTGTTTATTTGTGCAAACATCCATAAGTCAGAGTCAGGACATACTTTGACAACGTCAGAGTCGGCTGATGGCGCCCCAGCGACACCATACTTGGCCCGTGCGGAGTTCAACCGAACCTAGAACCGTCTATAAACTCACCCCTTTGGCGCCGTGGCGCTATAAGGCCGTGAACTTAAAAATAGTGCTGCAACGGGGACAGTGGACAGGGGTTTAGCACCCGCTGGAGGAGTGCCAGAATGAGCTGCCAATGCTACGTTTACTTTGCTTTCTCTCGTTTTTTTTTTTTGTTTTTTTTTTTTATCATGCTGGAATTTTCAATTTGCTGGAGTTTTCAATTTGCAAAAAAAAAAAAAAAAAACACCTGCAGGATTTAAACGACATGACGAGTTAACTTGTCAAAGTTGTATTCAAGAGGGGAGGGAAAGGGGGGGGGGGGCATTTCAATGAATGCGCATCCGGCGTTCCTTGCAATTACCATTGAAACACAGTTCGGAGGGAAAGTGCGAGGACTTCCATATTAGGGCACATCACACGCCCGTGGTCTTCCGATTTTGCTCCGTGCGGTAATATATAATTTTTTTTTTTTTTTTTCACTCCTGCAATTGTTAGGGACGGGGTGAACAGTCCAGACAAATAAATACACTTTGTAACGTGGGAACGTTATGACTGGCTCGTATATGTATTTAGCATTATTCGCAACGTGCAACAAAAGACCCTTATGAGGGTCCAAGAGAACCGTTAACCCGAGCAGACGAGTAAACATAAGATTAGCTCCAAAAGCCGTAAGTCAGGGAACAAAAAACAGAAAGCCTCGATTAAAATGTGTGGGTTGAGCTGCTCGCATGTTGTCTCTATCTTTTATAACTTTTTTCAATCCTTTCTCTATTAAATTTAAAAATATTTATTATTATTATTTAAAAAAAAATTAGCAGTGCGTTACGGAATTATGTTGCCAGCCTCCATTGATTATTCTGAATAAGGACAGCGACAGTTTTGCATTCTCCCATTTACTTCACGCTGCATTTCTAGCTGTGACGTCTCAAAAAAAAAAAAGCGAAGTAAGCGTCTAATGCTCACGCTGGATGCAGTGAAAACACCGAAGGCTCGATAGAAGCACTACAGTCCATTCAAATAAACGCGTCAGAAGTTGGCAAATAAACATCTACGACAGAAATCTGCCTGGTTGGGTGGAACCGTAGCAATAAAAAAAAAAAAAAGGGGGAATACTCCGATTAAGTCAGTCGTGCACTCACTTGCCGACGAAGAACTGGACCTTCTTCCTCGGTCTGCAGTAGGCGCAGGCAGGTTCGCTGCAGAGCACGCCCAGTGCGCCCGAACAGCGTCCACGGGACGACGATCCCGCACCAGAAGCAGCCGACAAGCGGCGTCCCAGGCGACGAACGATAAGAGCCAAGCGACCAGACTTGTCGGAACCCTCCACCAACATGGCGACCAACCAGGACGCTTCCCTCGTCTGGATGCACGAAGAGGAGCGGAGGAAAGGGTTCCTGGTACCTACGCCACTCAACCCCCTCAACGGAGGAGGATGGACATTGAAACCAACAAGACCGCTGACGTAGGACACCGAACTCGTCCCAAAAGTGGGCTTTTTTTCGGGCGAGGATTACTGACAAGGGGCTCCCCTGGAGACAGCTGGGAAAGCGGAATGATTATGGGCCCCACGTGGGCTGGGTGCAGCATTCGCCGATAAGGATCCGGAACGAGGTCCCTTTTTTCGGTGTGTATACTCTGCGCCGCTCGTACAAACATTTCTGGAGTGGTACTTTAGATCTACTCTAGTGTATATCTTGGCTTCTATGAATTGCCAAGAGGCGCCCACCGCAGAACGGTGGTTGTCCATTCACTCCACAAGATCTGCTTATCTGGACGTTGATTATGCGGTTTGGTTGGAATCCGGTATGTACTTACGTGAAGAATTTCGGAACTTTTGGTTAAGTTTCCAGCCGATATGAGGCGTCGATCTGTTGTTGGATGAAATGGACTTCGGCGGACGGAAGCTAAAGTAAGGATTCGAGGCTTGTTTACGATTCCTGTGCCGACGAAAAAGCGTAGGAAACTGCAGACAGAACGCTACGAATGCCAATTAAATTCGGTAGCCATACGACAGTGATAATGAGGCCTTGTGACTCAGAGTTTGGACTTGGTAGGCAATAGTTTTTTTTTTGGAGACACGGATATAGTGTACATACCCAAGAACGACACCTCCTCACGCCACTGGAATCACGCACAAAGAATTAAAAGAAAAGGACAGCCGTACTATAGACGTCGTGGATGTCTAACTTCAGACACTTGACGGGAGAGGCGTCCCTGCAGTTCTGAAGACCCCAGCAAGCCGTTGGAAGGTAGCAACATACGCGAGAGCATAAAACCAGCGAGCTCATAAACAAGGCAAGCTGATACTGACGTCGGATGCCTCGCAACACATCAAACACGTCAAAGAGGGCAAACACTCACGGATCGCCGCTTCAGGGTGAGCAAGCACTTCAGACCGACACTCACCTTCGAGCACGTGAACGTCAAGTAAGCTGGAGATGGAAGTATATACCTATCCGTTTTTATCCCGCAAACAACGACGGTGAGAAGTTAACGTCCGTGGCGGCCGTGTATACGATCCTATGCGCGTGCCAGGAAAGCAGCACGGGCCCGCAAGGCCCTCAACGGCAACGAGAAGGCGTATCCCGCGGCGAGCCAACTTGACATCTTGTTACGTGTTCCAGGGATCTCTCGTTTTCGTTCCCTTCTTTCTCTCTCTCTCTCTCTTTCCTTTGGGCAACGAAGGAAGCGAGCAATCTTCCCTTCACTCTCTATCTCTCGATGAAATTACGGTCCCTTTATAGTCCTCGTTCGCCTTTAAGTGGCCCAAAGCACCATGGCGGTCAACTCCATCAGATATGTATCAGAAAGTGCTATGGTGTCCGCACTTGCTTGTTTTGGCTGACCACAAAATTGAGGGTCGTGGGTTTGATTGATTGAGTAACAAGTGCGTCGTAAGTGAAGTTTCTCCTAGGCGTTATCCTTTACGCCTCACACAAGAGCATCATGCTTCATGGTGTGGGTGACGCTGCAAACGATCATTGCGATCACTCAAGACAATGGCGCTCTATGGCCTTAGTAGCCTTTGCGCCATAAACACCAAATCAACCAACTCAAGACAAAAAAATGGAACGACAAACCTCTGCGTATGGTCTTCGTTTAACTGAAATGGTGGTGTTCATTGCGGTGTCGTTCCCTCGTCGATAGGCAAGCGAGACACCGCAAAGTTGGATGGCGGCTCGCTTTAGGATTAGCATTCATTCGATGGAGTGTACAGCAGAGTTTCGAAGACTGTGGACGCACGTGTGATATGTCGCCGATAAGAGCTACTGCGCACCTTTAGAACTTGTTCCGGCCGGTGCCATTCGCGAGTTTCAGTATTGCGTTTACGAGCGAACGCAAGCACTGTGCGTTTGCGTTAGGTCGTGTTTTCCATATTGCGCATGCGCGGAGCCCAAACTGCGGTCTTGGATCGGCGCATCGCGACGACGCGCACGCGCAGGGTGGAAGTAGCACGCGCCGCTAACGCAAACCGCTCGCGTTTGCCCCTACGCGCAATATCATAGCCTCCTATAAACTGACAAGGCCTGGCAGATCGCCACGAGAAGCGGCCGCCAAAATGGAAAAGGTGGAGCGGCAGACAACGGATGAGAGGGCGCCACGTGACAGGCGCCCCGCTGCGGCGAGACGCCGAAACACGCTTCTCCCGAGCGAACAAGTGTGTTTCGGGTTCTCGCCGCTGCAAAAGCTGTGCGCTGACGTCCAGGCTCCCCGAGAAATGGCTCTTTGATGCTCTGAGCCGGATCCTCGCTGTCCGAATCTGCGACCGGGCACTCTATGGCTCCGTCGTCGAACTGCAAGGCTTTGTGAGCATAGAGAAGGCTATGGCAATATACTATACTCCGTTTCACCTTATGTTGTATCGCAGCGAAGGCTAAAGCGCGAGCTCATAGTGTTGGTAGCTGCCCTTAATGCACGAGAACTTGTGCCGCCGAGATGTGCCAGAGCAAGGAGCTCACGCCTGCAGCCTTTCCTGCGGTACATAGCGGTACATCACATGGTGAAACAAAGTATAAACCTACCTCGTTGGTTTATCAGCGTTCGTGAAGAAGGCGCGTGCTTTGCTCGCTTGCCGAATCGACGAACACGAGCTTGCTGGGCTTCGAAAATCGCACATGGCATGCCGTGGTTTTTGCGGACGCTATCTTGCTCGACGATGTCAAGGTCAACGTAGTTTATTCCAGTTTCCTGCTGTCAAAGCTGCTTGCACGAGCGCGTGGCTTCCTTTGGCATCACTTTCGCGTAACGCGGCACAGCACGTGCCAATAAAACGCAAGACGAAGCCGCGTATATACTCACACGACACTGCACACTCACATCTGTGCGGGGCGGGACTGCAGCACTCGAGAAACTCCGCGCTCGCCTTGAAAACGTAGCAGAAAAAAAAAAAAAAGTAAATGCGGAGCGTAGTTGTTTTTTTTTTTCTCGACCCAGAAGTTAATGGGTACAAAAGCACGTAAAGATGTTTACGAGCATAGCAGCTATCGGTCATGTTCAGACGCTTCTATACTTCGTTTCAGCTTCGCTCCAGACGCAGCCAAAGCTACAAGCGCGAGGTCCGGGCTTTCAGCATCCCTGCCAAGCGCGCGCGCTCGTGTAGCGCAAGCACTGTTCTGGGCCACATGCTCGCGCTTGTAGCATCGGCTGCGTCTGGACCGAAGCTGAAACGAAGTATAGTTTCCTGTGCTTTTTCTTTTCTCTTCTTAGAGCACGTTTACGTGTGTGCGCCTATCTTTCGCTGATTCGACTCATTCACGTTTTTTTTTGTGTGTGTATGTGTGTTATTACGTTTTCCTGTTTTGCTTCTGGACTTCCCTTATCTGCCTCTGAGAGACGAGGACCCCGTCACAAACACTTACCGACTGCTCCGCTGCAAGCAAAACTACGAACGTGTCATGGACGCGGGACCATTGCAGAAGGAAAGAACAACGAGCAAAACAGCGAGAAAATCCTATATATGCCCGATATATTGCACCTTCCGCGCCAAAATCGGTGCTCAAAACTGGGCGCTTTCCGAAACTTCATACTATCCCAAAATTGTCGTCTTAAAAAAAAAAAAAAAAAAAAAAAAAGCTTTTACCAATTTTTGTTATTGATAACTTCGTAATTTATATAATCTGTTGCAAAGTTAACAGTGAAGATAATTTGGGAGGCTTCACTCCCAAATTCCCAGGGAAAATGGCGTCATAACTACACTCGTTTGCACCTCAAGAACCGTAGTTCAAAAAAGTAGTCCGGCTCCTCGCGGAGCACTACTAATTCCCCCTTTTATGTGGAGAAATAAAATATATGTACGTGCATTTTAGTCTTAGATTAGATATATGTTATCTTACCAAGAAGTACGCGTCTCAAACGCCTAAAGCATCGCTTCTTCCTCCGATAACCAAATCTTGTAACTACTTATCGCGGTGTATGAACACTGCGCAAAACTTCTTGTAGAGATGTCGCGAATATGCCCAGGTTCGGGTTCGACCTTTTCGGCCTTTAAACCCAGTATTCGACAAAAGACCTGAACTAGTAAACGCATGTGCGTAGTAAAGAAAAAAAAAAAAGTCGGCGTAGTTTGGCGGAGGACGGGTGCAGCATTTGAACGAGCTAACTAAATTATTAAAAGCTCATGTTTGTTTTTATATAGTGTAAAGTAATGGTAACGATTCTCCAAAATTTAACACATTAGTTTCTAAGTTTTCCTGCCCACACCAAAAAACTATTTTTTTTTTTTTTTAAGTTGAGCAACATTCTTTAATAATAATAATAATACATTGTATTTCTCCACCACATCCATGACGGAAGAAGACCGAGGAAAAAAGCTGCATAAATGCAGCTTGACGAGTCCTCGGCCCCCTCCCTACAATAGGCAGCAGTGGCAGCTGACAAAGCACACAAAGTAAAAAGAAAAGAAGAAAAAAAAAAAGAAGAAAGATACAAGCTCAGGTAACAAAAAAAGCGAAATGTATCAGAGCGACAATTCAAAATATGACATTGCAGAATGGAGCAAATTCAACTCTTAACAATTCAGTAAAAAGTTATCATCACAACAAAAGCGCACATAATCAGACATATAGAGAGCATGATTAAGCACTGTTATATAAATTATGAGCTTATGGCGAACAGACAGAACTGTACATACGTCAGGACACATTGATCGATCAAAGTCATTAAATTACGCGCTTAAAAAAGGATCGGATTTCTTTCGGTTTTGATGTAAGGAGCTTCATATTTTGAGTGTTCAGATAATTAAGTAGGTCGGGTAATACATTCGATAACATCTGCTCACCGTAAGTTGTTCTGCAATTTGGCACTTTCCAGTTTTCTATGTTGCGAAATGAACATATTGGCAATCTCCTCGTCAGAGACGCTATCTTGACAAGATGACATATATTGTTCATGAATTCGAACTTGTAACTTAGGCATAGACGGTATTTATATAAACTACACGTGCAATACGTTGAAACTTTCAAAAAGAAATATGCTAGGGTGATCATATGGAACATTACTTATAATTCGCACTATTTTTTTTTTTTTTTCTGGAGCACAAGTATCTTATTTAAATTTGCATTAGTAGTATTTCCCCAGACAAGATGGCAGTAGTGCACACGCGAGAGAAATAAAGAGTTGCAGATGATTCATTTAACACTGGCTGGCAGAATGGTGCGATGATGGCATAATATGCCAACGACCTGCGACAACATTACCAAAATATGATTTACATGGTCATCCCACGTCATTCGTTCTGTGAATATAATGCCAAGCGTTTTGAGGCGAGTCAAAACCTCAATTTCGGTCGAATCCAACACGATATCTGTTGTGATAGAGGCATTTTTATTTTTTGGTTGAAACGAAACAGCCTTGGTTTTGCTCACGTTTATTTTTAGCGCGTTAGAGTGACTCCAGCTACCCAGATCATGGAGTTTGATTAGCCCTATTTGCTAGTTCAAAACAGCAGTCTCCTTTAAAAAAACAGACTTGTATCGTCAGCGTAAATCACAAATTTTGTACTTTTATTTACATTGACAATGTCATTAATATATGAAGTAAACAAAAAAGGGCCCAGAATGCTGCCTTGTGGGATACCGGATACGATTGGTTTAATGTCAGAAGAATAAACGTTAATATGAACGTACTGTTTATGATTAAGGTATGACGAAATGAGAGCTGACGCGGTTCCACGGAACCCGTACTTTTTTTTTTTTTTTTTTATGAGCAGTTTATGATTGAAATAATCAATCTCTTTGGTGAAATCCATAAAAAGCCCAAGGGTCATTTTTTTTTATCCTCAAAACTTTGCAAAATATATTCTTTTTGCTCTAGGAGAGTGAGTTCTGTAGATCGGCCCTTACGAAACGCAAACCGTGACGGAGTGACTATATTGTTTTTATCCGAAAACTTAATCAGTCTTGAAAGCAAGATTATTTCGAAGCCCTTAGAAAACACGTATATAATTCGGCATGTCAATCTTATCGCCCTTTTTCAAACAAAACAGTTACCCTGGCAATCTGCATTTTTTCAGGGAAGACCCCACACTGCAAACACAAGTTAAAGACATGCGTTAAAGGAGCTGTGCAACAATTTCAGGGCTTTGCTTAAATAATTGTGAAAGTTGATGCCCGACACTTCTGAGTGAACTACAGAAACCAGATTTTGCCTGGATACCCTAGTTTTTATTTTTTTTAAAAAATGAAAAAGATCCAGGTTTTTGCCGCCTCTCGACTCGCACATCGTCTTCCGGGTCACGTGCGCAGTGACGTCACTTGAGTAGGCGCGGGGTTCCGGTGAAGCTCTCTCTTTAGAGCCATCAGTGAGCAGCGAGAACTCATCCGCTCGCGACCGCGTGACCACCTGCTGGCGGGCGCCGCGCGAACAATATGGTGAAAGGAGAAAAGTCTCATCCGGTAGGTAGTACACCATAATCCGGGTCCGGCCAAACCCGTCCCAAATACTTTAAAGTATTTGCCCGTCCGGCCCTGTCCCCCTCCCTTTCCGGCTTCTGGCGGCTGTTCGCGGTAGCAGATAGAGCCGACGGTTTTGTGGACCTAGGATAGATGGCCCCACTAAATCTACGTATAATAAAAGTTTTGTCGATGATACCAGGTTTTTGACGGATTTATATATATGTTGGAACGACAAGATTTAAAGAAAAGTTACCTTTTATCGAGCAGGTATTCGCACAACTTGCTATCTTTCTACAAGATTCCCCATTGACGTCATGCCGCGTGTTTCTCATGGCCGCCGCTCGCGGCTGCAGGTCGGGGAATATTCTAAGTTTTGCTTCGCTATTACGCGGCGGAATCGAAACATTTCGATGAAAGGAGGTGTGTTTTCTGTCATTTGTGGCAAAGTGAACAATATCAAAAGCAGAAGATGCCCATTCTTTCAACGTTAAAAATCGTTGCACAGCTCCTTTAAACAGTGATATATTAAATCTATAACATGTTTCATTGCCTTATTTGTATGTCGTAAGCGTCACAACTTGCACTGTTCTTTAGTGATAAAAACGTGAGCGTCACCTCCGCATCTACAACTGGTTCAAGAAATATGGACTGCTCATCCTTGTTTTCAATGTATGAGCAAGCATTTTCATCATGACTATCTCTCGGCAAGTTTACAAAATGATTATTAAAGGCGTGCCCTAACTCTTGCTCTTTTAGTTCTGCATTACCTACGCAGATTTTATCAATTCGTTTTATTTCAGATGAACCATTAAGAACATTATTAATCTTTTTTCATGTGATGTCCGTCCGCTTTGCTGATGATGAAAATAGCTTGTTGAAGTATTTATCTCTAGCGCTTTTGAGTTCTTTTGTAAGTTTGTTGCGGTATAGTTTGAATGTTTTAAGATCCTCAGGCTCTCTCGTTCTTACAAATGACTTGTATAAAATATTTTTCTGTTAATCTTGACTAGTAGCTCTACGGTAATCCATGGCTTACCGATACTTTTCGATTTCTTAACTGAAGTCGAACCTCGGCTCCTACCACAGTTCGAAAGTTCGCCGACACCAGTCGAACTCGGGTGAGACAAAAGATCGCGACATCTCTAGTAGGAAGCCCCGGAGACCCAAAACGTCCACCGATCTTCCGAAAAAGAGAGAAGCGACGAAACGTCATAGTCGAACCCTCCCGCCATCCGAGCACGGCGCCACCGGTCCAAACAGTTCATGGACCGAGTAATCGATTTACGAAGACAGGAACCACCTGCCCGCATTCGGCGTACGCGGCTTGCACTTACCTCGCGTCGTCAGCTGCCATCGTGGTGGCATCGCTGCTGCCGAGCGCGTACCTTCCGCAGGAAACGTGTCACACCACCGAACGTGCTTTTTTTGTTTTCCTTGGCCAGAACAGTCAGAACCGAGCACCAAACGTCGTGATAACGTCACACGCAAGCCATATATTGTGTGCCTTTGTTAGACAACCTCAAAGTCGCTATGACACTGCTCGTATACATCATACAAAGGACGCGGAGTTTCTCAGAAGACATGCGCGGACACCCGTCAAGCATCTTCGAGGCGTGTGTGCTTCATACGCGCGTATGTTTCGAACATGAAAGCAGAGAGTTTTCGGACAACCAGTGTGACCCTCACACGAGGAACAAACGCACGACTCGGATAATGTCAGCAGATCCGTCTTCTTTTGTACGATGTAGTAACGGCGTCAAGCTTGAAACTCCGAAAATCCCTTCGGCGTCCTTTCACGACTCGAACGCTGCTGCTGGTATGGCACCTTCAAGTCCGATTGCACAATTGGCGCAGTAAAAGCTAAAGCTCCGTAAACGGCGCAGCATTAAATAGCTCGCAGCTGTCCCGGGCCCGATTCGGCGAGCGCTAAGCAGGGCTGACAATCGCCAGATGTTCACCGCGCGAAGGGGCCACACGCCCACACCCACGTAAAAAAAGAAAAGGGCGGCCGAAATTATTCCCTTATAAGGACACACGTTTTCTTCTTTTTTTATTTTTTTTCGCCACACGTTTTCTCTTTTTTTTTCTTTTTTTGTAAAAGGGCGTTCACCTTTTTTGTTAATGCAGAGAATTGGAGACGAACGCACGATGTTCCGTGACATGCTTCGTGTTGCCATTTTTCTTTTGTCCGTTTCTTTGAATTTCTTTTTTTTTTTTTTCCTTTTTGCGGAGTTTAGTCGTGACAACACCCTCGCTTCTTTAGAAATATTTTTTTTACGATTCTTCCGCGACGTGACCTCGGAATTTTATTTCGCACCACCTTTTTGTGATCGGGGCGGTGCAGTGCAGTCCCAGTCGACGTGTCACTAAAAGTAAAAGACCGAGGTGTAACAACGGATGCTACAGGACCACGCCTACGAACTCCACATGACCACGCGCCCCCCGTGTCCCTGCGCTCCTACCGAAGATCACGTGAAACTCGCACATCGTTAAACTGGCTCCGACAGTGCTTAAAGCAGGACTAACTCTCCCGTAAGTTGAAAGGGCCCCTACAAAAAAAAAAAAAAAAAAAAAAAAAGGGGGGGGGGGTGTTTTGACGAGATGTATTAGATGCACATAAAATAAATCACACTGCTGACTCTGCCCACGCTGTACATGCAACCCTCAAATTGCTAACCCCCAAATGTCACCATTCCTGAAAACAAGCTATTTTATTGCAAGATATGATTATGATTTCACTAATGCTGGGGCTGTGGAGGACGGTCCCAGACCATCCGTCAAAATCACTGGGGGGGGGGGGGGGGGGGGGGTCTGAGACCCCACAGACTTTAAGCCCTGGGCTCCGACCGACGGCACGCAGCGGCGGTCCAATCGGTGCCCAGCCATAGAACATTTATTCTTCATTTGAAACTTCGATGTTTCCGAAAGGCGAATTCACGGTCGTTCCCTCGTCGTTCGAGCTGAATCTGTTTATAGTTTCGTTGCGATTTTGTGGAGCGAATCGAATGGCGATATTAATTTTGGAGTTCTGGTGAGTAAAAGTAAAAATAGTAAAAAAAAAAGTCGGAATTTCACACTACCGATAGATAATAATAAATCATATTGGCACGCACTTGGATGTTGCTGCTAGTGCCTACCACGAGATGTAACCGGTGTGACATTAATGAATAAACAAAAAATATAAATTCCCACCACAATATGTAACAGGTGTGAGGTTAATGAATCAACAACAAAATATATAAATCATCAGCAGAGATCGAAATCGCAGCAATAAATAACGAAAAAAAAAAAAAAGGAAGTAGGAATTCATACTCTTGGTGCAGCCGAGTGCATTGTTGGTATTTTAATGAACGTAATGACCCTTTAAATTCGTAGATCGCTGTCACTCATCTGTTATTGGATTGCTACAGGCATAGTCAAACAAATTAAAACCAAGCGCGTACATCCCCCACCAAAAAAACAACACCAGGTACAAAAAAAAAAAAAACACAAAGTGGCGATGACAGCTGAGATGAAAGAACAACAGTTCAGTAGGCTATCTTTGATACAGATAAAGAGCGTCAGCACCAAGCTCTCCTATCTTCGCGCGACACGTAAAGAAGAAGGAAAAAAAACAAAAAAACTACCGCAAACATATTTTGCGCCACCTCAAGCGAGAAGCGCTCCAGTTTCATCTTCCCGAGGATGTTCGCACCCGATAGCGCGCGCGCGCACGCGCGAAAACCGTGTGGACGCATCACCACAAACCCGTCACCACATCGCGAAAAACAGCACAAACAAAAACAAAAAAAAAGTCACTCACTCTTTGGCATTTTTTCCGGGGTAGTCACCTTCCAGGTACTGCTCGCTGGCACAGTCCCCCGAGGTGTCAGACTCCCGCTGCGGCTCCTGGATCAATGGCACCAGGACAGCCGTGGTGTCCAGATCAGCGTTGCCGCCGGAAGCCCGCTTGACAACGTCCAGTTCGATGGCGGTCTTTTCGGACAGCGGCTCCATCTCGATGTCGGAGTCGATGCCGCGGTCCAGGTCCATGTAGAAGGAGTCCCGCGAGTCGCTCGAACCCCTCCGCAGCCGGAGGCTCAAGTTGATGCTACTCCGATCATCGTCGGAGGCAGCCATCGCGTGGACGTCACCATCCAGACACAAAGCGGAGGGGGCTCTCTCGCCCACTCGCCTTGGATCTGCGAACTCTGCCCCCGCTCCAGGGCGGGGAATAGGAAAACTGGGGGCAGCTACCGCTGCCTCCGATCTTGACGTGTTCTTGGTTGCCGCCGAAGATGCCGGCCCGCAAGCGGCAAAGCCCAAAAGTCAAGATCGGAAAAGTGCTCGGAGGGGGGCACGCCTGTTGGGACGCTTTGCCGGTGGGGAGAGGCGAGCATGGTGGCGCCATCTCTTGCGTGACTTGGGAAGTCTGCTTCGTTCGCTCCCTGGAAAGTTGGCTTGGAGATGCCTACATATGGCTATCTCCGAGTTGAATCGGTTGGATGCCGATTCCCCCCGCAGGACCAGGGCGGATTTATGGATCAGACTGGGAGGCTTTGGAAGGGGGGGGACCCACCCAAAACTGAACTTTTGGCTGGTGTATTCCATTTCTTCATTAAAAAAAAAGTGGTCCTTGAAGGGCTTAGCTGTCCCCGCCTAATCCCGTCTATTTTTGGAACTCTTGATGCTCGGCGACGTTGTTAACTGTTCGATCTTTGCTACGTACTTGATACGTTTGGGCGGGCAGGTTTAGTTTCGCCGAACCGGACGGACAATGGTCCCCGGGTTTTTCTGGTATAAAAATACGTGAACACGGTGCTCAAGCGAACGTAGGCACTTTTCTCGACAAAGGAAGCAAGATCCTCCTGGCTCTGTAGAGCTGCACTGCATGGCCTAGAGGAGCCCGGGTGCAGCGCTCAGGAGGGTGCACCCGAGCAGTGAAAAGGTGGTCGGGCCGCAGCGAGCCACCGCCCCAGGTGCCGCTGACCCTAGTGACGCCACTGTCTCCAACCCCGTGCACTTACCCTTCCCCGTATCGTTTACACGAACTTTATGAAATGTCTTTGGGGGGATCGCCCCCTCTGCCACCCCTGTTCCGACGCCACTGGCAGTAGGATTGGAATGACAAAAGCTGTTTTATAATGTTGTAGAAGTGAAGCGACAGCAAGCTACTCTTGATTTATATAACGCAACAAACGCAATAAATAGGAGGTACATCGCCAGGATAACTCATGTTCTCGGACGGCAAAATAATCCCACACAGCCCCGACTCCAAAAAGAAGTTTCTAAAAAATCCAAATGTACAAAAAACGCAGTTCACTGTGAATCAGGCACCTTTATTTCAGTTCAAAGTACAGAAACGGTGAAAAGGGTCGAAACTGCAGATTAAACGCAACAAGAAAAAAAAAAAAAGTATACTCCATTGATCTACGTCGCGAGTAAATTGGAAAACAAAAAAACAAAACAAATGCGAGGTTTCCCAAGAGACGCCCCTCACATCGGCGGTGGCGGCGCCGAGGCACCCATTTTCATCGCCATCTTGGTCATGATGTTCTTGATCTTGGGGTTGGACTGGTACTTTGAGATGTTAGCCGGGTTTCGGGTGATGTCTTGGAACGCCGCAGCCACCTCGGGGTCCTGAAGAGAAAGCACGCATCATTTCATTTCGTCCAATTTTATTACTATAAACTACGGGCGTCTGACGAGTCATCTCACCTGGAGGGCTGCTAAGATCTCCGGGTCCTGGAAGCAGTCTCCGAGGCCACCCGGAAAGAAGCTTCCAGGGAAACCACCGGGCATCCCGCCAAGGTCGTCATCGTCCTGCGACTGCCGTTAATCCCAAGACCCGTATTTTAAAACTGCACGCATTCGTAAACCCAGACAGCCTAGTGTCTGGAGCAACAAATGCTGGGTAGGCCAGGAAGCCACGACCCCTGCGGGCCAATAGGAACAACGGAGTAAGGCACTGACCACGCATCGCCGGAATGGCTTTTATTGCGAAGTCGGAGGCTTTTCGCTGCGTCATGCTCCAATATGTATGCGTTGCGCTCACTGATCTTTATGACAATTTGGTGGATCGTGCATTCCCGCTTGGGTCGCAGCAGCGGGAGTGCGGCCGCCGGAAGTTCCGCATCGGCCATCTTTGAGGTACCGGAAGTCCACCTTTTGTAGCGTTGCAGAGTATAGGCGGCAGCGTGCTGGAAGCAGATGGAAGACGTTTTCTGTTCGTTCGCCATCATTGGCCGAAGAAGCTTTTAGAACCCTGTATGAACGGTCGTACACTCTAAAAAAAGTTTGTGCGTCTACTTTCACGCACAAGACAACTCAGACTGCGTTTTTTGGTCTAAACATATGTTTCGGCTTTGTCATTCGCTGAGCTGCCTCCGTAAGTTGCGGTGATTGGCTCTCCGAGTGTTGTGCGGGAAAGCAGACTCACGGGCTTTTTTTAGAGTTTAGCTACCTTTGGGAGGATACGTGGAAATTTTCACGAAAGTGCAGCATCGGAGGTAAAAGGCACCACTCGTCGAACATGGAAGTCTCGCGGCGTTATTTAAGGACAATTGGCACGCCGAAGTGCTGCGTCTCTGCCTTCGCACGTTTGGATACCGATCAAGAGTCGACGCTGCGTGGATATGTTAACCCTTCGGGAAAGTTTTGAAAGTGTGTCTCGCGTAGACGACTTTGCCTCACACATATCGGTCGCATAATTCTGGATCGTCCGGCTGTTCCGGTAAGCTGCACCGATCAGTGGTTGCTATGATGCACAATTAAATAACAACGTCCGAAATCTACTCTAATGGATCCGAATTGCTCACGTATATAAAAACACAGATAGTGTGGGTTACAAACCACATCGACACTTTTGAACAATATATATAGAAACAGGGGCGTCGGAAGTGCTCGGGAGATGGGGGAATCGAAAGGTAGATTTTCGTTCCCTTCTACTGAATTGACTGCTAGAAATGTCTCGAAGGCCAAGACCGATCGCCGCTGCGCTGTCCCCCCTCTGTTCCGTCGGCACGGAATCAAAATCGTCCCTGGCCCACGAGTGCCGCAAGTTACAATTACACTCGTCAGAGTAAAGTAAAACGCTGCTCCAGAGGCACATACACATTGACGCGCGACAGCCCTTCAGAACCATCCACAGGCGGCATCGATTCGTGGTTGGTATACAAGCGTGCGAAGGCAGAGACGCAGCACATCGGTATGCAAAGGGCATGCTCTTTGATCACGCCGCGAGACTTGCGTTCGACGAGTTGCGCCTTTTCCCTGAGGTGCTGCATCTTCGTAAAAATTTACACGTGTTCTCAATGGTAGCTACGACCGTTTACACGAGGTCTAAAAACACTTCTTCGGCGAATGGCGGCAAACGAGCAAGAAACGTGCCTTTGAGCACGCAGCCGCCCAGCCAGCCTCTGCAACGCTCCAGATCACTCCAAATGGTCGACTTCCCGTACCACAAAGATGGCCGTCCGGTGGCCGCATTCGCGAAGCGGGGAAGCGCGATCCAGCAATTGTCAGAGATCAGTGGTTGCGCTCGTGTACGTAGCGCACATCGAAGCCGTCGGAACGCAGTGACGGGCGTAGCATTCACCCTTTGCCAAGTTACAACGAGACAGTGCATGGGCTCTCATTCTGCCGGCGCCGCCTGGCCGTTGCAGTGACAAACGGGCCTATGAGCCTACACCACGACTGCCTCTATTTCCTTTTCCAACTACGTCACTAAAAACAAACAACAATCTCTCTCTACGTGTTTTATCCAAAGCAAACAAGAGCAGTAAGTGCTAGGCAACTTGCATTTTTGGTATGTATGTGTTCGAGCCTTCAACTGGGCTGCGCTACGCCCAACACCTTTAGAGTTTGGATTCCCCCTTTTCCAGCACTGTCAAGTACCGACATCCACATACATATCTTTTAGCTTCTCTGTATTCCACAGCCCTTGGAGTCTTGAAAGTTTTCCTTGTACTGTCATACCTTCTCACCGTCAGTGAGTGTATCATAACAAAATTATTTGTTGGCCTAGTTGGTTAAACATTACGAAAATTAAAAAGCGCAAAAGACAAGGACAAGAGGGAGACAACACAGGACAAGCGCTTGTCCTGTGTTGTCTCCCTCTTGTCCTTGTCTTTTGCGCTTTTTTTATTTTCGTAATGTATCATAAGTTCCAATTCGTTGAAGAAACTCGTCGTGCAAGGATAGATGTACGCGAGCGAGCACGTGCGCTGCATCCCGCAGGTCTACGGTTCAAACACGTACCTTAAGCCCTCGAATGTCCCAGCACCTTTTCTGCACCTCGTTAGACTGCCCATCTGACACAAAAGCACCTTTGTATATAACTTAAGCCTCGATATAACGAACTCGTATTGATGGGCGGGCAACAGGCTCGTTACATCGCGAAAGTCGTTATATGAGCTCCATCATCTTCCAGGTTTATAATTGTCATTGCCTCATATCTTGTAAGGGGTCCCTAAACAAACGGCCCGATGTCTTTTGAGACCCGAGAAAGAAAACAGAAACGCAGAAGACGGACGACCTTGACGCGTGTGTCCAGCCGCGACCGAAACTGCATGCAGCCGCGCCGTTGACGCGTTTTGAGACCAAGGGTTCCGCAACACCTTGTTAGTATTTTCCCCCGTTCTACCTGTTGTATTGAGAACACCATCATTATCTTCATACAGCTAGTGAAGTGATATCCGGGCCGCCTCGTCCTTAACTTCCGGCGCCGAATCTAGAATTTCTCCTATGCCCCCCCCCCCCCCTCCCTCCCTCCCTCCCCCCCCCCCCCCCCCCCCCCCACTACCCCGAATAGCTAAAAAGTACAGTGCGTCATTATTCTCCCGGGAGCCAGCCAGCCAGCCACCAGCCATTCACCAGCCATTCACCAGCCAGCCACCAGCCAGCCACCAGCCAGCCAGCCACCAGCCAGCCACCAGCCAGCCACCAGCCAGCCAGCCAGCCAGCCAGCCAGCCAACTCCCCTCCCCCCCCCTCCCCCCTCCCCCCCTCCCCTCCCCTCCCCCTCCCCCCCCCCCCCCAACAAACTTTGAGATCTCAGACTCTACTGTTAAGGAACTATATACGCGAATAAGTATCGAAACAAACATTTGAGCAGTTTGTATTCTCACAAATGCTACCGATATGTGCGTACTCGACGAGGGCTTCGTTAACTGCGGCCCAAAACAACCTCGCAAAAAAAAAAAAAAATGAAACAATTGCGGCTGGATTTTGATTTATCCATCGAATCCACACGTGCGAAATTTCATTTTATGAGAAACGCAGCCGACGCACGAGTTTAGTATTTGTCTTCCTGGCACGGGTCTTTTCGACACGTCACCCACAGTCGTTATTTGTTCTTTTCTTTCTTGCGACGACACCGAGAACGCACAGATACTGAGGCGAGGAAGCATCTTTTGGAGGGTGGACTCGTAAAGTAGGAACAGGGAGTTTTAGTTGCGAGTTTTAGTAGATTGTGTTTCCCCCTCCGGGGCCCGGAACTCTACAGCCAAGGCCATCGGCATGCAGGCGCAGTGGCGGTTTCTACGTAGCGGAGGGCTACCGGAGGGGGAAACACGGTCAACTAAAACTCCCTAGTAGATCGTTCCGATACGTCGGACAACAATCCACGATACTCCGTTGGCAAACTTTGCGTATGTATCCTATCGTTATCGGGAATCTTTAGGGAGTTTTCGTAGACCGCATTTCCCGCCCCGCTAAGCTCTCCGTAACGAAGAAGCCGCTACTGCGCCTGCGCGCCGATGGCCTTGGCTGTAGAGTTCCGGGTATCGTGGCGGGCTGCGGAGAGCGTTGCGGGACGGTGAAAACGATCTACTAAAACTCCCTTTTACCAGAGGTATCGGAAGGAACCGTCTACTAAACCTCCTTCTTTTAAGAGGTATCGGAAGGAACCGTATACTAAAACTCCCTTTCATCAGAGGTATCGGAAGGAACCGTCTACTAAAACTCCCTTTTATCAGAGGTATCGGAAGGAACCGTCTACTAAAACTCCCTTTTATCAGAGGTATCCGAAGGAACCGTCTACTAAAACTCCCTTTTATCAGAGGTATCGGAAGGAACCGTCTACTAAAACTCCCCATTATGGAACCTGGGAACACGAGTAGTTGGTTCGTGGCGCAGGAGTTGGGCAGTTGGCCGGCTCTCCTGACTTTCACTATACGCCGCGGCCCGCAGGGGACGCTCGCGAGATCCGAGTTAGCTTCGGTAAAAATACAAATCTGTATCAATAATAATAACACATATACAGGGTGTTTCACCTAAAAGTGACAAAACTTCCTACAATTAGTGTGTTCATGGTAAAAGGATAATTTTATTGGGACCGCATTCCTCGTGGTGGCGGACGTCAAAAAATGCGCGATACTAACGAATTAGTTCGCTAATTTAACTAAAATTACTATATTTTTAATGCGTGAAAATAGACATATGGTTCCAATTAGAAACTTGCTGAGCTAAGTTGGAAACCACTAACCAGTAACTTTCATAAAGATTGAGCGCGCGAGAAGCGTAGTAGTGCGCTAAAGTTACCGCTTGTAGAGCAGGTACAAAGCTGGAGCTCTCGTAAGAGACGGAAAAATCGCGCGGGAGCCCGCAACGTCTAGCCTTGTACACCCACCGGCAATATGAAGGTGAACACCTTACCTAGTTTCTTGCCTGTTTTACGGCCCCCTAAAGCTACATTAACTCTCAACGTCTCAAATGGTACGTAGCCAAGGGTCAAAACTTTGCGTTCTAGCCCTCTTCTGGAACAGAGCTTGTTCCAAAACTTGCAGGAGCGTCAAAAACAAGAAGAGGGCTGTTCACCTTCATATTGTTCACGGGTGTACCTGCATGCTCTACGAGTGGTACCTAGAGTGCACTGTTACGCTTCTCACGCGCTCCAAGTATTTGTGAAGATGATTGGTTTAGGGGTTTTCGATGACGCTCAGGAAGTTTCTAGTTGGAACCATACGTCTATTTTCCCTAATTAAAATGTTGATTAGTCATTTTCAATTAATTAGCGAACTCATTAGTATCGCGCATTTTCTGGCGTCCGCCACCGAGAAATGCGCTCCCGAGAAAAGTATTCTTTCCCCTGGAATACACTAATTGTAGGAATTCTTATCACTCTTACGTGAAGCACCCTACACGCCACTGCGGTGGCGCTGCTGTCGGTACTGCGCGTGCGCAGACGCTTCCCTCCTCCCAAATTTGGTTTATGCACCAGGTGTGGGCATAGCGGGCTTGTTTGTAAACACTGTGTTGGTGTAAATATACACCGTGACACGCCCCTTTTTTATTTTAGATATTAGGGTACGCAGGTTGAGTTCGCGCCATAAAAATATGATCTCGAAATCCACCTTAGTGCCCCTTTAAAAGTAGCAAAGGAATGAAAAAAAAAAAAAAAACCCAAAAAACATTATATCGCGATTTCTGTCAAATGGAGGTCTAGCTTCCATACGAGTAGAATGCTCACCTGTTGGGCAGCGTTCTGGTGTGCCTCCCTGGCCTTGCGGATTCTCTCGGCGCGCTCCCTGAGCTCGCGTTCCTCCAGCTTGCGCTCCCACTTGCGCTTGTGCTCCTGCAGTTTCTTGGCCTAAACGCGACGAACACAAAAACAAAAAAAACAAGAACCCCGATATAAATGAAGTTTCAAGGGGCTCGTCATGACAAGAAGACACCACTTGTTCGAGACAACGCAAACTAAATTAACTTGACCAGCTCCTCTCCCGACACCAATCGTAGTTCGAGATTTAGCGGCTAATAGCCGATTCACACGACGGACTGATCTGCGGACGGATTGATCACGTGATGACATGTCCGCGGTTCGTACGTCTCCCAAGCGCATCCACACGAGGGAGCCGACGAGCAACGCCAGCGAGGACGGACCGAAGCTGTCTGCCACCCCCCAGTGCCGCGAAACTCAAACATCGCACCGTGGAACCGTTGTCCAAGAGAGAAATCGACGTTTTCTGCCGCGATAAAGAATAGTACGCCGCTGTTACGTACAGATCGAGACAATACACCGTTATTGGCGGCGTGAGCGATCGAAAGCGTCGCTGTGGTCGGCCCACCACAATTGGCTGAATGCTGACTACGACGTCAGCAAAGGATGTCTCATCGACGGAGATAAGAGGAATGTAAGAGCTTCAACTTTGACGGTTTTGGCAGTGTTGCTTTGAGAGCGCTATGATTTCAGGCTTCCACCATGCCCATTACAAACACCATCGAACTTGTTGTTCTCAAGGTAATGACGTCACGAAAGGTAACCAAACAAGTGTGCCACCGAAACATTTCGCAGCGCCACTAGCTTTACTAACTCAAGGCATGACAGTTACACAGGCATGGTCCTGCTCGATAAGGGTTCGGCGTAGAAGCGATGAAGTTCTGGGCTCGCGGAGGAGCGTTTGGAAATGCCTTCGCGCTCGTGCACAACAGTCAAGCACACCACAGCCACAAGACCGGCCTTGCTCGGTGAAAGCCCGATTGGCATGCAATATCTATCACGGCGTGCTCGTCGAGTTTTGACGGGAGCTTCTTGACAGGGACCCGGAGAAGTACCGGAACATGCGTCGCGACAGCCGGACAAAGTTTCTGCAGTTTCTTTCACGCGTGCAACCGACAATCGCGCGACAGAATGAACCAGCGAACGCACAAAACACAACGATGCGCCATTTTTTAACTTTTTTAATAACAAAAAAAAAAAAAAAGTGTACTGTTGCCAGATTAAACGCGTTTCAAGTCAATCTCCCGGCAAAAAATCCGCGAGTGAAAAGGCGACTTTATCAGTCCGCGTGTGCGCGGACGAGGCGCGAATCTCGGGAATCAGTGATGTGCCGGTCACGTGGTACGCGGTCCGCGAACGAAAAGCGCCACTCGGTCCGTCCAAAGCCCTTTGGAAAAGTAGCGACATCGTTTGAAGAATGCCGCCTGCAATCTTGGGCCAATCCAGGCGGCGCTACAGTCGACGCGCGAGTGTAAAAAAGCAAAACATAAAGACAAAAGGTGTGCGCGTCAGGGGAGGAGGAGGGAGAAGGAGTGCTATCGGAGTGCAGTGCGTGCTATCAACTCATGTCGCCAATCACACAACGCCAATCACACAAGTGGCGTTGTGTGATCATCAAGTGAAGACGCCTGAGCCTGCGCAGAACTCTTCTTGAAAAAATGTCCGTTACGAGAAACAGAATCACACACAAGTACCGACACGGACGCGCAGACAAAAAAAAAAAAAAAAGTTCGAAAAGTATAGTGGAAAAGCTTATGCGACAATCGGAGATTGGCAGTCTGCCAGCTTATGCGACAATCGGAGATTGGCAGTCTGCGATATTACGGACAGCGCCCCTCACCGATTGGCCGACGCGTTTCGTTCGCGCCGTTGGACACAACCGAGGGGTTGGGGAGGCGGCCAATGGGTCGACATAAGAAAACGCCCGTTATCGGCTAATCACTTGCCGCAGCATCACGAAGTAGTACTAAGACCGGTTCCCTCTTGCCGTGCACAGCAAACTCTCATAGGCGTATTTCTTCCATGGAGAGCCATGGTGATTGCCGATCAGACGGCCCCTTCATAGTCAGTAAGTATTTCACACGGACCGTGATTGGCTGAGCAGGGTTAAGAGCAGTGAAATGAAAGCTCCCCCCCCCCCCCCCCCTCTTCGCGAACTCCTCTCCAGCGGTGGTTCATCTAAGTGTGTGGGCATCCTGGCGGCTCCCCAGCCCAGTTGCCCGACTACGACGCAGAGGTGGCGAACTTTCCCGCGTAGCGGCGGAGTCAAGCCGGCCACTTCGCACAGGCAGTCGCGGCCTGGACTCAAGCGCCGCCGGTAACGATGTGAAATGTATTGATCGTCTCGTCCATGTCCAATTAAACGTAGTTTCTTGTTCACGAAACCGCTGGCTCCGTGTTATTCCTCCGGGTCGGGTGTGCAGCAAGGCAAACAGACCACACGTGAAAAGAGGTGGGAGGAACGCTTCCACTTTAACCGTAATGCTGTTACCGTCTATACCAGGGGTGGCCAAGCTGCGGCTCGCGAGCCGCATGCGGCTCTCCGCATGCGGCTCTCCGCATGCGGCTCTCCGCATGGTGAAGTGCGGCTCACAGCTCCCTCCCCCCCTCCTCCGCCTCCCTCCCTGTCACACGAGCACTTTCCCAAAAAGAGAAATGGAATGCATTTTAAATCGAAAGACAGGTTGCGGTTTGGTAGTCTTGCGCTACTGCTACCTAACGTAAACTTGGACTGCTTTTGACTCAGATAGATTGGAAGTAGTTAGAGTTTCGTTTATTGCCCTGAACAAACTCCCCCCCCCCCCCCTCCCCCGCGTGGCTCTTGGAAGTTTCGTGGTTTTGTTTGCGGCTCTTAGGCAGGGCCATCCTGGCCACCCCTGGTCTATACACTAGTTATCACCGAGGCAGGAAACGCCGAGCTACTGGGCTGTAGACACATGCTCGGCGTCTGCCACTCCGAAGAGAGAGCTGCTGCGCATGCTCAGAACGCGTTGCCAAGTCGACAAAGATGGCAACTCGCAGACGGTCGTTAGGGTGCTAGGTGGCGCAAGCTACCGCCCGGTACACAGGGTATAGCCATTAACATCCATCCATCCGTAATGGTCTACAAAGAAATCAGTTCGACATACAATGTGCTAAACCAAAATATCCAAGAAAAAGAAGAACAAAAAAGTGTAGTCGCCCAAATATTTGGGCGACTGCACTCCGCGCACGATTTGGCTATCATTGGAGCAAGGGCAGTAGGTGCAGAGTCCGTGGGCTCTATGGCAGCCCTGGAGCGGGACCCCGCCCACTACCGGAAGCGGTACAAATTGGCAGTGCCGCTCGCCAACAGGCTGTTTGGGCGCTTCGCCCGTCGTAAACCTCTCAACTGGAAACATCGTCGACAAGTCGGCTCCGCGAAAGAACCCCGGAGGCGCCCTCTTCAAAAATGTTATTAACAGACTCGAAAAAAAAAAAAAAAAATAGCGGAACAGTTTTTTTTTTTTTCTAATGCATAGTATACTTTAATTTCTCCAAGTCCCACTAGTACTTCTTCAAGAGGGTACGGAACGCAACACGGTATTTCACAGATTTGCGTTTGAGCGTCCTCTCATCGTGAGCGATTACGAGGGATTCCAACGCACTCGAACGCATCCAAATCTGTCAACCAGCCTTTGGAATTGAAAGGATGCCATCGTAACTAACCGTAAGTGGTGATTAGAAGCTTGAAAAAGAGAGAACAAAACGAGGACAAAGAAGACACGAAGACAGGCGCCAACTCAACTGGTTTATATTTGAAGTCACCATGACATATATGCACACTCTTTTGCCCAACTCGCATCACAACCAATCACAACCAATACAGTCACCCAGAAACGTCAATTATTTTTGAAGTAAATTGAAGTAAATAAAAAGATAGTGCGCTAACACAATTGTCATCTTTCTTTTTGATAAGTGGTGGGAAGCGCTCTTTAACACCTTGTCGCATGATGGAGCCCCCGCTCCACACACACACATGAGACAAAAAATAAGAAAAGAAAGGAAAAAAGAGCTGCGATAAAGAGTTTGTGCCAACTGTTCCGCGCCCTGCAGAACAATACGAACGAACGATCCGATACCTTTTCCGCACTGCACCTGAACCGCGAAACAAACAAAACAAGACATGTAATGAGAAAGATAACATGTACACACGTCGAAATTTCCAAGTATCCCGAGTCCGGCTTACGAATTCAACTACGCAACTTCCGCAAATAAAAAAATACAGACGCAAAAAAAAAAAAAACACTGACAACGCAAACTACATTTTGGCGCGGGCATACATTGATTCGACCGCAGCACATCAAATCGGGCTTCACCCAATCACAGGCGTTCAGTTCTTTCTCCTCGTGGAGCCTTCGAAGGACATGTTGACATCACAGGCATCTCCCCGCATGCCGACGCAGGAAGCGAGCGTTTAATGCCGGAATGGCTCAAACTCGACAGCTCGATAGATGGCGGCTCCCCCACGCGCCTTATCCCCGCACAAAGCAGCATCCAGTGCTGCCGTCAGGGCGCACCTCGCCCAGCGCCATTCCGGCCGACAACAATTAGAATTACAGGAAGTGGGCCGCCGCTATTCGCACGCCGAAAGAAACACACACACACCTGAGACACCGGGGGGAATGCCTAAAAAGAAGATCGCAAGAAAACAGGACGGGCAGGGACCATACTTCGTTTCACCGTAACTTAGTAAAGAGCGAACGCTGCGGCCCTTTTCTAGCCATTCAGAGAGGCGGAGTCGAATCATGTGGGGACAGCCCTCACCCAAAGGGGACGGTGGCGAAAGCGTAACCCAAGCAGTTGGAGATGAGGGGAAAGAGAACTCCCCGCGTACCCGGACCCTCTTTCGTTTGTCCCAAACGTCGCTTATGTACCCCACCGTACAAAAGCGACTGTCCACTCTTTCCCGCCCGTGGCTCCGAAAGCACTGCGCAAAACTAGCGAGATAGAGTACGGTCACGTGTCTCTCTCCGACGCGCTGATTGGCTCACCGGGACCGTGCAGTCTTCGCCGTTTGCCAATAAGTTACGGCGAGACAAAGTATAGAACACATCAGCGACGGTCCGTAGGACCCGGCCGGGCTGGCTGGCACCCGACCAAAGGGTCCCAAACTTAGGCGGGACACCCCTCGTACCCTCCGCTGCACCCCCTCCTTCTTCCCCTCGCCCGACGAAAACAGCGGACTCCGAACGCCGAAACCGAACCCTGAGGTGCCTCCTCCACCCGCGGGCGCCGGAGCCGAAGAGGTCCCCGCCAGAACGTGCACGCGCCGTTCTTCGCCAAGGGCTAGGTCCTCCAGGGTCTCCCTCTTGCAGACCACCCATGGTGCAGGCGGGACGACGCTGCTTCTAGTCGCCGAGGACATCCGACAGGATATCGACTAGTCGGGGACAGAGGGGAAGCGAGACTACTCGAGGACTACTCGAGGACCAGCGAAGGTCGGCCGGGGTCGGACCAGCTCCGGGGCCATGGCTCCCACGGCGCAGGAGAAGGTCTCGGTGGACGCCCGTGGCGTGCTCATCATGATCGTCGCGCTGGCCGGCATCGCTGCCCTATGGGTGAACGGTGAGTGCGTCCAAGAGCCAGTCGCGACCGTCTGCCTCTCGTGACCTCCGCGACGAAAGCTTCAAGGTCGCGCAAACCTGACCGTGCCTCTTGTCCTCGCTTCAAGAAGGGGGTCTCTGTCTCAAGGTTACCATTAGTCCTCAATGAAGATCTTTGGAGTCATTATCTTCTCAATTATTACCTATAACATCGGTGCCCGTGCCCGTTACGTAGGGGGGCACGGTTCAAGTTGACGCTGTACTTTTTTCGATGCAATTTGGGGTGTCAGAAAGTACCACAAGACCCCCGAATGAGTCTCAAAGCGTTAATTTGAACCTTCAGGTAGTCAGCAATTTCCGCCTCAAATTTTGTACATAGTATAAATATGTGCGATATCAACCTTCCACGCTTCCCACATTTATGTATGCGTTTATATGCATGCAACCGTAGCCCATCCGGAGCAGAAAGGGGTCACTCATACGGCCCCAGACCCTATCTTTCCTTCTGGTCTATCTAATCAAATAACGCATCCCTCTCGATTCGACGCAACAGCGCGGCTTATCTGCATTTTACTTATATGTTAACATCACCGACCGATTTTAAATTGATAATCGGTCACCACCACCTGCTATGCCAGTACCTGACCTTCATCCCCAGCGCAACGAGTTACCGTCGAACCGATACACATATATTAACGTGGAAGTGGAATGACTGCAGACAACCAGGCGTGCCTCGCAAGGTGAAATTGGTTGGGCCGATCCACAAACTTGCAGCACTGACGACACGGACCCGTAATGATAGGGTCACTGCAACTACCAACGCACAGACGAGCGCGTGTGCGAGCGCGCCTTCACCGTAGTCGCCCAAGCGCCCCGGAGCCCTCCATTCTATAAATAAGCCCGGTCCCAAAATAAGGTGTCCGTCACTCGTTCGTGGCGGTCGCCCGCGCGCTAAATGCCACACCGTGGCCTCCTGACCGGAAAGGCGAATGAAGGCGCGAAGACACCATCAACAACGTGCACTGGGAGACCCGCTTCCGATTGGTGTGGTCCGTTTACTCGGCCTTCGAAATTCTCTTTCGGCAAGGCTTATGCAGTGCGCCTAGATTGGCAGAGTGTTTCCGACTGCTCCATCGAGGTCACGTGGTTTATGGACCGCGTTTGCAATTCAATCTGCAAGGCGAAGCATCTATCGTCCACAAGCGTCTCCAGGCTTTTGCTCAGCCACTCCACCAACTGTTCCCCTCGCCACGCAGCAAAACACGCATGCGCACGAGCGACCGATCGGCACGAGAGCTGTCCTCCATTAAATTGCAAACAGTCCGTGGTTTGAGTTGCTCCCTCTCTTAGATCTAGGCTCTCTAGGCCTACTTTCGACGACCGCGATGTTGTTCAGGAGTCCTCAAGCTAACCCGGTCACGAATAGACTCAAAGGAACGCCGTCCAGCTCAAGCTACATATCTGGCAAACCAACATCTATTGCTGGAACGACTGAAGAAGAGACACCCGGTTATATTTCTTGTCCGAGAACGTTATGACGGCCACGTTGCTGGATGTATTCCACATCTTCAGCAATGCACGTGGTAGGGCTATTTGTATACAATACATGGTTCGGACGTGACGTCACCGCTCCATGTTGGTGGTCATTCCTATTTGTTCTTTTGGAGAAAGACAAAATCGGCTGTGCACAATGGATGCTTTAAAAGATACGCGCTCAGCAGCAAGGACACCATAATGGCAACTGACGACGTAAGCGCAAATCATGCATTACCCGGCCAAGAGAGGAGCATCTTGCCGTGCGATTTCAAGATGCTGCATTCTCATGGCAGGCACTTTCCCACGACAGGAGCGACATATATGTCCTATATGAACGTCGTCAAGAACCCATGCAACGTTGCAAGAGACATCCTGATGACGCTCATGGAAACGTGTGTGCTACCGAGGAAACGATGAATGGGAGCTCGTTCTGAGCATGAGCAATGAACAACACGCTCAAATATGGTCCCCCGTAGCGACGCGCACGATCAAAAACGTTGCTGCAGTCGGCCCAACGCGTTCGGTCAAAAGTTCACTACGGCGTCTTTAAAATAATTTATATGATCTCAAAAAACAAACAAAAAAAGTCTAATGTTAGATTAGCGTCATTGACGGTGTTGCTGTCCCGCACACGACGATTACATGCTTCCACCGAACACTCTTCGCTCACACAATCAGACTTTCTCTTGCAATTAGCACCGACGTCGCCAAACCATTGAGGCAAATCGTAGTCATGACGGCACCGACAGAAACTAGTCACTCGATAATCTGTGCTTAAATTTTCTTGTGGGCGCTGCCATTTCAGTGCCTAGTGAAGAGCACGGACGCAAATGAAGATGGCCAATTCAAAAATGCGACTTCTTGAGCTTTAGATACGCGATGTGCAGGAAGAAACCTCAGGCGATATCGTTTAGCTGTGCCGCGGGACTGTACGCACATTTATGTGGAACAGAAAACCGTTTTCCGCGATTTCGGGTAATAAAGCTTCAGATAACTTGCAACAATGATTCCAAGCACCACAATGGCCGAGCCGTCACATTCATTCGGTGGTAGGAACCATAGGAGGGAGCTGCACAAATATATCTCGCCAACATACCACAGGAGCGCTGTGCGGCGCCGTTAAATGCACGGACGCGAGCACGTGAGTTTACGAAGCGCCTTCCCCGTGGGAGTGCGCGTGAAAACAAAGCCTTCTGCAAAGTTACGCCCTCACACCTCAGGCTTCGAGAGCGCTAAACCATAGCTTCCTATACTCACAAAGCCTGGCAGTTCTCGACGACGGAGCCATAGAGTGCCCGGCCGCCGATTTGGAGCGCGAGGATCTGGTAGCCCAGAGCATTCCTCGGGGAACCTGGACGTCAGCGCGCAGCTTTTGCAGCGGCGAGGGCCCGAAACGTGGTTTTCAAACCCGACGAGAAAAGAAGCGGGAGCGCGAGGAGTACGAGCGGACATTCCATCGCTCGAGAGAAGTGTGTTTCGGCGTCTCGCCGCAGCGGGGCGCCCGTCACGTGGCTCTTTCCTCTCATCCGTTGTCTGCCGCTCTACCTCTTCCAATTTCGGTGGCCGCTTCTCGTGACGATCTGCCAGGCTTTGTCAGTAGAGAGGAGGCTAAGGCTAAACAAAACATTCCAGAGGGAGCCACGGGTGACTCTTCTGACCAAATAATGTGCGTAGCCACGCATGTATGGCTCGCTCCGATACGGCTGGCAATAGTATATCCTAGACATACGGTTTTAAACTAGCGCAATAAAGTTGGAAAGCGAAGCAGTGCTGAGCGTATGAGACTGCATTACGCAGATAAAGATAAAAAGACGAGACGATGGAAAAACGAAGTCAGCCTTGCTCATCACGCTCGCCTGCTACCCAGTATTAGCAAAAAAAAAAAAAAAAAAAAAATCGAGGCTGAGAGAGAAGGAATGCTGCAAGTACCATTGGGAAATTAGAAACTATAGAATTTTGATAAGCGTGGAGGATCGTGCAGCATTTAAGAGCTCTGCGAATCATCCATAGAAGACTGAAAGCGCCAAAAGACACAGGAAGAGAATCTACCACGCGTTACTAACAACTGAATTTCTTTTTTAATTAATTTTATCGTTAGTAGGTGGTCCCATCCTCCTGTGCACGCGCCATTTAGCCATTTCGGTTTTGTAACAAGATACTAATAAGTCCGCCTATACTCGTACATCCCTGGTTGACCATAGTTCTGTGGAATGTAGCGTACCACAAGTCCGGCTTCGCTTAGTTAGTTCAGGATAGGAAACTGAACTCTACATGCATAAAAACAACAACAGAAAAACAAGATTATTAAACTGCATAACCTGTATGCTTAACAAGTTGTTTATGAAAGCCCGCCACAGCCACCTACTATTTTTACAATATATAAAACAATAATGCTCAAAAAAAAAAAAAAAAAGCCTCTCGTTTTTTAGTATGTCACGGCGCTGCATCAGCTAACCCCAGTGCAGCTGTGGCAAAAAGTCAGCATAAACGCCCCCCTCACCCGAAGGAATTGAAAAATACGCTGTGGATAATTTTGGCATATGAGAGGAGGTCCGTGCCAATCCAACGAAAAACGACTAGGAAATAGATGCCAGTTTTTAATAATTTCCTTTCCCTCTCTTTCCTTTCAGAATTCATGCCGGCGGACGACGGCTTCGATCGTGAGTTCAAATTTCTCGCTCGACTTACGACCGTAAACATCGGGCCGACGTAATCGACACCCTTGGATACACTTTTCCCGGGGTTCCATTTTCCCGCTTTTTAAAAGCATCACCGTTTAGTCCGAGAAGCACGAAGCCATACCACCCAGACGAAAGGCACGCTCATGACGTCATAAACGGTGCATCCCCGACCCGCCCCAAGCGACGAACACGCTAGACGAGAATACGCCACAAAGCGGTAGTGCCTTGCCGTCGCCGCGCGACGCTGACGCGCGCGCGCGGCGACGCGAGCTAGGTTGCGCTTCGTGGATCCACTAGCGGTGACGTCATAGGCAGAATGGTACAGGCCTTGACTTCTAGGTGGCATTGCACCTACTCGCACTTGCGACGTCATCGTCAATCCGATCATCTTCATCAACGGCCCAAAGTACCCTCCTCAAGCTTGGTCTTGTTAGATTTCTCACACAAAATTATATGTTTCGTCAAGTCTGAAGAAACACTCGATATTCTGCTCTCACTAGAGACTCGAGCAGACGCGGCTTTTCGAACTCTCTCTCTACATTTCGATCAGTCAGTGCAAGCGAGAAGGTTAAAAATATTAGGAGAAGACACTTCTCCACGAGAATATTGTTTGCGGAAGGGCTGACGTCATGCTCTCTCCATCATGAAGGATTGTGCTAAAAAGTTGGGAAAATAGAAGAGTTTGCACGAATCCTTTGACAATTGTTACTTTTGCCGTGGTCAGAAAGTAGTTAGAAAAATCAGTAGATAGTAGACTAACCTAACAAACCGACAATGTAGCGGGTCTCGGACTTCAGAATGAGAAATTAACTTTTGGTGCAACGTCGGCCAAAGTCGTCACGTGCCGGCGAAGGGCAGCAGGATGAGTCACGTGGCGCTGCAATCGCATCGCTGCATGGGAGACCGTCCGTTCGCGCTGACAGCGCCGCGATCTGTAACTGCCTTTCTGACAACGCAGCCAGCACCTACGTCTACCGGTCACCGCAGTCACCGCACAAAGGGCACTCCAGGGAAGCGACGAGGGAGCCCCCGAAACCGGTGCTGCTCTCTCTGGAGGACTGCGGCAAACTCGCACAAGACGCCGTACGGGAGTACGTCCAACGACACGCCGCCGAACCGAGGGACGATTCCGCCGAAGACAGCGCTCCGACCGACGACGACGAGGCTTCGAAAGCCCGGTGAGCGGTAACACTATTGGCCCGTATACGTACACGTACATGGAGCTTTAAACCCCCCTCCCCCCCCCCCCCCTTTCTTTTCAAAAAAAAAAAAAAAAAAGAAAGAAAGCGCTGCAAGCAAAATGGTCACATGTCACACTACGATACCCCAAGCAAAGCACACATGAAGGTACCCTAGTGCAAGGTTACTATAGTCGGTGACAACTCAAGAAGGTAGGGCGAGGGAAAGGAAGGTGGGAGAGGAGGAAATTAACGCAATGCTGACGACGGGAGGAGGACACCCTCTCCCCTCGCCAGCGCTGCATCCTTCTCTCCCACCTTCCTTTCCCTCGCCCTACCTTCTTAACAAAGCTGGGAAACTGCCATAGAGCCTACTCTGAAAAAGTGGCACAGATCCGTACTCGAGAACCGAACTAATGGCGATCGCAACGCCGCCATTTCTCCCGCAGCAGCAATTCATGGAACTGCACGGCTGCACGTATTCGTTCAGGTCGAATTGCCCAAGGGCCGGTGGCGCCATCTCGCAGTAGCATATTCAATAGCGTCCGCCGTTACTTTTCAATTTTGGCTTTGAGCGGCCATTCTGGCACCAGAAAATATACGGTGGACAGGGTTTCGAACTCCGTCTCCCAAACGGACGCGCCGCAATTATTCACCGAAGATAGGACGCAGTCAGGTCAGGACGCGCTACCTGAGGCCACTAGTGAGGCATGGCTGCATAAAAACAATATTAATTGTGCCCCAAAATCCTCTAAACTAACCTTTTATGCAAATATCACGCTCCTGTCATTCTGTACTTATCTCCAATGAAATTTCCTACAAAAACAGCTTTTTCCATTTCTTTTTATGCAAAAACATGCTTTCTAAAAGCTCAAGGTGACCACATTAAAGAAAAAAGAGAGCCGCCATCTTGGCACCTTGAGCCTGGGGGTGTCGGTACTCTGGGAACATTCAGTGACTCTAGCAGTCACAAAGCAACTTACATGTTTCAACTCGTAGCTAAAAGGTGGCGCTGTTATCAAATTTAGCTCGGTTTCGATGGACGCCAGCAGTCTAGGTTTCAAGGGCGAGTTGCCCGAGTGTTTTAGTAACATTGCCTAGTGCTACGGCTGTACTTGCATTCCCAATTATTCCTTTGCCTTTCCTCTGTGATCACGTGCCGTCAACATCGGGTATTAAAAAGAGTGGCATCACCCTAAGCAAAAGAATGTTGACCCACCTAATCTAGATCCCATCATGCGCCAAAAGTGTGCTACATGACCTTGTGCATCACGCACCATAATCTCTTGTATTCACCCATCAGAAAGGTCACGTGGCTTGCTCTTGGAGCCGCATTGGCTGGGATGGTCGACAGCGTCCATTGCCGTCGACAAACGACTTCAATCGCCCGTCAACGTATCACTGTTGCTAGACCGGCAATGCTGAAAGTCCATGACTGTTGCAAGGCTGCAGTGTAAAACCTGCTGCAAGTAGAAGTGAAGGGCTGTCCATACAGGACACGTTTTCTGCTGTGGACAGCGTTTGCTGGACGGAAGCAGGGCCTCCGCTACCGGTCCACTCTGGGACGTTTCTTGCCGGGCGGAAAGTCACCATCCGTCAGCGTCCTTGGACAAAGCCTTGGAGCATACCCATAACGTAGGGTAGGACCTAGCCACTCACACATACTGCTAGCTGTCGTCAGGGCCTCCGCTATTGTTGTCAGTCCCTAACCTCCCAAAAACAAGAAAGGGGAGGGGACGACACTGAGGAGGAAAGCAGTGCTGTTTGGCCGTTTCCGTCGTTAATGTCCTCATTGACAATGAGTGCGAGCGCCGTAATGTTAGTTTTTAAGAAACATGCACTTTTTTTTTTTTTGTCTGTGCATAGCAGAAAGCGTTTCCTGTTTGGACAGCCCTTGATGCAGCAAGCAGTGGCAGGTTTTGTAGTCGGCAGTGATCAATCCGTTTCCTAACATTTCTGAGAATTCACAAGCAAAGCTTGTACAAGCACAGACAACAGAATAGCATCGTCAAGCCTATAGTGTTTATCCGCTCTTTAGATATTGACCAAGCGAATTTGCAACGTCTGACCATTCTCGCTCAGTTTATCTACAATGATGAAACAAACTGGTTGCAATGATGGAGGGTAAAAGATGTGTAAAAATGTTTAGTTTGCTTCTAAAAGGCATCTGTCTCCACAGCAAGACACCATGATCTCACTTCAAGGCAGGTTCCACCCTACCCGATGTCACACCTGTTGCTGGGTTTAGCCTCTTTCTGGAAAAATTAGTATGGGCCTTACGCGGGACAAAGGTTTCAAAGCGTCTACCCCAAAATGTAATGGCTTTCCAGCAAAGCCACTTCACCCATAATCAGTCCTGGGTGAAGACTGTCTTGCGGTTCACGTGTTTTGAATTTCCTCTGTCGGACCCCTCAAACGCCATTTTCTCCTTCCTCGCAGCGACTACGAAGAAGCGTCCATGACCGAAGAGCACAGACACGGAGGCAGCAAGGCTGCAGCACGACACGCCGAAGCTGAGGACACGTCAGCCCAGTCGGAGGAGGAACACGAAGAAGCGCACGCACCGGAACTTGCCGACAGCGAAGAGGTAAAGGCCAAGCCAAGAAAGAGCAAACCGGTCGCGCAGACTGAAAAAGAACTGCCAAAGACTGACGGAGATGCGCCAAAACCCGCAAAGAAAGCAAAAAAGACCAAGAGATGTCCCTAATGTGCCACTGCGACAATCCTGCATTCGCAGACTAGACAGTTTGTCCAGTAGTCACAAGTCCTACCCTAATACAGCAATTTTACACTTTTTTTCCGTGTAGACATTTGCCACAGGACTAACACCTCTGTTGGCTAATATAACCTTGGTGTAAACTTGTCGACGCAAGAAAAAACTTAAAGATGACTCTAGAATCTCACCAAGATACCTTTTTGTAGAAAACTTACACTAAAACTAACAGTCTTAGGCTTGGGCCACCATTTAGACCGATATAGGTGTGGACATTTTTACCGTGCACCCCGTTTCAACTTGGCAATGGACCACAGCAGACGGTACGGGCCATGTAGCCCTGCCAATCTGGCACTGGGAGCCTCTCACGTGACCTTGCATTCCGTGAATCATTCTGCCGATTTGCAAGATCATGTGACACACCTCCTGAATGACCCACAGTGGTCGCTGTGTTCCACTTCCAAGGCAGAAAGGGGGTCTAGGCAACCACTTGGCAAGCTCTTCTCATAAACATGACAATGAGACTGACAATCGGATGTCTGTTGTCATGCCCATGAGAAGAACTGGTTAACCGTTTGCCTAGCAGGCCAAGGCCGTAACTTACAAGACATAGTACTTGATGTAACCATTATATGCTCACTCCCAGAGATCTTTCAGTGTGATGCATTGCAATGTAATAACCGGAATGAATGCCTATGCTTTCTGTAAGAGCGACACCTCAGGTGCGAGAGTTTCGTTTGTCGGCCCTAGATAGCGATTTGGTGCCCTCCCGTGTCTTTGCTATTGGATTGAATACCCGACGGGGTGATTATCGTGATTGGATGTGATCTCACCGCTTGGCATTTGCTACTGTTCACCTCCAACAAAATGTATGCCGCCAACCGTCGTAACTTTAAATAAAACTCCAAGAAAAGCAAAGCTGAAAGCCCATGTCTATCTGTAGATAGAGGCACATGTCCACAAGCTCTGTCCTCCGCACCTGCATATGGCAACAGCATTTGAAATTTATTGTATTATTAGAGCCCGTGGTTCAAGGTGTATACTAAAAGATGCGTCAAAACCGGAAATAGATCATAACTGTCAGCTTGACGACTACCACCCTAACAGCAAAGCGGGCCATATTTCACATGCCATCAGCACCTCCGATCGGTTGCGGCAACGCGAGGACCTCTCCAAGTTCGTGTGGGAGAAACCTGGTTTTTCTGCAACAAGCAGTGACCAGGTCGCTTGCTTTAGAAGCAGTCACTTCCATGATGTAGCAGGATAAGCCACATAAAGAGAGTACCATAGCTAGCAGCAAACGTCCAGCAGTGCGGAGGTCCAGAGCTGCATGTAGTGGACGCTTTCAGTTCCAGCTTGCCCCATTCTTGAACATTCCTCAAGAATGGTGCTCACGCTCGTCTCTTCCCCTCTCTATCAAGAAAGCACACCATAAATGAGCCACGTACGCCGCTTAATGCATGCGCAGAGCGTGCACTTGAGCAAATGCCAGAGTCTGCACTGCATGAACATTGGCCGCCATTCGAGCAAGTCGCCGAAACTAACCCTAAGCCTCGGCCGCAGGAGGCAAGCGAGGAAGGAGGGACGACCGGACACGAAGCGGAGGAAGAGAGTGAAGAGGAGGTAGGGGCCACTGAAGAGGAGGAGGAGGAAGAGGAGGCTGATAGTGGGGAAGAGACGGAAGGTGAGCATGCACCAGAGGAGGAGGAGGAGGAGGAGGAGGAGGAAGAGGAAGAAAACAGCGACGAGGCAGATGCAGGACTAGAAGCCGAGGAGCCCGAGGGCTCCGAAGAGGAAGGAGGCTCGTCTGAGGGAGACAAGTCTCAAGAGCAGGAAGAGGAGGAAGAGGTCCGGGCTGGACCACGCTCCCGCAAACACATCGCCGACGTGCTAGGCTTCAGGGACATTGGCAGCGACGACGACAAGGAAGAAGATGCCCTCATCCAAGAGATCCTGCAGGAGCTTAAGAAGCTCTCGGTGAATGCCATTCAGCCCATGGAAAAGCTCTACAAGTTCAAGGACATCAGCACCAGAGTGCTTGGAGGTAAAACTTAACACTGTTCACAATATCCTGGAAGTCTAACAGAAAAAAGAAAAGAGCCAGATACAAATAATTTGCACGAGAAAACAAAGACTTGTGTCAAATGACCCAGAAAACTTCAAAGACTGAAGTACACTTTGCGCTTTCCACTTTTGCCGGCCTACTCCTTTCCTAAATCCTCTCCACTTTTTGCCTTGCCTCAATTTGGGTCCTCTCACAGCTTAGGGGAGAGAAGCGCTGAGAGGATTATCTTCCTTGCAGAATACCGAAGTTGTATGTTGGCCTTTAACTGTTTCTCTGATGATTCCTTGCGAGTAAAACTAGAAATGCCAGTCTTCCACTTCTTTGCAGAGTAGATCGGGTAATCTTCGGCCATTCAGCGGTCCAGACCGTGTCCAACATATCTAACCACAAAAAATGTTTCAATGAAGCTTTATACAGCAATATCTGTGCAGTGCACGACCGATGCAATAATGACAAGCTCCACCATCTTTTCCTATTCAGATGCAGAAATCTTCAACAAGCCGATGGCTCTTTTCTTGGGACCGTGGAGCGCCGGGAAAAGTAGCGTCATCAACTACCTGCTCGGAACGGAGCATACCAAGGCAGGCCTCAAGACAGGTACACACTTCAAACACCGTTCTGTTCATAAACAGAAATGCATGGAATGGAGCCGAGCCCCAGTTCAACGCGTCTTTCCCGACACCGCAGGCCCCCAACCGACGGACATAGACTTCACCATCGTCCACTACGCCGACAAGCTGCAGCGGGCTAGCGGCACCGAGATGGCCGCCCACTGGGCGTTTTCGAGCGTCAACAAGTTTGGACAGGGGTTCCTGGACCACTTCAGGGGTATCGGGCTGCCACATCCACTTCTGCAAAAGGCAAGTCGTTGTCGTGCACAACGTCCAAATTTCGCTTGGTAAGCGGCGATCCCCTCTTCCTCATTCCAGGTCACCATCGTGGACACACCCGGCATACTCGACAAGCGCAAGGTAGAGAACTACCCGTTCAACGACGCCTTCCAGTGGTTCATTGATCGCGCCGACGCCATCTATGTCGTCTTCGATCCCAGCAAGCTCGAGATCGGCGAGGAGATGGCCACACTCCTCGACCAGCTGAAAGGGCGCGAGGCGCAGACGCGGTTCCTCCTTAACAAGGCCGACTTTGTCCAGCCGCACGACATTATGCGCGTCACGGGCCAACTCCTGTGGAACGTGTCCCCGCTCCTGGGCAGCAGCGAGGCCCCTGTCATCCACACCGTCTCTATGACCTCGAGGCCCTACCACGCCGGAACTCCCGCAGAGTTCTTCCACGAGCAGGAGCTTGCGCTGCTCGACCACCTCCGCGAGATCATGGACGAGCGCGTCGAGAACACCATCGCCTATGCGCGCCGACATGCGGTGCGCGTCCGCAACCACGCCAAGCTCGTCGACTGCTACCTCAGCACCTTCTACAAGCAGAAGGGCATCTTCGGCAGCAAAAAGAAGGTTGCCGAGGCCATCACCAAGGAGCCCAACAAGTACAACATCTTCGAGGGCCTCAGCCGGCTCAACAACGTGAGCCGCTACGACCTGCCAGACCCTCAGGTCTACTATAAGTTCTTCAAGCTCAATCCAGTGTACGAGTTCAAGCCCCTGATCGACACCTGCACCTACTTCAAGGGGTGCCCCCTGGACAAGCTCGACATTGCCATAGCTTACGACCTGCCACAGCTTCTGGGCAAGTACAACGACAAGACAAAGCTCAAGAAGGACCACGAGAAGTCGGCCACCGGTCAGGTTCCGGTGCCGATGGGTGCCGAGGAGCGACGCAGCTGAGGAGAAACTGCCGCTTATTGATCTCGAGAACAAACGTCCCAACGATGTCGGAAGTATGGCGTCGTGGCCGCGGCTAGAAAGTTGAGCTCTTCTGGAGCTCCGACACTGTGACCGCTACTGGCTTTAAGTGGTCGTTCGCTGGGCAAAAAAAAAAAAAGCGTGCACGCAGCATGAGCTACGTCCACAAGCTTCCGTCGCTGGAGCTGCAAAAAGGTTCAACTTTCTGGTGTGGCCAATAACTGGGGGACGGACCTGACAGCGGGTTTTCTCTGAAGACTCGCTCTTTTGGCTGCCAGTGGTGGATGAAAAGCCAGTTTTGTGGGAATCCTTTTTTTTTTCAGGAAGGCACTGTTGTTTGGGTAGAGTAGATGCACCTTCATGGACTGCGAATGAGCAGATGCTCACCGAGAAATTTAGGGTAGCTCCACAAATGCTTCACTAAATACCCAAGGTTGCCCGTAGTACAGACTGGTATGGCCTCAACAGGAAACTAGAGGAATTCCATGAATACCCATAGTTCCATTTGGTGCCAAGTCACCTCATACAAAGGCATGAAGTCGACTATCCTCAGTGGAGGTTTCAATGTTCTTGGTGAACAGTTCCTTGCATGTAGACAGCACTCCAGTACTGCCCAGTAAAGATGGTTCCCCAACAATCAATGACCACAATGCCGGATGACAAGCTAGTATAATTTGGCAGGTGATGGTTTGATGGCACGTTGAAATTAACAAGGACAGGAGGTAACATACCAGATGGCAGAGTAATGCTTCTTAAAATTAAAAAAAAATGAGAATGATGGGTCAGATTTTTTTTTTCTTTTATTCTCGTCAGAAAGTTGCCAAATGAAAGACATTCCCTGTTCACTAACAACCCAATCTCAGCAAAACTTGGCAATTACTTAGCATCTACTTCTCAACTAACCATACAGCTTAGTTCAGAAGTGTCACAACCATGTCACAAAACAAACCTTGTGGCAAAGCAACTCTATGAAATATTCAAGCCTGTGATAATATGGCCGTGTTAAACGAGATCTTCCAATATGAAATAAAAGCTGATGTGAATAAAACTGCCATAACAATGGGTTGTGGTTGTTCAAAGCTGCTCTGGTTGCTCAAAAAGCAACCACAGCGGCTGTGTAGATTCAGCAAACACCAACGACTGAACCATTCTGGCTACGCACTGTGGTAGTTTCGGACTGCCTGGGCTCAACGATAGACCTGCCCCAAGTATTGACTACCGAAACCATAGAGTAGTTACTCCTTTGCAAGGCAGCAGAGTTGTCATTCAAGCAACGTCAAAAAAGTTACTCCTACCGTCACCGCAGAAAGAAACGGGCATAAAATTCGAGCCCGACCCTGTTCTGGACAAAAAGTGAAACAAGGCGATTTCTGAAGTCACCAGGGACAAGCATGGGTCAGAAAGGCAAGAAATCCGCCCGTCTCTTTGGTATGCCCCAAAGGAGCCCTAGATGAACGGTATTTATAGATGTGCAATCTAATATCACATGACCATGTGAAACCATAACGTCACAGTGTCACGCAATGTCAGTGTCACGTGACCATCAGCAAAGCATGTGGTCATGTGACGTGACGTCAGCGTTGCATGATGTCACGGTTTCATACGACGTCATGGAACCGCCTGACATGACGTCACAATGCAACATCCTGGTGTCACCTGACGTCAGTGTCACATGAACACTCTGACGTCACCACCGAGGTTACGTGCCACAGAGACGAAAGTACATTGAGAGCTGGTCCTTAATACATTAATTGAGACTTCCTTTAGCAACGTTTGTCAAAAAATGCAAAAAGTGTACCCGTGTCATCATGCGAACGATGACCCAAACCTGCATCGACACCCCACCAACCTCCTTCACCGCACTACCCTCCATGATGACGCATGCAGTCTCCACCCACTGGAACAGCTTGTCTGTCCTTCGATCCCATCTCTCATTGAACTGTGCAAGCGTGACTCAGCGCTCGGCTATGACCAAGACTGAAATCACCGTAAGGATAAAAAAAACAAAAAAAAACTCACGTTCGGCATCACCTCCTTGAGCCACTCGTTGGCCTCGTCCGTGTAGTCCAGCTTGCAGGCCATGGCAAGATCCTTGGCCGCTTCTTCCCAGTTCCCAAGCAGCCTGGAAGCATAGAAGACAAGCAACATCAGCTTCCAGAAAGACTCACTTAAAGGGGCACTGACACCCCAAAGGTCGTATTTATTTTTATTGTCTAAAACGATGCAAGTTGCAGTCATAGACACGCAAAAAAAACCGCATCGCGAAAAAAAATTTTCCCGCCCGCGCGCGCGCCTTTTTATTTTTGGCGTTTGATTTTCCTGCCTCTCGCCTCCTCGCTCCTTTTGATCGGTGACGTCAAGAATCATGAAATTTAGAAGCTTTGTAGGCGACATCTCTACAACATTTAATTACGGCAATCCTAAAACATGTTTTTTAACGCAATTGCGAACGCACTACGGCCTTTCTTTTTGAAATACCAAAAATCGGGAGTTCGTTGTGGTACCGTCTCCTGGATTTGTATCCTCCAACGGAAAACAGGCGACACCGCTCAAAACCGGTCCGCCGCAACGCCTGCGCTCGCTCCTTTCCTCCTCGCTTTGGGTCGCCATGGCAACAGCAGGGAGTGGTGAAAAAAAGTGGACTCTCAGGACTCCGCAATTTTTGACGTCAAGGCACCGGCGCCGATCGCGCGGGAACTTCGAATTCGGCATTTGGAAATTGTTTTTTTACTTCACAAATACTGAATTCCCAAATTTCAAATTTTGAGGGTAATGTCCCGGCATCGTTTTCAATCGTTTCGTATAATAAAAAAAAATATGATTTTGATGTGTCAGTGCCCCTTTAATATGTGCCTGACTGCGCACAATGAGCGATTCATTGATGGTTCATTTTAATGCAACCATAAACAGCACTACGCCCAACGTCACCGGCTGCAAGCAGCCCTATCAGAGACCCAGGTGCACATTCACACGATGATGGCAAAGTCACATTGGCGAATCAAAAGCAAACCAGGAAAGTTTAGCATTAGGTGAGCATGAGAATCCTCAAATTACACTAATAAAACCGCTGTCTCCAAACTATGGTGCCTGGAACAAGATTTGACGGGTGCGTTTACCACCCTATTCCATCCGTGCTTCTAAGCTCGACCCGAAGCGGAAACAAATTGCGCCGCAAAAGCCGGCGTGTCGTGCTGTCGGATATCATGATCCCAGCTGCCGGTTGTGGCAGCGAGCAGACGCAACGGCCACTGTTGTTGCAGTGTTTCGTCTCCCGTCTGCTTTGGTTTTCCCGTTGAACGTCTGGTTGCGGACCGGGCTGCAACAGAACAGGCGTCCGCCTGTTTTGTTGCAGCCCGAAGTCACGGCAGCTCGATTTCTGCCGTGACTTTGTCCGGCCGAAATCGAGAGACCACAAGCGAAGATGCCTTCCAGGCACCTTATCAAAACCGGCTGTGTGCCAGCCATTACAAGAAAGGTGGTCAGACAGCAGCCTCTTGGACCACGGTCCATCCCACCTGTTGGCTCGTCCCCTGATCTTGTAGGCCAGGGGCTGGTCCGGGTTCAACTCCAGTGCCCGGTTGGCGTCCCTGATGGCAGCATTGGGTTTCTCCAGTTTCAACAGGACACTGTAAAAAGAGTATCGGGAACAGCTCGTTAACTGGAATACTTTTCCTGCAGCGAGTTTCATTTGCACAAATAAAAGCACAAAAGGCACTCGCAAGACAGAGCTGTAGTCGGCGCCAACTATTTCTTGCCAAGCTGTCAAAGTTAGCGTAGCTTCCAAAGCTGGGACCTCACACTGCTGAGGGAGCAAGTGGCTTGGTCTTGTGCCTCATTCGCCCGCGCAAGTTGCTCCGAGAGCGCTTGAGTACTGTAGAAGCTACGCTAGTACAATGCAGCACAAAATAGGTGATGCCAAGTATAGGTAGTCAGTAAACATAGCAAACAAGAACTGCCAATTCCTCTTTTTCGTTAGCCCCTATTATTTTTATCATAAAGTCCATTGCAGTAGTATTTATTCTCTTAGGTAATGAGAATGAGACTTGCTATAACTGTTACCCTAGATGCAAGTTCCAAACCTTAAGATACAGTAAGGTGAAGAAAGCAAGAGTGAAAAGACTCAGTCTGCAGGCGAGTTGGTCTAAGCATGTCGTTTAACACCCGAGACTGTGGTGAAGAAAATAAAGAACTTTTGGTTCATTGTTTGTTCTGTCTTGCCTGAAACAAACGCGTTCGAGACATTCCCTCTTGTGTCTGTTCCTTCGACTAAAAGTTCTTCATTTTCTTCACCACCCTCTTGAGTGCTACAACATGAAAGCAAGAGTATCTACATGTCTTTGTTATTCCATTCCGTAATGAACAAGCCTAAACCTCAGTTTGTATCGTTCAGCTTTCATTTCTGTCCTGCACCATTTGTCTCTCCGGACAAAAAATACAATCAGGAATGTGCAAGAAACCAGACGAAAGAGAGTAGCTTTTTTGAATGTGCTACTCTGCTGCACTTTCACTTGTGTCTAAGCACGGACATTTGAACCTGCGTGACTTTACACCGATCCATCTCCGTCTGGAACAGTTGATGACAAATGCCATTTTTATCTTCCACAACTAAATGCCAGGAACAGCAAACCCGATGCAGTATGGCACATCCTTGGGGAAGGCAGCAAGCAGACTCACTTGGCACGCTTGGCAAAAAGAACGGCACCGGACGGGTTTTTCAAAATGGCCTCCGTCCACAGCTTTATCGACTCCTCCAGTTTCCCTGGGAAAGTATGATGAACAGAACTTTCACCTCCTCATTCCTAAAGCAGATGTCAAGCTCCCCCCTCCCCCAACCCCAAAACAAAAAGAGGACAGCCAGTACTGACCTTCATTTTGAAGCTCCATTGCTTGGGACCTCTTTTCAGAGCTCTCTTCCAGCATCTCGTCCGTCACCTGAAAGGAAGCCACAGAATTTACCCCAAAAATAAAACCAGCGCAGGATACAACACAGCACTCCTAAAAGCTAGTAAAACTTAAAGATAGGGCCCTCTGAAGTATGAAAAAAAGCCCGTCGGAGCATTAGATGTTCATCAAAGATCCACCTGTTAAAATGGATCGTGGGGCAGTAATACCCACTAGAACTAGCATCAAAACAAAGGGTCGACTCGAGCATCCATGCTTCACCTGGCCACACGAGATATTGAATACAACATGAAGGACTTCATTAATGGCTGTCGGTGGCTTTGTTCACTAGTGCATGCTACGCATACTACTATTTGCAGACTAGATGCCCAAGGCTGCACGTGGTATAAGGATTCAAAGAAAGGTGCCAGTGTATTGAGGGACCAAAAAAGTCACCATCTTTGACATGGCACTAGAACAAGTAAGGTTAGCGGGAAATTGTAAGTGATATGAAAAAAATTGACCGATTCATTCCTTATACGTTTACTGGCCCACGGGAGACTGGCCCACAGGGCTCAAGTTGCGAAGCAATGCGTCGTAATGGCTCACTAACCTCGATGCTAGCATCACCATTTTCGAAGGGTGGTTCATTGTCCGGCTCGATCACGCCGGTGTTGTCCAGCTCTGAAAAGGCACAAAGACAAACAAACGAAAAATCAGACATTTTGGATTTGAAGAGCAAAAGGCATAAGAAGGACCAACGGAATAAGAAGGAGCAAACAACTTTCAGCCTTTCCACTCTGGTGAAGAAGGAAGACCAGTGAAGCTCTATTATGGTGGGAATGAAGTAATGGCCGGCCGAAAGTCGGCAAGCCAGAGTGGAAAGGCTGGAAAGGTTGCCGCCATCTACGAGCGATGGCGGCAACCAGACAACCGGCAAGGCAGTTGCCTGGTTGCTGCCGTCGCTCATAGATGGCGGTAGCTGTCGGGAGTGTTGTGTCGGCATTTCTTTGCTGGCGGACACGATCCTGGGAAAATTAGCCCTTAACAGCTCCACTGTAAAAATAATATTACTGATGAGTAAACAAACAGAGAAGCAAATAAGGGATGCGGTACAATAAGGTGCACCATTCGAAGTCACCACATGCGTAAATACGGAGAGAGAGACAGCTTAAACCTCTTTTCAACCAAAATAAATATGCAGTACCGTAGAATACCGCGCAACTGACAAATCTACACTAAGCGCCCATTCCCAAATTTTTTAGAACTGAGAAAATATGCACAGTATATTTATATGTAAAATTGCTGACTAGACAAGCGCCCAGCCCTAATTTTTTCGCGATTGTCTCCAAAATTTGAGTGGGCGCTTGCCCGGTATTTTACGGTAGTTACCACGTCACGTCACATGATTTCTGTACCTAAGAAAAAACACAGCATTGAACGTCAATATATCAAAGCTTTTATCCTGATTTGTGGTTCCAGAGACTGTGCCGTAAAATTAAAGAATAAAGAGAAAGCAACAAAAATAGTTGCACGAATAGGGAGTTTTGGACTGTGCATAGTATGACCTGTATCAATTCTACTCGCCTCATACTACATTATACAGTTCCTTGACACTCACTTCACTGGACTAGTATGTCCTTATCATTTAGCTATAAGAAACAAAATTTCAAACTAACTTGCATCGGGGCAATGATTGAATGAGAGCACAAACCCCAGTCTACTGAAAGTTTTAACGTGAAACAAAACACATGAAGTAATTGAAGATATACTTCTTTGGGGCATCTTGAGAGTCGACAACTGACACCAGCTACGTGCCACGTCTTCTAGTTGATGTCCGATTCGAGACCAAGTTGATCCGCTAAAGAGCTTCTCTTTTATTTATGTCATAACCAAGAGATCATTCCGACAGTCGCCTTCTGCGGGCAGTCATCTTTGCCTACCAGGCTGTGAAATGCATCCAGACCATGTGCAATACCTCTCTTCCCAAGGATCTAAGATGCCACAGACAGTGACTCGACAGCTTTGTCAGAGTTATAAATGCCAGAAAGCTGCATATGAGTATGTCAATGTATGTGTAGCAGACAACTTGCTGAAACCCTTAGCAGTTAGAGCACTAGGACAAATGCTCGAGTGACTTATTTGTTAACTTATGAACTAGCAAGTTCTTAGGTCGGTCACACAGACATGGTTCTTACCAACATCACTCTCCTCGCTTTCCGGTGTCTCGGGCTCAGTGTCTTCGAGAGTTGAACCGTCTGCCGCGGGCACATCTTCCTGCAAGTTCGTCGTCCGTTTGGTCGTTAAGTTGAGATTACATTGTTTTCAGGCCTTCGCTCGCAATGAAACATGAGTTTACAAACGAGTCCTTGCCTTGGGCGTAGGCTTCGGTTGAGGTGGCAGGGGAATTCGGGCACCGAGGCTGTAGATGAAAGAGAAAGCGCCAGCCACATGAGGTCGTCGACCGGACCAGCTAATCACTGCGAAAGCGTAAGGGCACGAATGCCCCACTCCAAAGGCTGCGCAGCCTAAATCTAAACTTCGCAAACAGTAAGTGTATTCTGAACTGCATTCAGATTAACCACCTGTGTGTAACTGAATGGTGCTCAGCCATAAGTATGGTGTGTGAACCACGCCTTTGACTGATGCAATTGGCATCCTATAGTGCCCACGCATCAAAACTGGTCCCGAAGAGGCAACAAACCTTTAGACAGGAGCCAGTGTCCCATATCGTCGGACGTCACAATCCTGGCAAACGGTTGTAACACTTCCAGCAAAAATTATGATTAAACGCAACCTTTGCCATCATTGCGGCGTCCCTACTCAAGGGCTGCTTAAAGGGATTGTCCGGTCAAACTTTGTGTTCGAGAAAACAATTGAATATCATTGTTATTACCTCTAAATGCATCGTCCGTGCAATATCTGAATTTTACATGACATTCTGCATCAGTAATAAAATTTTAAACTGCCCCCATTGCATCCTAGCATAAACGGTGCTTTCATTGAAGCTCTGACGTCACATAACGCAAAGCGAGCATTTCCGTCTCGTCATTTGCCTGCGAGTGAATGCTGTAGGGTGCTTCATTTTCGTTGTTGTGCTCGACTTGTTTCGTGAATGGGTGAGAATTTGTTGCACGGTTGGGTGCCACAACCACTGGGCAGCACCTGCGACCCTCGAGACGTGCGGCGACGAGCAAAATAGATTCTCGCTGTGCGTAGGGAGCACTGGGTTCTCGTTAAGATCGAGATCCCGCTTATGCAGCAATCATTTCACAGAAGAGAGCTATGAGCTGAACTCTAAGGAGACAGAAGGCTCGTAAGCTGAGGTGTGATGTTGTGCCGACAATATTCAACTACGTCCACCCACTCCTCGCCCAAATCGGATCAATCAATTTGATTATGCAGCGAGACCGAAACCAACAGCTAGGCCATCTTGAAACAATGCCAAAAGTTATATTTAGCATGCGTGCAGCCCGATTCTGTTTGACCCGCGAGTGAAAATGGAGCACAGCTACGATTCACCGAGATCATCCAAGTCAAGTGACAATCTGGAAATGTTACATGCATTTTCAATGATTCACCGTTTGCCTTCGACACGCGGGCATCGCCTCCAATTACAACAACCTCCGAGGAAACGACCCACAGCCGCATCACTGATCCAGTGCATCCGCCGATATGTGGACCCAGACGCCGCTTCAGAGGCAAACTCTGCATCCTTCTCTTTGCAAGTGTTCCTCGTCCGATCGGTGGCCGTCGCAGTTGTGTATGCGCAAAACGGCATACATTTGCTCGAAGCTAACGGCTGTTTACGAGAAATATCCTGCTAAACGGCGCAAATTTTTTTGCATAAGCTTGGGGACTGCATTATAAGAAACATAGTTCAGTAGGGTACAGCCTAGGAGACTATATAATTCGAAGCAAAATGCGAGACATCCGTCGACCAACGCTTGTTATCCCTACCATCTGACAGTCCTCTGCGTTATGCGACGTCACGCAGCAGCTACGGACGTCAACCATGGACCCTGGCGAAATTTAGGGTGGAGTTTTGTACAGATGCTCATGAAAGGCTTAATTAATATGGGGACATCATATATCAAAATAAGAAAGACGTTTGTCTATACGAAGGCTCCCTCGACTTAACGAGCGGCAAAACTTGAGTACCTCCAACTTCGACCGGACAATCCCTTTAAGCTAGCACCACTTTAATGAAAGCACCTCTATCCTTGCCCTATCTTTCTCTTTGTCGAAAGATATCCCGTCTATGCTTGTTCCATAAGATATATCACTCTAACCCTACTCCCTGACAAGGACTATTTTCTGAACCATCTTACATATCATCACGCACCGATCATCAATTAAAAGTTGGGATCCCTCATTGCAGCACATCTACCTTCAATGCCCCTTTTTTGCCTTAAACCTCGATTCACTGGAACCGCCTCCCCAAAGCCATTGTCACAATCACTGCCTCGGATAAATTTAAGATTGCCATTATACTAACCTGTTACATAATGTTTAGTAGTAATGTTTTTGTATTTTTTGGCTTTTCATTGTTTTTTGTTATTCCATGTACAGTGCCATTACTAACTTGTTAAATGATGTTTAGTAGTTATTTTGTGCATTTTTTACCCTATCATTGTTATTTGCTTTGTACTACTTACTGTGCCCCACTCGTCTCTGTAATGCCTTCGGGCCCTGAGAGACATAATAAATGAAATAAAATAAATGAAATGAAAAGTTGCGGTGGTCTGTCAAGCTGAAGAGTGACCTACAACAGAGTGGGCGCCTACCCCCCCCCCCCCCCATGTCCGCCCGCCTTCACTCCGGTGCCGCTGCCAGGATCGTGGCAGGCAACAAAGTAGCGCAAGCGCCACACCATCAGGTGAAAATCGAGGGGCTGAAACCGAGGGCGTGGTAGACGCACCGGACACTTGTTACGGGCACCGTGTCCAAAGGTCGTTAAAGAACCGTCCATGCAACCGCAATAAAATATGGCGTCTGGGAGTCACCACCAGAAGCGGTGGCGTACCCTTACGCGACACCACCCGATTCGACCACGAGGCGCCCCACCTTTCCAGGTAGTTCTTGAAGAAAGCCAGCTCCTGTTTGTGCAGCACCTCTGGTTTGTGCCTGCAGAGCTCCACGAAGGCCTGCAACTGCAGCAGCTGCTCCTTTTCCATGCTTTCCATGGTCCCAATATGTGTGTGTCCCCTACCTGGAAACGGTCGACATACAAAGCAACTTACGCCATGTTTTTACGCTCTGCCAATACTTTCTAACTTTCTTTTGCACCCCCTCCAACTGTTTTTTGTTCGTTTTGGTTGTCTTTTCCCATCAGGACAAAATATCTCCTGAAAGAAAAGACTTCAGCATCCCGACTCTTATGACAAGTTATTGTAGAAAAATATATCGTAGAATACCGTGCATCCGCCCATTCCTAAATTTTTAAGTTCCGAGCAAATATGCACAGTACGTTTATATATAAAATGGATGACCGGACAGGCGTCCATTTGCCATTTCTTTTTGGCAATTACCTCCAAATTTTGAGTGGGCACTTGCCTGGTATTTAACGGGAACACAACATGAATGAAAGCAATTGATACCAGCAACATAGCCAGGGAGGAGGCTTATGAGCCTTCAGCACCCCTTAAAATCCACCCGACCCTATAACATACACAGGCATCTTGATACCCCCCCCCCCTCCCCGCACCCCAAGACATGGGCATCACAGCCACCTCAAGCACCCCCTTCTCCCCCCGAAACAAATTCCTGGCTTAGCCACTGACAAATACCCTCTTCTATAAAGAGTGACGACATTGTGTGCCTCGACCGGAAATGGCTACACACACTACGCGGGGAGCTCGTGCCAGTTAGTTAATTTAGAGGTGGATTTTGGCTCCTTACCATTCTGCAACGTTCCACTCACAACATAACATTTTACAACAATAGGTGTAAAAAAGTGTTTTTTAAAATGTGTCGCTAGTGTAGGGCATCTATTGTCGATACTGCCGAACGCTGAAAAAGCACACCTGCCGGTGTCATGATTAGGTCTTGGGTCTGCTGTGCATCAAGCGGGCATGTTATCACAGAGCTATGCCACAGCTTTCACAGCATATTTTATAGACATTTTATATACCGCATTTTCTACTAAGTTTGCAATAAAATCTGGAAGCCGATAAAAGCTAGCGTGCGATTCACTGAGGTGTGTTTATGCAAGACTTGCCCTCGCCACCCCCTGTGAACCAGTCGAGAAGCGAAAAGTTGCATCGTGCGTATAAATTGCCTTCATAGAGTAGCTAGCATGGTTCTGAAAACAAAGCAACGCATATCCTCGAAATCATGAGCTACACGGGGTGAAGCAGCTTAGCAGTAGTTTCTTGAAACTACAAGAGCAAAGTGTAGAACACACATGGTGAGGTGACATCACAAGAGTTACTTCATGAGGACCAGTCTCTCAATCTCAATGCCCGAGTAAAATTTCTGGCCCTGAATTTAGGGCCCTTTATTTTTAATAGGTTTTCTCTTCCTCCGAGCAAAACGACTTCACTGCTGAAGAAGCGAAGGCTCTTAGAAGAATGTTGGCTAGCACTCTCTGCAGCTTCCAGAATTTTTTTTTTTCTCTAAGGTTTTTTTTTTAAATATTTTTTAGTTTCGTCTTGTATGATTTGACCTTGGCTTATACGGTTCACAGCAGTCTTCATGCATCAGGTTGGCGGCGAAAAATGCCGGCATCAATTCAATGCGATGCGTCCTTCAAAAATGTTGCTTGGGGCCTTAACTGCGAATGATAACAAATCTAGTCATACTGAGATAAGCGCACCACCTAGATCACGCACACACACATAAAATATAAAGATTGTAAACGCGGTTCTAGCCATGGCCAAAGCCACATTCTGGGACCGCGTGTGACCCACTGTAGGCGTGAAATCAGTCATAAACGCTACACGCCGCTCTAGCTAACGGTTAATATTCAAAACAATCAACACAACTCCCGCGCAATTGAAATTCAAAAATTAGATCGCGTGCACAACATTCTTCGAGGCTAAAGACAAGAGCTTGAATATTACTGCTCGTGATCTGAGCTCGTCAATATTATGTTGTGACACCGCTTTTGAAACAAAACGATAATAATTAAAAAATGTGCGGCAGCGTGGTCCTTGAACGAGGATACCGGGGAGAAGAAATTGTTGGAACGCGGATCCCGTAAACAAGATTACGACGAAGACGCCAAAAACAGAGCAACTTCGTCAGAGCCCCGACAGAAGCTAGCGATTTTGAGCTCGAAGTGCTGAAGCGGTGTAATTACGAGGCAGAGATCGGTATGTGCCAAATGTGAACAGCGCAAGCGATGCGTTACAAGAAAGATCGTAGAAAGGAGGTGGGCCTCACGTGTAGTAGCGCAGAATATTCCAGATACGACTCCGCCGCCGCCTTCGCCACTCTCGCTTTGCCAACTTTCCCACACTGCTTTTCCGCTTCCTTGACACCAGCGTTGCCAGCTCACCAGAAGGCGAGCCAGTGAAAGCTTTATCAATTTAATGCTAAAGAGGTTAAATAAAATGTCATTAACCTTGAAACTGAAGTAGCATGAAAGGTAAGAGGAAAAGGGTGGACAGCTTGAAGGTCTCAACTGTTTGTTGTCCACTTTACAAGGAACCTCCTCGACTTCTTTGCTTGACATAGTCAATAGTTATAGTCAATACAGAAAGAAAAAAAAATAAGACATTTAGGGAAATAATGGTATCTGACTGCTCGTCTCCCGTATATGTTTGATGCTCTCTTTCTTTGTTAACTTCTTTTCGCTCGTTGCTTTCTTTTTCTCCTGTCTAGTTGCCGATACAATCCAAACCTAGCCTAGCCTGTTTGGGGGGATTTCTTGTGGTGACTGGATTGAATGGTTGCTCGTTTCCGTGATTCTTGAACAGTTTCCGAAAGAAAGATGGAGTTTTATTCGCAGTATTTCCAGTTCTTCGTGCTGGCCGGGATCTACTTACTAGGCCGAAGCGTTTCCTCAGTGGCTGCGATGGACGAAGACGCCGCTGCTGTTTCAGACAGGCACGTCATCGAAGGCAAGGTTGTCCCCCCAGAAGTCGCCAGTCCCGAATGGCTCACATCAACAAGAATCATCGTGAACGGCGGGGAACAGCTAGGATTTCTCAAGTATGATTCCGAAAATCCTCATAGTTCCGTTCAAGTCTAAAGCGGAAAATATTTTAGACCTTGATCCGTATCAGTCCAGCAACTGAAATCAGATTGGGGCAATGGGAGAGCTCAAACATGCATTCCTTCAATGCGTAAAAAAAAAAAAAAAAAAAAAAAAAAAAAAAAAAAAAAAAGTAACGTAAATACTTTCTTAATTTTTTTTTCCTAGAAGAGTGACATTTTTTTTATTTATTTAAACAATTGAACACTTTCTCGTCTTGAGACAATGTGAAATGTTGTAATTGCTATAAATTTCTCGAAACATCTCAAGCATAAATGTGTGAATCAGCCTTAAAGGCCGACCTACACGATCGTCTCCTGCCGGGCAGAAAATTGGTTGACTGCATCTCTCTCTCCGTTCCCTTTCGCACTCTTCTCCTTGCCCAACAGGAGCGGGTCTCTGAGCTACTCCCCGGGGAACGGAGGAGGGTCTTCCTCTTTCTCGAATGGAAAGGAGGACTTGGGGCAGGGTTTCCTGCTTTCTGGCTGCTCGCCGCCTCTAACCGCGCGTGCGAAAACGCTTTCTGGTTTGTTTCAGGAATGACGGCTCTTTTATGGTGCATAACCTCCCGCCTGGGTCCTACGTGGTGGAGGTTGCAAACCCGGACTACATGTACGAGCCGGTCCGCGTGGACATCAACTCCAAGGGGAAGTTCAGGGCCCGCCGCGTCAACTACATCCAGTCCAACCTGATCCAGACCCTCACATACCCGCTGAAGCTCAAAAGCCGCGGACCGTTCCAGTACTTCCAAATCCGGGAGACGTGGAGGGTCACCGACTTCCTCATGAACCCCATGGTGAGCGTCACCATTGCGGTCTTTCTGCGTCGTCCCTCGGGAGATGTCAGCTCTGTTCTCGCGGAAACTGTACTGCAGTCTATTCTCTCTTAATTTGTATGGTGAAGGTAACTTCTGTGGCACTAATTAGAGCCGCTACATAGGCTACACTCGGAGTATTGGCATTCCACTTCCCGATTAGGTTGTGGGTGCTGCCACGTTGGTGCTTAGTGTAGGGCGGGTACAATCAGCAATGGGCAATAGTTACGATTAGAAAATGTGACTTCTCGAGCTTTAGATGCGATGTTTGGATGCTCAGCTGATATAACTTTGCTGTTGCGGACTGTTTTAAAATTTCTAAAGGATGGCATTAGGATTGGCAACATCGATTATGAGAACCAAAATGGCTGAAGCGTCGTTACTTTGAAGCCTACTTAGTAGTTTTAGTGCTAATACAGCAATATGTCTAAGAGGTTTCCTTCTTGTGGCAAAGTTGTCTCTGTCATTGCACTCGTGATGTTCCTTCTAGGGATCTTTATACTCGAAGGGGAACTTTCTGTGGCATTTCAGAGGTGACGAGAGAGAGAGAGATAGTACATATATAGAGAGAGAGAGAGAGAGAGAATGTGTGTTTGTGCACACATGTGTGTGCATGCACGCATAATTTTGGTCAGCTCTCGAGGAATATGATCACACAGGTGCCTATAGCTCTGACCTCACTGCTACAGGAAGTTGTTCCCAAGTTAAATGCGAAACATCTTCTAAAAACAGGTAAACCGACATTCCATCATAAAGCAGCATTCGTAGCAGTGCCATCCTTTGACTACAGCTAAAATGCTTGCAGACCTCTTTGGGAGCTTGGGGCAAGTTCCTGGTGACCATGGAATTTCAATAAGATTTTGGCATTTTTCTGCATTGTCTGTATTAAGCGGAAGCTATTCTTTGCTCTTTTGGCTGACAGTGCTCTGCGCACTTGGTTCGATGGGCGTCGTGGCTTGGAATTGGGGTGCGGCATACCCCACCTAGATGCTGTGCGAGCTAATGCTCTTTGTTCTTCCTCACTTATGTCCCTCGAGTCTGCGCACTAAAATATGCGACTTGTACCCGAGCATTGTTTGCAAACTTTTTTTTTTTTTTTCTTCCGTCACAGGTGCTTATGATGGTGGTCCCTCTTTTGGTCATCATGGTCTTGCCCAAGCTGATGAATGCTGCAGACCCCGAAACTCAGCGAGTAAGTTGACCGTTTTGTTCTCTTTCACTTGTCGTAGGTTCGACTTTTGCTTATTGCGTATCACATAGAAGGGGGTAAAATAAGTTAACATATGAGGTTAGGGACCTGTTAATGTAACTTCCATTACAAAAATTTAGAAAATAAGAGAACCATTTGTAAAGCATGGAATCCTTTTTCGTGGAACCCTCCCCCCCCCTATGCCCAGAAATTTATCTGCTTTAGTCAAAGATTAATTGAACTGGTTAGAAGTTATATAGTACACAAAGTCAGGTTGCTTCACACATTATTGGCCACACAAGAAGCATTTTTCTTCTAAATCTAGCAGGAAAATTTAATCGGCATATACACATTGATTGACGCCATGCGACACCACGACCTGGCAGCTGAAAGGACAACTGAAGCAGTTCTCTATTCAAGGGAAAACACTTAAATCGTCTTCACTTGGCCTGCAAAATCACGAATACCAAAATGATATTTTAGATTCATGTGCCAAGTAGCAGGCACGTCGTAGCAAGGGGGGGGGGATAAAGTTCATGGGGCCCGGCCCCCCCCCCCCCCCCCCCCCCCACCCACCCCAAAAATCTTCCATGTTGCTGGGGCCTTCTCTCTCCCCTCTCCCTCATACAGCATTTTGTCATGGGCGGGCCCCCCCGAAACAAAATCTTGGCTACATGCCTGCCAAGTAGCCTCAACAGCACTTTCAAAATAGCTCTGAAGCCCCTCCTTCCCATTCGGTGAGAGGTGAGAACCGTTACATGTTATAAAGAGATCTCAACATCTCCACATCTTCCGCAAGCATTTACCCGAGCAGTCAAAAAAGCCGCACGCGTTCCCTCACAAGTGGCAAGTGCAAGGCAGTTGAAACCACATTGTATGTCACATCCAGCGGTTGGTTTTCATGTTTTTCTCAAGCCTATTTATTGATGTGCTCACGTCAAATCCTTGTGATATTCAAATTCACAAAACAAAAATATGACTAAATTCACCTCTAACTTGTTTTTTTTTTTTTTAAAGAATTTCTACGGCTTTGTTTTAATATCACACCACATGATGTTAATTAATAAAGAATATGTTCTTCGTCACTACCTGAAATATGTGTCTGACTGCTCGTTTTGCTGCCGAGACGGGCAGGAAAGACAAGTCAGATTATGGCAATCGCTTTCTGTAGACATTAAAGGACACATGCAAAGGAAAAAAAGCATTTTTTTTTTAAACAGCCTAGATGGAAAAAGAATGTTATAAAACAAATTTACGAAGAAGAATAGAATTTTTAGAGCAATATTTACGGCGTAAAACGAATTTGTAGTTCGCGCCTGCGGGAGCCACTGCGGGTCACGTGGTAGACCTGTGCGCCGTCGCGCGGCGCCGCTGCCTGCTCAAAGTGACGCCGCCGCCGCACGCTGAGCGTATTGCGTGCCGTTTCAACGCGTTTCTCCACGCTGCTGCCGCCGCCGCCACCTGCCGTGCAAGTTCGTCTGCTCCGTGCCGCCGCCGTTGTCATCTGACCGGCGCACAGGTCTATCACGTCTGCTTGTGCTTTTTCAGGGGCTTCCTTTGGGCTCTAAAAGTTACTTATTATTCTTTGTTTTTTGTTGCACTTGAAACAAAGATGAATAAGTAACTTTTAGAGACCATATGGAGCTTCTGAAAGAGCGCAAGTACCACGTGACAAATAGCAGCCAGTCACGTGACAGGTAGCGGCCACTTTTCCGCGGCACCAACTACAAATTTGTATAGCGCCGTAAATATGGGTCTAAAATTTTTTATTTTTCATTGTAAATTCGTTTCATGACTTCCTTTGCATGTTAACTTACATTTTGCGTGCTTCCTTTGGTTTCCTGAAAGGAGGGTGAAACACATTTTTCAGAAAATGAGATGGAGGTTGATTATAACAATCTTTTATCCTGTGAATTTGAATATCACGCTCGTTTTCCCCGAAGTTGTAACTAAACGCGAGAAAACTCAAAAAGCCTCAGACCAGTCGTTATGTTATAAGAAAATCTTTCGGTCGCCAAGCGGGTGTCGCTCGAGGGCCGCGCGTGCAATCTCAAGCTTGCAAGGTATATTTCCCTACACTGGCACCAGTCTTGACGTCTTTTTGTGCCCTTTCTAAAAACAGCAAGAGTGCGCGCGCGCGCACATTTTCAGAGGCACTGAAGATGCGCGAGAGCGGAGATTCTGAACACTCCTTTTGTGACGTCACGCTCCGGGAAGGAGGGCCCTCAGCGGTACTTTGAAAATGATTTTCTGCAGCGTCCATGCATCAAATTAAAAAAAAAAATAATGTCAATATTCGTGTTCCTGGAATCAAATGAAGAAAATTTAAAAAGCAACTCCACTTAATTTTTGTTCTTGAAAAAACAATGCAGTCCTCTTCAGTATCACCTAGGGAGACCATATGTGAAATATTATGACATAGGAGCTCTGTCTAAATGTTTCTGAAATGGTCCGGCAAACTTTGCAACTCGCCAAGTTGCCAAAATCGGCTGACTCAAGCGGGCGAATTGAGGCGCAACCAACAGCGCAGTCAAGGCTACGGCATAAGCGTAGCCAACATTGAGTTAAACGTCATCACCATTACCCCCTTTTGCTTGTTTTTACTTATCCGGCCAAGCGTAATGGGCGACGTCGGAAACCTTTTTTTTTGGCGCGCCTGCGCAGCGCGCTTTTTGAGAACTGTCCTGCCGCCCCACCGTGGCCCCGCCGTTACCGCCGTCTCCCACGTCACTACTGCCGTCGTCGCATCACCGTTTGTGATAATTGTCTCTCGTAGTTTCATCCGCACTATGGACACTACATGCGCAGACTTATGCCGCAGTTGTTCAGACGTAAAGAGTCGTACACACAAAAACGTGGTAAAGAGTGCGGTGCAGACGACACTTGCACCTGGCACACACCCTCCCCTATCCCGCCCGTCATTGCATAGAGGATCACGTGACATCTCGTATCTCCTGATAGCCATGTTCTTGGCAGCCCGAGGCTAATGTTGCCGGAAGGAGCCGAAGTTTCGGTTTCTGCTCGTGTTTAAAATTAGATTTAAAAATATATGTCCCATTTTTCGCGAAGCAAATGATGTAGTATCTTTTACTAGGGCTTTTTAATGTAAAATCACTCATTTTCCCGAAATCTTCACAATTGAGTGGAGTTGCCCTTTAAGCGTGTTTTCTCAAATACAAAAACCGCTTCAGCTTCCTTTTAACCACTGTTGCGGTAGTAGTTCACCAGAAGCTGCCATTTTGTGTCAAAGATGTCTCAATAATAATAATGCAATTAAATGCAAAGGTGCAAGCAGGCTGGACAAGAATGACAAAAATAATCCCTGTAGAAGGGAAACAAGGGTGAAAAAAGAGAAACAGAAATCTCCAAACACAGCTAGGTGACTGGTGCACGACTGAAAAAATCCATTTGGTCCTGGTATTGAACCAGGGAGCTCTCCATTTCCAGTGGAGTGCTCTACCAACTGAACTGAGCGCTGCATTGGAAGTGGAGAGGTCCTTGGTTCAATACCAAGACCAGGCAGATTTCTTTCTGTCAAGCACAAGTCACCTAGCTGTGTCTGGAGATTTCTGTTCGTCCTTTATCCCCCTTGTTTCCCTTCTCTAGGGATCATTTTCTTCTTGTCTGTCAACATGGGCTGGTTTCAAGCATCGTTTGAAATTTTCCTCTCTGATCTACCTGCAGGAAATGAACCAGATGCAGATGCCGAAGTACGACATGCCAGAACTCTCGGAGATGATGACATCGCTCTTCACCGGCGGTAACAGGAGACAACAGGTCGCCAAGACAACCCGGGTGGCAAAGAAGCGTCAATAATCGGGAAAGACGGTGATGCACCTCCGTCGTCGAGCAACCATGGACACTCTAGGCATCTCCAGCAGTCACTGTTGTTTTTGTTGTGTTTGCACTAAGACCACGAGCAAATGTTGTAACAGTGTGGTGGCAGAACCGGTTGTTTTTATTTTAGACTGTTGTTGACTTGTACATGCAAGCCTCTTGCGTTTGTTGACCTGCACGTGCGAGTCTCTCTTACGTTTGCCTGGATCGCTTGAGCGGTTCACGTGTACAGAATCCTCCTTAGAAGGGAACACTGCATCTATGTCCATCTTATGCTTAGCATCCAGTTTTCTCGGAGGCAGGGAAAAGCAAGTTTTCTTAACCTGTTGGCCGTGCTATCCCCCACCCATTCCTTTAATCAAACTTGCTAAATTAAGCCTGGTGCCCAGGAGAAGAGAGGGGCAGAAATTATATATGTGTAAGATTTAAGATGTATATACATTTTTTCAATAAAGGAAACCTGTTCATTTATGTTCAGTGCAGAATGTCATACTTTGGGTGCTTCAAGAGCCAGCTTTGTCAACGTGTAGACAAAAAAAATCAAACTGCTCTTTGCATAGTTCTAGTACGGTTTTAACATATTACCCGCACAATCTAATTATTTTAGATTACTAATGTAATCTAAAATAATGTCCCTCGCTATAAATCAAGTTAAAAGATGAGCACATTATCTGGTTTATTTGAGATTGTGCAGACGAAAAAACAACTGGCGTGATCAGACTTCTGGGAGCAAATGGCAGTTGCAACCAATATCTTGACTTTCTTTTCACGGAATCCTAAGGAAAGACACTTATACCTTAGAGGCTGACAAGGGAATGTCAGTCAGATATGGTCACTGATACAATGAGAACCAGGCACGTAGCCAGGACTTTGTTTTGGGGGGGGGGGGGGGGGGGGGGGGGGGCCGCCCATGACAAAATGCTGTATGAGGGAGAAAGGGGAGAGGAGGCCCCAGCGAAATGGAAGATTTTGGGGGGGTTAAAGACATATAGAAATGGAAGGGTTAAAGACATATATCATAAGTACATGCACCCCCAAATTATCTGAAATATGTTCTGCAAATCTTTTAAGCGTGATTTGTGAGAGCCTTAAACAAATTTGTGAGCTTGAAGATGCTTTCAATAATGATGTGTTCCCTGACACATATTTAACTCCTCAAACATATAGAAGTCTGCTATTGCCTCTTTTACATGATGATCAACAATTTTGGGTCTGTGGGCAGGACGAAAACAAAGACGGGGGCTTGTGAAGGAACTATGACGATTGTGCACGCACACCGCCAGAAAGTGACCAATTAAGTAACTGCAATGTCGAGTAGAGTACGAGGTACCACTTTGTTCTATTTAACAAACAATCAAAAATTTGCAAGGATGATGCTTATTTGCCAATCGAATTGACCACCATTTTGTCAAGAACAAACCTCAAATGCCAAGCTATGCCAAAAATTTTCACTCGGGTACGCGCTATTTTAGGCCAGATTCAATCCGAGTACGAAGGTGCGTATAGACCAACACCAGTCTTTGACGTCACGCAGCTGCGGTGACGCTGTCAACGGCACTGCGCATGCGCAGAAGCTTCAGTTCACTCGAATTCGGTTTCTGCGCATGCGTAGTGCCCACACCTGGTGTGGGCAAACGCGGGCTTGTTTGTAAACAGCGTGTCGGTCAGAGAACAATTTTGATCACATTTTTCTTTACGATTATTGGCCGGCATCATGGTGCCGAGAGTAAACAATGTTGGTCATGAGAAAAAGCGTTGTGATTGCCAGTGTTTCTATAAACAGTAGACTGCAAGGGCTTGTCATAAAATTTTTGTGACATTTTGAAAATATTTTTGCTTTCAGCTGAGTTGCGTCTTCATCATATATATTGTGAAACATATTTTATAAACTAGATTCACGATAAATATGGCGAGGAGGCGCCCATTTTATGATCTTATGCACAGCAATTAATTCCCAAGTTCAAGAGCACAAGTTGGATTCAACTTTTAATATTGCGACGCAGTTGTACCAATCACGGGTATTTTAGGTGACCTACCAGACTTATAACCTTCCAATTCAAGTAAGTGATATGCGACTGAGGTAAACAAATAGATGATGTCTTAAAAACACATTGTCTTGCATGCTAATCTTTTTTTCTTTTTTTTTTTTTTACCGTTTCGTTGAAATCAAACATTGCAATTTATTAGTTTTGGTACCTGAAAATATAAGTGGATTGTACAAAGGATAAAAAGCTATAAAGTTTCACATTTCACAGTTGAAATAGTGCCTATTGCCAAAACAACGCGGAAAATATATTCTTAATTTAGCGGTTCAAACTGGCTTGAACCAGTTCAAACCATTATTTTTGTTCCCCAGTACTGAACCGGAGCTGAACCGAAAGTCGCGAACCCAAACCAATAAAAATTTTGGGGACAAGCAACATGCCCAAAATAAAGCATGAAAACTGAGAAGGGTTTCCAAACTTCCAGCTACTGCCAGTGCTCAATACGAAAAGCAAATCTGATAATACTTTATTAAAAATCATGTAAAAAAATATTTAAAAAAAATATTGAAAACATGCACAACTGCTGCAACTAACTGCACCCCACTGAAAATGGAGAGGTCCCTGGTTAGACACCAGGACCAGGCAGATTTTTTTTTCGGTCATGCACTAGTCACCTAGCTGTGTATGGAGTTTGTGTTTGACCTTTGTCTCCCTTGTTCCTCTTCTCCAGGGATTATTATTGTTAACTGTAAGCACACTGAGACCTGACCATACTAGTTCATCTTTTATTTATTTACTGTAAACGACTTAATTTTCGCAAATCGCCTACAATTCGCGAAAGATGGGTCCTGCAAACAATTCCGGTCAAATGTAAGCACATTGGAATCCATATTGAGATCTCACCGCATCGTGAAAATTAGAACCCGCGCATTATTTCAAAACTTCAGCTTTGACCTACAGTAAAATATCGGACAAGCTCCCACTCAAACTTTGGAGAAAATCGGAAAAAAAATGGGGGATGGGCGCTTATCCGGTCATCAATTTTATGCATAAATGTACTGTGCATATTTTCTCAGATTTTACAAATTTGGTAATGGGCGCTTAATGTGGAATGGGCGGATGCACGGTATTCTACGGTGTATCGCGAAATATTGAGCCCCCGAAAAAAAAGTTGTTTATGGTATTTATTTATTTATACAGTATCTACATCGCTCAGAGAGCATTACAGTAGGGGTTTCTGAATACATAAAAGATGGTTGCATCACACTTGTTAAACACAAGTAAAACATAGTGCTTGAAAACACCAAAACACAAAAAATGGAAGAACTGTCACAAAAAAAAAAGGAATACAATCAGCAAGCACAGTACAAAGTAAAGACCTAAAAGAACCAAAACGTTACCAGAATGTTGGCTCAAATTCTTCATTTTGGTGAAATGCCCCTTGATGCAAATGGCATAGAAATGACCTCACTGGCATCTACAAATTCACAATTAGTAATCCACACAAAAATAAATTAATTTAATTTTAATACATTAAGAATTTAAGAGACATATCAATAGATTAATTATTTTTTGCTCTCTTCATGAAAGACCACCCATGCATCATGCATGACACTGCAAGCCACCACTGCACAACACAGTTTCTTCAAAAACTTTGTACAAACATTGCCACTGTTGAGCAGAAGACTGTGTTGCAATCAAACTTTTAACTCGCATACGAGCACAACCAGTGACTTGATGCTTGGCACGAAGGATAAGGTAACAACACCCCACCAAAATGTACATGGAATGCGGTAACCTTGGAAGTTTTTCGACTTGTGCTAAGAAGACCCTGCATAACGACGTAAGGTCATTGTGACCCTGTAGGTACGGTTGTTTTCGCACGTTAACGGCACCACTACAAAATTTGCCAGTCTTTGATATGGCTACTCCAGCACATGAAGCCACAAGGCTTTACATACATTTTTTTGTAAGACTTGACACCCTGCTTCAGTTAGGGATGATGCACTTTGCAAGTGGTGCTGTTAAGTGCAAGTTAGACTACTTTTGAGAAGACTAGAGACGTGAGGTTCTTGGTTGCAGTGTCCTCTCAGTGGGGTCTGAGTTCTGGAGCAAATTCCAAGAGGAAGGCCCCAAAAAGATCCTGTGAGTAGGGACAAGAGGAAAAGCCTTTAGACTTGAGCACTTGTGCTCAACACTTGTGAGCAAAACAGACTGGAGAGCAAGTGTGTTGATGTGCAAGCAGAGAAGTGCAACTAGAGACAAGAGAAGAAGCAAAAAGATGTAACATCAAGATCAGGACCAAATCAAGCAAATACTACGCCACTAGTAAACACATTATTTGTACTAAACCTATTTCTGTGCAACACTATTAAAGGCATATACATGCCTTGCACCTACGTCACTTGATGACGTCGAACACCCGTGTCTACCATGCTGGTGGTTGACTCGACGGCCCTTCGCAGCGAGAGCAATGGTAAACTGCGCCGCGCTCGGCTGTAGCAATTACCCCGTATCCCGATGATCGTCCGATCGTTTCGTCGGCATGCCCCGCGAGACGGAGTAGCCGTCAAGTTAGATAAAGTACGAGCGGCAGGAAAGGGATGCGGCCGCGGATTATCGAGTTTGCGGGACGCATTTCATAGCGGCGAACGATGACACTTTTCTACCGTTGTTTACGTTCGCGCACGCCTTTGCATCGGCTTTTTCTCGTTCTTGGTGTGTATGGCCTTTGGCCTTCGTTGCACAACGCCGTTTTCACGCTTCGAGCGCACCTTCGGGGCTGCCGGCCGAATCCGGACGAGTGTCGCGCCGCGAGCCCGGCCCGACTGCGATGGGTGGGCGGCGGCCCCCATGTGCAAGCTCGCCGAGCCGCCGCCGCCGGGTCATCGGTTTGTACCGTCCGCTGCCCGCGATACGATAACCTTTGCAAGGAGCGAACATATGCAGGCGAGCCGGTTAGGAAACATCATAATATAAACCCCGAGACAATGAGTTTCTTGTCCGTTATTTGATTTATCCTTGTCTCAGGGTTCAGATTATGACGGTTACATTGCGTTGTTTACCAGTATTTCGCAAAATCGTAACAATCTTTCTACAAGCGACTCCTAGAGCCGCTCGTCAAATGATGAAGCCCGCAATTAAGCTTTTTCATTTTTTGGCGACACGGCATCCCTTCGCGTCAAAACTTCGTCGGCGGCATTTCGAAACTTTCTGCTCGTAGCGCAATCGCACCAAAGCCGAAAATTACAGCACGTACTAGATAAACGTCATTATCGTAACCTCAGTACGTTTTTCTACGTTCACGGTACCTTTGTTGAAAATATGGTGCATGTTAGCGCATGTCCGGGCCGTTAGCGTCATCCTACGCCTTGCTAAGCGCATCCGCGCGGTGTGAAGTCAACCACCAGTATGGTGCCGGGCCCTGTCCTTCCCTAGATGGTCCCTAGATGTTCCCTAGTGTGACGTCACTTGCAAGGCATGTATATGTGAGAGTATAGCTCTGCCAACTCTTTTACTGTTAATAAGCCACACAACTAGTTCTTATAAAAGCTGGTTGTTAGAGAGGGGAAAAAGAATGATTTTTTTAAGCCTGTATGTTTTAATAAACTAAAAACTGCCGATTTTAAATGCACATACAAGTATCTTAATTCTCAATACAAAGAGGAAAATCAGACATAAGGAGCCAAACACTCTTACTATGATTTTTAATTAATGCATATATTGATAGCCAGCCAGTCCTTTAGCGTCATCTGTTGTTTCCATCTTTTAAGAGCTTTACCTGTCCTATTCGCTTCCCTGGCCCGTTAGTACCGTCCTTAGTCTAAAACACTAAACCATGTGACAACCTGAAAAGCTGGCATCCATAAATTACAGGCCTGTGCCAAGAAAAAACATACTAGTTTAGTGAAAATAAAATTTCATATAAACATTAGAAAACCAGGTTGTACCCTAAGGAAGGCCCCAGAAGTGCAAGGTGCCAGTTGTCTAGGCACAGTTCAATACAGTTCAATGTAAAATGACAATGTTATACAGCAGCTCAGCTCCAAGGGAGACAACTCACATAGAACAGCTGCTTGTTGAGGCGAACATTCTGCAGGATGTCGAAGGCCTTTGCAGCACCTTTCCGTGCATTCTGCTGCCCCACCACATTCAGGATATCTGCACGCAAATAAGCGCTTCAATGTGAATCCCTCAATTTTATGCAAACACAAAGGTGTCAAGTCACTCAATAGCGTCGAGAGTAGTGTCAAGAGTCATCTGTGAGCAGCCCTCTCTTGTTGCCTGCCAGTGTCTGAGCTATTACTCCATTTGATTTTAAGTGTGAGTGTAGCAGAAGCTATAAGAGCAAACTCCGGGCTTTCAGCGGCCCTGCCAAGCACGTGCGCTCATGCAGGGCAAGCACTGTTCAGAATCACATGCTCGCGCTCATAGTTTCGGCCTCGCTTGCACTTAAAGTAAGACGAAGTATAACAAGCTTTTTTCAATGGTGGATGGATGGCTCTTTTTCGACACATTTTAAATGAAAATTCACGGCGGTAAACACATGTTCGCTGCTGTAAATCATTTCCATCTTCTGACCACCCACATCAGTTGTCCACAGAACTTCAAACATTACAGTGGAATCTCGTTAATTTAAGCCCGAGAGGGACCAAAACTTTGTTTGAATAATGCGAAGTTTGAATTACCGGGAGCTTTCATCCTAGAAACGGATAGGACGGAACCTGTATGTTAGTTTGAATTAAAGAGATTTCACTGTATAGACCGACACGCGGAGCGACTGTTTACCAACACGGCCGGAAAGCCGCGCATGCGCGGTAGCTATGTGGGCAAAAGCAGCCCGGCTCTCCGTGTTTTCGCCATTGTGTTCTATGGCGTGCGCTCGTTGTTGACGTTGTAGGGACGCTTGTATCTTTATTTGTGCATCGTAATTTCTGACAACGTATGTCGTATGCTATGCCCGACTATTTGAGCTCGCTGCCTGAGCTTAAACAGCAGCGGTATCGAAACAAACTGTGCGCGGATGGCGTTTCCTACGAGGATCCGCACGCCGTAAACAAGGCCTGCAGGAGTTCCGACGTAAAGTTGCTGCCACCGAAGTCGACATTTCACGTCGTCGTTTATTTAGTTTTTTCGCCAAGCCAGTTCACGGCCGACACGGTGCAGGCGTACAAGTCTCTTGAGGCCTACGATTACTTCGAGTCGGCTTCCGCACTGCCGGCGGGATCAGCAGACTGGGTCTGCGGAAGTGTATTCATTACTTGATTAAATACACACAGCGTCTTCAAGTCAAGGTATGATATTTTGCCTACCCTCATGACCACAAGGCATGACAAGCCTAAACGTTCTGTCTATTCTGCAGTCTTGGCAGTAATACGTTACAAGTAACGGCGTCGCCGGTAACGCATTACTTTTTTCAGTAACGTAGCAACCTACTCGTTACTTTTTCGACACATTAACGGGTAACGCACTTACGTTAACATTTCCAAGTAACTACGTAACTCGTTACTACTCCCCAAGTCTTAAAGAAATTACGCTTCAATTTGTTCCGTGTTTTAGGCGTCAGGCCATGTTTTTCTTTGCGTTTTTTCTCGTGAGTATTTAGGTGAAACAGTAAAAAGAGATAAAGTAATTATGTTTAGTTTCTGCATGAACATAATGTTTCTTGATATATGGCCTGTATCGTCAAAACCGTAAAATATGTTAAATCATAATTTAAAAAAAGTAATGCAGAAGTAACATGCGTTACTATTTATCGGTAGCGGTAACGCATTCCTTTTATTTTTAGGTAACGTAGCTCAGTAACGCGTACCTTTTATTTGTAATTAACGAGCGACGCATTTCATTACTTTTTTCGGGAACGCCTACAACACTGCCGTTCTGTCGCTGATCCCCTTCTGCTGGGTAGCACGGACGTAGCGAGCATCCGACGAGCGCATGGCCGATGCTTTGTGCGCGCACACAATGGGAACAAAATCCGGGTGGTCTCGATCAAACGACAGTTTCCCTGCACATAGCAAGCCTCGGGACGGAGATTGAAATGGAAGCTGCACTTGCCTTCAAGAAAGTGTTTGCCGCACAAACGGTTGTTCACGCGAGCCGACCATTTTTTTTTTCAATCCACGGATATTATCCACCTTTTGCGCCTTTCAGAGTCAGCCGGGAACTTGTGGAAACTCACTCCGCTGCTTTTCTTGTACATTTCGGTGCAATTAACGGCAACACAGCTTCGCGGCATGCAGAAATGCTATGACGCCCATGCCGAACGTGCGCGCTTTTGCCCACACCACCCGGCTCCGGCTCGATCGCAGCGCCACCGCAGCTCCGTGACGTCAAGCCCGCGTGTCGGTCTATAGGCATACATGTCCTGGTTGCAGTCTGCCTCACAGAACAAGTGCTTTGACTGTGCCAAGAACCTGCCTAGTGACTCAAGTCACTGGTCACCCAAGTAACAGCCAACACTTACATTTTAAGCATACTTACAACTGTCTACAAACTCCTGATTTCCCAACCTTCATTTGTATGAGCAGGGTGTGTTTAGAATGACAACATATGGTATGCATTCTCCAACTTTATGGGTGGTTGGTCACATAAAATACCATATTTTCCAGTCCAAGTCGCACACCCTTAAAAGGAGCTATTATCATGAAAAAGTTGATATAGAAGTCATACTTTTTTGTGTGATCGGCACGGCGAAACTGCACTGATGAGCTCGCACAAGCGCATTGTGATCGCAATATATGCACGGTAGAGCAAGCCATCAGTGGGCACTCTGCCATTCCTCCTTTGTTGTAAATGCCGATATGGCCTCTACATCTTGCACAATTAAAGGGACACTGAACCTAGGAAAAAAAACAATTTTTTTTCTACCTGGTTAATCAATGTACGCCAAAAAGAAGTTTTTTTGTCCAATACTTATGTTACAATATGAATTCTTCGATTTGGGGGCAAAACCGAGATTGTACCCCTGTGGAATGATGATAGCGTTTGTACCCAACTAGTGTGCACACCGAGTTCGCTGGACCTCAGAGCGCACACTAGTTGGGTACAAACGCTATCATACAATACAAATACTAAGGTATTTGTATTCTAGCAGAAATATGCGGCAAAAATATGTTTTTTTGACAAACATTTATTTGAGACATGCCTGTCCTAACCAGGTAGAAAAAAACTTTTTTTTTTCTAGGTTCAGATTTTTAATGTCCATACTTCAAAAAAAAAAAAAGTGCATAAGCTGCACAGTTGTTGCACAGTGGAATACGCTAGAAAATATATGTTCACCCCAGCCCTACAGGCCTTGCTAGGGCCAGTATGGCCACGAGCAACAACAAATCAGTAAACTCCACTCTTGTTCGCACAGGATACTACAAGACACGGCACCCTAGAGGCGGAACAGTGACTCGTGTGCATTACAAGGTAGGTTCGTTTGTTGGGCCCATATGGCCACTTGCAACGAATCAGCAACCTCAACTCTCGTCCAGGAAGGACGCTACGGAACGTAGCAACTTGGAAGCGCAACAGTGACCCTTGTGCCTTACCAGGCAGGTTGGCGAGGAGCAGGAGCTTGGCCTGCTTGCGTGCTGCACTCTGCTCCTGCTCCGACCGGGGCTGCATCGCCGGGGCCAGCTTGCCCCCCGGCCAGAGGGAGTCTCGCAGCTGCTCCAACAGATGGAGCTGCACGGGCTCAGACACTGCCCAGGACACCCACTCCCGAAGTTGCCTGCATCGTGTGAAAACCAAACATAAATATAGTGTCCACCAATGTAAAAGACCACTTAGGGGGGGGGTATATTCTTCATGCTTTGGGAAATTCCCTGTCGGTCTGAGGGGAGGAAAAGATTAAGACTGCGCACCGATTCAGTTTGGCTGAATTATTGAGCCTTGCTCCCCTCAGAGCGATATGGAACCATCTCCAACGTGTTTTGCCAGACACTGTCTCAGCCACACGCTTCGAGTGGGTCTTTCGCATTGGTGGAGACTGTACAAGGCAAAGCCAGATTTTGTCAGTAGTCCGTAGTCGTCCTCCTTCGGAGGAGGGGAAAAGCAAATATCACAACGACGGCGGGTGTTCCGGCGCATAGATGCCTTCGACCGTCGTCGACCCACTTGTGTTGCCCTTTTGTGCCCCTTTGTGGGGTTGGGCTGGTGTCGAGCTCTGCGGGGCACTTTTTCCTTGTCGGTCCTTTCTGGGTCCTTTTGGTGAGACCCAGGTTTATTTTTTCCATAGTTTAGTACGCAATCGGCTTTTTATATGAAATTCACTTTTGATCCAGGGATCCCAATCATTTATATTGAATTGGCTTTAAGTCTGCAGTGCCTCACGGCGGGAGCAGACAGGGGACAGTTATTTTAGTTTTTCATATTACCCCAACCTCAAAATCTGTCCCTCATGTTTAAAAAAAAGCTAGAACATGCTCGCATCTGCTACAAAAATAAAAAACATCCCCGAAATGTTCTGCGAAATTCCCCGCGAGAAAATATGTCCTATCATTGCGCCCATACTACATTGTCGCTTGTGCACTCCTTACATAAAATTAAACTAAATAATTAAAAATCAAAATACGGCATAACACTATGCTTGGTGTGGCTCCACCTTAAGGCTCACTCACTTGCGCTCACACAAGTAGCTTTGACAGCACTGAGGAAAGTGTGCTAGGCTTGACAACATAGTAGTACACAAACTGCTCCCGAATTCAACGTTTTCCTGGCTACCTCTGGCAGCATACCGACCCAAACACAATACGAGCGTGAACAAAGCAGCCTATTACACAACAGCATACTTATTGCAGCAAAAAAGAAAAACCAGGAGTAAATTCCTTGCCTGTTGATGGTCTTGCCGTAGGATGTCTGCACAAAAGAAATGAGAGCTCGGCGCAGCCAGTTGAACACTCCTTGGAGCTCAAACAGCTCGTCCGCCAGTGCGTAGAGGGGCACCGCTACGTCATCCTTCTTGTCTTCCCTCCTGCGCGAGGTCGGTCGACTGAGACACTCTTCTACTAGATCAAGACCCAAGCATTCTCTCAGTGACCTTCTCTAGCCATGCTGCTCACACATGGCAGCCGTTACCTACCATAATATCGCAAAAGTATGTCAGCCGCCCTCAACCATGCTACAAATGTCATCGTGTATATGAAAGAAAAGAGAATAATTCATGTTCATCTATTTACGTTCCAAGTTATCAACATGGCGTCCACTATAACCGTCAAAGTTCAGAATATCCATGATGTCATAGAAATAGTCCAAACGCATGCATAATACAGGCTTACGGGGTGGGCTACCCTTCGCAGTTTTTGCAGGGGCAGCAAACTGGACATAACATGAGGCTGGGTTAGGGGTAGATTTCTGAATATGGTTTGTGTAATGTTTGGGGGAAGTGGAAATTTATTTTACGAAAAAAGAACCACTCTTGTTTGGTTAAGGGAGGAAGGGGGGGGGGGGGAGGGGCATATTCTCAAAAAAGATATGTCACAGACAGCTATCATGACATGGACAGAAATCATGACATGGACAGAAATCATGACATGAACAGAAATCATGACATGGACAGAAATCATGACATGGACAGAAATCCTGACATGGACAGAAATCCTGACATGGACAGAAATCATGACATGGACTGAAATCCTGACATGGACAGAAATCATGTCATGGACAGAAATGATATCGTGGACAGAATCGTGGAGAGAAATGATATCATGGACAGATGTAATGTCCCAGATAGATGTGACATCATGAATGAAGAACATTTTCTCAAATTTAGGTGAGAAAGGCGGTCCCCACTTCCCTCCAAACTTGCCTCTGAGCTTTCGTGGGTGGGTTATCTTATAGGAGATTATGCTAATAATAGGCTAATACATAATCAAAGTCTTGCGCATAGGGTAATCCAAAGCAACTCACAGGTCTCTGTCGCTGAAGAACAGGTCGTCATCCTCCTCATTACTGTCGAACAGTGTTGGGCCCGACAGGCTGCAAAAAAAGTACAAATCATTTTTAATTCGAAATCTACATCCGCGCCTCAAGCCTGCAGAGCTTTCACCTCCCAGGACATAATACGGACTCAAACATATTCCATAACAAAGTATGTAAGACCACAGCCTTGTATTTGAGAGTAAGCAAGGGGCCAGAATGCATTCATTTTATGGCACCAATCCTCAAGCTTCATTTGATGCGCACTGCATCTATTCTCTGCACGCCATTTCAAACTGTGCTAGTGTAAACAACAAATTTGAATGACATATGAAACCCATCTTTTTGAGTTGGACAAGCTTCGAACCGATAAAAGCAATACTGTGCAATCCACTTACAACAATACCGCATATAATGATGTACTGCTTATAATGATTCATTTCTAGAGTTTCTAGGCTAGAAACGATCAGTTTCTAGTCTAGATACAACAATTGGTTATAACGATTGAATTTTCGGGTTTTCTCATTATCGTTATAAGTGGTTTGCACTGTATACACGGCACATGTAAAACTTCAGAAATATTTTTTTTTTTCACACCATTTGAACCTGTGCTGATATAGATGACAGGAACTTGTGCAACACAACACATGAAACCCATCTTTTCGTTGGACAAGTTTCCCATCAATAAAAGCTATACAGTAAAACCTCGTTATAACAAAATGGGATATAACAAACTAATGGATATAACAAAGCAATCATAATTCCCTTTGCTTGCTAATAGTGGGAAGAAATGGACATTGGCTATAACAAACTAATGGTTATAACAAAATAATTACGGCCGCTCCTTCAACTTTGTAATAACGAGGTTTTACTGTAGAACAAAAATACAGTTTTTCAAATTTTTTCTTAAAACTAAACTTGCCGTTTTTCTACGAGATTTTGAATATTGCTGCTCAGGTTTTGTACTACGCGTGACCCTGTGACATGCCAGAAAAGTACCCAACGATGACTTCGTGGGCAGCGCAAGAGCTACAAGGCCATCTGCATCAAACTAAATTAACAATCAATCAATATACTTTGGGAATGGTTTCACAAAAGTGTAACCTGAAACTGGGTAAAACTAGTTTGGTGTGAAAGGCCAATGCTAGTACGGAAATTGATAACTCGGCTAAAAGGAACTACAGGATCCCCTTCCATCAGGAGACCCAAATGAAATGGAATCTGTTGTCGAAAAAAACTTGGGAAAATCACACGACACTTAGAAAAGTACTTAAAGGTGTTCAGAATTTTTCTTTCAGTGAAACCCCAAAGAGATGACTGTTTCATGCACTTTTGGTGGGCAGATGATTGCGGAACCTCAAAGCCTTAACAGTTCCTTCTACCATGCAGCATTCTTGCTACAGAGTCTCTTCGGGTATCTCCTTACTTGCGGAAAAACTGAAGCAGAGGAAACGGAAAGCCCTTCTTTGCAGCAGGCAGGTCCTGCTCCAGTGGGTCGGGCCCCTGGCTGAAGAAGCTATAGAGGGCATCACTCCTGTTCAGTCGCTCCTCCTTCATCACAAACTGAAACAAACAGAAGCACAAACATCAGTGTAACCGGCCTCGCACGACGCAACAACCACTATGATCGATTAGTAGCGAAAAAGGTCAGCCCGACAACACGAGTAAAGTCAAGCACAAAATGCAACCCCTGGCTCTGCATAGTACATTCCTCAACTTCTTTAATAGCACTCCTTTAATGGAAATCGCAAAGAAGAAAGGAGCTAACTTGGTCAATTACATAACCAAGTGTTGTCTCAAAATGGACGGAGACTTCACTTTGGAGAGACGAACCAGTGCAAGAAAATTTTGAGATGATTGTACCTCTCAAAGTGTCATGTCAAAGGAATAAGACCACAGTTTGAAAGGGCTTTAGACGACGTCACGAGCAAAACAAACTGATCATAGTCTCAAAACTTCGCCGCTTATCGGATGCATCTGACAATCGGACAGATACTCTTGCAAGTCTTGGTGCTTGTGGACTGCTGTTCACAGGAAACAAAACGGAATGCTTTCCTTTCCTTTCCATGGAAGTCAGTGTTTCAGGCTGAAGTTAGGCTAGGCTAGAACATGTCAGGCTAGGTGTACTACATAAAATTAATTTATGTAGCTTAGGATACGTTAAGGTTTAACTTAAGTTAAGTTGTCTGCTTGTTACGAAACAATAACAGCATCAGTGCCAATGACATGAATAAGAGCTCACATCGAGAAATCGCTGAAGGATAGGCTGTGTCTTGTCCAGGAAGGGCTGGTTGTAGTTGCGGAAACGTGGCTTGTTGGCAGACGGCAGAGCTTGCTGCTTCAGTTCGGGACAAACCTGCAAACAGGGTACTGGTGTTAGCATAAGCTCCACACTGTCACTTCAAAGGGAGCAAGACTGGATGCTATACCCTCATCAACACGACGGTTAATGGCAGTCGTCGCAACACCAGAACAAAGAGTTTGATTGTATAGCGACAGTGACCAGTACAGACCATGCCGTCATACCAGATGCTCATCATCTCAATCGCAAGAGACAACTTGACATTGTATGGTATACTAACCTCACAAATAGGCCCGTATAAGTTGCATATTATTGCTCCTATAATGCAGCATTATGAGGTTTGGGCACACTCCAAGAAGTTTACTTAAAAATGTAGGCAAAGCAATACAACACATATACAGTAATCCCTCGTTATAACACAATCATTTTTTCAAATTGTCACTTTTATCGAAGTTGAACGTGGTCCCGACCGAAATGCAAGCATTTTTAACCAGATCATTCGAAGTGTATCGGCGGTTAACCACGCTTATTACGAAGGCCGCAGCGCCGAAAGCAAGCAAGCAAGCAGGCGCACAGAGACCCTTGCATTCCCTCCCCCTTCTCCACCGTGGCAAACAGCAAACTGGGAAAACGAGGGTGACGGAGGGCAGAGCACGCAGAGCTGGCCGAGTGCCGCTTCCGATGCCAATGCACCAAGGCAGGGACGTAGACAGTAGTGGGAGCAGTGTCAACGTTCCAATGCTACTTACGGCGCCCGCAGCCAATGCTGCCAGACTCCTGTCAGAATCAGGTCAAGGAACCGATAGAGCCCGGAAAAGATCATCCCTTTGGAAGCCCCCGACGCGCACACCTACATGCACACGTGCGTTGTATGGGAGATTGGGAGTGTTTACCGAAAGTCGCTTAGATCTGCGAGGTTGAGAAAAGTGGCCGGCCCAAGTCTGAAATTACCAAAGAATTCGACATTCCGGCATCGGCTGTTGAACACTGTCCACCATTTTGCAGGACAAGCAAGGCATATAGGACAGTTTCAACAAGTTTCTCATCAAGGAGAAAGTGCACCCGTGACCCGAAGATGAAAGATCGCCAACTGCTTTGTGCACGTCGGATTTTCTCTCGCAAGCATGCTTGCCGAGCCGGCGCACAATTCCCAGACACAGCTGCAACAATCCCTACAGTAAAGTGACTAGATGTCCTGAGTTAGGCGGGCCCCGCTTTTCCGTCCGTGGTCCCGCTGTCCCGCAAGTGTGCTTGTGGGACGGTGTTTTGTCCCGCTTTGGCTCCCCCAAACCCCAAATAGATAAAAGACGCGGCTAGACAAAAAAAATTGCACCAGTGAAAGGGTGCTTTCTCTGAACAATGTACACGATTCGCTTGGAAGAGCAGATGCTGATACTATGGACATATTATCTGCAAAAATAAATACATTAGTACTAAAGAAATATTCCAAACAACTGTATTAGATATGCATGAAAATAAATGTGTATGGTCTACATGAAACACTGAAGTAGCATGATTTGTTACCAAAATTTAAACTTTTCAAGCTTCACAACACTATTACCCCTCCCTCCCTCCCTCCCTCCCTCCCTCCCTCCCTCCCTCCCTCCCTCCCCTCCCCTCCCCTCCCCTCCCCTCCCCTCCCCTTCCCCCTTCCTTCCCCCCCCCCCCCCCCCCCCCCCCCCCCCCAATACACATCCTGCTTTAGTGCCCAAAGAATATGGTCACTTTATTCAACAGGAGTGTCTGAAAATATGTTGGCAAAGCCACCGAGGATAACTTTGATTCGTTCGCGTTTGCCGATGCGGACGTTTTTGTTGTTGCTCCTGCCAGGGGATGCTGCGATTTTAGACCGTGCATGCAACCAGGGCAAACATGCAATGTCGGAAAGGCAACTCGGGAAACGCCGACGACTGTGGAGATGTGAAGCCCCCTCTGGCTGCTTCGAAACAAAGTGAGCTGCAGCAGCAGTGACAGTGTTCTTGCGATGTCCGGAGCAGTTCGAAGAGGATGAAATTATCAGCAAACTCCACTCAATTATTTTTTTTACTCGGTAAGCTGCCACGACATGTTCATAACGAATGTTTGTTTGATAAAATATACGGTCAGAGTGTTCTGCAGTGTTCCTGTCCACCTTCAAGGCTGCTGGCACTGTTTTTTTGGCTCTATCGCTTTTATTGAATTACCGCTTATATAAATTTTTTTGCAGTCCCGGTGACTTTGTTATAACGGAAGATTACTGTATTAGGTAAAGCCCATTTGAATGGACATCAGCTGTGGATACTGTGAAAGCTCCATCTGTTTGCAACAAAACAAGAGAGCCTAGATTTGAGAAAGGGAGCAAATCAAACCATGGAGAGCGCTTGTAACAAAATGGCAGACACCTCCTGCACACATTGGATGCATGTGCGCAAGCGTGCAGTGTTGTGCGGTAGGGAGGATAGCAGGAAGAAAGGCGGAGTGAGGAGGAAACACTCGTAGGCGTTCAACACTTCGTGACTTCGATCGAGCAGTTGGAAACACTCTCAAATTCAGGCACACTGAAACAAAGCATCCCTGTTGCCTTTGATACTAGCAAGAGTAATTTCAACGGGGTCATGGCTTACAGGAAGAAGACGCTGTTGAAGGCAGTGGAAGTCCGGAATGGTCTTGGTGACCACCCAGCCCGAGCGACTGCTGTCTGGGACGCTCACCAGGATGGCAAAGTACGGCACCAGCTTCAGGTTACTGTCCTTCACAAGCTGAAATGGACACGTCAACCCAACACACAAAAATATTAATTCCTTAGTTGCAAAAAAAAAACTTCCAGCAAAATATTTTTTGTTTGCAATTATCTATTTTGTTGTGTTTAATTATGTAATGACCTAAAGTAGGATCCCTGAACAAAGTCATATTGAAGATATTAATAAAATGATACAAAAATACCCATATGCAGTAAAAAAAAAAGAAAGGGCTTTTAAAAGTGGCTTTAAAAGTGCCACCTGACATTGAGCTAAAAGTCTACTAAGCTGCTTCAAGGCCCAAAAAAAGATGAGTCTCTCAACAAAAAACATTTGTCGACATTCCAAGGCCTTTGGGACCAGACCAGTTACAAGTACCTAATGTGGTTTGTTCTGATATACTGAAAACTTGTAATATAACTTTGTTTCATCCTACGTTGTAATGCAGCCGACGCTAGAAACCAACGAATCCAAACACCGTGCCAAAAGCGCAACATCACTGCATACATCATTTCTCTACGGGTGTGTCACTGCCTTCTAGTTCAACCAAACGCAGAAAGTTTGCCTCAATCGACGTTGCAGTTTCAGTCTGTGTGCGTCCATCTGCAAAACTTGACTGCGCTAGGATTTCAAGTGCAACTAAGTACAGCATACAGCTCTATTCAGAATACGAGTAGAGAAAAGCGCCTTAAGCAAAACCTCCTTACGAATAGCCCCCATGAACTCTGCATTTTCCAGGTCTCATCACCCAGAGTCCAAAATAGTAAATGAAAGTTGTAGCTGTTTGGCCTTGCTGCTGCCCGTACGGAGGTACGACACCGGGAATCCAGTTCAACAACAAAAGTGTTTATTACCCGTCGGCTCCCCGGCGGCGACTGGCTGCTGGGCAGGGTTGGGCCCACTCGTATAGTGGGGGGCACGGCGCTTTCAGCGCCCCCACAAAGTCAACTTCAAGTATGGAGAGAAATAACATAAACAATGCGCACCTGTGAGCTGTGTATGCTGGCCGTCCAGAGTCCCAAACCCTGAATCCAAGCTTGAAGCCGTTCTATGTAAGCGGCCAGGCGATCGCACTGCCCACGCATCGACTCCATCTCCTTTTCGAGGGTTTGCACCATCTGCATTCGAGAGAGGATTCATTCGCTCAAAGTGTTTCTGCACTCGAGTCTTATTTTTCTTTCAGGCAGGACTTTAGAAAGCCCTACGCAGAGCATAACAGAGTTGGCAAGATTGTGCACCAGAGTGTTCTGTCACCAAAACTGCGGTTGTAATCGAGCATGCTCATGTGGAGCACCAGCTTCGGTTGAAAAAACAAATTGTGTTTTATATTAGTGTGCATTGGGAAAAATGCTAAATCAATGTTGCTTTTTCATAGATCGGATTCTGCAGTGTGCCGAGCGTATTGACGTGTACACAGTGGAATCTCGTTAATTTGAACCCGAGGGGTACCAAAACCTTGTTTAAATGATGCAAAGTTTGGATTACCGGGAGTTTCCTTCACAGAAACACATAGGACGGGACCTGCATGTTAGTTTGAATTAACGAGATATCACTGTAGTCTCGACCACACTCAAAAATTTCGATGGCTCCACATAGGATGGCCTCCGATGAAGTTAGACATTTCTGCACAACTTGTGAAGAGAGTTTTAAATGTCGATGTTGCCAAACTTGAAACAATGACAACTTTAAAAATTTGTTTGGTATTACAAAGTTGAAACAAAGGGCACCAGACCCATCAAAGAAAAGAAAGTAAGTCGAGAAGTAAAAGCTGCTGAAAAGAAGTGATTGATTGATTGATTGATTGGGGTTTATTGGCACAAAGGCACCTTAGGCCATAGAGCGCCAAAATGAAAAGAAGTTCCTTTACATTTTGATGGGCCAGGTGTCACACTGCCAAGTGTGGAAGTTCAAAAAGATGCTAGACGGAAGCGATTTTTCACTGTTACACTTACATGAGCTTGTGCCCCAAAACAAAATAGAGCAACGGCTGATTTCAAGTTCTTTCCTTTATCAATGCAAGCAAGTGCAAGTTATTTCCCCTCTGGGCCCAAACGCATTACAGAGTGGAGAGGGTAGATTGTCTAAATATTACACTAAAATACGGTCGCCCCTCCAAACAAGTCGACCTCCCCCCTCCCCCCCTTCTCGGAAGGCATTTGGCATGGGTGGACCCCCCGGTGCACACAAAACAATGGGAGAATAGTATCCTTAAAAATTTTTCGCCCCCCCCAATACGAAGTTCTGGATCCGCCCCCGAATTCATGCCGGCTGAACAGTTCCCGGGCGTGACGGCGATGTTCCGGAGGGAGTTCGTAGAATACCCGTTTGGCGTCACGTGCGCTGTGTGCGACCGACTATCGGTCGCTGGGGGCGTATCCACAATCGGCGGCGTGTCGGACGAGAAGAAGCGGGAAACGGGTGCAAGTGCGTTGTGGCAGTGTATGGAGTACAGCTCCGCAGGTCTTTTTTCTTCACGAGAGTGGAAAGGCTGAACGTTTTCTTGTTCTAGTTTGTTTCATCTTGCCTTATTCTCACTGTCTAGTTGGCAGAGACGCGGTCAGCATAGGTTACTCGAGCGCGCCTCAGTTGGACTTGATCTGGTCGATCGCGTTGCAGCGTTCGCTGTGCTGCATGTCCTCACCCAATGAGTGCTTTACACTGCGATATGAGCGTACCTTGGGGTCCGAGTCTAAGGTGGCATGCAGTGCCTGCAGCGCCCGCCGCTTCTCGTCCATGCGGGCCTCCAAGCGCGAGAGTCGCTCCTGCGCCAGGCTGCAGCACTCTGTCACCGTGGGGGGATGCGGTAATCCAGAGGGCAGCGGAGCACGCTCTTCTGCCTGGGGCGTCTCTCTTTCCTCTGGAAATATTGGCAGGAAGAGATGCGATTGGCTATGCTGGTGGTAAAGACATATGAATGGCTGTGTTAATGTGTGATTGACTATGCTGGTGGTGAGAACAGATTAATTTGCTATGCTAACAACATGATTGACTACACCAGTGGCCGGGACAGCTATGATTGGCTGTGCTAAAAACACTTGATTGGATACACTGGCAGAGATGACAGGTGCAAGTGGATATGCTAGAAACCATATGATTGGATACACTGGCAGTGATGACAGATGAGAGTGGTTTTGCAAACAACACATGATAGGCTATGCTGACGGTGAGGAGATGTGACTACGCTGGTGGTGAAAACCTGTGTGATTAGCTATGCTGACGACATGTGATTCGCTAATCTGGTGGTGAGGACAGTTGTGACTGGCTTTATCAAATTAATGTACACCGTTTTACTGTTTCCACTGGGGTCTCCTTTTCATGTTTTTGTTTTAAATGAGCAATATGGGCTTATAATTTTAAACCTTGCGTAAAATGCGCCACTGAAATTTTATGCTGGAACATGAGGGTTTTTTTACGGAATCTTCGTAATAACACATTCTGTGTTAAAACATCTGCCATTTAATAACTGAACCCCCCCACCCTCTTGTGCTAATAAGGTTGATGAGCGGAAACAGGGGACACACCTTCTCTGGAGGAGCCAAGGTCGAGGTTGAGTCGCTGCGTCTCCAGGATCATGTTGTGGTAGGCCTCGCTCACAAGGAACGAGTGGTAGTAGCGCTCTTCAATGGCCTGATACACCTCTTGTTGGGCCTGACGAAACGCCTCTGGACCCTACGTTGAAACCGTGGCCGGTTTATGTTTTTTTAATAAAACAAAAGAACAAAATATATTTTGAAAAAAAAGCTGTGCATTAATCCTAAGATAAAGTTTGGATACAAAAATGTGCACATTGTTTTGAGTTGTGCTGGGTTAGCGTGACACGGACACGGTGTCACATGACACAGAGACATCAGATGACACTGTGACGTCATTCTACGTGAAGTCACAGTGTCATGTCATGATGTCATGTGAAGAGTGGCATGCTGATGATGTCACATGAACACCGTCGGCTAAAATGACTCTTTGTACCATGTGTTTTGATCATGTGGTCATATGGCCGTATACAGCAATCCCATTTTCCTGCTAAATTTAGTGAGGGAATTGTGTTCCACTTTGTGCACTTATGTTACACTTCTTATTACACTTCCGTTATATTTGTTGCACTTCTGTTACACTTTCCGGGGGCAGTTTTTAGGAAACTATAGTATGTTGCAACTCAAAGAGGTAGAGCGAGGGAAAGGAAGGCCGGGGAGGAGAAAGCAGACAGAACACCGGAGAGAGGAGGAGGTTTTCCCCTCTTCTCTCCAGCATTCTGTCTGCTTCTTCCTCCCCAACCTTCCTTTCCCTCACCTTATCTTCTCGAGCTGTAATTTACTATAGCCCCGCATACATCCTCTGCAGAAAAAGTCTCCAATCATGAAACAAGTGTTACGCATGGATGTGTCCCATTTTTTTTCACTCTACACGTTACAACAAACCAGGAAACTACCTACAGTAAAACCTCGTTATAACAAAGTTGAAGGAGCGGTCGTAATTATTTCGTTATAACCATTAGTTTGTTATAACCAATGTCCATTTCTTCCCACTATTAGCAAGCAAGGGGAATTATGATTGCTTCGGGTTATCCATTAGTTCGTTATATCCCATTCTGTTATAACGAGGTTTTACTGTATGTTGAACATCACTTCGGTGTCCCCCTGCCATTACAAAAGTTGGAAATAAAAGACACAAAGCAAACTTATTTACCGTCCCACGCAGTTTCTGACCAATCTCTACCACATTTATTAATTTGGTAAAAAAGCTTCCACCAGTAAAGACCAGTTGTTTGCTGGGAGAGAAAAATACCGCGAGCAGTCACCTTATTGGCCATGATAAAAGCCTCAATGCCACGCAAGACTCCCTTGGAGAGACGAACGCCTGGCCAAGGGCGCTTGATGTAACGCTGGTAGATCTCATTGCCCCTCTGATGCCACTCATCCTATAAAAAGGATAGAAAAGTGACTTCATCCTTGGTGACTGGATTCCTAGCCTCTTCTCTACTAATTGTCATGCTCAATGGACATGTGAGCCACGTCTGTCTACAAAAGCGATAAAAAGCTATTTGATGCCCCCCCCCCCCCCCCAAAAAAAAGGGAGTTGAGTACCATAATGTGCTGTCTCTGCACGATCAAGTCCGTTTTACCAAACAGAATCTTTAGCACTCACTCATTTTATCAGTTCACTTTGCTGCCACATGTTGGGCTTAAAGTACCATTATAGCAGCTTATCACAGTTTTAGCTACTTTTCTGGGACCCTACATAGAGGTTATAAAAGAACATAAAAAAAAAAAAAGCAGGAGACTGACCTTGTTTGAGAGCCACATTTCCTCCACATCTTGCCAAAACCTGAAGCAATCGATGTTTGCCACTGAGTTCAAAGTTTCCATGGTTATTGTTCTCTAATACTGCCATAGAACACACTTACTCTTGTTTTCACCTATATGCCAACAAAATTCCATTCCCCCCCCCCCCCCCCCCCCCCCCCCCCCCCGAGAAAAGTCCTTGTATGTATTGTAGCTACAGTTGCGTCTTTCCACAGCAACCAAAATAAGGCTTCCTACTTCAGCATACTTAGTCAATTAAAAGCTCGGAAGGCAGCAATGTCTTTACTGGTACCACACAGAGCTTCAGTTGTAATCATCATCAACCTTTATCAAAGTGTGGAAATTAAATGTTCATTAATAGCTTCCCTACATATCCGGCGTGCCTTGTCAGCGATTATCTGATAGTCACACGGAGTTGTGCCCACTGCCTCTAGTCCAAGCAGGTCTAACATCGCCGAATGGGCGCAAGAACACCAAATCTCGACGTGCAAATTTGTCTCGATTCCTTCCGTCAGCCTAACACCAGCTCGATTTACAAGTAGGGTCACCAACAGGGTGAGAAATGCAGGGTGTCCTTTTCGGATATCCAGCCTCCAGTGCGCGCAAGTTGCCGTCTGCCACGCTTTGCCTGCGCATGCAAGTTCGGAACTCACGAGCTGCCCAAGCGTTATCAAAGGTAAGGAAAGCTTAGAATTGGGCTAGGTGGTTGTTTCTCACACTTTGTGTGAACTGTGCTGCATTGCCAATAATTCAGATCGGGACTAGGAAGATGGCACGATGTACACAAGTATGAGCTTACTTGTGTACATTGTCTGCCTAGTTCTAGTGTCATTTCTTGGTAATCCTCTGCAGTGAAACACTTTGATCAAAGCGTCGAAAGTGAGAAACTTGCGCCGGACGTGGGACAACTGAAAGGCATCCATGCCATTCCCAACCCATCGACGTCTAAAAGAATGGGAATTTTTGGGCTACCAATCTCGATGCCGGAGTCCAAAGTCCCCCAGTTAGGGAGCGGAGCGGCCGGACCAAAGAGGGTAAACGCTCACGTGAGGAGAGAGCGCCCCAGCTCCTCGCCCTGGAGGAAGCGAGCCAGGTAGTCCCTGCAGACCGGAGACTCCATGAGCACGGAGAAGGCAAACACCTTGCGGCCGGGCAGGCTCTCCTGCTCTTCCGTGGCCGGGGCCCAGTCCACGCCTCCCACCAGGCGCAGCTGTTTCTCGCACAGCGCCTTGGCATACGTGAGCTGTTACGGGAGAGCGTGCCAGGGGGGTCGAATGCTAAGTTCTACAACGTTTCGGAGAAAGAAAATTTAAGTTTTTTCTCCTTGCAGGAACAAACTATGCAAAGTCGAATGCTCAATCTCTGCTCAAATGTGGCGCTATCAGTACATACTAGAATCCCAAGCATCAGAACAAACTCTTTCCTTATTCAGGGGTTAACGGCAATTTTCTGAAATGTATTCAATGAAAAAACGAGGCTTGTCCTCGGTAGCCGACGCCATGCATCCCCAAATATTCGTGGGCTTCGTTGGCTGCCATATTTCCATTGAAAATTTCAGAAGATCGCTTATAATGTTTGAACGAGACAACGCCAAGCACTAAAGTTTTTCAATCTGGTATAGACCACTAGTGCTACATTTAGGCAGAGACCGAGTGCTCCACGAACCATAATTCATATTTGTAACAAAAACGAACAAAAAAGACACTAATCTTTTTCAGGGCTTTTAGTATACATAAAGTTGGTCGTGGAGAGCACTGCTTTGAAGCACCTAAAGGTTGGTTCAAACATCAGCATTTTCGGTACGACTGACCGTTATGACAGGTTACGATGGGCGTTGCCATGGTAACACGTAGTAGCATCTCGTCATGCGTCGTCGTATTGCAGTCGGTCGTACTCGGAACGCAGACATCTGAACCGGCCATAAGGGGCACAGTGTTCTGCCACTACCGTCAACCACTGCCATAGGGTACACAACCAGCTGGGTCTTACCTGTTTGATGTACTTGGACAGGTTGCGTGACTTGAGAAGGTCCCCTTTGGCCGTGCTCTGGGGCTCACACTGCTTGTCTGAAACGATGAAGAAAAAACTTTTTTTTTTTTTGCAGACTAAGAAACTAAGGAAAAGTTTGCTAACAAATAAAAACAAGAAGACTGCCACATCTTTTAATCTATAAGTTGCAACCCCCCCAATAACGGTCGTTCCAACAAAAAGTTTAGAACATAAGTCACATTTCTGTGCACTTTGTACAGTCGGCTTCATACTGCAGCTGCGGACCTTAGCTTCGGGCCAGCTTCAGACCACCAAATGTCGATACGACCTACGTCTTGCGCAGTTATAATTCATACTTGTAAACGAAAGAAAGGAAAAAAAACTGACTTCAATGCATATAAGTAGGATTTCATGTTTTCGGAGTTTATTTTTCGTCAAATGGGGGGGTGTTTTCTTGGAATTTATTTTTTGCCAAAAATCCAGTTTATCGGAGTTTATTTTTGTTTGATTCCCAATTTTCTGAAATTCGGAGCTATATTTTGCAGTACTTTCTATTAAAAACAAATAAGTAAGTAAATAATACCCGGGTGTAAATGTATGCTAGATAAAAAAATAACATGCGCTTGTATCAATTAATATTTCTTCAGCTGGATTAGGCGTTGGTGCTATCGCCATTAGAGATACAAATTTGTCCCACTTGCACACAACTGTTGCTTCGATAAACATAGATACTTTAAAGCCAATAATCTCCTGGAGGTAGTCACTGGGAAGCTCGTATTCACCCCATCCTATTCCATCAACCTACCCTGTGGCTGCGCAAGGTGGAGTGGTAAAGGAGGCAATAGAGAAGTTTCAACTGTCCCTCTTCCCCATTTTATGCAATTTCTATGGTGCATGGCTTCCATGTTACAAATACCCGTTTCGACAATGGTCCGAGATTTGAAATATAACTGTGGTGTCATTTTCCCAGGACCATTGACCCTGTGCACTGATTAAACTTAAATGTAAAATACTGTCTTTTTCTTTTCTTTTTCTAAAAGGGGGGGGGGGGGGGGGGAGTGCAGGGGCTATGGGCACATCAAAATTCCGAGTTTATCGGATAAATCCGAATGGGCCAAAAATTTTATTGGCAGGCGTTTTTCGAAGTTCTTTGGTTTTATCCGAAAACACAAAACCCAATATACAGTCGCCGACCGATTTTTCGAACGGCAATAATTCGGACTTGTTTGATGTTTCGGACCTAAAAACGAACCGTGACATACCCGATAGAAAAAGTATAATTCGCACTGTTGTATGAAACACACCAACCAAAGGTTTGAACAATAAAACGTGACTTATACATTGTAAAATATGGTAAGTTCTATTTTTCACGTGTTACCCAAATGTCTCAAATGATAGAGTGGCCCCAAGTGTAAAGTCTGTATGCCTTCGAAGTGTGGCATCTTGCATTTTCCTGCCCCTCCTAGAGGTACCTTTCCTGCCTTAAACTAGAAAGCATACAGACGGTCTACGCAAGAATATTGGGAAAAGGTTTGAATGATAAGTAAACTTGGTGAGAATAGAAAAACAGGGTTGGATGGACCGGAACAGGTGAGTGCCCACCTTCACTGATGCCCCTGGCTTTCTTCAGGTTGTTTGCTGTAGTGGCTTGCATTATCTCCGAGACAATGTTAAATCTGGAAAGAAAATATTTAGAAAATTGAGACAGCTTAAGCTACCATGAGCATTAGTACCATGCAGTATGTGGATACTCAAAGATTTCGCGCACAAACAAAGCAACAGAATGAAAATTTGTCGTCAAAATAGAAAACTTCATTACTGAAAGTTCCTGCAAAGACATAATAAGAAGGTGTGTGTTATGTTTTAAGACTTCCCGTGTCTTTACTAGCAAGGGCTAGAAGTTACATTCATAAACAATCATTTTATTTCTTTATTTAGTTAATTCTGCAGCCCCCATGGGGTATTACCGCAGCAGGGTAGTAAAAGTGCATAATTACTTGATAGGAAATACATTTTGTATGTACACACGAATGTACACAGATATATACCGTAAAATCCCGAGAGATGCCCCACTCCCGAAAGGTGGCCCACCCCTACGTTTTGCTTGATTTTATATATTTTTTTAAACACCGAAAGATAGCCCACTTCTAGTAATAGTAGTGCTGGGATCCATGATGGCCTCGGCGCGTAAATGCGGCTAGTTAGCTGCGGCGGGATATACCCGATCATTGATGACTGGGAAGCAGTCATCTTTATTTCGTTACCCCTCGCCATGATAACAAGCTTGGAAGGGAAGCATGACCTAAAAATATAATGGTTTCAACTTTTCTTGATTGTACACTGGAAGTTGGCCCACCACATATTTTCACCCGATTTTTTCATGATTTTAGGTGGGCTATCTCTCGGGATTTTACGGTAAGTATTACAGTCGCCGACAGATTTTTGGACATGCTTGATTATTCGGATGTTTTCGCTGAACCACCACTTACCCCATAGAGTTAATGAATAACACTGGCCAAGATTCCGGACACCATAATGCTTATTGTTCAATATTTCTGACCTAATTTGCGAGATTTCCTCAGTTTACAGTCACCAAACAGTGGCTACGAGCTTAATCACTGTTATTTGGGTTGTTTTGAGCTTTCCCTGTAGCCTCGATACCACGTCCTACACAATAAACAAGCTGGGTTGAGACTATAATCCGGTTTTCCGGTTCCGCTATAGCCGACATGGCCACCGTCTGCCCATTGTTATGGCTCTTCCAGGTTTTCTCGTGGTAAGTGTTTTTCTAATGCAACTGCAAAAAGAGTGGCCATCTGCCACTGTTGTGGTCTTTGAGCAGAAAGTTTTTTTTGTCGATAGGCTTAATATTGAAGCGAGCTTGGTAGACTAAACATTGACTCCAAATAGTGCCAAATGGCACCAACTTCAAATTCGCTGTTTGTGCCAACGAAGGCGCCAACAAAGTGCAGCACCGTGATCACACAGATTAACAAACAAGTGAAAAGTGAACAATATAAAGCGGAAGTTGCACGAGAACTTAAAACTGACATCAAGCAAGTGGAAAGTGGCCAATACGCAAAGGAATATGCGCGGAAACTTGATATTTTGGCTGAAATCGATTTTTCGGACCGCTTGATTATTTGGACAATTCCAAAGTTCCCTCCAAGTTCGAAAAATTGGTTGGCGACTAATTAACTCAACAATCAGAGAAAGACAATTCAAGAAGAGGAAAAGTGGTATAATAGTAGAAGTCGTAGTAATAGTAGTAATAGTTGTAGATCCAGCTAAGGAAGCCTAAAACCCTTCTAAAAGTAGCATCTAACCTAAAAGAAAATGCATGAGAAGGGAAAAGATTATTGTAAGATACCGGGGGATAGCCTACCTAAAATCGATAGCAAATCGGATTAAAACATAGGGTGGGTTAACTTTTGGTGGGCTATGAAAAAAGGTTGAAAAAATGCTAATTTTAGATTTTGCGACTCTCTCAGTCCTTCTCAGTCAGCAATGTTCGGTCATCTCCCGCCGTGGTTAAGTAACACTGTTTTTGCCGAGGTCACCGTTGGCCAGGGCCCCACAATGACTAAAAGTAAGCTATGTTTCAGTACTTCTTAAAAAAAAAAAAAAAAAGCAAATTTTGATAAAAGTAGCAGTGGGCTATCTTTCGGGAATAGGGAATCTCAGGATATTCCGGTAGGCAGATGAACTGGCATTGCTACCTCTCTACATTTCATTGCAATGATCCCTGGCCTCAGCAGAGTTAGACTTGGTCGCACACCTGTACACGGAAAAATAACTTAGTTTTGAACTCGTGCTTCCAGTGCAAGCTCATCTTTAGAAAGATATATACACTCGCATTACTGAATTAAGAGAAGGTTACAGAAGACCACAAGAAGAGACTGCCGAGAAGCGAAAAAGGTTTCGAAAAGAGGCTCACCGCATGCGCTTGAGGTCCTGGACGTCTGTACAGGTCTCGATGACGAAGATGAAATCCTCCCAGGTCTCGGCGTAGGCGTAGGTGCGGCTGTGCTTCTCATTCTCCACCTGCAGCCACTGCAGGTACGACACCAGCTTCTGGTTCAGGTAGTCCGGGTCTGCCACCATCTCCACCGTCGGCTGCAGCACTGCAAGAGGAGAAATGCTGGTTTATGCATTTGTAGGGTTGTGAGAATATTCTAATAGTAGCAGTTTCGAATATTATGCTATTCGATGTTCGCTCCAATGCAATATTTATAATTTTTTAAGTGTTCATTGCGGCGGGCGAGCACCTTTGAGTGTGCTTCTCACCGGACACCCGTGCACTGCAGGAAAGCAACAGCTGCAAAGATCGAGGGCTCCGCGGGAATTGCTTCCCTGCAGTGCAAAAGTGCTTGGTGAGAAGAGCACTCAACGAGGCTAACCGGCAACGATTATGCGGGAGTATATGCAGACTTAGAAAAAAATCCCTCACAAGTAACGGATTAATTGTAATTAAATACTTTTTCAAGTAATTTTGTAATTGTCCCATTACATTTTCATGGCAGTACATTGTAACATAATTAAAAAATTCATGTAACAAATTACTTTTACAAATTATGCTACTTTTATAAAAACATATATACAATAACTAAAATTGGATTGTTCAAAAGTGTTTGCACAATTCTGCTTTTTTGCCGCTCCTTGTTTTGCTCTCTGGCAAAGGAGTCTGTGGTCAGCATTCAACAATTGCACTGCATGCCAAAGAGGCGAGGTGGCATGTTGCACACTCTTATTTCCTCTTCTTGCACCCGGGACGAACATGCCCGATTGCGTGGTCTGTGCCGGGTCGTAGGTCATGTACCCCGTTTTGCCTTACGGTGAATAACAGCGGCTGCTACCAGCCACCACGGCTCGTCTCAATGCCGTGCAGGTGTCATGTGACCTTCGGAAGGGGCGCAGCAAGACGCGGGCATGTAGTCATGTGACGATACAATCACAGCGCTCATTCTCTGGGAAGTTCATCGTAAGGTGAAACGAGGTATGGCGGCTGGCGTGCCGAGATAGTGAAATGGAAGACAGGCAGACGACTTGGACAACCCAATTTGAAACCTGAAATATGTTCTTCCAAAACCAGTTGCCTTGCACCTGCCTTCCCCGCAGAGCTGCGCCTCGTTTGCATGCTTGCGTCCCCCTGTCCGTTCATTGCCGAACGTCAACATTAACCCCTCTCTAAACCACTCAACGACACTGGGAAGACCTGCCCCTTCGCTTCAGTCATCACTGCCGCACTCTTCCCGATTCCGCAGCCGTGCTAAGGCCGCACTCCGTCCTTCACACATTGTGGACTAAAAAGGCACCCTTTTTTGTGTAATATATGAAATTGAGGAAAGAACATTTGCATATAGAAGCGGATTTAGAAATCCTCTCGATTGGGATAGCTGCGACAAATTTGTCGTTTACATGCCACAGTTTGTGAGTACAGTGTAGACCGCATATAACGTATGTCGCGGGTGTCGCGAACATCCGCACTATAAGCGGTACCGCGCTATAACCAAAACATAAATTTTTCAGGCCAAAATACATGCCATGAGACAACTTAACCATTGTAAAAGAATTTATTTTATGTTAGATGAAAAATAAAGCTTAGTTTGAGGAAAGTCTATCCCGCCAGACTAGTACACTTTTCTCTCAAGTGTGTCACACATTTTGAAAGAAATGAGCGACTTTTGCGTGGTGCAGCCCTTTAACGGCGTTGTGGGTTGCGGACGGATGTTGCGAGCGTTCAGGATTGCTAACCTTAATCACTTTTCTCCGGTGATGAAAACACGTGAAAATTCGCAGCCTTTATACGGTACGCGCCAGTAATACCTTCAACTTGAGCATAGGCATGAAATGCTCCAAATAAGAAATCCGGGCGATGTTCGAAAACACAAATGCTTATAAAGCACCACTGTAGTTGAAGTAAACAAACACGACGACACGGGCGTTTCTGCCTTCTTGAGAGTGCCGCCACGACATCGCTGCACGAGTGGGTGGATCTTCCCTTCTAGTACGTGCTGGGTTATCATAGCGACAAACAACGAAAATTCACAGTCAAAGATACCGCTTTTACGCGGAACGATGAGCTTCCACCACGCCGTCTACGTTGACGATCACAACCGACGCCATGTTTGCGGATAGAAGAAGCCGGCCCGTGACCGGCATGCAACCCGCGCGAGCACTTCTCCTCGACCTGCGATTGGCCTGTCGTTGCTGTTGTTTCCAACGCAGCGGAGAACCGCACGCACATAAACGACACGTTCGTGCGTCCCTCCGTCGCTATGGCAACTGAAGCCTCTCTCTTCGCTTGTCCCCGCTTCTTCGAGCAATCTCCTTGCCCCGCGAGAGCCGCTTGCGGCTAGCGCTGTTATCTAGTGTCGCACAGGAAAGAGTGCTCGCTTCGCCGGTCGGTCGGCGGGCCGTTACGGAAACCGCACTATAACTGGTATTTCCCTTTGCACGCCTGCATTTTAAGCGGTATGTAATTACATGGAGTTCTATAGGAGGCGAACCGGTGGTTTAAAAAAGCCGCGTTATGCCCGGTCCTGCACTATAAGCAGTTACGTTGTAAGTGGTCTATACTGTATAGTACCCGAGATTAACAGAGTTCAGAAATGAACAAGCGGAAGCTTGGGAATAACCTTCAAGAGTTCAGCTCGGTTTTTCTTTAAGCATGGTATGGTAGTGGAAAGCATAAAAAGCTATTCAATATTTGATTCGAAAATATTCGGCCAAAACCACTATTTACTCCATACTCAAAATCCACTATTTGCACATGACCACGCATTTGCACTTGACTGCGACCGAGTGCCCTGCAACTGCTTACGACGAGAGAACACACTGGTGCCATCTATCAGATAGCTCTGGAATACTTTTGATGTTGGTACACTTCCGGCATCCTATGCACCATTTTCTCATCAAGGGCTTGAATAATTCTGGCAATGTTGTAGAAACCAATTCTCATAAGCAGTACATCAATTTAATCTCGCAAACACTGCAAAAACCTTCAGTCTAGTTATTTACAGATCGAAATGTTTCCAGTGCTGCCCAATAGATGGTGCCAGAGTGTCCTTTCGTCGTAGGCGGTCGCACGAGCAGTTGCAACGCGGTCAATCACACTCAAATGCTAATGTGCAATTAGCATTTTATTAGTTGTGGCGTTGCACCAAACCTGCCCACCTAAACAGGCCAGTATCTCGCGTAGGAGATGTCTGACTGAGATGCAGAGCGCGTACTCCGACGGCAAGAGCAACGCCAGCAGGAAGTCTGACACTTGGCGGAGGTGGCCCAGCTCCTTTTCAGGGGTTTCCAGGAATGGACTCAGAGGGAACGGACGCTTCTCGCCGCTCCTGGGACGGAATGAGCAAGAAAGGGCTTCAACAACGATGCTTAGAGGGAGGACACTACTCAGGAAGGCAAATTTGTTCGCCTTTTTATGTGACATTTTTAGGCATAATCATAGCTGAGAAAGAGGAGGACATGCTAAGTTTTAATCAAGTTTCTCCTTCAAAGAGTTACGTAAAAGTACATAAAATAAAGACTGTGCCCGCCCCCCCATAGGAAAACTATCGTTTAGAAAAGGAAATGATAATGGCCTGTTCTATCGGTGAAGCAAGCAGTATAACATCCATGTCACGTGGCTATGAGGAAAAAAGTACAAAAATTAAAAATTTTTAATAAAAAATAAAAATGCAAGAAAAATGTTTTAATTCTTTTGCACGCATTAGGTTGAAGATACCGTAGGTTATCATAATAAAAGGCCATGAAAATGCACAAAAAAAGCTAAAAGCTATGTTTCTTACAAAATTTCGACACAAACTTCAAAACTTGGCTCCACACATCAATTGTCAAATTATAGTTTTCCTGAACCTAGATTTGATGCCAAATATGAAACTGAGATAAACTCATTTGAAAATTCAGAAAGCTGCACTTTAGATGGTGCCTGTACGTCCGAAACAATTAATTCTGGAAAAAAATACTGTAGTTACGGGAGTACAACTTTCTGATAGCATCCATCAGGATATTTGAAAGCTGACAAAACTACTTGTTAAAATGTAACCTAAAAAGAACAAAAGAAAAAAAACCAACCGCATCTCCACGTGGTGAATGATGTTGATTGGGGCGAAGCTCTGGTGGTGCTTGTCTGCGTAGACGGTGAGCGGCAGCATGCCGAGCCTTTTGTTCGTTTTCATCCATGTCCATGCGGTCAAATGCTGAAATGCGTATATAACCATGTTCCATACCACACATCCTCTTTCTGACATGGATGAAAATGAACGAAAGGCTTGGCATGCTGCCGCTCAGCGTCTACGCAGACAAGCACCACCAGAGCTTCGCCTCAATCAACATCATTCACCACGTGGAGATGCGGTTTTTTTTTTTTCCCTACACGAGCATGGGAGCTCGTGAGCACGGGAGCTCGTGAGCACGCGAGCTCACAAGCAGGAGCACGAGCACCCGACGGCGGACGGACATACGGACATGGCTGGTACTGTATTTTTTTTTTTTAATTAGGAGAGATTTAATGAGCAACTTGTCTGTTAATACCAGGTTTGCCAATGTCACCTCTGCTCTTCATGATAGATCTCAGTGAAATGAAAAAGAAATTAGAGCACAGCAACTTAGGTTTTGATGTGAGTTATATGAAAGGAAAAAGCAATGTAATACAGGTAATACCAGGACTGACGTATGTGGATGGCAGAGTGCTTATGGCAGCTAACCAGGGTATGTTACAGGAACTAGCCGGAATTTGTGGAGGAAGGGGACACCTTGGGTATGAAGTTTAGTAGTAACAAGTATGGAGCAATTGTGTTTAATGACAAAAAGAGGGAACCCCTGAGGATACAAGACATTGTAATAGACCGTGTAGGAAAATACAAATATCTGGGAGTCTGGTTCAATCAGGGAAGGAAATATCTAGAGGAACATGAGGAGAATATATATAGAAAAGGGAAAAAAAATTCATCCATTATGAAGCTCAAGGCACTATGGAACTATAATAGATATGAAGAGGTCAGAGGTATACACTCCGTGCGACGCGACTGGCGTGCCGCCGGTACCGAAGGTAGGCAGTGAGAGCCCCAGAGAAAACGAAACCGAAACCACGCCGGCGTACGTTGGTATGCATTAAAGTCGGAGCGGTGCAGTTAAGCTGGGTTCACAGCATGAAGTGCTGCCTCTGCTGCGTCATGAAGTGCTTCAATAGTTATGCGTCGTATTTCGTGGGGATAAAGTTTCACAGTTTTTCACCTCGCCCATGTTTTTTGGGACAGCGAGAACGATGGAGCCGTGCCGTACGACGCGAGAAATTTGGTCTCCCAATCATGTCTGCCACTGTGTCGGCACGGCTGACATATTCTACACTGCCACTTTGCGCTCTGCGTTTGTTTTCGTACCAGTAACGCCTACATGTGTCAGCGCCATGGGACAAACTGAATTGCCACCCCACACTCGCGGATATGCAGTGCCAATTTCATTGGAGGTATGCCCTCCAAAAAAGTTTCGTCCCCATCGTACATGTCAATGATATTTCCGGACAAGAATGGCACGCAATCTGTACTTCATGAAGAAAGATTCGAACGGTAAAAAAGTGACAAATATAAATCTAAAGAAAACAACAATGAAACTCGGAATCACTGGAGAATCAATGTTCGAGTATGGAAGTTTATGTGGTGTGCTTTCTTTCTTGATCAGCCTCCTTTTGGATGTGGAAACGCTGACACCCCGAGTTCTGTAGACAATTTTTTTTTCTCGGTTTTACAGCCACCTATCGCAAAGTCGTTCGAAGTGGAAGTATCGTCCACTGGTCCCTTCCTACCTGCAAAGTGTGCACGTCCCACAATGAGTGGTATTATCTGACAGCCTTTGACGGTCAAAGCCAGCTCCCATTTAGTTACGTCGCCCAAACTAAATTTCCACCTGGTTTCGCTATGCCAACTCTTTTTGTTATAATAAGTGTTGTGCCAAGTTACGGTCATGTCAAAGTACCTGTGCGCCGAAATTCAGCACCTCGCACAAAAGGTTATTACACAACACGCAAAAGCCCTTGGCGGCCAAACCGTGTGTTGGCCGACAACTTTGTTTTCTCGGCTTTGGAACCACCTTTCGTAAAGTCGTTTCAATTGGAAGTGCAGTGCACTAGTCCCTTCCTACCTGTAAAGTCTCCATCTCCCACGACGAGTGGTATTCTCTTGACAGCCTTTTCACGGTCAAAACCGTTTCCCCATTCAGTTATGCCTCGAAACCAAATTTCCACCTGGTTTCCCTATGCCACATGTTTTTGTATAATAAGTGTGTTACTGTCAAGTCCAAGCACCTGTGTGCCCAAATCTGCACTTTGCACAGCCTGCTATGACACAACATTTTGGGCCCAATATTTCTTTATTCGTTAGAAACATAACTTTCACACCTGCTGTCTTAATGAAACTTGGCACACTTCGTGCACAAACTTAGTGAACATCTCACTCGCCTCCAATATCCCCATTCCAGCAGTCCTACATTTACAGCGACGAGCGAAAATAAATTTCCCACTCAGAGCAATTATGATGGCGGCCGTCTTGCTTTTCGGAAAATTGCTCCAACTCCTTTTTCGGCCGCAACTAGAGAAATGACCCCTAATAACGACTCAAACTCAATATATAAGAAGTGGAGAACAGCTAAATGCCCTTCTGCCCCAGTACTCATGCAACGTCACCCCCAACGTATCGGCTCAAAAATCAAAAGTTTCGTCCGTGCGCGCTTCCGCCGCCACAGCTTGGCATGCGAAAAGGCGCCGCAGGCTGCTGAGCGCGCCTCACTCTCGGACGCCAGCTCCTCCGCTAGCGGCGCTGCGCGTGATTTTCAAAGCGCCCCCTATAGTTCCCGCACGGAGTGTATATGGAAAGGAGGGATGGTACCAGGACTGTCTTCTGGCAATGGGGTACTGTGAATAAAATCAGAGGTTCAATCAAGATTAGAAATTCGACAAAGAAGCGTAGGCTGATTGATTGGCACTGGGAGCACATGGAAAGACACCGGATGAGAGAGTACAGGGGAACATTGATACATGAAAAGTTAAAACATGAAATGGACAAACCAAACCTGAAAGCTTACATTTAAATATTTACACACTGGTGATGGGGCTGAACAGACTGATTCAGTGAAAAAGGGGGTGAAAGAGACAGAGAGGAAAATGTGGGAGGGGAGAATGCAGGAGAAATCAGCCTTGACAGTGTACAGGTCACGAAACCAAAACATAAGAAAGGAAAATGTGTTTAACAATTTCCTGGGAAGTCATTTACTGTTAGAGGCGAGTATGGGAATTTTGAGGACGAGGACATATAGGGCTAAGTTTCAGGAAACAGACACATTATGTACTGCCTGCAATAATGAGAGTGAGACACTAGAGCACTTGGCTTCGAAGGCACGGGGCTTTGCCCTGCCCTCTCAAAAGAAGTAGCAGATTTGGTCAGCGCCCTGGGTTTCACTGGCGACGATGGAAGGACGGAAGAGAAAATAATTCGTCACAAACATTTGATTACGAGATTGGTGGAAATTATCTCGGGAAAATTTAATGATGCACAACTAGCTAGTGCAGCTGGGGACAGGCGGGACAGAGGAAAATTGTGACTCCCTCCCACGTGGCTCTGGTTCAAAGTTCTCAACCCTGTCCCCCAGTGGGTCCGGTGCTGGGGTAACTTTGACAAGGTTTGACCAGAGGAAAATTGGCAACTCCCTTGCCAGGGAGAAAAGTGGCAGGTGATGTTTTATTAGTTTTATGCCCGATCCCCCAAAGGTCATCCTGGTGATATCCTACACTGCCTGGTGATAGTTGGGGGGAAAAATTGGTTTAGAAGGGCGAGAGGAATCGTATGTTTGTCTTTCTAGACTTAGGCTAGGTGGCGCAAACAACCGCTTGTTACAAAAGGTGTAGCCATTAACATCCATCCATTTGACTGGGTTCCCCCCCCCCACCCCCAGTGACACTACTCTAAGGCGTAGCTTCTTCAGTGGTCCTAGTGATCGCATGATGTTGGCACAAGTGGAACTGAGGCACACCTCACCTGCCACTGGCAAGACGCGCTGCACGGAGATGGCTCTGCAGTCTTCGCACCATGTGGTCCGTGAGAAGTTTCACGTCGTCCATCTTGTGGCAGCGCTCCTTGATGTTGCGCAGCACGCGCCACATCTCGCTCCTGGGTGCAGCAATGTGATAGGAAAACGAGGCGCGCCTGCATTTCCCTCGGCGCACGCCAAGCAATTTGACCAGCAAGTGACTGGGTCTGCTTTAGTACACTAAAACAGAAATATGACGTACAGAGATGTTTAAAGTGAACCAAACATACTTTTTTCTAATAAAACTCGAACAATTTTATTTAAAAACATACAACACCAAATGCAAAGGACATACGTGCCTCCCTGAACTTCGCTCAATTCCAGAGATTTCAGGATGATTTTGCATTAAGTAGTAAAAAACGTCATGTCATTTGCTTTGCGAAAAATTATACATTTTTTAATTTATTTTGAACAGGAGCAGAAATTAAAGCCGAAAATTTGGCTCCGCCTGGGAACATTGGCTTTGAGCCGCCAAGAACATGGCTATCACGAGGTATGAAATGTTGCGCGATTCTTTACGCAACGAAGGACTGGATTGGGGTGGCGTGAGCCAGGTGCAAGTGTCGTCTGCACCCCTCTTCACCATATTTTGGTGTCTACAACATTCGACGACGTCTGCACAACTGCGGCGTAAGTCAATAGTGTGAACGTGGGCAGTCTGTAGTGTACAATCAGGCAGACTATGTGAAAAAGTAGGACGAGGGGTGCTATGTGCTGGAGTATGTTAGAAGAAACATAAGACCAGGTATGTGGAGTGTGGCAAAGGCGTGGTATACAAGATTTATTTATCATGTCGTAGAGTGCACATAGGCCAATCGGGTCATTGTATAAATGGCAGGCTCGGGGAACATGCACTGTCAGTAAGATCGTCACCCTTGGGAAATCTGCAGTACACTGTAACAGATGTGGGTGTGTCCCGAAGTTTGACAATACCATTACCTTAGGCAGAAACTGAAACAAGACTACAAGGGAGATATCCGAAGCGTTCTTCATAACGAAGTGCGTTGAAGGCACGTGTGTCAGCGCTCCATCGATATCCCTACTTCACTCTGAGGTGGCATTTTTAAAATCTTTCGAAAAGTAAATGGTAGATTCATAAGCACTGGTGTGATGTTGCAGTCCTTTCATCACATGTCTTGATTTCACGGTGTGTATATATATATTTGTTTTTCCATGAGTAAACTTCAGTTGCAATTAGCGCTCTGTGGTGTTGGTCTCTTTGACTTGTCCGTTTGTTTGCACTTTTAATCTCTAAAAAAGACACAAGAGGACTGCACTGTTTTTTTTTTTCAATAACAAAAATGAAAAGGAGTTGCCCTGGCACTAAAGTAGATTTTAAGATCATCTTTTTATGATGCAAACCAAATTCACATGCCCTAGGCAACCTATAACCCAAAAATTAGTTTACTTTTTTATTTATTTATTGCATACTACAGGCCAAATGAATGGTCCAGGCAAGAAGGGCAGAAAGGGAAATAGAGCAATTCTTGCACAAGTTAAGGGAACAAGCAAACATTTCACAACAAATAAATGAGAAAAAAAAAAAATAGATGTCAAAAGTCACAATTGTAGAAATGTGCATCCTCATTGCACAGCATTTACAGAAAAAGCAAATATGCCCCAAAATCATGCACAGGCGTCTTTTCTTTTTAAAATGTGACCTATTGTGACACACCCCTTTTTTCCAAGATGAATTTCGGGTAGAGGAGTGTGTCGAAATGTTTGGTCGTGCTTTTAATAATAAAAAAAAAAAGGCCACGCAAGAATGCATGATTTTTGGCGTCCTGGGATGCTGGCTTCCTGGGAGGTTGTGTAGGTTGAGTTTGCGCCATAAACGGACAATCTCAAAAGCCGCTTCAATGCCCTTTTAAAGGGCTTCATCTCGAATTACGCAGTGAATCTGGAGTGCACAACTTTCGTGTTCCTCCTGCTAAGAGCGGCGCTCACATTTACTACTGCAGTCACCGACAGGATGAGGATGACAGGATGCTCTTTCTGAATGCCCAGCCCCCAACACGTGAGCATTGCCTTTAGCCGTGCTTTGCCTTGAGTCAGGCTTTGCCTTTAGCGTGCTTTACCTTTAGCGGTGCTTTCCCTTTAGTCGTGCTTTGGCTGCACATGCACGCTCAAGGCTCACGAGACGCAGAAGTGGTATCGAAGGAAGGATGCTCCTAGAGGCAGACAAACTTAAACTCCTTTCTGCCCATCTCATCCTGTCAGGGCCTACAGTCCACGTCAACAGAGTACATTAAAGCAGAGCGAAGCACATGACCGTGCATCCCGAGGCATTAAAAGAGCCATCTGGTCGGCGTCGCACACTTCTTTCTGCAACTGGCACCGTCTCCTCACCTGAGTAGCATGCAGAAGCACTGGTGGTCCGGGACCAGCTGCCGGTACCAGGGAAGGACAAAGTCCCTGATGCACAGGTCCAGGATCTCGTTCAGCCTGGCATCCACGTCCCGCGAGAAGACGACGTGCCTCGTCTTCTCGGCGCTGTCCAACCGGCTGTGTTCTTTCAGCTTCTCCTGTGTCCAGCAAAGGAGGCTGGTTCGCACAATTGGGTTGGAATATGACTGTGGCAACTGCTTCGTACAGGGCAATTTTTCCCAGCATCTTGACACCACAACTTCAGCAACACTGTCCTTTTGCGTTCACATGCAGGAACTGAAGAAGCTCGAATTGATACACTGTTATCGTCACTAAAATTTTAACTTCCTTGTACTATTTAGACACGAGGTTGCATGTTAATGACGTGCTTTTATGTCCTTAAATGGCATTGAGAATACTATCTCATCTCCCTAAACATATTTAGTCGCAAAAATTACTGATATAAAATTAGAATAAGTTAAATCTCATGTTCAGCTATTACAGTCATGTCTCGTTTATATGGACCCCGTTAATATGGATTTCCCGCTATATGGACACCATTTTCGGGGACAAACTGAGAAAATATGTGCATTTTTGTTTCGTTATTATGAACAACTCACGTTATGGACGATTTTTGGGGGGAACGGAGGTGTCCATGTTAACGAGACATCAATATCACCACAACCATAGGGGAGGTCACATGAAAATATTGCGTCGCCGGTTGCCTGCTGCCACTTCGAACGTCTCCGAGTTGTCCGAATTACTCGCCAGTCTCAAGCCGGACCCAAACCCAGTAATTAGTGTTGCTGTACGGGTATTTAGGGAAGTGGGCATTGTGCACACCTCTACACTTCGTTTCATCTTACGATGAACCACAGAGGTCACTACGAGCCATCCAGCCAATTCACTGCCGTGTCAGTGTCAAATCACTTTCGGGATGGGTATGGAAATGCGCGTAGAGCGTAGTTACACGATACGTTCCCAGCCCAAAGATGGCGCCTGCAACGCGTTTTTAACTAGCACGATTACTGCGTCCTCAAAAGCGGTCCCTCAATTTCCACCTGACGATGTGACAAAAGTTTTGCGGTGTTGCCGGCCGCGGTCCTTGCGGCGTCGCAGCTGGGAGTTGGGATACCGCAGCGAAAGAGACACTGGCGTTCACTCGTAATTTTTTTTTAACTTCTCTGCCAAACCGTTGGGATCGCGACGTCCAACAAAATGACACTCCGGCTTCCGTGAGGTTGTCAGTTGCTCTTTTGGGACCGCTTTCGACACACAGGCAGAATGCTGAAAGCAAGTAGTCTGCTCCTTGTGCGAGAGTTGCGGCGACGTCAGAACGACGCCGAGCTCCGACTGGCTTTGACTGAAAGGGTAGCCTGAAGGTCTACCCGCTATTTTTTTTTTTTTTCAATCGGCCAATAAGAGCTTGGCATTCTGACATTATTGCAACCCCCGCACAATAAGCAGACAATCTTGCACTCCACATGGGACGCTACGCACACTCGTCGGAGACGCACTCCAAGTAACGACAGGAGCTAGACCGCAGTCTGTTCCTGGCCGACTTGCCTGGAACAGTTGCTCAAGCAGCTTCCTCCCTTTGTGCGCCTTGAGGACAACCGGAAACCTCTCGTCTGAGCAGAGCACGCTGCGGCACCCAAGAAGCACGCCCAGGGACACCATGCCGCCGTACATGAGGGCAACGCCAACGCTGTCCAGGTGGCCCCAGTAGTGCGCGAGGGCAGCCGTGAGGCACACTGCCACGCTTCCCTGGAGGGTTAAACAAAAAGAATAGTCTGGCTCAGAGGTCTCATCAAGAGCAACGAAGGTGTGATTCCCACGGCACTTGCCGTGGGAATTACGTGCTACGAGAGGGGTGTGAATGCCGGTTTGAATCAAATGGCGCAGTGTCATCCCCAGTTTTAAAACTGTTCAGAAAGCCGTTTCTTGTGGCTTTCCCTTCCACTGCAAAAGATATGGATAGGGTTCATTTTTTTTGCAACAAACAACAAAATTTTAAACCCCCAAGATGTTTTGTTGAAATCAAAGAAAGCCGAAAATCCCTCGAATTTGAGCTGCCCTCGGATTAGAAAGACTCAGGCTTTGTAAAAAGAAAACTTCTATCTACACCTTTATTATTTTTTTTACCCGGAACGCAGCCCCTACTGAACCGTCCGCGAAGCTGCTGCTTTCTTCGGGAACACCACACCTTATCTCGTTTCCTTCTATTTTCGGTATGGGGATGATTTACAAGTGTCCAGGGCATGCATATGTTATCTGAAGGTTAGGGAACTCCATGTCCATGCCCTATTTTCTTCTCCAAAAGCCCCACGAGAAACCCCAATTTTTTTTACCAAAACCAATTACCTCGAAAAAACCACCCCAATTCCCAGAAAAATAAGCCCCGAAAAAACCAAAACCCTAGTTACGAATTACACAGTGATATTAGATTCAAAACAGCATTCTTGCACAACCCCTAATGACATTCACGCACATGGCAGAGGGACTGTAAATGTACGAAAGGGGTTTTCTTCTTCTGCATCCAGGGTCATGGTGACAATTTCTTTGAAACACCGCCGCACATGCTATCTGAATGGGAAATGTCTTCGACCTACCAGATTATTGTACTAACGCACAGTTCCCATTCTTGTGTGCCAGGTGGGTGGGGGGCGGAGAGGGGGCATCCGTGATCACATGCACTGCTCTATATCATGGTCTTGCTTGTTACAGTCAGACCAATGTGAGCAAGGGAGGTCCTTGAAGGGCCCCCACATAAAGCTATCACTTTAAAAATATTGACAATATTTGCTCTCTAGATCTTTTTTCACTACAAAGACAGGCTTAATGACGACTTCGTGGCTGGAAAACAAAAGATGTCAGTATGTTGTGTCGGTTGGTGTGGATAGATAACAGATGTGCAGATGTTATGTGATGCCCTCGTCGTGTCTCCACGCTGACTGGCGTGATCAAGAGCGGGGTATGTTACTCCTGAAAACTGATTACCATTAAATACACACTCACAAATATGTCTAGGTAAGTTTGGAGCTACTCAGAAAAGTCAGTTAGGTTACATTACGATAGCTGGATTTCCGCGACTGTCGACTCAACGTCGTTTTCTTGAAAAGATAATGGTATAGTCCCGTCCCAATTTGAGGCACTGCTCGCAATACATTTCGTGTCTCGAACGCATGACGTTCGTGTTTATGTCACATAAGGCGACGGATATTGCAGATGTCAGATAATTGAAGATGTAAATATATATCAGCAGAAAAGTGCCCCTGAACTCGCACTCTAATTGTAAGTGAATCGAGTTAAAAGTACTCGGAAAGTGCCGGCAAGAGTTGATGCACGACGCGGTATGTCAGAAGTGGTTATTTGTTGCAGTGCAAATCAAACTTGGTAAAAGTGAGCGTCATTTTGGACCGGCACAGGACCTCCGGTAGAAACCAGATGCTCAGACGGTAATTATTCTGAAATATTTGATGCACCTACGGGCGAGATATTTAGGTAGAAATAACACCAAAAAATGATCTTTTCGCTGAGGTATCTTGGGGGCGGTATCCTGCTTCGCTGCACAGCCAGCCCGGGAAGTGGCGCAAGAGGCGGCTTACAGATAATGTAGACGACGAGTGTGCTTGCCTCGACGAGAATGCCTGAACACAGTAGGAGCATGTGTGCAAAACAATAACGCGAACGTAAAAATTTATAGATGAGCTTACCTTTATGACCAGCTTCAATCGGGCGGTTGTCATGTTTTCCGACTGCACGCGGAAGCAAAGTACGCAAACGCTATGACAATTTGTCAATAATAAATTTAACTGTGGACTCCGTAAGTGTGGGAGGGTAGCAAGAGCGTTCGGGCCATCGTTTTGGTTTTGACTGTATTCGTAGTTCAAAGAACCTGTCACAAGTCAAACCGGGAAACCCGCACGAGTGAAAAATGGGAAAATGTTTACGGCACGTGACGTGGTCACGTGGCCCCACCCCAATCCATTCTGCGCATGCTCAGACGTTGCCTAGGCTACGGAGGAGCGTCTGTCGTTCATCTCTTCGTCCTTGTCTCTTTCTCGGCGCTTCTTTCTTCTGCTTCCATTCGGTTTCAAGAGGAATTCGCTTTTCCTTTTTTAAAGATATAAATTCCTTGTTTTTTTGTTTTTTTTCGAATGTTTTAAACGCGACCGTTTCTGGAAAAAGCTTTACTCGTTTACAAACCACTGCCACTGGTATCAACGCAACGGTTTTGTCAATTTGGTCGTCTGCTTCGTCGTTTCAAGACGGGCGCGGTGATATACGTCTCTCAGGCAACTGAGGTAAGCTTCGCTTTAAAGAATACAATTTCATGTCCGTGTGTTTAAAGAAAACAATAGCCGATATGCTGCGAGCTTCAAGAGGACATGAGAGGGGAGATGCATAGGTGAGATATGCATAGGCCTTTTCAAAAATTGCGTGCCGATTTTTAGAAGGTCGGAACCACTGCACTATGGCGGAACATCTGCATCGAGAAACGTGCGAGTTATTCCATAAGACAGCGAATATCGGAGCGCGGACGAGTCGACGATCTAATCGAACAGCGTCGCGACTCGAAAGTGCAACGTCACTGCGTTCATCACCTTTTCCGGGGGTGTGCCTTTTTCAGCGTGCCGTGACATTGAGGATTTAGTCCGCCATTGTGCTGGGATTCCACAGCTGCCAACAGAAGGATGGACAAACAACGCCGCTTCAACGAGAGAGATTCTGTAGTGGATTGTACACGTGACACGTGAAATGTAATTCACGTGGCTGCGCGCGTTGCCTTATGTAATTATTTTTGGTCCCGCCCACGACGACGCCGGATTTTATGCGCCACGAGCTCCTAAACGCTATCGCATTAGTAGGGAGTTTCATTAGCGCGCGTTTCCTCCTCCACTAAGCCCTCCGCAACGAAGAAGCCTCTACTGCGCCTGCGCGGTGATGGACTTGACTGTACAGTTCCAGGTTATAATTATAATGCAATTAAATGCAAAGGTGCAAGCGAGCTGGGAAATAATCCCTGGAGAGGGGGAGCAAGAGAGGACAAAGGACAAACACAAATCTCCAAACACAGCTAGGTGACTGGTGCGCGGCCGAAAAAATCCGCCTGGTCTGGGTATCGAACCCGGGACCTCTCCATTACAGGTGGAGCGCTCTACCAACTGAGCTAAACAGGGGTTAGACGTCGGTAGAGCAAACGGGCTTTATCAGCTGCCACCAGTCTAACACCAAGGGTGAAGCTTGTAATTTAAGGTTATTATTATAATGCAATTAAATGCAAAGGTGCAAGCGAGCTGGACAAGAATGGCGAAAATAATCCCTGGAGAGGGATTTTTTCGGCCGTGCACCAGTCACCTAGCTGTGTTTGGAGATTTGTGTTTGTTCTTTGTCCCTCTTGTTCCCCCTCTCCAGGGATTATTTTCGTCAGTTTCGTCACAGTTCCAGGTATCGTAGCGGGTTGTAGGGAGCGTTGCGGGACGGCGAGAACGACCTACGAGAACTCCCTAATATTTCATGATGCCTTCCATTCTCCTACCTAGGATGTTTCCACGTCAGATCGTACAATGATGGTCCAGGTAGCGTTTTGGAGCTCGTATCGCCGAAAATCAGGCGTCGGCGTCGGGGGGACCGAAAATCCCGGCATGCACCTGGTAACGTCACACGCGACGTCACGAGGGTTCAACTTTCCCGCCAAATTTAGCGAAAAAATTTCCAACCAAATTTAGCGGGAAAATTTTACCTACATAAATTTTGGCCGAAAAAAAATTTAGAGCAATATTGACGGCGCGAAATATATTTAGTTGCGCCTAAATTGTGCGCGCAAAGTCCATGACGTCACCGGAATGGTCATACACACTCTTTCCACCTCAACGAGATGTTCATACCCTCTCTCCAGCTCAACGTGATGGCCAAAGCTTCTTAGTGCCACAGCTTCTCCTCCAAGCGCCCGAAATGCTGAGGGACAAAACAAGTAAAAAGGAGGTACTCCCGACTAAATTGCGTGAAACGCCGTCAATATTGCTCTAATTTTTTTTTTTTTTCGCGTAAAATTTATTTTTTGACACGTTTGTGCCAACCAGACTGCTTAAAAAGAAAAAAAAAAACTGTTTTGATTTTCTATTCTTTTTAAATGTTTATGTTAAAAAAAAAAATACATGAAAGCCACGTTCTTGGGAGGAGCGTTCAGGTATATGCGAAGGCCGTAGCTAATTTTCTTCCGGAGTTAAAAAATTTCGAAGCTCGAGGCGTAGAGATGGTTGAAGTTTCACTGTCTTATTTTGCACAGTCGTCAATTTTACACCGAAGCACGAACGTAGCAGAAATGTTTTCTATTTTATGAAGGATTTACAACATGTACACAGAATATAAAAAAAAAATTACAACAAAAGATTTCAATGCAAGAATTTACGCAACACGGCAAATAAACACGTTTTAAAGACACATTCACAAAATAAGACACGTAGCCAGGGTGTGTGTGTGTGTGGTGGGGGGGGGGGGGGAATGGGGCCCGCCCCCCCCCCCCCCCCCTCCCTCCCCGAAATCTTCCATTTTGCTGGGGCCTCCTCTCCCCCTCCCCCTCATACACCATTTTGTCATGGGCGCCCCCCCCCCCCCCCCCCCCCCCCCCCCCTGCCGAAACAAAATCTTGGCTACGTGCCTGTCACAAATTATTTACCAATGAACAATATATATAAAACAACCCAAAATATATCAAAACGATCATCTTTAAACGCAGTTTACGATTATATCAGAACACTAAGCGTAGTCACTATTGCAGCCTCGTTATTAATGCAGAAACGCGGCTCATTTGGCAAAAGTGCACCTCAAGACTGAAAGAAACTCCTGCTTTTATTTCCTTTGTACTCCCCTTACCCTTTTACAGTGACAAACTAACTTGCGATGGCAAAACGTTGAGTAACATCTGATTTTCAAAAAATAAAAACGACAATGAATAACCTTCACTGAAATAGAGCTAGCTTGTAGTCTTGTGCGAATAGTGGATTTTGAGTTCGAAGCGAATTCGAAGCGATAGTGGTTTTGGCCGAATATTTTGGAATCGAATATGGAATAGTTTTTTTCACGCCTTTCACTACCATAACATAATGCTTAGACGAAATCCCAGCTAAACTTGTGTAGGTTGTTCCACCTGCTCATTTATAAGCCAAGTTTAATCTCTCTATATTTATGAACTGTGACCTCAGAAGGTCTGATGTCTTGGGATGGCAAGTAAACAACATGTTTGACATAAAATCAATCCAATGGAAATGGCCAACTATACGCAATTGAGTGAATTTACACATATTAAATATTCTTTCTTTAATTTCGAGTTAAAAAAGAATGACTCCCGCATGATGCACGCAGGTTGTGCCCAACATATGCTCTTGCAAAAGAGTCAGTTTAATTTTAAAACTTTTACTGCAATGTAGATACTGTAAAACCCTTAATGTTCGCGAGCCCTTAATTTTCGCGAATATCGCGAATTGAAAAATCTCTGCCGAACATATGCTCTTGCAAAACAGTCAGTTTAATTTTAAAACTTTTACTGCAATGTAGATACTGTAAAACCCTTAATGTTCGCGAGCCCTTAATTTTCGCGAATATCGCGAATTGAAAAATCCACGAAACTTAAAGGCACGCGAAAATTTCGGTCTTCAAGAATTTCAATGCAGGTTTCTGGAATTCGCAATCTTTAATGGCTGCGATATGTCCCCTGTGACCGATTCGCGAAAAATAGGGGCCCCGAAAATAAAGGGTTTTACAGTATACACATTCACGAAGTTTCCTTTTGTTTTCATATGTAGCCGGCACGCGTGCGCCATCCCGCCTTTAATGTATGGTTTTCATCCAAGCACGCCACTGCTTATATTCATACTTTTCCAAATGTTTATCGCGGCGGGTTACTCCGTTGAGTAGAAGGCTTCCACACGCGTCATCATAGTCAGATCGATCGAGGCAAGAGATTGGGCACGAGTGCTGCGTCAGCGTTCGGCTGCGGCTCGTGGCCACTCAGCGCGTCGAAGGTCGGGCTCGGGTCCAATAGCCGATCGAGCGCGATCCGACTGTGATGACGTTTCATAGAGGAAGAAGAAACCATGCGGAGGCCTTCTGTCTAGGTGGTGTTGGTTGAGTGCGCTTCTTACCGAGCACCGATGTAATGCGGAGAAGCAACACCCGCAAAGCTTGCTTCCGCGGGTATTGCTTCTCCGCAGTGCACCGGTGCTCGGAAAGAAGCGCACTCAACGGGGCTAACCCACCGCAATCAACACTTCGAAAAAGGTGAATAGTGGAGTTCTTCTCGAAGCGAATATCGAATAGTGTATTATTCGGAACTACTATTCGAAATTTCGAATATTCGCACAACCCTGCTAGCTTGTCTTCTTTATAGGGGCTTTGCCGCACGACGTCAGCGAGACAATTTCTAGAACCGACGAAGGCTGTAAAGCGGTGCTGCTCTTTTGTAGGGTGTAGAAAGTTATTTTGTCCCTAGTTTAGCTTGATATTTGTGTCTCCTTGCGCTGCCTCCCAAGTTCTCCTATCAGGACAAAGGTGGCTTTCTGTTTGGTGCACTCTTGACTTCCTTCCCTTGTCTGTACCATTTTCTCATAAACTATTTTACACTTTCGCGGCGTTATTCTAAGGCGTGTTTTGATTAGCGTCGCAGATAATTTTGGAACAGCCTGCGACGAGAGAGAAAGGGAGAAAGCGGAAGCGAGAATGTGAGTGAGAATCGTGAGGAGAGTTTATGCGATGGCGCCCTGCTGGTGGCCATTTTCCTACCAGTATTTGCCGAGAAAAACAACAAATTCCATGGTGCGAAATGTGCGTGCTGCATAAGGTATACGGACTTAGCAACAAGACCACCACAACGGCCACAAGATGTGACCCGAGGGCCAGCGAGGAGCAGACCTTGGTCACTTGTGCGCTACGTCATCTTGCGGCTCGGGTTCGTGGTCCAATCAGCGAGAACCCGAGTCCCCAGCCGAACCCTGACGTAACTGTCGCCTTTGATATGTGCAGGGTTGGCCTTCTTTAGGTTTTTCTGTCTGACATCTTTCTATCGTGGCAAAAATACACCGAAACGCGATACTTACTCTTACCGACGCATAAATGAAGAATCACTGCAAATTTTTTTTGTCCTGCTCGAGCAAACAAACTGGGAGAACGTCCTTTTGGAACGTGACCCCAACCTTGCGTATGCACTTTTTTCTAACAAATTTAAGCTTTGTTATGACGTCGCTTTTCCGCTTATTCAAGTAAATAATCGTCAAAAACATGTACGAAAACCTTGGATTACAAATGACTTATACAGGCGTATTAAGATAAAAGATAGGATGTACCATAATTTTATTAAATATAGGCACCAAAATCTTCTCATCGAATTTAAAAAAAACAAGAAATAAATTGAACTCCGACCTTAAAAAGGCCAAATCCGAATATTATCAAAATATATTTTCAAGGGTATACAATGACCCAAGAAAGATATCGGAAACTGTAAACGAAATTACTGATAGGAAAAAACGTGTGCAGGGAACGCAAAGTGTCACTATCGACGGCAGGAACGTGAGTGGACAGCAAATGGCAAATCTAATGAATATGCATTTTGTTGACGTTGGTTCACCACCAGAACACGAAGACACTGCGCAATGCTGTATCACAGACGCAATGACTTCCTTATCAAGCACGATAATGCTATTTCCAACTACGCCATATGAAGTAGAAGGGCTTATAAGTAAAATTAAAAATAACGCCGCGGCTGGCGTAGACGACTTCAAGCCAAGGCCTGTCAAATATGTCTCCCAACAAATATCTTATATCTTGTCACATGTAATCAATCTTACTCTAGTAACTGGAATATTTCCTAACGAACTAAAAATTCCAAGAGTTACTCCAATCTATAAGGGTGGCGGGGAACACCTTCTACAGAATTATAGACCAATCTCGGTTTTGCCAATTTTTTCAAAAATATTTGAAGGGGTTATAAATTCTAGTTTAGACAATTTTTTTTCCAGGCACAATGTATTAAACAAATGTCAATATGGCTTTCAAAAATCTAAATCTGCAGAGCAGGCACTCGTAGAAGTAAAGGATAAAATTATAAGCAATATTGAAAATAGATTATACACCTTAGGGTTATTCCTAGATTTTAGAAAGGCCTTCGATACGATCCAACATGACATATTACTAATTAAGCTTCAAAGGTACGGCATGCGTGGGGTTGCTTTGACTTTAATAAAAGACTACCTCCAAAATCGCATGCAGTATGTTTATATTAACAACAATTATTCTAATTCACTCAAAATAAAGTACGGTGTTCCGCAAGGGTCTATTTTAGGCCCGCTCTTATTTCTTCTTTATGTGAATGATATCACAAATATTCTGGGATCCCCTGAGCTGGTCATGTACGCAGACGACACTAACGCATTTTTTGCTTCAACCTCTAAAGCGGCCTTAGAATCTATGACAAATAATTATCTAGACAATCTATCAGTGTGGCTTCAAAATAATAAATTACAACTAAACGTAAAAAAAAACAAAATATATAATTTTCACTCCCGTTAATAGGTGCGACAACACTAAGGTGACAATATATTTTGAAAAGGAAATTATAGAGGAGGTTACAGAACAAAAATTTCTTGGTGTATGGTTCAATCGGGAGTTAAGTTGGAACACGCACATAAATAAACTGAGCTCTGAGCTATCCCGAGCCATCGGATGTATTTATAAAATAAGAAATCTCATACCTTTGTGGCTAAAAAAGAATATATATTACGCTTTATTTTACTCCAAACTGTGTTATTGCATTTTAGTCTGGGGCACGACATCGGCAACCAATTATAATAGGTTGATCATCTTACAAAAAAAAAATTCTGCGACTATTTGAAAATTATAAAGGTAAGCCTCAAGATCTCCCAACTGAACCGCTGTTCAGCAAATATGGCCTACTTAAAGTGAATCAAATTTATTATTTTAAATTGTTACAGATAATACACACAAAAAAACTCTTCGCAATTCCGCCAGAAAACACAGCGTATCACACTCTTAGACATAGAATCAGACGACCTCCAAAAATACGTACCAATTACGGAAAACAAACGACATGCTTCCAAGTCGCCAAAATCTTGAATAATACGGAAGATCTAATAGATTTTAACTGCAATATACTCCAATTCAAAAAAAGACTAAAGACACTTCTGGTGGGCAGTGACATTGTGTTCTGATATATGTGTACTGTGTACTTATTAAATCATGTCCATATTTCACTTTTGAATTGTTAAAACATGTTTCTGACCAATTTGTTTTTATCCTTCTTTGCTGAAAAAATTATCGTGGGATATTTGATCGATCCTGTTTTTTATTGTTTCTGAGTTGTATAGAATTTTATAGGTTCTTTTCTCTAATTTTCGTGTTAAAAAATCTATGTACCCCGCACTGCTGTGTTAGAACTGTAAAGGGGACAGAGACCTCGTCAGGCATCACGCCTTTAGTTTCTGTCCACCTCCCGGTCAATCCGAAAAGAAAGAAATAAAGAAAGAAAGAAAGAAAGGTGACGTGCAAAATTCGGAAATACGGTTTTCCGCGTGCTGTTGGTAAGGCCGTGGCGGAAAAGGCGATGGGGAGAGCGAGTACAAGGTGAAGGGAAGAGAAAAGCCCCAAACGAGAAAGGGAGGGACGCCCGCGATTGGTGGAGGTGGCTTCGCGTCCGTGTCGTCCGCGCACTGCGGGAAAGCGCGGCAGACGGCACATAATTACGTTGCTCGCGGATCTTTTCCCGATCAACTTAGCAGAGGAACCTCACCGCCACATTAAGCGGAACATTTATGATGTTACGTACCGCGGCGACCCTACAGGAAACAGCCGGGATTCCCCGGTCCAATCCTCGCAAGGTGTCATCTCCTTTATGGCACCTTGCGAGGTGTCATCTCCATAAAGATGTCATCTCCAACAAAGGTGTCATCTACTTTATGGAGATGACATCTTTGTTGGGTACCGTCGTCGTACACAATGCATGTTTTTGCCCGGCGTGCAGCGGTGATCTTTGCACGCTTCTAATTCTTGGCAGGAGTTCTGACCGAGCGAATGAAAGACCTTCTGCAAACATATTAAAGTACCAAGGTACCGCAACCTCGTGCTTTTTGCCTGTCCCATCTTTAGGTTTGATTTGTTTATAAGACTGCTTTAGGCACTTACCTGATGTGATAACAAGAATTGACGTGCCACCGCGAAAGCAAGCAGCCACTAGTTCCCGTTGTTCAATTCACTCGGAATTTAATCAAACTAAACATGTCTCAAAAAAAAAGATAGATATATATATTTATATATATTCCTACGACAGTTCTTGCTTCCTGACGATTTTTATAGCAGGAGTCGGATAAAGCACTTGCATTAATTTTAATATTTTCTGAAGGCGAGAATTCCGAGCTTTGTCTTCTGGAAGCTTTACGTACAGTGCGCGACACTGTTAGCGCGAACAAGCGATAGCCAGTTTTTCCAGGCTTTCTCTTTGACACCAAGGGATGTCATCCAAGTTATTATTGCCACGGAAAGAGCTCATTTAGTCCTACAATGTAAGCGATAAAGTTTCGTGCTCCCTGATGCCATCTAGAAGTAAAATGCGAAAATGCGGCGATGTTGTGTTCTCGCTAACAGTGTCGCGATCTGTACCTTTACGTCCGGGGACCGGTGCTCAAGGGGGAACCCGATGCCCGTACCACCACGCGGCCGACGGCTACCAGCGAGGGCGGTCGCCGAGCCGGGTCTACCAACACAATGCCAACAACGATGATCCCGGTATCTAACAGCGTTTATTGGGAAACAGGGGTCCCCAGCAAGGCACTGTGGTCAAGCGAGCCGTGGACACGGGGATCCCTCAGCGCCCTCCGACCTGAGAGCCAAAGAAGATCGCGAGCGGAGTTATCGCTGGTGAGCTGAGCTCTCGCCACAACACGTCGTCGCAGGAGTTTGGGCCAGAGCTCTCGGCAGATGATCGTCCACTCGGAGGGGGGGCACAGACTATTAGAGCCAGGGAAAACGCTAACGTTGAGTCATCGCCAGTCGGACGAGCTCACGCTGCGACCTGACCCGTCGCCCGGAGTCCAATCCAGGACTCCTCGTCCTCGACCAGACGGCCGTCCACTCGGAGGAGGGAACGCCCGACTGCCCTCGCGATCTGTCGCGGGTTCCCCGATAACGGGAGTCGCGCGAAGGAGTGCGGGAGAGTAGGCCAGCAGGGTGGCGTGCTCTCCCCGTCACGATACGGACCGAGGCTCGAAGCCAGACGACTCCGGTCGGAACGTCTGCGGCTCGGGGGAGGGAAACCGGTGGCTCCCGTATAATCGCTGGCCGTTGCTCCTGTTGAGCGGGTGTTCGTGACACCTCGAGGGACTGTAGCGCGTTTTCCCATGACGATACGTCATTTTTACAGCGAAGCTGTTTATGGATTTTCGTGTGCATGACCAAAAACTCTACGCTCGCACCGCTGCACGCACCGCACGCGCATGCCTTCCACGTATAAAAGATTCGAAGTAAATAACCAAAACAAAGCGTTGACGAACTCGCCTACAAGATGCCATTTATTTTATGCTCTTGCTTTGAACAGTTACTGTTGCAGACACCGGCACGTGCGGAGCGTGGAACGCCATTCCCTGCATTCTCCTTGATGCTTGGGTAATCTAGCAATACGTCTTTTCAGTAGATTAGTTATAAATAAGCACCATTTCCAAGATCAGTAGACTCTCAGGTAGATAATAAAGGTTTCGCAAAGATCTGCCGCTGTGCTTTTGTCGTTGTTCCAAGCCGCTTCCGTGCCTAGTTTCCTTTCCTTTTGCACTCCCGGGGTAACGGTCCCGCCGCGCGTGTCTATTTTCCGCGGGAGGAGGTCCCGTCGCGCGTGTCTAGTTTCCTCCGGCTCCTCGGGGCGGGTCTGTGTCATGTGCTAACCAGCTTCGCTGGTCATTCACCTTCACAAAGTGGAATGGCTCATGATTTATCATTAGAAGGATCCCCAATATTTGTTAAATCAATTACAAACATCAAAACGCAACTGCACGCCCAATTTCGCAATTATACGCATGGCTGGTCGTGTCGTGACGTCACATCAGACATGTAATGTCAGAGTCGCGGGCGTTGACTTATTCCCGGTTTTATAATCGAAGAACCGAGCTTCCTTCAAAACCAGTATCCACGTTGGAAGAAAAACATTTAGGTGGTGACTCTCTGTCCGACGTGGCGGCCACAGTATGTTCGGCGCACCGAGCGCGCTCCACTCGCATGGGGATAGATGGCGCACAAGTATGGGATCCCTTCCAAACCGACCGCTCCAGTTGTTTTTCCCAGCGGTGGACCCGCATTCCCTCGCTCACCGCTTCTTGTTGTACCTCACCGTCGCCACGCCGCTACCAAGTCGCCAGAGTCCGTAAATTTGTGTTCTCTTCCTTCCTGTTCTTCTCCGGGCTAAGGCTCACCTTCATACACGATCGTGGCACCTGAGATCGACGCAACATCAAAGCAAAACATGAGGCCTGCCACTGGCCGCACATTACCACCACACCACCACACCGCGAAGGAGGCGAGCACGCGACGCCGTCGACACCGTGGCCGCCGAGGAGGGACCTCAATCCTCAGTGACCTCCGCGGCGGCGCGGAACTAACTACTCCTGGTTCGAAGCTAGCGCCAAACACGATCTGGTCCCTTGCTCCCCGCGGAAAGAGCGGCCAGGGTCATCACCTATATGGGTTTTTTCCACCGTGCATATGATCGACATATTATGGCACCATCTATTGTTGGCTGCACGCCCACCAGACGCCCCAAAAGCAAAACTGATTTTGCCTAAAATAACTACATTTTTTTTTAACTTTATATAAAGTGTATTGCCTGAAGTAGCATTAGTACCTACATGACAGGGAAAAGCTTACGGCGTCCGCCTGTGAACAAAACAGTGGAAAGGGAAGCGCGTTCTGCTTAGAGAGGAAGAGAGTAGTGAAGGACAAAGGCGAGAGGGAGGTGACGTCACGGGGCGGAAGCCAATGAGCGCGCGGATGCTGGGGCGAGACTACACTTGCAGATGTGCGGAGCGCGTATGTCTTGGTGTGCGCTACACAAATTAAAGAAAGATACATTGATGGGTTCTTCGGGAATGCGTTAGCATGACTCTTGGGGAACGCCACACACGTCCCCTTTTGGGAAACGCTAACCCTGACCCCGTAACGAGGCCAAAAAGAAGCAGCAAAAAATAGAAAAAGAGAAAGCCAAAACATAAAAGTGAAGGGGTCAGCGTTAGCGTTCCCCAAAAAGGGACGTGTGTGGCGTTTTCAAAGGTCGTGGTAACGCATTCCCCAAGGATCCACCAATGTTTTTTTGTTTTTTTTTTCAATCCATTAAGTGAGATATTTATTTAGGAGATATTTTTCACGTCCAAGGTATTTTTTTCTGATTTTTCGGCGTGCCGTTCTTACACCGGTGCTGCTTCTTCATACTTCATACTTTATCGCACTTAAAAAGAAGAGTATGGAGGGCGTGCGAGTTCAGCGGAAAGGCGGGGGCCCATGCAACATGAGATGAAAGAAAACAAAGTTATAGAGGTTTTTGGCCAGACTGATGAAGGACCTAGCAGGCCCCGAAACATTTCCCGCTCAGAAGACTCAAACCATCAAGGGCCATACTATCTTGAATAAACAAGGTTTTACATACAGTATTTACATAATCGCTGCGTTCCAGGCTGCCGGAGCCCCCATCCTCACGTCTTCTTCATCGTCGTCTGATTGCCCTACTTCGTCCTCTTCTACAACCCAGGAAATGAAATTTCAACGACATCCCAGTTCCAGGATTCCCTTGTTTCCAACACTTCTCTCTCTCTCTCAACAATTTCCCCCCACGGAAATTACCAGAGATCGTTTGAAGTTCGTGGTAGTTCCAGGGGCGGTTCCAGAACTCCGTTTGGGGAGGGGGGGGGGGGGGCATTTTTAAGGATACTATCCTCCCATTTTTTCTTGTGCAAGGGAGGTCCACCCATGTCAAATTGCCGTCCGAGAAAGGGGGAGGGAGGGAGGTCGACTTTGTTTGGGGGGGGGAGGGGGAAGGCGGCCGCCCTTGTCGCCCCCCCCCCCCCCCCCCCCCCCCCCCTTGGATCCGCACTGGGTAGTTCGCTGTGTCCTATTCGTTCGTCCATTTCATAAGGTTTCCCTGAAGCTGCGAATCTGACTATATCTTCGTTTCGTTCGTCTTGCGTGGTTTTCTTGGTCTTCCCGTCATTTGGCGGAGCAGCATTGTCGTTCCAGACGAAACATCGGAGCCTTCTTGTGCCGATAATAATCCCTGGACAAGGGGAACAAAGAGGAAAAAGGACAAACGGAAAGCTGTGTAATTATCGTCATTCTTGTCCAGCTTGCTTGCAGTTTTACGTTAATTGCGTTATAATTATAACTTTTTTGCGCGACTTGGAAACAGTTCTTGCGGATTCAAATACCTCAGAAGGCGCGGCTCCGTTTTCTTCGTTCTGTATTTCGTGAATGTGACCTCATCCAATACCACCTAGAAGACAAGGCCTGCGCATGACGTTTCGTTAGTAGATCCCCGACCCGCACCAAGCGGCAAACACCCCGAAGCTTGACGAGAGTAGGGGCCGCGTCGGAACTACGTCGCATTCACTTGCGGCCGCAGCTGTGTGCGTGACTGCTGAGCGCGAGCTGATAGCGAGCTTCCAGTGCATTTGCGACGTGCACGCGAACGCTCCCTCGGCCAGGAGCGCGAGCTAGCACGCGCTCCTGGCTTTGAGACGCGCATTTCTAGCGCGCGCGCTCGTTCTGCGGTAGAGCGTTTCGAAGCAGCTACCCGGGGTATAAACAGCGCCCTCGAAAATGGCGTCCAGTGTCAGCGTCCAGCGTCCAACGAAGGGCTTTTCAGCCCTTCGCGCAGCAGTAAGGCAATTTCACTCATGCATTTGACGCTCCACGTGAACGTCTAATTTCATCGTATGCTATTTCCAAGAGACACTCGTCGTGAGCATCTGTTTCATTATCTGTTACACAAACCACCGAAGCAGGCGATGGAGCAGACGATGTAGCAGACGATGTTGCTCATCCGGGCTAGCTAGGGGGCGCTGAGGGGATCTACTAGTGATGACGTTTAGAGGAGGAAACGCGCAGGCCTTGTGTTCTAGGTGGTATTGCCTCATCCCTCGTGGTATAGATACTTTTGGTTCTGTCGTTTCCCGCGTGCCGCTGACGGGATAGAGTTTTACAGGTCTATATTTCATGCGTACGTTCTGTTGTTGCTTCTCAGTCTCTGCTGAAATTCCCGTTGCAAGTCTTCATTGATTTTGTTCGCTGTAATTCTTAGACATGCTGCGTTCCTTTCGTTTCCGCTTCGCTTTCTCACTTCTGACTTTGATGACATAATCGATACGAACGTCATCTTGCTGCAGGTTTTGATAAACTCTGTAGGTGAGACGTGGCTGCTTGTTCTGACTTGGGGCCAAAAGTTTTCGTTCCTGGCTCAGTATCATGGCTATGCGTTTTATTTTTTTTTAATTCAAAAATGACCTCCGTGATTGGTGTTCGCCGATCATGTCTTGTGGTTCGAGCTGGTGAGCGCTGTTCGAGTAAAGCCCCGAAGGAAGACATACTTCAGGTTTACGATGATGATGCAGCATCCGCGATTTCTCCGTTTTCCCTGTCGTGTTTCGACGGAATCGCTCCATGTTCTAACTTGTTCATGAGAGACACAGCGCTGATACCTGAAGCAGGTATGTTCTGGTTCCTCGAAGTCATGTTGATGTATACGTCATCTCGCTTTCGGTGTTTTTCTCTAGGTCTTGGTTGTAACATGTCGATCGTGGATAATTTACGTAATTTTAGAAGGCGCTTGGTGAGTTATTTTCTTGCATCCCTCCTTTTCTTGCATGGTCCATAGAGATGCAGTCTGATGAGGTGGATGAATGCTGTCGCTGTACTCAAGCCCATCGTGTGTATTCATCCTCGAGGTCTTCGTCCTGAACTAAAGGTTCTATCTCTGTGTCTGTAATGGTTAGCCGATGCCGTATAGCATCCAAATGCTCAGTCATTTTATTCGGTTCTCTGGTTGACTTTTGATTTGAAAATGTTAAATTTGTGTAATTTAGAATGCTCGTTGCTTCTTCCCTGAGCGCAGTCCTTTTTTGTCGCTCCATTTTGTTTTGTGAAATGTCGATTTTTTGTTCTGTTAAAAATTGTCTCAATACAAAGTTAAGCGTCCTTTCACGAGTGTTGCGTTAATGTCGTGGTTAAAGATTGCTCTTGCTTGTGAGAGGTTTGTACGTTTTTGTTAAACCGCCGAGTGAGTTCCGGCTGATCGAATAGATAATCAAAACCTTGTTCACTGAGTCCATCCGGGGTTTCGGAATCAAAATTTGTAACTTTAGGAGACGACTGGTTGTGCGTTGATATAAATAAACAAGGTTTTATATACAGTATATTTACATTATCGCTGGGGTTTAGGCTACCGGCCCCCTCCATCCTCATTTCTTCTTCGTCGTCTGACTGCCCTACCGACCCTACTTTGTCCTCTTCAACACAAAGAAGGAAATTACAGCACCATGTGGCGTCAGGCTGCGTCAGGTGATCGACACCACAGCGTCAAACTGGGACGTCATCTGACGCTGCGTCACGTGACGCTGTGACGCTACATGAGGGAGCACTGTGGTTGATAGAAACCCGGCAGGGGAAGAAAGCACATGAGGCGAGGAAAGGCATGCATCGATGGACGACCGAGTTGCAGCAGGCAAGGGATGCCAAATGCTATCGCGTTACAAATTTTTGGCAACAGCCGTAAAAAAATACATAGGTTTTTAATTAATTTTATTCTCTTTTAATTTACAGCGTTTATTGATTTCTCGTGTTATACTTCATAAATAACTAGTCCGAAAGCGTAATTGTCGTCTCCGCAGAAATGGGTCACCCCCCGACCCCGCACGAAAGTAATAAATTTATACACTCGCTCCATTACACCTTTCGACCGTCCTAAATAAATGGTTTCTTAATGACATCGATGTGTTTGAAATTTCAAAAGCCGACTCAACGCGCACGTTCTGTAGTTGAATGTGTTGTTGTATTTGTTTGCTCCTCTGCTATTGTAAAGCTGTTATTGTGTATTGTATAATTAGCAGAGCTGAGCACCAATTAAAAATTGTAATAGGTGATCTTTAAAGAATTAACCGTTTAAATAGGTCTGACGTGGAGGCGTATTACGGAATTATAGACGCTTTCAGCGAGTCAGTTACTCGAGCTGCCACCAGTCGGCGCGCCCTTCGTGCGCTTACCGGGCCGCCATAGCCGCCCTTCAGTTTCTCGCCGTTGCTCCGCGTTGTGTGCTGCACAGGCCACTACCGGAGCTTCGTTTTCGTGTTCATTTACGTTCCGCGTTGAAATCTTGTATTTTCTTTAGGTCTTTTCGATATTTAGGGCCGGTTGCACCAACGCCGCTTACCTTAACCCAAAGCGGCGCTTTCCTAAGCCGGCTTAGCGCCCTAAACCGAGCTTTGGTAAGCACGGGTTTAAATTCCGGTTGCACCAACGTTAAGCCGGCTTTACAGACGCGCCCCTAGCTAAACGCTGGATTTGCGTAGGGAATCTAGGGACAAACAGAGCAAACTAGGGAACGCTCAGAGCGACGAATACGATTGGCGGAGAGGAATCACGTGATGTAAACAAAAAAAAAGAAAAAAGAAAAACTGCCGTAGTAGTCGTCGTCGGCGTCTGCTTTTCGCTGTATTTCTTCGGTGAGTAACAAATTAAAGGCCTCCAAATTCAATCATTTTTTCGTTTAACTTTCAATAACAGAAGTCAAAGCTTCAAATAAACACGAATGCTCTTTACATCTTTGATTGTGTGTTTATATCGGTTGATAACAGGATATTTTGACAGTGGTAGTAGTTTTCGTGCTCACATTTTGAGGCGAAGGAGCCATCGGGGGCCCCAAATCTCACCGAACGCGAGAAGGACACTCTACTCGCTACATCGCTGAAGACAAAACATCATGGATATAAGTAGGCAGGTAAGATGACTACTAAAACCAAGTCAAGCCTGAGACCGATGAAGTTCAAAACAGTGACGAACTCGCCACGGCAGCTGCGAAAATGCCCGGAAATCGTCGAATAGAAGTCGTCGAGAGGTCAGGTCAAGAGTGCTTGCATCGACGGTACTCGTTGCTATCAGCAAGGTGACAGAACTGCACTGTACCGTCGTTGAACATCCGCTGCAGCCTCAAATGGACTTCAGTTTCACACTGTCGAGTTCAGAAAAAAAAAAAAAAAAAAAGCTCCCACTAGTACATTACATCGTGCCGATAAGAACGGTCGTCTCTTCGCATCACTTGCCCCAGCCTGCCCCGATACAGCAATGAACGAATCTAACATAGTAGTTGTTACGATTTGTCGTCACCACGAATAAAAGATATAAAGCAAAATATTCCTAAAAAATCGCGATCACCAAAAAAGTTACGGAGGACACAACAAGGCGCAACTTTCAACTGAATTTTATTGAAAACGTGTTCCGGTATATAGTCTCAACCACCGTCACAATGACAACAAACGACAAAAGTAAATGGAAAACACCATCACAGAGCACAACTCGGAAACAACAGTATCTCGTTCTCGGGAAACGAATGAAAGATATAAAGCAAAGTATATATAAAAAAAAATGCGACCACCAAAAAAGTTACAGTTATGGCACGATACAGTTTTCTGAAGCCAAGATTCTACTCGCGAGATAAGGAAAATTCACTGAAGATCGTCTCAAAACTCAGAAAACGAAAGAAATTGAATTTTCGCTGTTTTATTACTTAAAAGCGCCGCAATCTAATGCAAACGGCAGAGGTGTCGACAATCAGCTGATCGCCGAGATCATGTACTGCCACTATTCAACGCGCTGATCAGATTGAAGGATACGCGCTGCAAGTGTAAATAAACAAGGTGGTAAATAACAATACGTTACAGCTATGCGAAAATAAGTAAGTACATACGAATAAGCTCGTTGACAGAAGAACCAACGGGAATACAGACGTGAGCCCCACAGCTCCGTACGTTTCTCGGTTAGGGCTAACACGCCCTGAAAGTGGAGAGCCAACTTGAAAACAGGGGTCGATAAACACTTCACACGACAATATTTTGCATCCTTGTCACAATCGAAAGTCATTTTGTCGAGACTTTCACGCTGATGTAGCCTAAAACACTTTGCACAACCAATTTCGTCCACCGCGTCGACCGTGACAAACCAGCCGCCATGTTTTTAATCCAGGATTAAGAAACAACCAGAAGCAAAGCGCCCAATGTTGAGCGCTTAAGTTAAGGCGAGACACTGGTTCTAAAATGGACTATTTTATTTTTGCAGCTATACTAATGAAAATCACTGTGCATATGTGTTCCTTCTTCCTCAATTCAAATATGAAATCAGTTTCAAAATATCTCAATTAGTTTTCAAGTTATAAAAAATAGTGCTGCCTAATTTGGTTAATTTCTTACAAGTCGTTAAGGCCATTTCGAAGAAAAAAAATTTTTTTTATTGATGTAGATGCATAGCTAAAGGTCCGCCATGCATTATAAAGCTATTTATATTTTCACAAAATTACATTATAATATAAAAATGTACTAATTATGCTAATTATGACACTAATGAGGTCGCATTATTTATCATAAAATTTTCGTTGTCATTATAAACTGCAAAAAAATAGCTTTACTCCATAGTCCAGTCCTTTCTGAATAAAACGGTATAAGAAGTTTCAAAATGCTACGATAAAAACCTCATGAAAACCCCCGTAAGGCTAAGCACGTTGACAAAAAACATGAAGATGAGAAAATCAAAGTTAAAGTTTTGACATTGAACATAGAAAATTGTGTGAACAATGATAAATAATAATTGCCACCAAGGTGTAGTGTACGTCTTCATGAACAACTTGACATAAAAGATGATGTAATCCATTTATGGGAACATTAGGAAAAAAATATGAAAGAAGTAAAGAACGAGTGAAATGTTGATAAAATCACATTTTCCTGTTTCGACGCTGACTACAATAAATTATGTGAAAACCCTTATGCAATAATAGTTATCAAGATGTAGTGTAGTGCATTCTGAACAAATCATTTTAAAAATTGTAATAATTTGTTTTTGAGAAGATTGCAAAAATGGTGAAGAATTACTGATATAGGCTAAAAATTGCTTCTAAAGTGATGAGCCGACAACTTTGGACAACGGGAGAGGCGAGCAAGAGTTTCAAGCTCCAAACGTAATTTTGTTTGGCCCTGAAAAGGGCCTTTGTTCCACATGGCACTGGAAAAAGCCATTACAGCTGTCCTGGGCTGTAATCTCGTGATGCTCCTGCCTGGGGTCGCTTGGAAAACCTTTCCTTCACGCTACTGCTGCTCTGGTGCACCGCGTTTGCTTTACGTAAACGGAGACTGTCCTTTTCAATGCTTCGGCGGACAAGGCAGTCACCGGTGGCGTAGCCCAGGCCTGCAGCAATGGACTCGTTGGTCGCTCTCCTTCCCTGGTTGTAGACAGCAACAGCTTCAGCCGCTGCCCTCTTCACGCTGTCCAGGGAGGCATTCGCATTCTTTGAAGTCTGCGTCCAGATCACCGAATGCAGGCTCTCACTGGCATTCTGTGTCTTTCCCTCACTACACCGTGCCAACAGGTCTTTATTGCTGAGCCTTTCAAACACTGGCTCAAGTGCAGCCCGAACACAATCCGGAAGAGGATTCTTGTGCGGCGGCAGAGGCTCACTGTTTGCCAAGGCCCTGTTGTACTTGCACCAGGACTCCGCTCCCTCGGGGCACTTGCTGTGGTCTGGGGCGCTGTCTGTTGAGGTCATGTGCAGGAGTGTGGCTTCCACCGCCCTCTTCATCCCTGGAACGTCATGGCTGTTGCTCCTGAGGGCATAGCCGTAATAGTTAGTGATCTTCTTGATCTTTTCCTGAGTCAGCTTTCCCCTCCCACCAAGTGACACGCCTTGTGCCTTCTTCTTCTCAACAACGTTGCGCAAGGCAGCTCCCATCCGCTTGTGGATGTGGTTCACGCAGTCCTTCTTCTCTATCTTGATGAAGCCGTAAACCTTCGCTTCAGACAAGGCATGGAATGTCCGGCTGTCCCCATCCGAAAGGACGGTGGTGTAGCGGAGACCATGCTTGGTCAGAGACCTCTGGAACATTGTGAGCGCAGCCTCCACCTCCATACGGCCAGCGTTGCAGTCAATGTTCCTCTGGCAGTCGTGGGTTGCGTACCAGTCGCTGTAGCCATCGTCCTCGGGCTCCGGTCCCAAGGCACATCCAAGGCAGAAGTTGGAGTACACAACATGGTCGATGACGAGGCCAGAGTACAACTCCACAATGCAGCCTACACCAATGTGGGAGCTGCGTCCTCGGGTCATCCATGATCCGTCGAAGATGACATCGATGTTGCCAATGGGGTTCATAAAGCCTGTGTAGAGCCCCTTGACGACAGCAACACTGGCGGCTTCACTGTCGGTTGCTGCATTCTCACATGCCCGCACAAGCGTTTTCAGGTGTCCCTGGTACGTCTTGTGGTGCAGGCCCCGATGAGAAATGTTCATGGAGGCACAGAAGTCTGCCAAGGCTGTCACTCCTTTGCCAATGGATTGGATCCCCTTCATGGCCCTCATGTTCACTTCAAAAGGAGTGATCTTTGCTGTTCCAGCAACCCTGGGAGAGGAGAACTGCTTCTTCTGGAAGTCGCAAGTGCTGCAGACGAGCACAAGCTTGACGGCCAAGCCGTACTCCTTGTCCGCGGCCTTGCTGAGCGTGAGAGATCCCACACCGCAGCTTCCACACCTCGCGTGCGCGAAGAGGTCGTTGAGGACTTTCATGTCGACGATGACAAACTGGGTCCCGGCATCGCTTGTTTGGCATGATCCGTTGACTTCAAGCAGATCGAACTTCCGCTGGGTCGCCGACTTCTCCGATAAAACGCGCTTGCTTTGCTCCGATTGCTCGGCGCGCTGCGCTTGCTCGGCCGTGGAGTAGTAGGTAGAGTCGACGCGAGTGGTGCCGGCAAAACTTGAGCCATCCGGACCAGAGCTTGAGGCCGCAGCATCGTCAAAGGGAAGGCTAGCCGATGGTCCCGGCAGATCCAATGCGTTCGGCAGTGGCGCAGATCGTAGCGGCGCACTTGCAGGTGTTGTCTTCCGCTTGTTCCACGCACGTCGCGTCTTCCTCCCGAACGTCCGCCGCGTACTCTCTTTCAATCGAGAGTCCCCCGGCATCTCGATCGCTCGAAATAAAACTCCCGCAACTTCGTAGCGAGAAACCAACGATGTCCGACGCGAACGCGCGAACGTAAACGATTTCGAAACAACGTGCACTCAGCCGCGGAACGAACAAAGCGACGGGCCAAAACGAAGCAGACGACGCTTCTCCACGATCCCCTTGCGCTGCTGGAGGCGCGCGCGCCAAGAGGAGGAAAGGAGCAAAAGTGGAAAGGGGCGCGTCTTGGCCTATGACAGGCGCGCGCGGCACGACGTACCCGTGACGTACGCGCGCGGGCCAATGAGCAATCGTTATTCCGGTCGTGAAAACACGCGGAATGCGGACGCTCTCCAAGGTTGTCGCGATAGTGAGTGGGATGAGGACGTAGGGAAGAGAACCAGCTCTCCAACAAGACCAAGATGGCCGCGATCCGACGATCGGTCGTGAAGCGACGCGGGCGCGCAGTTTGACTATTTTTTGCGTTTGATTCGCGATTTGAGCGTCGCGGAGGCATCGTATTTATCGTTTTTTTTATACTTAGACGTCGAATAGGACATTGAAACTTCGCAGGCAGGTACTTCAGACTATATTCTATCCAAACATGTGGTTTTTGAAAAACCCCAAATTTCGCGATTTTTTACCATTTTAAGACCCGCGTCTCGCCTTAAGCGTAGTTTAGTGCTAGGTTTAGCGATAAGCGAGTTTGGTGCAACCGAACGAAACCGAAACTAAGCTTAAGTTCCCGGCTAAGCTCCGCTTTGCGCTAAGCGACGTTGGTGCAACCGGCCCTTAGAACTTTCATTTAATCATGTGATATTTATATTTCGACATAGCTCTTGTATTTTCTTATTTATGGAATGGAATCGGACAGCGAATGTGTCGACGATACAAGATTATGAGGCTTCAATGACCATGTAAGTTCATCCCATTCTTACGTTTTTGTCGCTCATAAAGGGCAGTCAACACTATTGCGACATATGTCAATTGCAACTGACGCAGTAAGCCTATCGCAGTCGTGCTTCTCGCTGCATGTGCGCGCTCGTTTCCGTAAAGCCGACCCGCATGTAAGCGATTTTGCGTGCGACGAGACGAGCGAGGGCGATTTTTTTTTCATTTATTTACAAATACTGTCACCCGTCGCATCGCTCAGTTTTTTGGGTTTCTAGAAAACGTCGCTCACCGTCTTGGTCGCTTGCTCCGTCACTTCCATGCGGTTTGCCTCGTCGCGCGACTAACTGAGCGACAGCGAAGCGGGTCGCCGTCGCTTATCCGGTCGCTCGCCAAATCGCTTACATGCGGTTTATACTTAATTATTTTCCATGCACACAGCAATGAATCATTGGCGCCTCGATATTAAGTATAAACCGCATGCAAGCGATTCGGCGAGCAATGAGACAAGCGACGGTGACCCGCTTCGCTGTCGCTCGGGCAGTCGCGCGACGAGGCTAACCGCATGGAAGCGACTGGAGCAAGCGACGAAGACGGTGAGCGACGTTTTCTAGAAACCCAAAAAAACCGAGCGATGCAACAGGCGACAGTGAGAAATTTTCGTCGCTGACTCTCGTCGTTGTCGCTCGTCTCGTCGCACGCTAAATCGCTTACATGCGGGTCGGCTTTACGGAAACAAGCGCGCACATGCAGCGAGAAGCACGACTGGATAGCCTTACTGCGTCGTTGAAATTTGCATATGTTGCAATGGTGTTGACTGCCCTTTATTAGCGAGAAAAACGTTAGAATGGGATGGACTTACATGGTCCCTGACGCCATAATCTTGTATCGTCGATCCATTCGCTGTCCGATTCCATTTCATAAATAAGAAAATACAAGAGATATGTTGAAATAGATATCAAAAGATTAAATGAAAGCCCGAAATATTGAAAAGACCTAAAGGAAACACACTATTTTAACGCGGAACGTAAAAGAACGCGAAAACAAAGCTCCGGTAGTGGCCGGTGCAGCACACAACGCGGAGGAACGGCGAGAGACTAAAGGGCGGCTATGGCGGCAGGGTCACGTGACGCCAAGATGGCGGCGCCCATGAAATGTTGCCTGAAAGGGTCTATAAATACAACAATGTGGCAGACCGGTAGCCAGGCTTTTTTTATTTTTTAGGGGGAGGGGGGGGGGGAGCGGGGCACTTGCTAATGCCATGACTTCCAAGCATTGGAAGAAAGAAGGTGGGGGGGAGGGGGATTTAGAGATAAAAGGGCATTATAGTCAAGCTGCCGGGGCCCCAGATGTCTTTCTGAGCAAAAGAGCTAGCCCATGATTAACGGGCTAATCACCATTTGCGAAGATTTATCACCGTCGTCGTGGCGGGAAAGTCGGAAGAGTAGCCGCGACATTCCCGTCCTTGCGTGTCTATCGGGTGCTGACTGTTGGGTGCGGCGTCCTCTACTCTGTGATGCTCCCGGAGCTGGTCGTTTGCGCAGCGGCCCGTTTGGCCGATATATTCAACGCCGCAGGACATGGGCATGAACAATTCTGCTCAGTCTTGCACGTGGTGAGACTGTTAGCATGTTTCTTGGTGTAGCGGTGCGGCGGGATCGAGTCCCTTTCAGTTTACCGTCTTGAACAGGTCTCCCAGCCTCGATCTGCATGTAAAAACTACATCTGTGTCAAATCTGGAGGCTATGGACTGAAACCGGTGGCCCATCGTGTGCATGCGTGTACATAGCTCGAACCGACGTGTTTGTAGAAAGCAAGAAAGAAGAAAGAGATCCTTTCTTGACATCCGCGAAGCCGCCCTGTAGCTCCCTCCCCCCCCCTCCCCCCCCCCCCCCCCCCCCCAACCCACCCCCACACATACACACCAATTTTTTTTTTTAGGAAGTGGGGGTGGGTTGTTCCGGCTTTCTAGGGCTATTTCCTGGCTGCGGGCCTGCAATATAAATTTGGGGAGCAGTATTGTTAGGAATTGTATACATCATGAAGGAACAGTACGCTTAAATGATATTATTTCATTTCATTTTTTATTTGGTTTGTTTGGCATATATTCAAGTTATGGGTTGCTGGTATACTTCAGACAGACGGGGAAATAAATTTATGCAAAGCTCTACTGACGCCAATTTGTTATGGGGGATCGGTGGCCGAGTGAGCTTGCACACACTAAAGCGCACACCAGCTCGGAGCACGTGTAGCGAATGTTCGCGCTGCTGAACCCAGGTAAGGTATCCGGTCTCAATCCACATCCCTGCCCGTTTCGACCGATGAGCATCGTACCGGCGTGCGATCCTGTGTTATCACTGCGTGGTGCACGTTAAAAGATCCCAGGCTAGCGGTTGTACTGCACTGGCTAAACTGCTCGTCCACAGCCGAAAGACAAGTCGCCCGTTGAGGCAGACTAACATCAGGCTGTATAAACATACACACAACACAATTATTAGTATTTTTAGCAGGAAGCTGAATAGCAAATATATAGCCTACAACGTTTAGACACCTGTTTATATTTTCTGAGCACATAGATCGGACTGTATTCTTTGAACATAGATTGTAGTGCCCTCGAAATAAGAATCATATTAAATGAAATGATGACTGAGCCTGGGGGTGTTTCGGGGTGTGATTGAAGGTGTGTATATAAATCACTACATGGCATTCTTGGTGTTGGGTTTGACAGTGATGAACATGGTGATGCCGTACAATCAGGGGCATCGGAAGTGGAAGTTTCTGCCCCTTCCCCCGAATGTTGTACCACGGCCCCTAGCGATTCGAGGGGCCGTGGTTGTACAATCCCACGGAAGGGGACATTTTTTACAGATTGATCAGTTAAGAGCCTTTACGGCGATCAATGCATTAATCGATTACACGGTAGGTTTTAAATGAGTCAATTTCACAGCCCTATACTTTGTTGCACCTTACGCCCCGCTACGGCGAATGCTACGAATCCTCGGAGTCAATTCAGTTAAAGGAATGGAGAACCGAAATTTGGATTTCAGAAAAAACAATGCAGGAGATGTAGGCGGGGCGCTACAATCTCTACAATATACTACTTGTAAGGCGATATCTCGAATGAACGGCCGTATTTTTGCTACAAGATGTCGAGATTGAACCAGGCCGACGAGTCGCATGACCGTCAAGATACCTAGTTTCCTCCTCTCTTCGCTTCGCTCCCTCAAGGCCGCGAGGCGGAGAAGACGCGAGGCCGTTCCCTCTCCTTCTTGGGGAAACATGACGTCAACATTTCTGTCAAACGCGCCTCCCTTTTTTTTGCAAATATACTGTCATCCGTTCGAAATATTGCTCTATGAGTGATGTTTTGGTATTTGTAGCATCCCGTTGCACGCTTCTGCCGCGTGTTTTCTGCAATCCATATTTCGGTTCAGCATCCCTTTAAGGCCGTACGGGTTTCCGGTGGTTCTCGGGACGAAGCGCCGGGACGCGCGTTGTCACGTGCTGGAGGTTCACAAAGCTCGATTAGCTGGGATCAGAGGTAGCCAAATAACTCATTTATTGTAATTAAATTACATTACTAATTACTTTGAAAAACGGCTGAAATGTAATTAAATTACATTACAAATTACCACTACACGGAAGTTAACGAATCACAATTACGAATTACCGCATAAAAGTAATGAAATTACTTTCAAATTACTGTTTCATATATCTTAAAGGAGGAGCTAGACAGAAAGAAAGAACGCACTCTGCTCTGCATTTGCAAAGTAACAACCGTCAACCCCTCACCCAGCCAGTGGACAAAACTAAAGACAGATAAGACGAAACATCAAGCCCTCCCAAACTGAACCGACTGACCTTGGGTCTGTCTGTGTTCTGGGTTCACGTTTGTCCGAAATACCTCCTGCGCACACTGTCAATCCCCGGATGCGTCTGGGTTCGGATTGCCTTGCTATTGATTATTCATGTGGGCTGTGACTTCTTTGTGTGAACCTGTGGGCAAGATAATCTTCAAAGGGCATGAAAGCCATGTTTGGGGAAGCCTATTGGTGGTCACAGCGAGACAAACGCGCAAATTAAGGCACACAGTCTGACCGTCCCACGAGCCAACGGCCACAAACGAAAACCGCATTTGTCGGTTCTTCTTCATTGTTTTTTAAAGAAGCTTTATTTTTTTTGCAAAGGCAAGAACTGCTCTTTTTTGTTCATTTCCGGGCAAATAAACATGCCTGAAATATCTAAAAAGTAATTACGATTTTAAGTACAATTACCGCCACTAGGGTAATTCATTACATTACTAAATTACCTGCATCAAAAAGTAATGAGATACATTACAAATGAGTCTGAAAGGTAATTTAATTACTGTTATTCAATTACAGTAATTTCATTACTGCCACCTCTGGCTGGGATGGCTCGTAGCGTCCATTGCGGCCGAAGGCAACTTTCCTCGAAGTTGCTGCCTACGTAATAAGATCCCAGGTCCCGTCCAGCTGCTGTTTTGGAGCTTTTTGTCTGGTGGGAGGATACATCGTGTATATATCTGAAGAAAGAAAAGAAAAAAAAGCTTTGAGTATGAAATGTAAAGGTCAATCACTGCGGTCTTCCGAGGTCGTCCAGCGAATGGCACTAAAGCAGTTGGGTCCGAGAAATATAAACTTGCGAAACGTCGTGTTCATTGGCAGTGGTGTGCAGTTCATATTTTCAAAAAAGAGAAAATTGTGTGTGTGTATGCTTATACAGCCTAGAAGTTAGCCTGCTTCAACGGGCAACTTGTCTCCCAGCTGTGGTTGAGGTTTTTTAGCCAGTGCAGTAGAACCGCTATCCTAGGGTCTTAAACGTGCACCACGCAGTAGTGATGCACGACCACCGCACGCCGGTACGATGCCCATCCAGATCGAAACGGGCAGGGGCGGGGATTGGTCGTATGTTTGGAGAAAACCGTTTTCCGTGCTTTGTTATTGATTAAACACTCTTCGAAGATCACAATGATTGGGCCTTCGGGCATACTGAAGGCAAAGGAACGTGTCTTTTTATTTTTATGTCTTTTTTTATGAGTTTTATGTAGAATTTTGCGAAGTGCGGTTCGAATGGAATAGGGCTGCATCTTTCATAACGCTGTACGGTACTAGAAAAGCCCACATACAGCTCTTTTTGCGGTGTTGAAGCTACATGGATAACACGCTGCGCCCTTCGATTCGATTGGGTTACCCCGCTTATTGTCCCTGCGCGGTCCCTCACTCTAAAAAAAAGTCTGTGCGTCTACTTTCACGCACAACATTCTGAGAGCCAATCAGCGCAACTTATGGAGGCAGCTCAGCGAATGACGATGCCGAAACATATGTATAGACCAAAAAACGCAGTCCGAGTTGTGACATTAAGCAATGCAAAACGTCACGTTTGCATTGCTTAATGTCACAACTCAGTCTGCGTGTTTTGGTCTAAACAGATGTTTCGGCATCGTCATTCGCTGAGCTGCCCCCGTAAGTTGCGGTGATTGGCTCTCCAAGTGTTGTGCGTGAAAGTAGACGCACAAACTTTTTTTTTAGAGAAGGCGCTGAGGTGTGGTGAGATTGTTCTTCGCAGCTGGTTCGATTGCAACATTGGTATAAACTATGCGCCGTGGCATAGGCCCCTTTCGAAAATTTGCCCTCTGTTGGAAGCTGGGGGATTAAAGTTCATGAGAGCTCCCTACAAGTAGTGACATTCTCTGAAGCGCCGACTGCGAGACAGTGCAGGTATTAGGAAGCGGATGGTGGCGAACAGCGAAGGTTTGAACTGAATGACGCCATTTTGTTCCAGCGGATTGTGCTTTGTCATTACTTGTAAAAGAAGTATCAAAGGACATTATGTGGGATACTGCACAAAGGCGGACACGCATTGCCACAAAACTCAACGTCAAGGCCGTTGACGTTGGGACAATAAATAACCCACCCGCAGAAATAGTGAGGACCACAGTGACGTTTCGCTTTCCGCGCTGTTTCATTGGCTCTCGTAGGCTTCCATATGGCGTTGGCTACGTTGCGACGCTCGTACTTTCCGTAGTGTCGTTTGTTCCCTGCCATTGTCGTCCTTCTAACAATCGGAACGTGACACCGTGATATTTGTCTACTAAGCTGAGTAACGCCTACTGAGCACGCGCAGTAGGTTCTGCGAAGCATCAGACACCGCGCGCGCCGTGTCCGATACTGGAGCTTAGTGACTCGGCGTTTTTCGCCCGGGGTGATAAGCACTTGAAATAAGTGTATGCGAAAAATGATTTGAGTCGAATAGCACTGCGTCATTCATAACTTTCGAAGTGGTAGAGAAAACTGAAGCAAGGGATGCAACTGCGCTCTTCGACTCACCGGAGCGCGCGATTGAACTCTCTCGACGGTGACACCGCGCTTTTGTCGCCGAAGTCCAGTCGACCCGCTCCCCAAACTTTAGGCTCCAACTGTGTCTTTGACGAGTCTCGAGTTTCTGGAAAGGTGTATTGCGTCTACATTACGGCGGTTGCCGGGTTGGCGGAAAGCCGATTGGGTCACAGTCGCAGTCCGACCGCCGCGCGAGGTTAGCCCGCGGCGACGCGACGCCCAGAACCTCTCGGCAACTATCGCTCGTCGATCTACCGCTGCCGTAGTGCTTGGCAGCAGAAGCTGGCAGAGCGACGGGCAGCAGGCTGCGGCGGCGGCGGCAGCAACCCCCAGTCTGCGGCGTGCAGCTCGGGGCGTCGGGCGAAACCAGTTTGTTTATTGGTGATTGCGATGCGCCTCTTATCCCCGCTGCCTGCGACCTCCTCGCCCCGGCCAAGGCGGCCCGTGCTCTGTCACCGGCACGGCCACAGCCTTCGGGCGGGAGGCGCCAGCAGCTGCTGCCGCTGCCCCGCCGTGCAGCCAAACACACGCCCGAGCTCGTCGAGGACGTCTCGCGTTTCCGTTACGGCAGGACGCCCTCCACACCGACCACACCGTCGTCGTAACCGATTGCCTGGACACTGAAGCTGGCACGCCTGCCGCTGTGAATCTTTCCGGACGGACCGCCTTTGGAAAGGAAGCGTTACCACTGCGACGACCTTCCAAACTGTCCTCTTGGGGAACTTTCTGGACGGACACTCTCTGGGCTGGACGCCCACCAGTCCACAAGAGTACCTTCCCAACTGTCTTCCTGTGGAACCTTCCAGGCGAGTCGGAAGCCAGGAGAGTGACCTTCCGAAGTGCTTTCCGGTGCCTCCTGGGGTGTGTTGATGTATCAGTGACGGCTCGGAAGACGTGTCTGAAGGCTGCGGCGAACTACCGACACCTTCTGGGGACCCGGCTGCCGCCCCCGGAAAACCTCGTGCACTCCGACCCTGCAACCCACGTGGGCATCGGGGAGCGCCTTCATCCCCTGGAGGCCGAGGTCGCCTCGGCATGCAGCGCGGCGGAGGAGGCGGCAAGACCAGACGCTTGCTTGCTCCCGTACAACGTGCTTCCAGCCTACAGAGTTGCTGTTGTGAATGTTCCAGGGAGACTGGTTGAATGCGGCGAGCCCTGATGTGACCGACGTTGTGATGACGTCGTGACTGGTGCAAACAGACAGGTGTCGGTGTGTTTGCGCGACGTCATGTGGTGCTCCAACAAGGGCGGTGGGTGCGACGGTGGAGTGCAGTCTCTGCTGGCAGGATGTGTGTCCGTCGTGCTCAAGGGAGGGGCACCCTGGGGCTTTCGGGTGGCCAGGGCCAAGGGTCTACCGGCCGTCGTCGTGTCGGAGGTAAGCGTTCATTCATTGCGTTGGGAAGGCCAAAGAAAGCAACAATTAGGGCTGCTCTTCGGCGCTTTCATTCTGTTGTGGGTATGGTAGACGGCGGGAAGTTAATCAGCCCCAACAGGCGTCTGGTGTTTACGGTTGTAGGTAAGGACTTTAGCCGGTGCAGTACCAATGCCAGCCAGGGTTTTTTTAACGTGCATCGCGCGCTGTGGTGATATACTACACTAACACAAGCCGAAAGATGCTCATCCAAGTCGAAACGGTAAGGGGTGGAGATTGAGCCCTGGATCTCTCCTCTCCCCCCTCCCCCCCCCCCCCCCCTGACAAAAGGGACGAAGACTGTCAACCTGTCTTTGTTACTGCTGCTTGCCGCTCATTTCCTTGCAGTTTCCTTGATGTGACACATTACGCTTGGTGTTTGTTTATGCATACCGATCCCCACAGACGTAGGGCATTGGTATTCATTGAATAGACCTGCACGACCTCGAACGCCGTTAAACCATAACACAATATTGTGTCGCACTGTTAATGTTAAGACTCATGGTGTGACTACCAGTGTTGGGAAGTACTTTAAGTGCATTGTACTTAAAGTATTACTTCAAGTATAGGTTTAGAAAACTATAGTAGTTTACTTGAAGTATGTTCTCTGATTATGTACTTGCAATTTACTTCAAGTATTTTTTTTTTCCCTGGTACTTCCTGAGGAAACTACAACTCTCGACTTCAAAGCGCATTCGCTAAATATGGTCTTGGTAAATTTGTCTAAAAAAATGGTGTTTTGTCAACAAATAAGCGCCTTATAAATTGATTAGGTTGACTAGTTCCTCAGCGAGTAAAACTATACTTTGTGGCCAGTTGACTTTATCCTAAGTTCTCCGCCATTTCCGAAAATAACCGATGCACTAATGCACTGAGGTCAGCGTTCTGACGTCAACGCAGCCCCTGCGCAACAAGCAGACGAACTTCCGCTCTGTACAGACATCTTAAGAAACGCAAGGCGTGGCGAGTTCCGAACATATCACGATCGTTCGGCAGCCAATGAGATCGCAGCACTGGCCGATCAGAACCGCGAAGAAGGTATCGCAAAGCAAGAACACAATAAGCCACGTCTTGCGGAGCGCAAGTCCGTCTGCTCCTCGAGCAGGGTCAGAACGCTGACCTCTGGTTGACTCGATTGGAAGTATAGTGGGTAGGCCTCAAGGCAGCTTGCTTTTAGGTCTACCCACTGTTCTTTATTCAGAGCCAATCAGAGCTCGGCGTTCTGACGTCACCACAACCCCTGCCAAAAGAAGCAGACGACCTTTCGCTCCGCATAGTTTAATACCCTCTCGGGAACCACACCTGCAGTGCCCGCATAACATCCTGCAATGATATCGTTACTGCTCACCACCGTGGTATCTAGGGGAGAAAGAGCTGTACTGAATCCATGCATGCCTGACACTCTGACTGCAGGCGTCGAAATACCCAGTCAACGTCCGTCCGATACTTTTCACCATCTTCACTGGCTATAAACAGGTGAAAAAGGAATTAATGATTGGTGCGCCCCTATATTCTTATTGCAACGTAAGCGACGAAGGACAAACTCCTCGCCACGAAGCCCTCCACGCTTTCCACTTTAGCAGAGCGAAAGCTGGAGAGGGGCAAGAGGAGAGGAGGGAACCACCAATCGCGACAAGCGGAGAGCTTCGCGGGAGGGACTTCTCCTGCTCTTAACTTGCAACAGACTATAGCTCATAGCGCGTCACTAGGCATAGAGAGGCACTATTTCTTTTCTTCGCTATCACAGCGACATGGATGTCAAGCGGGCGGGCCTGTTGTGACGTCGTCTAAAACTAACACTCAGAATTTTTTTTCTTCAAATCCTTATTTAAAACTTTATCCGAATCTAACGAGCGGGTTCGTGGCACCCAGACATCACGTGCCCTTCGTCCCAGCTTCCAGCGCAGGTCTCGTGTGTCCCTGTTACTTCGGAGTTTGAACGGACATCTGTCATCTGTCAAGCGCGTTTTTTTTTTTTGTTTTGAGTCTTACACTGGGTTTTAGGAGCCTCAACGGGCAGCTTGTGGAGGAATGCACCTGCCGACGGGTTGATACGACACATGTGACCTCGATGACATGGCGCGTGGGCGGCGTACGCCAGTCGACGTAGTCTGTGCACATAGCGGGTGGCGACCTTCGTTGCGAACTTTCGTGCGGAGGTGTGGGCAATCAGGTGGTTTCTCACCCACCCGACTCCTTGAGGTCCGTTCCCTTCGAATCGCTCCGTTGTATTCGAATTTTTCTCTCTTTTTTAAAGGAAGAATCTTAAAGTTTACTTCTGTAAATAACTTTTTGCGTGTATGTTTATTGGTTTGGGTTTTTTTTTTCTTTTTTTTTTTGTTCTGCCGGCAAAGACCTCGAAATGTCATATCAGCCAATAGAAACAGTCTCTTCTTTCTTTCTTTCTTCTTTTTCTGGGGAACTTTGTATATTATCGTGTGGGTTATAAACTTAGGATTCATCACACGTATTTGCCCCCAGTGTAACGGAGCCGTGAGACTCCCACGTCAAAATCAAAGATAAGGTGCATTTCGGGAAAATAAAAAGGAAAAAAAGCTGTTAATATAGTCTGTTGCGCAGGTTAGGAATACAGCAAGACAGGATCCTTCCGCGAAGCCCCCCACTCTTTTGACTTTAGGGGAGAGGAGAGCGCAAAGGGGAAAATCACCAGTCATAATGAGTAGAGTGCATTGGGGGTGGGCCTGTTCTGCTTTCCTTTACTCGCAACTGAATATAATATAAGGTATACATTTAGGCGGAGTTCCAAGGTTTCCACATAAAAACTTAAAAAAAAAAACACACACAAAAAAAACTAGGCTTAGAAAAAGAAAAAAAGATAAATCGCCTGCGTCTACTTTTCAGAAGAATCGCTCGGAAAGCCAGTCGCTATGATTGATTCTCCGAGTGTAAATGAACGAATATAGTGAAGGGGCCCTTAGGAATACAAAATGAAGTCAAGATTGTGACGGGGCACCGATCATGATGACGTGAACACTTGGATGGTGGATCGACATACATTTTGACACGTGGGACTTCATCTTGTGACACGAATGAACGAACACAAGCAACACTTTATCGAGAATTAATATCCCCGTTCAGATTACCTATTCTGGTTTTCACCTCAAGAAAGAAGGAAGTTTTGCGCATTGTTCCTGCGTCGCGCGAAATAGTTCTTATATAAGATTTGGTTGTCCGAAGAAAAAAGCGTTTGAAACGTGTATGGCTTGACAAGCTATCAACTATCTAATCTGCAATGCATCTAAATATATCTTAATTCTGTCTACACAAAGAGAAAGATTTTCTGTCGCGTGAATGATCGACTCGCCGAGTGGCTCTGCGGGGAAGTGGATGCGAAGGAAGTTTCTCGATACGGCGCTAGCACAGTCTCCTCACTTCACGCGAATCTGCGCCATTTCTGCGCAAGCGCAGCGCCCCCGCACGTGGTATGGGCAAACGCGGAGTTGTTTGTAAACGGCGCGTAGTTTTATACGGATGTGAAGGACATATTCGATAGGATGACCACGAACAGATTTATTACTGATTTTATTTCCCAGTATCGCTTCTCTATCTCTTACTCTAGCGATCTCACCTTGATGATATTAGGGAGTTTTATTAGAATGTTCCGAAAATTTCGATAAGGATTCCCGATTGTCCGTCGGCGCCTTTGCGCGCGCATCGTATCGCTAGCGGTTATATTGTTATTGGAGTTATCCAGAACGGTCTACTAAAACTCCCTAGCATGGCGCTCTCCCGCAAAGAACTCGGGAGAACCAATCGCCGCAACCTACGGAGAATGCTCGGCGAATGGCGGGGCTGATAATGGGGACTTTTAGCAAACCGTTACCGTGTTCCGAGTACCGCGCTACCGGAGCATTTGAAGCATGCTTTGAAGCGCGCGCCCGAGTGATATCGTGACCGTGGAGCGCGCGCTTAAAAGCATGCTCCAGAGGCTCCGATAGTGCGGTTCGCGGAACACGGTAACGTTTAACAAAAAAAATTCTTAGTTTGTTTAGACCCCAAAAACCGGTCTGCAGGGTGGCGCTAAACGCGCTAAAACGTAAATCTCAGACAGTTTTTTTTTTCTTCTTTTTTAAGGTTTAGATTTTTTTTATAACCCTGTCGTTCCCAGAGTTCCCTCAGTAGATTACAGCGATTGGTTCACGCAATTGTTTTGTGGGAAAGGGGATGCTCCAGATTACTTAACGTGTAGTATAGTGCCCCCCCCCCCCCCCCGCCCCCTTCCCTGATTTAATCCAGCAGCCTGTAAATGCAGTCCCTACTGCAGTAGCGTCGGAATAACAAACAAAATTAAGAAAAAAAAAGGGGGGGGGGGGGGGGCAATCGACCTCCCTCCTAGCCTCAGAATCTCAGATATTAAAAAAAAAAAAAAAAGTAACGTAAACAATACGTAGGAGGGTGCGGAAAATCGCTCTCGATCTCCCCCCCCCTTTCCCCTTTTCCCCTCCCCCTCCCCTCTCCCGAATAGTTCCGACGCCTTTGCCTTACTGACTATGGATAACTCTTTCCGTTCTTGATTTCTGGGGGACCAAACAAGGGACGCGGTTATGAAAAAAAAAGAAAAAAAGAATAGGGGTAGCAAATACGACGGCTCTATTATGAGTTCCTGATGTCAAAACTCGCAATATCTTTCGCTACCTCCTTTTTGAAAACTCTAGCTCCATCGTAAGAGGCAAACGTGTTCGATTATCCGAACATTCTCGCTCGGCTAAAGTAAGCCAGAATGAAATAATTGATCCCCAACCGTTTTCTGTCGAATAAACGACCACTGTAACTCATACGGAAAGCGAGCTTTTCTTCTTTTTTCTTTTAGCTCTACGTTTTGTTTTATCTTTTTCTTTTTTTCAAGTCTAGAATTTGAAGATTTAAAACTCTTGTCCTGCGGACTGATGACTAACAAATGATTATCGATGGAGCTGCTCGACGTAGCACCTCGTCCTTGGAGAGACCTGTTCGCGTATGAAGGAAGGAACCACGGCCTCCGAGATATCAGCGGTTCAACAACATCCACGTAGATGGCGCCAGATGTCTGCGGCGTTCCTGCAGGCTCCGGCAAAGTGGCCACATCATTACGCCATGTTGGACGTTTATCCTCAATCGCTCTCGCGTAGGGTGTTGTACGCGTTCATCAAATGTATGAAAGCGAAAGCACATACCTCATTCCTTGTCGCTTTCGGAACGCGTCTCCCTTGATAACACCACTAAGTGGAAACAAACGGGTTACCGTTATGAGTATAACGACAACGAAATATAGCGTGGGATCGCATTTACGTGGCATTCAGGCGTTTTAGTTCGCTCGGATCTTCACTATGCGTCCGCTCAACGTTTATGAACCAGCTCGTTTGCCCGCAGTTGAGCAGTGCGCAGGAAAGTATTTTCTACGCACTACGCACGCGTAGAACAGAGAAAGCATCTGTGCATTTTACGTTTCACCTTGACGTGGCGTCCAAGACATGAGCCGGTGCCAGTGTCGGTATTGAGGTTATGCGACGAATGACTGACGAACTTTGTCCGACCGCGCGCTCGCTTTGCGCGTGACGTAGCAGCCAGCCACTGTGCTTACGCCACGCGGAGGGCAAAGGCCGCCGGCACAAAATTCGTCGATTTTTCGCGGCATATTCGCCGCATGGAGTCCAGCCTTTAGGCTTTTTCTGCCAAATTAAGGCTTTATCAGTTACTTTTTTTTAGCGAAACAAGCTCTGGCTACAGGGAGAACTTTCAACGCGTATGAACATTGCGCAAAATGTCATTTTTTTTTAGAGGGGAAAACGACTATAGCAGATTTACTATTGTTCTTTTTTTTTTTTAAGTTTTCCGAAACGTTTTTTATTTTGTAAAGATATAATAGGAGAAATGTTCATTTTTACGAACTGTGGTTCCCTCGAGTGAATTAACGTGTGCATAAATTAGAGGTCCTTCTCGTAGCAAATCCAAAGCAAAGCAAACCAGGCGTGAGTGTTTAGACAGTGTGAGGTCGGTCTGTCTTTGAGAAATGGCAACACACGGTTCAAGCTGTAAATAAAGACATCTATCCAGCGTCTTAAATATTTAAGGTGCAGCGCACAGTAATAGTCACACGAGGGCACCAGGACAGTATACAGTGCCCATCGAGATCGAGTCGATGACCTTTTCATAGTAAGCTGTAAGCACCGACTATAGTCAGTTACAGGTTAAGAAGGTAGCGGCGAATGCCCCTCAAAGGGAATCAGATATCCCTCCGCCACCTCTGCATCCAATAGCGTCCCACCGCTTCCGTGACGTCGCGGCCAACGCGCGAGGAGGGTCTTGCCTTTCTGTACATATTTGCTTTATCTTTCGACTTTGACTTAGCATTGTGGAAGCCACGAGAGGGAGATTAGAGTTCTCCCCCACCGACGGAAACAAATACTACGACTTTCGGGGATTAGCTTCCCCCCCGATGGATACAAAGGCTGCTTTCAGGGGCTCGGTTCCCTCTCCGATGAATACAAAGGTCGATTTCTTAAAAAGTGGGATCGGAGACAAGTGGGAATCCATTGAAGCGGAACAAGGAGCGTTTCCAGTGAACTCTTCTTTCGACTGCGGAGAGATTTGAAACGTTTGCATCACACTTGTGGGAGGAGCTTCTCCTACCTTCTTGACTTGTAACCGTTCCATTAGGGTCATAGCAGAGAGGGTAAAAGAGAAAAAAAATGCACTCCCCCTCTCCCCCGCAAGCCGTCCGCTCCGCCGAGTGGGCTGTAGCTAGCGTCCGGCTGGCGTGCAAACTCTGTTTAAAATCGCGTCATTTTGGAACTTTCAAGCGCAGATGCGCAGATTTTGGTATGCCAGTTATCGTGTAATACTATGCTAGATACAAAGACTCACAGGGTCCAATTGCACTGTTACCTGCGTGCAAATAAAAAACGAAAATAGGGAAAACTGTGTCAGATTGGCCGGTCTCTTTGGCGAAAAGAAAATCCGGTTGCTGCATCTTTTTTACTATACAAAAGTTCCTACTGGTGTAGGCCTTTAGCGACCATGAGTGGAAGTCTGAAATAATAAATAAAAACGTGCTCTCCTGCCGCAATACACGCAGTAGTTGAGGGTAGTACTGCCGGCTGACTCAACTGCTATTTAAGTAACGGAAAAAAAGATATGCTAGTTTATCATTTAGCAAAATAGAACAACAAAGAGCTATAGGCTGATTTTGGAGTAGCCACAACTATTCTAAGAACGCGAACCACTTCACAACGGCAGCCATGAGCGAGAGTTCGGTGTTCGGTAGAGCGCGCCGATACAGCCCAAAGATGGAGAACGGCAACCTCCCGGTTTGTCGTCTGCTAGCGGAGTCGGCGGCGTGCCCTCTCTCTCGTTTTACCCCGCCGAACCCGCTGAACTTCCCGGATGTGTGGAGAGGGCGCTGCGGTCGAACAAAATGGTGCCGCCCAGAGAGCGCTAAATGGAATGGTCTATAGTGTTGTACACGTCCTTCAAAAAAAGGAACGAAAGCTCGTTCCTCGTTCCTTCTGACTTTTGGAACGTGTTCCCGTTACAAGTCCCATCTGTGAAAAAAGAACTCGTTCTTGTTACAGTGCAAAAATGGTGCGCATCATTACATAGACGTTACACCTGTGTTTTTCTGATTACCATATCTAGTTAGATTAGGCAAAGTTTTCTTTTTTATGCATATCCCATCAAATGGGAACATACGAATTTCAGTGCCGTGATGGAAGAGCACCATAGAGAAGAAAAGAAGCGGAAGCAGGGTTTGGTTTGTTGATACATTCACCTTTAAAAATCTCAGCTTTTAACCATATTCTTGTCTGTGGTGGGCGATTCAGACGAGCCAAATGTACTGTTACTTCACATTGCACGAGCGTTTTACAACAATCTCACACGTTTCAATCTAACAAAGTCCCTTGTTCGAACTTAAAAACGGTTGATTCTCGATGGTCTGTCCGCAAGACGAGCAAGCTTAGAGGAGGGCAGGGCTTGAAAACTACAAGTCCTTCGAGAAGGTTGGATTCGTTGCTCGGTTGGAAAGTGGGGGACAAGGGGAGAAGGAATAAAGGTTAATTTTTGTGCATCGTTTAAGTGACCAATGTTCGGGATACAAGGGCGTGTTTGATGTCTGGTAACCTGTACTTTTGTTGTAACTGCAGGTCTCTTTGTGGAAAATGAGTGATGCCTGTAGTCGGCCTTAGATTTCTGGGTGTATGAGGATTCGTGGAAAAAAAGAAAGTAGCTGAGTTTGAAACGACCCTCTCTCTCTGTCTTTTTCTTCGACTAAAAGTTTTGCTTGTTCCACCTGAATCTCGGGCACTGAAAAAAAAAAAAAAAAAATCGATCTTCACTATTTCTCCTGCACCTGACTGTTATTAAGTGAGGACCACACGAAATAAGCCCTAAGATAAGTAACCAACAGGTTAATAACATCCTGCTCTTCGTAAAGGTATTGTTTTTATACTTTTAAAATTTCCTTCTTAAAAATAAAAAAATTACCCCACTGGACGAAAAAAAAAAAAAGAAACGCCGTTTCTTTTTCCGTTCCAGTATACATGTAAGGAGTTCCCGTTCCAGTTCCACCGGGACGGCGGCGTTCCTTCGTTTCTCCTAAAAGGAACGCGTTCCAGAAACGCCGTTCCGTACAACACTGCCACCGACACAAGGAACTCAGGGCGGGGGGAGCCCCGAACACTCGATCGTTTCTCAGCCAATGAGATTCGGGCGTTCGCACCGATAAGAACGCCGGCGAGCGAATCACGAAACAAACACGCCAACATAATAAGCTACGGCTCTCCTTTCTGTGTAACATACAGAGTTTTTTTTTTTTAAATTAATTTCGGGAACTTGCATTCTCTACTGAAGTGAAGAATCCAAATCTCTCGCAACTAATACAGGGGGGAGGGGGCATTACCTACAAGAGATGGCCGCGTTACTGTACCGTTGTGACTGCGGCATAGTCACGGGCGGCCGGATCGGGGAACGAAGGCGTGGCCCATCACGTGATTGGTCGTTCTCCGTTCTTATCGGATAATGACACAACGTCAATGGTTGCGGACCGATGGAGCGAGAAGTGCTGTCGCGAGTTTATATAGTCGGTGACATGCTAAGATTGAGAGAGTGTGTGTGTGTGTGGGGAGAGAGAGAGAGAGGGAGAGGCTCATTTTTACTTCACTCCAGTTTAGCGGAGCGAACTCTGGAAAGGAGGCGACCTCCTCTCCAGTGGGAGGTGTTTCTCCCGAACTCCCTGTCATTCATTTCTTTTATACAGATCTGAAAATAATTCATTACCCCAAGCTTTGTGGCTGATGTTTTTATGTCGTATCTAAAATGGCAATAACCTGTCCTGCTGTGGTAATGATAAAGCGAAGAGATAAAACTGAGAAAAAAACAATTGAAGGTCGGTTATGGCGGCGTCTTCGCACAGCTGCAGCCAGGTCCCGGGTTCGATACCCGGACCAGGCGGATTTGTTCGGTTTTTGTTTGATTTCAATGCTACCTTGTTTGTGCGTGTGTGTGGGGCCGGGGGGAGGGGGGTATTTTGATTTAGTTTAGCTGACGCCTCAAAACTGCCGTTAAATTTTTTTTTTTTTTGTTTCGCAAAAAAAGCGTAGGAAGCATAAGCAGGAACTTTGAAGTTTGTTTTTTCATTGTACAAATCTGTTGTTGGGTTTGCATGCAACAAGAGCAAGAGCAAGAGCCTAGGAATTTTGTGTGTGTGTGTTTTTTTATCATTTGATAGAAAATACGTTGGCACTTCTAGTTGTATTATAGAAGAGGGCCACACGTTGTGGCCATCTACTTTCTAGTTATACATAATTACAGCCTTGCATTTTAAGGGTGATTACAAGAGCTGCATATTACTACCAAACGTGAGAGTTAAATTTATACGGCGGTTAGCTTTTACGAAATTGAATGTAACATGGTATATATATTTTATTATGAAAAATTAAAATGCCAATCACCACGTTAGTTTTTGATGCAATATCGAATCAGTTGTGAAGGGAATATATATATATATATATTTTTAATTATGACGACAACTCTTCAATTTGCCCTCTTTTAAACACCGTTACGAAGTTACCCTACGAGTTTGCACCAGTCATGGGTGCTCAATAAATTCCGGAGAAACGCGCACGAACAAAATATTTTATTTTAAGCCTCCCGCTAAAAAGTGCAATGAACTGTAACCTGCTGGGATTTAAATAAATGCAGTATATTGCGGGAACTAGGTACTTCATATCCCGTTCTTTACCACGCTATTTTTTTTATAAAGTTTCTAGACAAGTTTACTGCTCCTTTGGTGCACCGTACTTCTCCAGCTCTTGAGTATTTACGTCCCACGCGGTGCACTTTCCTTGCACAAAACGAGTAGCCTCACACTTGGATATCGCTCTGCGTGTCCTCTTTGGTGCTTTAATGGACCAAGTTTTGCGGAGATAGCTGCCAGCGGGAGGAGGAGGAGGGGGGGGGGGATGAAACGCGTCGCCCGAAGTATATACGTGCTTCAAGTCCTGGCCATTGCCACGCAAGCTGGGTTCAAGGGACGTGACTTGGATATGGTGGAATATATATGCGATGGAACCGGATTTTTTCCTCCACTTTCACTCTCCGCGTTCTGGCTGGGACCTCATGAGAAAAAGAAATAATGAAAACAATTTTTTTTTCTTCTTTTCCGGAAACGACGAAATTTATACGCGGAGAAGTGTTTTACGTCAAGCTGAATGACACGTCGTTACATCATCCGATGACGGAATGTAGCGGTGGATGGTGAGCGGTCCGCAAAGGCGCTCTCCACGTTGGTAAGCTGGCTCTTGGTATGAATTTGAGCGAAACAGCGGTCCAGACCAGCTTCGGGTCATCCGGCGGAATTCGTGACCCCAAAATCTCAAGCACGCGAGGCAGAAGAGTACACTTCAAGAAATTTGCTGCGTTAACGTTCCCTTCGAGCGCTTGGCAGGGCCAATCGCTGCAATCTTTACGGACGGATCTCGTCCAATCACCAGGTTGAAGACGTATGTTGGCAACTAAAAATGCAGTCTGCGGCTGTGAATCCGAACGTCACGTAAGCACTTGACACGTCCTGTCCAGCGTCAAAGGTCAGACTATACTACGTTTTCGTCGTTGTCAGTGTACCCAGCACATGGTTTAACATGTTGTCACGCCGCAGTGCAACAGCGCGGACAGTTAATATGTTCAATACACATATTACTGTGTCACAGCGTGACACGGTGATACGTAATAATGTGTAAGTCAGTGTGACACAGTCGTGTATGGTCACCTCTGCGGGAAAGTAGACGCACAGGATGCCAGACCGCACAAGGGTATACCTATACAGTTAACGGAATTATCAAGGTGGCACTTTGGCTGCGCTTTATTGCTGTTCGTTAGCGGGAAAGGGGAACTCACCCTATAGGGACATTGTGTGCACGCCTCTGCTCGACTAAAAAAAAAAAGTCATTAATAATAATAATAATTTTACGGTCTACCACGCGGTACTCTATACGCGTTCGGGCCGGTGGGCGCCCGCGTGGCGTTGTTGCATCTTCCGCGACACCCATGCGCGACTGCGTGGGTGTTTCGGTGTTTCGGTTCGGTTCGCCTCGTTTATCGTGTTTTGATATCAAGAGAGGGCACGAGCGTAGCGGTATGAGAAGAAGAAATGCGTAAGGTCCATCGGTAGTGGGCGCCTGCGAACGCATATTTACAAGATTACAAAAAAAGTGTAGTATATCCGCAAAAGAACGAAGGCGTCGTGCCTATCTAATGACGCCCTCTTCTTTCAAGAGAGCTGTTGTGTGCGCTACTTCTCGCTTTCTCGGGTCGTTACTTGCTCCCGCTCCCACTGCCGTCTATTTTTTTTTTTTTTTATGCATTTGTTCGTTTACATGTCCATATTCACAGTGGCTGCGATATGTTTACCTGCGCTAACCTGCAGTATAGCTTACGCCGTTGCGGAGAGGTGCGGGGCAGTGTGCCTCCCCAACATGTCTTTAGATAGGATGCACTCGTAAATCACATACGACGATGTGCATCGTCCTGTTCGATTCGAGGTTGCCTTTCGCCGCGCGTTGCCTGTTGCCGCGCTTTGCGTGCGCGGGCAGGTAGAAAGCTCACGAGACGGTGAGGGGTCATTGAAGGTAGGTACTAGGAGCTTGCGCTGGAGGCGGGACGGCCCAAAAGGCTCCCCGACCGTCCTCCTCCTGTCACTAGGGGGTTTTCGTAGACCGCGTTTCCCCCTTCGCTAAGCCCTCCGTGACGAAAAACCGCTACTGCGCCTGCGCGCCGATGGCCTTGACTGTAGAGTTTCGGGTATCGTAACGGGTTGCACAGTGCGTTGCGGGAGGGCGAAAGCGATCTACAAAAAGTCCATACTGACTCTTTTTATAGGGGGCATTCACTGGCGGCCATAGCTGTGTGCGCGAATGCTGGGAGCGTGCTGACGGCGATCTTCTACAGTTCTTTTGCAACGTGCATTCCGCACCATCAAGAGTGCCGGTCTTGGCAGCCTATTGATGTGAGCTCGTTCTGAGCATGCGCTCTAAACAGCACCCACAAATACGGCGTCCAGTGAATACTTCCTATACTTCGTGTACGATGATGTCAAAGCTGTTGGCACGAGCGCGTGGCATCGCCTATCGTTTCGCAATTGAAAGTTGCGGCGAGTCTCCCAGCTGTAGATGAGAAATTAAGCCAGTGCAGTACAAACCGCTACCTCGGGGTCTTCTACGTTCACCCCGCAGTATAGTGACACACGACCGCACGCCGGTACGATGCTCATCCAGATCGAAACGGGCAGGGGAGGGGATTGAACCCCGGATCCCTGAGGTCTGCAGCGATCCCGCGGGTTCAATCCCTAGCCCTGCCCGTTTCAATCTGGATGAGCATCGTACCGGCGTGCGGTCGTGTATCACTACTGCGGGCTGCACTTTAAAGGCCCCAGGCTAGCGGTCGTACTTCACTAGGCCACCGCGCCAGCAAATTCGAGAGCGTTGCATGTACTAAGTATGAGATGGAGAATATAACTATTGCCACTGAGAAGATGAAAAAAGCAGCGAATTCTTCCAGTTGTCCGGCCTCCAGCACGAGCTTCCCTCCCTTCGATAATTCTTCCGCGTCATCGTGAGCTTCGAGCGTGCACGCGCATCTAAAGCACAACGGAAGGCGACGGGCGAGCGCTGGATTCGGGGAAGGCGAAAGAGACGCCCTGCCGTTCTAGTCCTGTCAGAGACTATATTAACGAGGATGAGAACAAACCAAACAGAGAGAGAAATAGAGAAAGGGGGCAAAAGAAAGGGAAGGGGCGAGCTGTCTGCCTCTGGCTCAATCGCCGCCATGCAAGCAGGTTGCTGCCGGCAGCAGTCGGGCGCCCGTGCTTGAAGTCCTGAGCGTCGTCGGGGTCGCAGGTCATTCGTCCGCCCCTTACCGCGGGGCCACCTCCGGTCGCCCGAGGGCCTCCAGGTCTTCGTGCGAGCGGTTGGGTCCACGTCCGATACCGCCGAGAAGGCGCAGCGTTCCCCGTCACGTCCCTAGGCAGACCTCTGGAGCCCTCCCCTGCCAAGAAAGAAAGACCTTTCGATATCGACAGAAAACGACTTTCCATCCAACTTGTTTCTTTTTCGCCATTCGCCTTCCGTGCTTTCTTTTGCCTCTTGCTTTATTTCAGTCGTGCCTTATAATGTCTTCCTTTGTAGGTGGACGTTTTTTCTTTCAGCTTGGGGATGTGACTCCAAACCAGCTTCGTCGTCGGTGAACCTTTCGGATATCGCTAATATCGTTCCGGCGCGCGCGCGATCGTCTCCCGATGGATGGATAGACGGTCACCTCTTCCCCACCGCTTGTCCTCTCCCCCGACATGAGGCGGATGTAACTCGGCCTGATTTGTATGCATAAGGCACTGACAGCGCGTCCGACTGAAAGCTCGTAAACTTTCTGGTAGATGGATGGGCAGATACGTGGGGATAATGGTCGCTTCATTTAAATAGGGTGGTGCTTAGCGCCACCTAGGCGGTGTCACTACTGTCGTATGTCTAGTGCATGAGGAGAGGATGATGGCGAGAAGACTTTGTGATAGAGAGAAGACTGTGACTGCCGTCTACAGCGGATCAAATATGTTCAACGTAAGAATCGGCTTCCTACATGTGTTTGGTCGTTCGTTTTCGGATTTAGTCAAAAACCTTAAAGTTACATTGTCAAATATGACGACTGACGAGGCGTTGTTGTTCTAAGGACTAATAACTTAATGGCGCGGACTCCTCGCCATAAATGAAAAACAAATAGCGACGTCATCGGCGTGACAGACATGGTTCTCGCGCTCCCGCAAGGCTGGTTGGATGGTGCAAGCTGCAGCTCCTTTTGTGCAGACTCCATGGCCAATAACATTCCAGACAAGAACACTGGATAAGTTTCGAGATTGTGTTTGACAATATTAATTACTCAACAACAACAAAAGGAGAAGAAACGGATGTACTGCACTCACAAGAATGTGGGCATTCTCGGATAATCTTGGGTAAAAGTGTAAGGTATAGGTTTGGTTTGCTTAGATAAGACCGGTAGGGTACACGCAAGCCTTATCTAGAACTTGTCCCTTGAAGACCGTATGTCTTTTTGCTAACGAGAAAAAAAAATCCTTTAATGCTACCATGACTTTAGTTCACAAGGGGAAGACGGCTGTGCATGAAAGGGCTCGTGCCGTGTCGTGCTCTACGCACGCAGAGCTCCAGCGAGGTTGTCGCACGTGCAAAAAGACTAAAGTTTCCTGGATGCATTGCGGCAGCGGTGGCGTAGTCAAGCTGACTGGTGAGATCGGTCTATTTCAAAGTATAGCACTATGCGTTACTAATAAAAAAGACTGAAACTCCCGATCCTACAGGAGCGAAGAAAGATAGCTGCTTCAAATATCTGGACCATAATCAATCACAAAGGTTGATGTGCTAAGGTTGACTAAGGTTCAAGAGGCACTCCCGGCAAGCCTCAAAGTGGCAGTGGACATTTCGGTCGGCTGCCACCTTCAGGAAGCTTATTCTTGAAGACCCCAATCACTGCGGCGGGAACTAATAATTTGAATACAACCTATAAACAAAACAAAAAAAAAAACAAAAAAACGATTTTTTTTTAAATTTGAACGAAGTTGCGCAGGAGGTTGGCAAACTTCCTACCAGGAACTCAAACCGTAACCGAAGCCCGAACCGAAAACCTTCAAGGATTGAATTTTTCTGGTAACCGGAACCGGAACGATATGTTAACCGTAACCGTAATAAAGAGTTTTAAGGAACCGTTTCTGCACATCCGATACGGTACGGTGGGCCCTCCGGTACGAACTGCGCATGCGCTACAGCAGAAGAGCCGCGCATGCGCAGTTCGTACAGGAGGGCTCACCGTACCGTATCGGATGTGCAAAAAGGGTTCCCTAAAACTCTCTAATGTCTTAACCGGTAACCGATACTGGTTCAACATCGGCATCTTTTTTTTTTTTTCTCAACAATAATACAACGGAACATTAGAGAGTTTTAGTAGATCGTTCCGATACCCCCGATAGCCCCGATAACGATACTAGGGAGTTTTCGTAGACCGCACTATCCCCTCCGCTAAGCGTTCCGCAACGAAGAAGTCGCTACTGCGCCTGCGCGCTGATAGCCTTGACTGTGGAGTTCCCGCTGTCGTAGCGGATTGCGGAGGGCCCTGCGGGACGGCGAAAACGTTCTACGAAAACTCCCTATTATGCATGCGCAAGGGAGGCGGTGGCGGAGTATCGGGTATCGTTATCGGAGTCATGGGAACGATCTACTAAAACTCTCTATTAGCGATGACCTTGAAAAGTCATCGGCATTTGCAGACAGTACACCGTCTCCATACTGCTTACATTCATCGCGAAAGCAGCCGGGAAAAGGAGCGGGGAAGCGAAAACGGAAAGCGGTGACGCACGGACCTGGCGGCGGGTCCGCGTTCCCGACAGCGGGACGGCTGGGACTGCACCGCTGGGGACGCATGCTTCCTTTGCTATGCTCCATTTCCTACAGTGCTGGTGGGCCAATAAGAAAGCCGGAGCGAGGCACGTGACAACGCACCACGGAATCCGAAACTCGCGTGGAGCGTTGCTCTTACCGGCTGTGGGCGTTTGCCGAGCTAAGGGTCACGGTGACAGCTCGGCTGTGGCCAGAGGCCTCTGTGGCCTCAACAATTTCAACAAAACAAACAAAACAAAAAAAAAACTGTTCCACATACAAGACTTTTGGGAGCCAATAAATGGTGTTGATGCCCTCCCGATACCAAGAGTAAAGAGCAAAAAAAGAAAAAAAAAATAGAAAAGAAAACGGCTAGCCGGACGTCGGTGCGCTCCAGAGTTTTGTTTCTGTCGTGAATGCGACTGGGCGAGTGAAAGCTTAGTGACTTCCGGTTGCTCAACTCTTTCATCGTATGTGCCCTTTCTATTCCCGTAGTACCTTATTGAGGGGAGAATACACGACCATGTAAAAAATCCGTATATATATTTATTTATTTTTCTTTCTTTATTTTTTTGGGTTGGGAAAGGGGGGGGGGAGGTATTGATTTGAGTGAATGACCCTTTTGCGAGAGAAACCTCCCCCTCGATGTTTCATCGCATGACGGTGTTCATTGAGTGAATTCGGTCGCCCGGTCGGACAGGCGGAATTAGCTCATTTCAATGAACTCAGTTAAAACAGCTGATTTCAATATCTTAAAATGTAATTAATGTTTCATGATATTATCTTCTACGAATCAACGTTATTGTAAACTTTATTTCATGAAAGTGTCACGACGTTAAACGTTTAAAATAATTGTTTTAGGCACGAAACACGCATAGCCAGCTCGCGAATAGAATAGTTTAATCAGTTTAATTGTGACCCCGGTGGAAAAACGAGCCTCTATGGACGTTGTAGTAACGGCGATAAAAGAAACAGCTTGACTGTGTTAGTCGTTTAGGGAAGATATGAGCATTCAGAGGCTGAACTGGCGGAGCAGCGGATTCTATTCCCCAAAATACAGCCCGTTCCAGTATGAAAAGCTTTTGAGGCACCTTCCTTAAGTTCATGTGCAACCAAACTGAAATAGCAAATAGAAGCCGGTTTAATTTTAAAAAAAAATGTATCGAAAAAAGAAATACTGTTTAAAGGCGGCTATTTGGTAACCGAAATGGTAAAACCAAAAAACGAAACCGCTTCGAAGAAAAAATGGTAACCGTAACCATAATCGAATAATCGTTATATTTATAGGTTTCAGTTCCTGCGTCCTACACATTGGTTTAATTATGTTAAGTTACGTAAAAAAAAAAAAAAACGACTAGACCCTGACAAAAAAAAAAGTAACATCTAGTGCATGGAAAGGAGCGATCTTTTGAACGAACTTACTTCTTTCGAAAAATGTTGTATAAATGTAATATTGTCTAAAATAAGTTAAGATGTGTGTCTTTCTAGTTATTTACTGGTAATAGTACCTTGCTTTTACAATTTAAAATCGAGTCTCATTTGTATTTAAACGCTACATAAATTAATATCAAATGAAGATACCTTAGATAATCGTCGCATATCCAAAAAATCATGCTCCATTTTTTTTGTCGCGTTGATACTATATTGAGTTTCTCTTAACAAAACACCATGGACATCCTATCCTGCACTAGATGTCCTGCCCTACTATCCAACCTGAGATATCTGTACTAACAACACCGTTGGCCGATCGGCCATGTATATATATATATATATATATACTTTTTTTTTTAAATCTTTGGGTTGTAACGACAACAAGAATGAAAGCGGTTGCTCGACCTCTCCACTTTGTACGTCCACGAGCATGCCGGGTGTGCAAACGGGAGGAGACGTTTTGCGGCCCATCCGTCATCCTGACCAACATGGAGAACGATAGCATCGTCTCCCGCTTTGCGTCAGCGTCACCGAGAAACGGGTATTCAATCGGTAACATCCGGATGACGCTCAGTCACTCATACAGATGAGCGGTAAACGGTGTACCGCTTAAAACTTTACAAGAAAGACCACGCGGGACGATGAACGGACAAGTCGGCCGTTCCCCCTAATCCTAAAGACCTCTATCTGTTTGAAATCTGTACCGCTGCCTTCGCGGCCCCCTCCCTGATTAGGCATCGTTAGCGATGCCCGCTTGTGTACAGGAACCGGGCTACGGGGCCGGTATTCCCATAGCATACCTCCGGACGGCTCAGGATTCCCTGGAATGCAGCGTCGTGGGTGGGCGCCCGCTTTTTCTTGCACTGACCGCGAGGCCGAGTGCAGAACGCGGTGTGCACACGTGCCCCTCACACACACACACACACACACACTTTTTTCTGAAAGTGTGCACGTGTGTGTGTGTGTATGTGTGTTTGCAGGTGTGTAGAACTGAGTTTCTACTCGCATCGCAGCAAATTCCCTCCAGGTGTTAGTAAAGTAACTTTTTTTTTTTACGTATTTTACCGTTTTGAGTACGGAAGCGTGTTTGAGGGTTTGAGACAATAGAAGGAATAGGGGAGGGGGAAGAGGGGAGATAATTGCACTGGAAAGGGGGAGGGAGGCACCGAATGACTGGCCGCCAAGGTTTGTCGTTTGTCTGGGTCGTTGTAGCATTGTATTATATTGTATTGTAACTTAGGCAGGGTTGTAATTTAGTTGGGGTAGGGGGGGGGGGGGTATACTGGGCGGGAACACCTCACAGGGAAACGGGAAGGGTGGGTTGAGTGTGGTCTATTACTCACTAAAGCAAAATGCGACAACAGTGTCACACAACAGGAACAGTTAGTTCAGAAGTTTCAATGGAAATATGGCAGAGGTTCGAGCACTTATCTGGCGGGAAAACGTGGATAGCGAATACGTCCGCATACAGAAGAGAGAGAATAAGCATTTATTGAAAAGAAAACAGCGAGGTCAGCCAGCGCTCTGTGCCGACTTGACTACGTTGTGAAAGAATATGGAATAAAGAAGAGGGAAAAAAAAAGGTGCTATAGACAAAGGTAGCGAAAACAAATATAAAGAAAGAAGATAGAAAGATGAACAAAGTAAACAGAAAAGTACAAATGCGCACGCACACGATACACACACACACACATAGAATTGTTACCTTTACAAGTGTCGTCTCACTTTGTAGCGCACTGCAAGATATAAATTATTATGAAATGTAAAAGAGCTTCCATGGCCTTGTAACTATCTGTGCAAGAAGACCAGGGTTCAAACAGAAGTTTCAAGTTCCATTGGGTCCTCTTCCTTTAATTTCAGGCGAATCTTCAGTACGATTCTTTCGATACTGTAATCCCCGCAGGCACAGAGGACGTGTTCGATGTTGCGAACTGTTTTACACGATGAACAGTCGGAAGATTCAGCTTTGCCAATTTTGTGAAGATTATATATAATATATGCAACGTTGAGCCGCAAACGATGTAACACCTTCTCAAACTTCCTTGCTAGACCTCGTAATATCCGTGGTTGAAGTTTAGGATCAATACGGTAAAGGCTGTAATTGTGATATTGGGGATTTTCCCGTAAAGACAGGGAGATTTCATTTTTGACATATTTGATTAAACGATTGGCATAAGCTCAGTTAGCTAATCATTAAATCATTGGCATAAGCGCATAAGCTTATCATGTTCCCTATCTACTATATTCTGGAAAGACGGCCGTGTCGTCAACGAGCTTCATCACCAAATGACTACGCCAATAAATGTTATTTAATTGATTGACTCGTCTCACCGCAAAGCGCGGTCGTACCAAAACAAACAACGTTTGAAATTTAAAAAATAATAATCTAGGAGTAATTAATTGCTGAAGCGAAGAGAGATTGGTTAGTGGCAATTAATTGCTCGTAATCTGACACGGACCGGGTGCCGACGCGGCCTCGGGCGTCGCGCATTCGCGCCCCGCACGCCTGGTTCTCATGGTCTCGTTTGGTCTCGTTCGATCCGTGGAATCGCGGGGTCGCCCTCCGCAGAGCCTCGATCGCTGAGGCCGCGCAAGTCACGAGGTTCGGATTGGGGACCTTGATTTCCCACGTTGCCGCGTTCCAGGCCGCGGAGTCAGCCGCATTCACTCACTCGCCGCCGTCGCCGTCGCCGCCACTCCAAGGACGTTCATTTCATCCCATTTCCCCCGCTTCACATGGTGGCCACTAGGGCGCACTAGCTATGGCTGTTACGTGCTACTGTTATGCTGTTACGCTCCGATTTTTTTTTTTTTTAATTTTTGCTGCTACACGTTAGTTTTGCTGCTTCAGTCGCTCCGTTCATGTATGCGTCTATTCAGGCATAGCCTCCTCTACTCACAAAGCCTGGCAGTTCGATGACGGAGCCATAGAGTGCCCGGTCGCAGATTTGGAGCGCGAGGATCTGGTAGAACGGACCATTTCTCGGGGAACCTGGACGTCAGCGCACAGCTTTCGCAGCGGTGAGGTCCAGAAGCATGGTTTTCAAACCCGACGAGAAAAGAAGCGGTAGCGCGAGGAACGCGAGGAGCACGAGCGGACATTCCATCGCTCGGGAGAAGTGTGTTTCGGCGTCTCGCCGCAGTGGGGCGCCCGTAACGTGGCTCCTCTTCTCCTCCGTTGTCTGCCACTCCACCTTTTCCATTTCGGGGGCCGCTTCTCGTGGCGATCTGCCAGGCTTGTGTCAGTATAGAGGAAGCTATGGCTTGGGCTATTTTGCGGGCTTTTCGAAGGGCGGAACACACGCACACAAAAGTTTGACAAGCCTAAAACCGCAAGCCACACTGCTTATACATCGTACAAAAAGACAGGACGTGTTCGAAGCATGTTTTGCTTCATTTCTGTGTATGCTTCGAACATGGCGGCAGACAGTTTTTGTACGACCGATGTGGCAGTACTGTCACACAGGGAAGAAGCACCTACTAAGACTGTCTGCACACTGTCTTTTGTACGATCATTTTTACACAAAAAGACTTGTTAACGTGAAACGTTCTTTGGCTATGTGTTGCTCCGGATTTCGTGAAGCCGTATTCTCCCAAGCCGTGGCCCGTGACGTCCCACAATGCAACGCGCGCGCAGTGTTGCATTATGGGATGTCTCAGACCAACACATCAATTCAGTTTGTCTGCGCTAAACTTAGAGGAGAAGTTGAGTTGATGTACAGGTTTGTGAAGTCCCATAATGCTACGCGCGCAGTGTTGCATTATGAGACGTCACGGACTAGTTCCTCCGCTAAACTTAGCGGGGAAGTGTAATTGGTATATAGGTCACGTGACATCAGGTCACGTGACGTCAATTTTCCCGCTAAATTTAGCGGGAAAATGTACGTCCCGCTACCTATACACCAATTCAGTTTTCGCGCTAGATTTAGCGGGGAAATTGACGTCACGTGGCCTGATGTCATGGGATCTGCACGAAAATTTAGTTTGTCCTCTAAATTTCGCGGGAAAATTAACGTCAAATGACCTACACCAATTCAGTTGCCCCGCTAAATTTAGCGGAGAAATTGACGTCACGTGACCTGATGTCACGTGATGCTAGAAAATTTTACGAATGCAACCAGAACTGTGCAGCAATTTGCCATACAATTGTTTTAGCTCAAAATACGGACTAATATTATTCATATCAATTTTTTTAGGGAAACATGGAACTAAACTACATGATGCACACATATTTGGATAGGCTGTAGCTCTCTCGCCTCTCTCCTTCGCGTTTTTCTTTTTTTCGCTGGTTTGCGCCGCTTTTTTTGGAGTTTCAAGAAAGGCGAAAGGACACGGACGTTATTGCGCTCACAGCTATTTTCCTCGAAGAGAATTAACAGAAAAAAAAAAGTGCCCGCAAAGGGCGAAGAAACCGGCATCGGTCGTAATGATTTACGACGAGAGAAACAAAGGCTGGAAATTGCAAAACAACAGAACAGTATCGGTGGCCTTTAAACAATGGAAAATGCTGTCAGCCTGTTTGCCTCGCTGATGTGGGGCCGTTAATTTCGGTATTGTCTTTTACATCGCTCCCGCCTGGGCCGACACGGGTTATGTTACATATTTACAGACTCCCACAATACGAAATACCCATTTGTCGAGACAGTTTATACAGCGGCGCTAAGCATACGTTGGTCAAACGCACTTTATTTTTAGAGAGAGATATTAAAACAAAGGTTCATTTATTTTCTCACCCCCAAGCAATATCGGCCAGACCGAAGCGAATTAATTATATGCGCAGCCACCGAAAACTGCTTCGTCGATAGGGTACTTCACATTATTGGAGATTGTATTATATACGAAACGCCGCGATAACGAACGCACACACGTGCGCCAACAGATATAGCATTAGGCAATGTGGCAATGCGTGGTGTCTGAAAGGGAGTATGAATATGCGTGGCTCGCGCCTGTTGCGCTCGCATTATGGTTCTGATTGAGTACATGCGCTGGGAAAGTTGGCGTTGATTTTTCTCCCCGACAACTACGCTTCGTGCATACGAATTCGTCGCGCCTGGGTAGTAGTCGACCCCGGAGCCTGTGATGTTTCAATAACGCGTTTAACGTATGTAGGAGAATGATGGACGGCGCAGAACGCGATTGTGTATTGTGCCACTTCACGAGCTGCGCGAGGTATACAACAGCCTCGTTTTTTTAATATTGCGGCGTGCTGCCGTTTTGTTTAATGGGATGTGAAACGAGTTGAGAGCATCAGAGGCAGCTTTTATGGTGCGGAACACGTGGAACATGAACATCCGCCGCGCATGCGTCCACTGTCCAATGATTCAGCAGGTTTCAAGTGCTGAGTCATATCCTAGCGTCACTCCGCAGCCAATGAGACCGCAAAATTAGTCGCTAAGAATGCTGAAGCATGAAGCGTGAGCAGAAGTATAGTCACGTCCTGAGTCAATAACTTTCCTTGCGTGGCGCAACTCTTTCCGCTTCTGAACTCCGTGATGGCTGGCCAGGTTCTGAGCAGCAGTATACTGGATTGGAAGAATTGCGTCCTCATACAGTGTTGAATCCGCGTCGCCACACCTCTGCTGTAAAACGAGCCTTAAAAATCGGCGCCGTCAGGTGGAATTGAATCTCAGACTTCAGCGAATGTGCACTGAGCAGGTCAGTTCTATCTTGTGAAATTTCAAAACGTAAACTTCTTGCTGTAAAGAAAAACAAAAAACAAAAAAAAAACGAAAAACTGTGGAAACATAATTTGCCAGAAAAAGATTGGAAGATTGGGCGCGTTCGCAGACGTCCGAGTTAGCGACGCTATTTACTTGTGGCGCCATCTTTCGATAGGCGTAGCGAGCAGACAACAGAGTGCGTCGTCAATTTGCTGCACCTATCGGGAGATGGCGCTACAAATACATAGGGTCGCTAACTTGGTCATCCGCGAACGCGCGCCCAGCGTTGACTTTGGCAATGCTGTTGCTCTGATTTCTGACAGGAAGAGAACTATCTTTAAATTCGATAAAATAAAACAGACCTACTCGGTGCACATTCGCTGAAGTTAGAACTTTCTATGTACAGGCGCCCGTTTTTTTTCGGCTTGTTTAACGGTGGAGGCTCCGCTTCTGCCACCCCCCTTTTTATACGGCCCTACCTACTAGGTAAGACATCACGTTGTTGCGTGATGTCATCAGGCGTGAACCGCATTCTGAAAACAAACGGACACCGTGTTCAAATAACTTTTTTTTTTTTTATTTGAAAATGGGTTTGGCGGCAACCTCCTTTTGATGGCGCCCTAGGCGACCGGCCAGGTCCTCCACCCCTAGGGCCGGCCCTGGTGCCTTCCTATTCAATACATTCATCGTCCAATATACGTCTTTGCTTGGAGCGAGGTGGAAAGAGAAAACCACGAACTGGATTTCGATACCGTTCAGACCCTGCGCCCATGCAGTCATTTTGCAGTATTGGCAGTCCTACACGTTTCCTGTTGTTTTGCCCTCTCGGGAAAGTTTTAGGGGGCTCTGATAGTATGATATAAACGTTTACAGCTTGCTCGCGCGATGCTAGCAACATTCAAGGGCAAGAGCTTCTGCTTGTAGTCTTCCTTGCCGGCCGTCGCAGAAGATACTCGCCACATAAGAGCACCACAAGAAAGAATGAATTAGCAAAAGCATGTTTCACCACTATTGATGCGATAGTGGTACTCAAGGCCGGTGTGGGATTGACCTGTCCTATTATTAGTAATGATTAACTTATGTTGTTTACTTGGATGCCATTGTACTTTGTATGGCACCACTATTGATGCGATAGTGGTACTCAAGGCCGGTGTGGGATTGACCTATCCTATTATTAGTAATGATTAACTTATGTTGTTTACTTGGATGCCATTGCACTTTGTATGCCACCCCTTTATTAGCCTTTGACGAGCTGACAGCATCGGTACTATAATGAAGATATGACCTCACTGATATTAGATCACACTCTCGCAAATATTTGCCGCTGTGGGGAGCCCTCACTCGTATGGCATGTAGGATTCTTTTAAATCGTCGTTCAATTGAACCATCGTTGAATTTCTGGCTAAGAGCACTCCACCTAGTTAGCGAATTGCAGCGCTTGATTTCAATAAGTCAGTGTTACTTTCGAATCTCACTTCTCTCACTAATATTTTACCCATACCTGGAGGCGTCTAACGGTCTGCAAACACGTAAATTCGTTCACGGGCTTGTCAGGAGACAAAATGCAAAACAGCGTTGTCAAAACTCCGCAATAAGTGGGCGTTGGTGGTAATAAAAAAGAAAAAAATAAGTTCGGTTATTGAATTCGACCAATCATATATTTTGCATCTGACCTTGCTTGGCGCGACTGAGCATTCAACAACACACAGGTCTCTCGTTTCTGCAGAAGGCGGAACTCTGAGTTATGCGATCAAAAGGCGGATGAGAGTGCGGAATAAAAAAGTACCCGTACGCAGACAGACTTTTTTTCTTCTTCTTCTTTATTCATAAAGGCGGCCATAATTCCAGGAATTAATAATAATAATAAAAAATTCCGCTCATGTCGCGCGCGCGAGTCACTGTTTGTCGGGCGTCGTCGCTTCGTGACTCACAGACGCTGCCAATTCAATCTGTCACCCGATCGTATGCAAATACCCGCCGGTAGCAGCCAACTTTTTTCAGTCACGCAAAAGGAGACACGCACACACACACACACACACACACACACACACGCGCGCGCGCACACACACACACGCACAGACAAACAGGCAGATAGGCACACACACACACATACACACACACGCGCGCGCGCGCACACACAGACACACAGACACACACACACACACAGGCGCACGCACACACACACACACACACATACAGACACGCACATACAGGCTACAATAGCAATGTCGACGCTTCGGCCTTGAAATTAATCGAGAGCGATTGATTTTCGCGCTCCGCGGAAACGTTTTCGTTTTCGTTCCCAACCCGGAAAATAGCGCAGCTGGCGGCGGCGGTCTCCGCAAGGTCGGCTTTGCATGCGCCGGAATGCGGTAACCCTTCTGTGTGCCGCTATCGGCGGCCATCGCGCACCGCCCGACTCAGCCGACGCAACACGCCGGTTCCGCCGCCGCTGCCGCATATATGCGGACGTGCATTGGAAGAAACAAGTGCACCCGTTTTGAGCGACCAACGGTCGGCGGGGCGGAAGTAGCGTAACAACATCGTCGCCTATTAGCACCGCGTGAATTTGTTGTGACTACCAATGAAAAAAAAGAAAACAAAATTCTCGACGAACTAATTTTTTTTTTTATTGTTTTCATTCGTACGAATCCGTGATGCATTCTAGAAATGCCGGCGCGTATTTTTTCTTTTTTTTCTTTCCCCCGCGGAGTGCTTAGAAAATTATTCTTGGCAATGTGGGAAACTGGCGGACCGCCTTCACCGAAAAACGAAGTCTGCGAGGTGACTGACAGTTTAAGAAAGCCAGGGGTTGTCGCTGAAGAAACAATCACAAAGCAAGACGCTTGGTCGTAACGAGTCATGCCCGTTTTTCTTAAGTCGTCAATGGCTACAGAAAAGTCATGTTTCATCTGCCACCTCTTTACTTCCTCTTTCGTCTCCCCATCCCATCCCCAACGCACCTTTTCCAACGAAGGCAGGCCACCTTCGGTTAACCTTTCTGTGTTCTTCTTATCCTGATTTTGCCTTCGTCCCGCTTATACGCCAAGACCAGATACCTCTATTAGGCCGAATACAGGATTATGTAAACTTTTAATCTGGATTCAACCCAACCATGATCGTACTGTGGAAGACTAGAAGTGAGATCTAGTTCTGAGCGTGCGCTGCGAATTACTCTAAGAACGCAATTGTATTTGCTGCTCGATTACAATTCGCATCGAGTGACGGTTTACCAGAAACCGCGACATAATAGGTCCAGATGAGCGGATACGTGTCCTTGCGCGTCTCAAAGACCAAGTAAAAAAAAAGAAATATTTTCAGCGGGGCTCGTTGAACTGTACGGGGATTCATCGGCGTCGACGAGAACGAGTGCGGCGCTCGCAATTATTCCCCAGCGAAACTGGGGCAGACATTCTGCCAGAATTTGTTTCGTCCCGAGACGGGCTGCAGCGAACGTTATACGAGCAATTCTGAGCCGAGAATGCGCCGCGCGAATTAATTCTGCTTCGGGATTATTTTAGAGACAGCCGGAAATTAGTAGGCCCAATCGGCGTCTGTTTTCTCTACTGTAAAAATGAGAAATTTAGCCGCGGGGCAGTACCGTCTGCTAGCCTGGAGTCTGTCTCTATACCTGCATCACTCAGTATATAGTGATACCCGACTGCACGCCGGTATACGACAATCATCTAGGTCGAAACGGTGCAAGGGAGGGGGATTGAACCAAGTTCTAGTAGGTATTGATTGAACCCGCGGAATTCCCAGGTTCTGCAACGCAAGCTTCCGCTCCACGTGCTCCGAGTTCCGGTGCACTAGTAACACGCACGGCCTTCATCTCCCCTTGCCAAATGATCTCCGGGCTGAGCGTAGCAGAGACAGCTTTTAGAGTGGGGGGCCGCAACGCTTTGGGTCTCCCGAAAAGCTTGGAGAGTCGCACTGCGCAGGCGTAGAGACGCGCACACCTGTGGATTGGCCGGAGGATGGCTGGTAGAGACCGCTTCGGCTCTTAATTGGGGGGACAAACGGAGCATTGCACGCGCTCCTGAACACACTGATTGGCTCCCGTTGCTCGTGTACGAACGAAGTGTTTCACGGACGCTTCCTTCTTCCTTCTGTTGGAACGCAGTGTGTGTACAAAAGTTTACGCCGGAGAACCCCCAAACCGTACCAAAGAAATTACGACGGGGGAGGCATTAGGGCGGAATTAGAGACAACTACTTCGATGTGTCTCGTAAGAGTCCCATTCGTAGACAACGTTAAGCAAGGTTGTGGAAAGGAGGTCGCCCCCTCTCCACCGTTCACTCTACTAAACTGGAAAGAGGTGGGAGGAGCATCCACTTCGTTCTTGACCTGTCACTGACTATAGAGGTGTGCGAATAGCGGCTGAATAGAATCTCGCAGTGTCCTTTGCAAAAATCGCCTTCCGCATGCCGCCACTTTTGTCTGCTAGGCTGTGGAATGCATTCTGAGCATGCGCTGTTGCTCAGCTGCTGTGCGGAATATCAGACGCTGCGCATGCGTCCGCAGCTCAGTGACTCGGCATTTTTCGCCCGGGTGATAAGCGATGGAAAGGCCTATAACGTTAACACTACTAAGGAAACCGGTTGTCGTCGCGAAGATTATGAATACATCCTTTTCAAAAGTCCGCGCCCTTTCATGTCGCCGCCGTTGCTCGGTCACGAACTCTGAGCATGTATTGGACACGAGTGTGACGTCAGCGTTCGGCGAGGACTCGGATCCAATCACGCGCTTCGTGCCCAAGAAATGGCGACCGCCAATATTGCTTCATGGACTTACGAAAAGAGTCTACGCGGAGCTCAAGCTCGTCTGCTTCTTGCGCAGGGGTTGCGGTGATGTCAGAACACCCAGCTCTTATTGGCTGATTAAAAAAAAGAAAAGGAAATAGTGGGTAGATTTTTAGGCTTCTAATACATCCTTTCAATCAAAGCCAATCGAAGCTCGGCGTCCTTCTGACGTCACCGCAACTCCTGCGCAAGGAGCAGACGACTTGCTGTCCGACTTGTGCGTAATCCGTTACAAGTAACGACATTACTTGTGATCCCTTACTTTTATCAGTAATATTGTAAGGGAATAATTACATTTCTCAATATAATTGCAAACTAATTTTCTTATTTATGTACGGGAATTATTGTAATCCGCTAAACATTTTCGTTTCATATACGGGGTAAAAAGCGGGAATATATAACACCAAACAACAACAACAACAACAAAAAAAAAAAACCGTTCCTATTTTTTTCTTTCTTTTTTTAAACGGTAGTTTTACTGGCATGACCGGAATCCCATTGTCACCTGCACATACAAAACACAAGGCATGGCGTTCCTCGGATGCTGAAAACCGAAAACCTGAATACGTATCCTTTTCTTTTGTTTTATTTCGTGGCTTAGTTGTATTTAAGTTGTAACTCGTCAGCTTGCTGGCCCACAGCGAAGGTGATGCACACTGATACAAGGAACCTGACTCTTGTTGTTAACAATATTAAATGAGCTCCCAAGGACAAAATGTTTCCTTCCAACGAAAAAAAAAAAAAAATACTGTGGAAGTGCAGACGAGCTGGTGTAGCGGATCTCTGCGCGCCTTTTCTTTTTGTTCCTTCACTCCTTCTTTGCTTTCGAAGACGCGGAGAGGTCACAAAACGTTCGTCGTGTGTGCGCCTTCCAAGGGCCACTGTCATTTCGGCCAATATTCGCATTACGGCCGAGCGTGCATTACGGCTGAAAGGTGCAGAAGGGCCGGGAGAGGCTTTGAGGCCGCACAGGGCATAACGGCGGAGAACTTCATTAAGGCCGATAGTCTCTGAAGGGGCTGGTGTCACCTACTCCTCGGGGGTGGCGTTATGGTTGACGACCGTAGTTGCCAACATATTGGATAGATGGCGCCACACATTTCTTTTATTTTTCAGTGCACAAGGTACGGCAAATGCTGCGTTTTTGGTTTTATTGCTTCATCCTTTGCGGTTGATGAGACATGTAGTACTTTGAGAGTTTCATCTAGCTTTTCCTTTTTGCTACACTCCGTGTCAACATTATCTGGCAAAGAGTGAAGGCTATGCCCCCGTGAGCCAATTAGAGAGACGGAACGAAGCACGTGACACTTCTTTAAGGCAAGAATGCACTCCGACGGTGAGTTGTCATGTTCTGACATTCTGATTGACTGGCACTGCAGTAAGTTTTGTTTTTTTGACAATGTATGCTGGCTTCGCTCTTACGCCGGCCCTCTTGTGTGGCATTTTTGTACGTTTTATTTTTAGCAACTCATAAGTAAGTACACAACAGTTATTTTGTAAGCTATTTCGTAGCACCGATGGGTAAATTATATGACAAAACCCAAAAGTCACAGCAAAGGTACTGCTTACATTCAAATGCCCAATACCTTCAAAAAAAAAAAAAAGATTTATGCCGAACTTGGCGTTTGGCTACGGTGATTCTTGACCAGATACGTTACCATTCGGATTGGAACCGGACATTTCATCGAACGCCGTTTCATTGAACGCCGTTCCATCGAAGCCGTTTCATCGAGTGCGGTTTCATCGAACACGATTTTATTGGACGCCGTTTCACCGAAGCCGTCTCATCGAATGCCTTTGAAGCAGAGTTCGATAGCCTGGACCTACATGAGCGCCGCAACAGGAATGGGAATGGCAGCCATGTCGAACTTACAGCACCAGTTCGCAGACATCAACGCCTTCCTTGATGGAGTGTCCTGGCTGCTGGGGCTAAACAGCTAGGCGAGAAACGGCTTGGCGGCCAGGTTTTTCTTTTAACGTGGTCTATGTGTTCTTAATATTTCCTAACCTGGATGCGTGTGTTTTCTTCAGCGCTTGTAAAAAGATTTAAAATAATATTTCAAAAATCAACCTCACGCATCGTTTTTGTAGCCGCCCGGTAGAATCGGAGACATAATTAATTTAGTTGAACTGCTGAAAATTGAAAAGAGGCAATAAATTTTTCACTGAACTCTTAAAAAGCCGATTATTAGAATATAGGAATGTCATACCAAAATGCCGCCCTAAATTCATAACATTTATTTGGAAATACGTGTGCGTGTGCTTGCTTGAGTGTGTGTGTGTGTGTGTGTGTGTGTTTGTACATAATCCAAATAAGCAGATGAAGGAGCTACTGATCAAACGAATAAGAAATGATAAACCGCAGAAAAGCAAATAAATAAATAAAAAAATCGGCTAGGCAAGGCTGGCGAACCGACTGGTGCCGTCCGTGAAGCGTGAAAACAAACCCAAAACCACAGTATCTGCAGTCACCGACAGATACACTCTTAAAAATGCCAATACGTCTACTTTCCCGCGGAATACTCGGAACGCCAATATTGCGATCTGCGAAGTGACCTCGGCGAATGACGAAACTCAAAATATGTTAAACTTAAAAATGAAGTCTGAGTTGTGACACTGAGAATGCCGTTTCATCCGTCATGCTCAGTGTGGCGCCATCAATTTTATTTGGCGAAAACTAAAGTCGTTAACCACAACGCGATACCCGAGAAAGCGGCCGCACCTGTCCATTTTAAGATTATCTGCCTTAATGCAGTTCGCGGACCTTACGCCCTACTCGACCTCAGAGCCACTCCCGGCCCTTCCGCCCCTATCGGCCCTAATGCACTCTCGGCCGCAATGCGACTATCGGCCTTAGCGGGGTGCTCCCGCCTTCCAAAAGCTCGAGACAATTAACAATGTCCTCCTCGGTTATAGTGACAACGACAGTTTGCATAATGTCACAACAGGAGGGGACTCTCCAGTTTTCTGCTGAATAAAGTTCACCACAGAAATCGACAAAAAAAGGATGTGACATTAACTGGCATACAGCTCAAAAGATATTAGAACACTGGTCATCTTTGGAAGATACGAATGTTTAGTTGATTTTGTGCTGTTTTCCACCTAATATTCTAATCGCTTCACGTAGCCTACCTCCCTGCAACTCTTTTCGTGCGTTTTGTATGTGTTTTTGTTTTTGTTTTACAATATCAGGAGTGAGGACACGTTGTCGGTGATATGGGAACTTCCAGCGTTGGTGGTACCGCGCTGTGAAAATCGCACTCCTTAGCTCGTGGATGATCGGCTTCGAAATGAAGGTGCTTGCTTACGCGTTGCAGATATTGAAGTATAGAGTGAAACTTTCATATAGCTCGCATTTCTCAAAATTAGAATTACTGCTGTCGCCGTGGGGGGGTTGCTGTTGTTTCACCTGACATTTAGCTGAAGAACACTGAGCTGTGGCACGGCCGACCCGTGCTACATGCGTTTTGTACGGCATCAGGAAACGATAGACTCGTCTTTCGTGCGTCTACATTTGCGTTTTAATCGACATTATAGTTTTGTGTTCTGAGGGATCCCCTCATGTTTTTGCTGGTTATATATCCAAAAAAGCTTCATCCTCTTATTCACCGACGTCTCGATTATGGAACGACATGTGTACGGAGTATAATGAAAGATCGATATAAAAACATAATCTATAATTTAATTATTGCGGGTATAATTACCGTGTATTGCTATTTTCCTGTACACCCGTTTGGCGATACTTGCCAGCTAAAATGTGTTTATATAATATGTTGGCACGCATTGATTTTATTCGAGGTTTAATTAGTCTGTGAAGTAAATGTAAGGGCGCAAACGAACTGGTTTAGATTGAGCATGACAGAAACCCCGAGACCGCAGACAAAAAAACCGACAGGGACACTAAAAGGTCTCGACCTTTTAGTGTTTATGTCGTTTTCTGCCTTCAGTCTAGGGGTTTATGTCATGCTTAATTATCTGTATTGCAATTTTTATAGCTTTGTGATTCTAACAGCGTCAACCTCCGGCTGTAACAACGAAGTTGTGCGCTTTCACAAGGGCGGAGAGCTATTCTATTTTTCTCAAGGAGCAATGCAGTGCGTCAGGCATTCATTAGTGCTTCAATTGAAAGGGTGTTCAGCACGGCGGACGAAACTTGGAAACGAGGCAAGACGGCCGACGAGGCTTTCGAGAGCCAGCTGTCTCGTAAGGTCACAAAAGTATGATTAGTGGCAGCAATAACATTCTCGTGAATGTGTCTTGCCCCAGGACGGTAAGGTAGAAAGTAATAGGGCGAAAATAACGGATTACCTTTTGTGGTAACGATCACTTACTTCAATGAAAGGGTAATTGTAACTGTAATTAGGTACAATTTAGTATTCTTTAATTGTAAATGTAATTCCTTACTTTTCTTTTTGTAACGCATATAAGTCTGCCCAGTTGTATTCGATTCGAGCCGAAATTCGTACACCCGTATAATTTTAACGTGCAAATAATCGACGGCGACGCTCGACGCTGATTGGCTGGTGGAAAGACCACATGATCAACGCTCATTGGCTGGCTGTGGCTGAGTATGCAAGGTTCTGGAAAACCGCCGGGCTTTAAAACTCGAATAGCGCCAGTATCTTCAATCCAGGAACTGGCATCAAGCTTATATATCACGTGTCAAGTTATCTGATGAAAAGCGCCGTGAGTGTAAGCGCCGGGCTCGGTAACGTTCCGGAGACCGATACCAGAACGTCTCATGTGTAACACAATAAACCAATCTCACCAACCGTTCGGCGCACGCGCGGACTTCAGCAAGCCAGCTTGGGTGCCGCCATAACTTTAGTCCACGGACGCGACGGACGCGGTGCAAGCGCGGAGGTTGTCTCGCGTGAGTTGATACGTAGTGTCGCCAGTGTGCAAATAGACCCCAACCCCTTCCGGTTGTGAACTAGACGGTGGGTTTTCGCAGTAATTTGCGAAGTCAAATATGCACGCTATCTTCGGGAAATGGCCACGTAAAGCACTGTCAGTCTTAATTCAGTCTTATTATAAAAGAGTGACGAGTAAAAAAACTTGGAAATATACGGGAACCGGAAGTATGCCGGGGCTACCCAGTAGGTGGCACCTCTGAGTTTGTTGCCGAACAAAAAAGGGGCGAATGCGCAGGTCGAAAGCCTGCAGCTGCGGCCGTCGCCTTGTTGCCTCGTTGACCCATCCCACCGAGAGAACAAACCGAAATGTTCCGGTATGAGTATGCTGTCCAACTTGTTTTTTCGGTCCCATTCGAAGGGAAACCGGCTTGTCTGATGTTTTTGCCGCAAAGTTAATTTCCGGTGCTCAGGACGGAGTATTGTAGAATGTCACTACGGGTCCATTGAATCCCTTTCGAGCAACGAATGACGGTTTATTTAAGCCCTTTTGGAGCCGTGATGCTGTTCAGGGGCACGCATGGTATACTCCGTGTCACTAGTTGCGTGCAGTACAGGCGAAGGCAACGCCAGGAGAGGGGAGAAAGGGCAAGCACGAGGGAGGCTGGGGAGGAGAAAAACCTTTACACTCTAACGTTCCTAGTGCTCTCCCTTTCTCCCTCGCCCTCCATTGCCCTCCTCTCCCGTCCCGCTTTCCTAGTGCTCGCACTTTCTCTCTTCGCCTGGTGTTGCCTTGGCCTGCACTGCACACAACTAGTGACACTAAGTAAAGTGGAAGGTTTGATTTGCATGTGCGTGTGGTTTCGTTCATAAACACGCCTCCGGAAGGAACAATAAAAAGTTGCGCAAACTTTTGGGCTCGAAATTTATCGATGTAACTAGAAAGCCCCGCCAGACTGTTTGTTAAAGATTTTAGGGGCTCTTGCAACGTAAATACTAGGATGGTCTTCTTGCAAACACGCTGAACAACATTTGCCCTTGTGGACATTCAGATCACGTTGTTCCCGCTTCGTAGTGCATTACGCGTTGAACAGTTTTTTTTTTTTTTAATTAATGCGTTAGCGTTAGTACCCCCATGACAGGGAAAAGCTGACGGCGTCTGTCTGTGGACAAAACAACGGAAAGGAAAGCGCGTCGCGCAGAGAGGAGGAGAGTAGTGAAGGACAAAGGCGAGAGGGAGGCCACGTCACGGGTGAAAAGATCATGCGCGCGCGGATACTGGGGCGAATTTGAACCAGGCTTGTTACTGTACTCATTACGTGCAATCAAATTACAGGTAATCGATTACATTTTTGCGGTAATTTTGTAATCATCTCGATACATTTATTAGAAAGTAATCACAACAGTAATCCGATTGCTTTTAAAGTAAAAAAAAATACTTGTAATCGTTACTATTTTTCCCTCCTCTTTCTGATGGCGCCCTTCGTTTTTTTTACAAGTTTCCTACAATCCTCAAACAATTTTCTGGCAGGTGGAAGGTTTACCAAAATTGGTAGAGTAAGGATATAAGTAGGGTTCGGAGTTTTCGGTTTAAACCGATAAAAACCGATAAAAGTACGCCGAATCCATTTTTGGAAATTCGGTTTTAACCGAAAAAGGTCAGTTTTAAGGTTCGGCACTCCTGATTTAAACCAAGAAAAACCGATAGAAGTATGTCGATTCCATTTTTTTAAAATTCAGTTTTAACCGGGAAAGGTCACTTTGACCTTCATTCGTACCGCAGAGCCGTGGCGAAAAAGTGGAACGACAGTGTCTATCGAAACGAGTCCGAATGTATGGGATACACGGATGCCATCACGACGTTTTGGTTTAATGTACGCATCATCAATCGAAACGTGATGTGCGAAATGCCCCATGACTCCGCCATGGATGCAGGAATTTCCTGAGGAGGGGGGGGGGGGGGGGGGGGTCAGGTGTTGATCAGCGTAGCATATGTTTAGGAACCCCCCCCCCCCCCCCCCCCCTCTTCTTCGTTTTACGCCCTAAATTTTACACATGCAGAAATCAAGAGGGGGGTCAGGACATCCGGATCCAAATCCGCCCCTGTGTACGAGCATGTTTTCAAACTCGTTGTAAGGAACACTGACTTGATGCAAGCTCTGCATGTGGTGTTGTGCTTTAAAACGTCGCACCGTGTCTCTTTTGGTGGTCACAATTGGTTGATTAATCGGCCGATCTTGGCTCAGGCAGCGCTCCATCTCATCAGCCTGCCCGTGTCCAGTGTTAGCGTTGAGAGAGCGTTTTCGAAGCTCAGGGTCATATTAACAGGAAATAAAGAGTGCGAATAAACGAGAATATGCGAAAGTACGTGTTTGTGTACTATAATAAGATCACGTAATCCGGATGTGCAGAAGGTGAAATTTCATGTTTTTTGGGCATAGGTTTCATATATAACTTGTCTGTACTTCTGTGTGTTTTTTTTTTTTATTTTACAGTCGCACACATTTGCCAAATAAAGGGTCAATTTCTTTTTCAATGCATCTGTGCCGCTATTCTTTGAGTGATCACAAATATAAGACCTAAAAGGATCATCATATCCGGTGTACGTTGGCGTTTATTTCATATTCACCGAAAAAAGCCGATAAAATTGTGTGGAAATAAATATACGCCGAAAAAAAACGAAAATATGATATTAAAGTAAACACCGAAAAAAGTACGCCGAATTTTGAAAAAATAGAAACCGAAAACGCGGAACCCTAGATATAAGTGGTGTATAATTTGGTGATTCTAATCCAATAATATGGAGAGTACGAAAAACCCGTCTCCCAACCGGCAGAAAATATTGGTCCTTTTGAAAATCTGAAGTAAGCGGAAAAGACAAGATTACTACTTCAATTAACGCCTAATTATTTTTCTCTGGAGTAATCGAGTAGTCCAAATTAATACTTTTAACCCAGGGTAATTGTAGTAGTAATCGATCACTATTCTTTAGGAACGTGTACGAGACTGGACTGAACTTGCAAGGTGTACGGATCGCGTATGCCTTGGTTCGTGCTATGAAATGGAGTGTGAACCAAGTACTAGCGCTGGTCTAACTAGGCGTCAAAAGAAGCCGGATCGTGAACAAAGGAGGCGGGCTGCCGAAACCGGTGAACGGCGAAAGCAGCGTCAGGCACCGGATGCCGCTGCTAAGCGTGCAAGGCGGGCGAACGACAACCCCTAAGACCGGAAAAATTACAGGAAGATCCATCGGTGGATCCTTAGGGAATGCGTTAATGACCCTTGAGAAACACCACACACGTCCTTTTTGTGGAACGCTCACACTGACCCGGTAACGAGGCCATAAATAGGAGAAAGCCAAAACAGAAAAGTGAAGGGGTCAGCGCATTAGCGTTTCCCAAAGGGGGACATGTGTGGTGTTTCTTAAGGGTCATGCCTAAGCATTCCCCATTGTTTATCGTCTGGCTTTCTACTCTGGCAAACATTTCTGGGATATCTTTGTAAACGAGGCATTAGTTTACACACTGGAAATGTACTTCACCGATGCTAGTTTATGTCATGGTTCCTGTTCGTTGCTTCTATATATATATACCTTCGAGGCTTCAACCCACGTTTTAAAACATTTGGTGGTCTGGCCAACCCTTGGGTATCTACGTTTGAGTAATTTCTTACCCGCGTGAACTTGGCGAGCAAACAAAAACCATAAGAAAAAGCCTGACAATTTCGCTTTGTGTGATCAGTCGTGAGCACAAACTTGGGGGAAAATAAACTAAACATAAAAAACAATGGTACACAAAGTAACCCGTTAAGACAGTTCGCGTGTTTAACGAATGAGTGCCGAACACGAGATGCCGTACGTTATCGCGACGCAAACACGATCTGAGGCAAGCACGATCGTGTACGGCACCTCCGGCCCAGAGATCGCTCCGCGGGTTCTGTCAGTTTTGTCCTAATTCATTCTCATCAACAGGGCAGTCAGAATCCCTTTGAGTTCGTTTTTGCGACACAGCGTTGATTACCTAGCTTTCCGAACAAGCGAAGGCTCTTTTACCGTCCCTAACTGCCTGCTCGGAGAACTTTGGCGATCCATTCTTCTGCTGCAGCCAGAGACGCCACACGTGAAACCCACCATAACGGCGAAGCAAAAAGAAAATAAATTTGATTGAACAACGCTCCTAACGCCGTCCGTGCGAGGCTGACCGTCAGGTAAAACTTCACTCCATCTCTGACCACAATCGCACCAGCCCAGCTGCGCAGAGGAAGGTCCCACAATACATCGCGGCAGCGGCGGCGTAGCGAAACTTTCTGGTGAGGTCGGTTTCTCCCAGCAGTTTTCTACATGATATCTCTACTCCGTTTTACCTTATGATGGACCGCGTATAACGCTATGAGCCACCTTAGCCAATTCATTGCCGTATGAGTGTCACGGGACCTTAGCCACGTGACAAGTTCACAGCACTGGATGGGTTGGCATGGCTCGTAGCATCCGCCGCGGTCCATATGGAAGGTTTGTTTTCGCGAAACGTCTCTATGCCGACTTTCCAAGTTGGGAGCGATCCGACGAATAGGATATTCCCTGATGGCGACCCTGTCAATTAGTAGCTCCATACGCCGACGCGTTTGATGGAAGACGTGAGTAAACGAATGGGCTTCCTTTCTCACTGGCAGCTTAGCCATCAGCTGATAATAAGTAATTAATTTATGAGTGCATCCTCGCTTCTAGCGGCAGGCAGAGTGGATACCAGACGGCGTCATGAACACGTCTGGCGGAAACTCGCATCTGCAGAATCCAGGGATTCCGGGTTCAGTCCCCACCCTTGCCCGTTTTGATCTGGATGAGTACAGGTGTGCGGTCGTGTATGACTACCACGTGATGCACGTAAGACCCCTCCAGGCTAGCGGTGGTACTGCACAGAATAAACTTCTCATCTACAGCATCTATGCACAGAATAAACTTCTGGCTGACACAACACAATTACTGTTTAACGAGGATAGGAACTCAGTGCCATAAATTGGCCCGCATAAAATCCCTCGGGAGCTCTTGTTTTTGCATTGTATTAAATACATGGGTAAAACGTCATTTCATCATTCTTCACCTTGGACGGAGGTAAAAAAATTTCCGTCGAAACTGCTCTCGTCCAAATATTCGCGATTGCTATCGCGCAACCTATTCTTTATTTATATTTTTCTTTAGTACGCGTATATATGCGGTGACTCGAATGCTTCTTCGACTTTTTCAAAAGTCCATCGAGCAAAATTGGCGGTCGCCATTTCTTCATCACGAAGCGTGTGACTAGATCCCGGTCATCGCCTCACGCTGACGCGACCCTAGTGTCCAACACGTGCTCAAAGTGCGTGCACCCAAGCAATGGCGTACTCGCGTGATCGGTGCGGCAACCATACTATAGAGGGCACGCGCACTTTTGAAGAGGGCTTGACTACAGCAACGACACCGGCACAGCCGTGACTCACGATTACTTCACGGAGCTACTCCTTGCATCGTTTGCCACGTTGTGCACAGCGATCAGTTTCCCCAAAGAAGTTTGTCGTTGCTGCTGCGACTGCCTGCGACATAGTCAGCGAAACGAGCGTCGGCAGTGCACAGCCCGACAGCTCATTCGCGAAGCGATCATGAGTCACGGTTATCGGGTGTCCCGGTCGTTGCAGTCGACGCACCGACGCAAATATCCGAGCCAGCCTCGAATCGATCTTTCAGATGGAGATGTGAGTTAAAAGAACCGGCCTTGTCGAGAGTATACACACAGCCTGCCTGTTAGTTTCCCGCGTCCCTCTACTTCATCATGCGGGTATAAACGGCAAGCTTAGACCACTCGGCGGCCGTTATGCCGATTAACCTTCGCGAGATTAAAAGCGCGCACGCCCATTTTTTGAGACAACTGTGGTCACAGGCAGGATGAGAACGACAAGGAGGTCTTTTCCAGTTGTCACCTCCAATGCGAGCTTACTACCTTCGACAACGCTTCTTCGTCTAGCGAGCCTCCAGCCTGCACGTGCAGACAAAGCACGACGGACGGCAAAGAACGCGTGCTGGAAGACGGACATCGACCAAAAAAAAAAAAAAAAGACACCGTGCCGTTCTTATTCTCTCAGTGACACAACGGCGTCTGCCCCGGGCTCGCGTCGCAACATCGGCGGGGGCAACGTCGGACTCGGAGCGGACAGGCGGGAGCCGACGCCGGGGACGTTGAACCTCGCGAGGAACAGGTTACTGCGGGAGGCGCGTGTCAGACACATGCAGATGCAGGCTCGGATGCCCGACACCGGCCAACCTCCGGGCAGAGAGCCCGGATTTGAGAGAGAGAGCAACTCGAACCGGCGGAGAGCTTTCGCAGTTTAATGGCGGACGCCTCCCCGCGCAGCTTGGTTGCTCGTGCGCACGCGTGCGTCTGGCCTTCTTATTTACACCTAGATAAAGAAGGCCATATTGCTCAATATTCAACGTAACGCTAAAGCTGCGGTCACATGCCAATACACGATACAAAAGACAGCCTGCAGACAGTAGAGTTTAAGGGAACCGTTTGTAACGTCCGCTACGGTACGATGGGTACTCCGGTACGAACTGCGCATGCGCTACAGCAGAAGACTCGCACATGCGCAGTTCGTACCGGAGGGCCAATCGTGCCGTATCGTATGTGCAAAGACGGTTCCCTAAAAGTCTCTATTGGTCATACAGAAACCGTCTGAATACATGTTGGAAGAACACATATATTTGAAGCAGACATGTTTAGAAAATGCTTGAGGAGTGTCGTCATGTTTGAAGCGAACACCCGCGTCTTTTGTACGATGTTCGAGCAGCGTGAGTGCGGCTTTTTTTTAGGAGGCAAACGGAAGGCTCCGATTGGACACAAGGGTCATGTCAACGTTCGACCGAGATTCGTGTCGTCACTGATTGGAGACGAGTTTCAGCCGAACGCTGACGCGACACTCGCGCCTATTATCCGTGCCCCGCGTCGGTCCTGTTGTCGCTGTTGCGTCCTCCTCGCAGCCTTGTGTCGCAAACGCGGCCCGGTAACCCCGTGACCAGGATGGAGCGGTTGGGAATCACACTCTCAAATCTGGGCACATTACCTCCGGGCACGGAGTTGGGGCGACAGACTTTCGGATGGACCGCAGCGTACGCCACGAGCCAACGACGCCAATCGAGCACGGCGAACGTACCACGTGTCCTGCGCGTGCACCCCTCTCTCCCCCCGAATGTCACGTGACACTTACAAGGTATTGGATCGGTTACGATGACTCGTGGCATCCTCCGCGGTCCATCGCGAGGTGAAACGGAGTCCATACTTTGGTGCACGATTCGCGCGTGCGGTGCTTGTCGGGACCACGTGCCCGAGCGATTCGGCGTGCACAAAGTCAGGGCGAAAACGAACTGGTGAAGATTAGACTAAACACAGCCTCGAGTCTGCAAGTAAGCAAAGAGAATTTCCGTGTGTGTGTGTGTCGTCTTCTGCTTACCTGCAGTTTAGGGGCTGTATTGTGCGACTTATGTCTAATCGGCGTGCAGTTTGCGAGTTGTTGATGGAGACGGGTTTGGGGAAGACGGACGCACGGACGACCATTCCTGACACCGAGTGGATGGAAGTGCTGCGTATCCCTGTGCATAAGCCGCTACGGCGTTGAATGATGCGTGTGTGTGTTTGCGTGTGTGTGTGAGGGGGGGAATTACAACGGACAGCTCGCCGTGTTCTTGTAGTTACTGACCCTCACTTATGCAGCCCCGAGACGGGCGTTAACACGGAGTTAGGCAGGTTTTGGTCAGATCGAGGTTGTGGTGTGTGTGTTTGTAGAAGAGCGTGACCGTCGTCATGCTCGATGAAGCGTAAAGGGATAAAACGCGTACTCTGAAAACAAAACAAAGAGGACGAGTGTCATTTCGGACGGGCGTACTTTGTCAGGTTGCACGCGCGTCAAATAAAATGACACAACGTCAGAAGATAGCCATACATCAACCCAACTCCCTCACGTCACGTCACTGCGCTGGCGTTGCCGTCGGCGGCACTGCGCGAGACGCAGGCGCTTTGTCTCACGCGAATCCGATATACGCACATACGCCTGGTAAGGGCGAGTGCCGACTTGTTTGTCAGCAGCGTGTCGGTGTAACCACGTCGTTCCACCGTATACAGCCCACCCTGTAGCTTTACAGCCCAGGACGCGCGCGTTTGTTGGCTCGGAATGCGAGCAAGGCGCGCGCCATACAGATATACTCTCGCGATGGCAGTGTCGGTGACACGGTGAGGATGGCACAAAAGAGTTTCAGTTGTCCTGCCTCCATCGCGAACGTTCTACCTTCGGGAGCGCTTTCGGCGTTTCGTGAGCATCGAGCGTGCAAGTGCAGCCAAAGCACTTCAGGACTTCATTTGCCTTCACATCTGTACGGTACTTTCTTCCCCTCCGCCTTCCCAGAGAGCATCATCTTTCATGATATTAGGAAGTCATGAGAGATCATGGTAAAATAATGATGGTGATGAATGGTATCAAGGTCACGATACAACGGCTACGCATCGGGACACGGACAGCACAGCTAAAGGGACGACGGAAATTTGTACAGGTGAAAATCATTACCGAAGTGTCAATGCGGGCGAATGAGTCGGTTTATGATATAACTGGATAAACGGCGCCCTACTTGTCTACACCTTCGTCGTCTTTGCTATTTGTGTGCGGTTTCCAGTTGTGCCGTTACCAAGGCCTCGCAGATTCTTCCACCGAGTGTAATCCACGTAGCACCTTGGAAGCTGTAAACATCTGTGGGTCCAGTTGACGTAGACTGTGGTTCATCGTCTGTGCGTATGCGTCAATATTAACGGGGCTTTGAGTCCAAAAACAAATTTCAGAATCGAAAAAACAAACAAAAAAACTTGCGAGTCTGAATGTGTAGCACCTTCAATATGTACAGTCTACAAACTTTCAGCCTTTCCACTCTAGTGAAGAAAGAAGACCAGCGGAGCTGTACAATGGAAAGTAATGGCCGGCCGCAAGTCGGCAAGCCAGAGTGGAAAGGCTGCTGCCATCTATGAGCGACGGCGGCAACCACATACGTAGCTTGCCGCCGTCGCTCATAGATGGCGGTAGGTGTCCAGAGTTCGGTGTCTTCATTTCTTTGCGAGGGACACGATCCTGGGGAAACTATCCCTTAAAGCTCCGCTGTAAAAATAATGCGTGCAAGTTTTTTCTCGGTGTTATTTGTAGAACCGCCGTAATCTCGACTTAAAATTTCGCCCCACTTTCACGGCTCGATGTTCCCCGGACGCAGGAGAGGAAGGGAGAAAGGAATAAAACTAGCGACACGTCATTGGCGGCGTCAAGTGAGCCTCGGTGGCTTCTGAGCTGACGCGGAGACGCCGACGATGACGTCACGACTCCCTCGACAGACGGCAAAGAAGAGCAACACGCGGTTCTGACGTCACACCGCTGTGGTGGCGCTGCGGTCGGCAGGGCGCATCCGCAGATGCCTGCACGCACGATCGTAAAATGGAGTATAAAAAATCTGACGGATCTATTTCCCGCAAAGCACTTCGGAGGAGCCAATTCCTGCCATCTACAAGGTTCAAACAAAAACTTGAGGAAAAAAACAAAACAACAAAAAATGCAGTCTATTTTGTTGCACTGAGCCACGTGAGACGTTTCACGTGCTTGCGTCGTTCTGAGTGTCACATCGCAGATTTTTATTTTTAAATCTATACATAATTGTTACCGTCGTCCTTCGCCGATCTCCTCCATTTGCTTTTCCAAGCGTGAGGGATAACTACAGGCTCTGGATTCTCCGAGTACAGCGTTTTTGTCTAAAAAACAAAAGAAAAACAAAGCTATTCACGCTAAATCCAGCCCGATTTTAATGCCATAACCCAATTCAGGGGGTCAGCAATTATTTTTTCTTTTACTTATTGTTTTAAGTGTAGGGTTAGTGGTGAAGCCAGCCTCGCAGACGTACCCTGTATAGTCTCTGCCCGGGCCGCCCGGCCATTAATGAGCGTGAGCGGGCGGACGATGGGCAGCGTGTGGTGGCGAGTTCGGTGGCGCTACGGGGGCAGTCGCCACTGCAGGGGCGACGGGCAAGGAGGCATCGCCTCTGGCTTTTTCCGCGCTCTCTGCCTTCTGCTCCCGCGGTCCATCGATCATCTGGCCGTGGTCTTCTCGGCGCAGGTAGCCGACGCAAACTATACTTGGTTTCACCTGATGATGAACTGCAGGGGACGGTACGAGTCATCCCAGCCAATTCAGAGGTGTAGGATGTGCATGATGTTCTGATTGCATGATGCACCCCCTCTCGGAGGTCACATGACAATCACACGGCATTAGATGGGCTTCGGTGGCTCTTAGCGCTTTCTGCGGTCCATTGCGAGGGGAAACGGAGGAAAGCTGCCAAACCTCTGGTCACCTCGCTTTTGCTTTCGAGTGAAGCGTCGCTGGTGCTGCTTCTGCCGCTGCTTCTGCTTTCTAGGGAGAGCTTAGGGAACGAAGACCTTGGAGCTCGATTAGCCTTACACGTAACTCTGAATCAGATTTTCGATGTTTTCCAAAATCATAGCCCAGAACGTGCAATCTCCACAATCCCAGCACGGGCGCGTTCGTCGCTTCGGAAAGCGAACATAGTATGCGCCATACGCACGAACCCTGAACATGGCACCGTCCAGAAACTCCCTCCCCTCCTCTTTTCTTCCCCCCCCCCCCCCTCCACACACCCCTTCCCCCGCTTCTCCAAATCCCATCTCTCGAACACTTCCGACGCCCTTGCCGACGACATTACACTCGCAGACAGCTTCCTGTGGCTAAGCGGTCAAAGCTACGGGCGCTCACGCGCTCAATGCACGCGTTTCTGAACTCCTGAAATGCCACAGAAAGTTGTCTGCGAGTATAATAACTTCTCTCGTGTCCATGTGCATTTTTGTCGACATCACAGCAAGATGATGGTCTTTCGAATCTTCTGTGAAGCTACCGAAGCAACAACAACAACCACCAACCAACAACAACAACAACAATCAACCAACAACAACGGCAACAAAGAGTTCAACTCAATGTATGTTTCAAGTATCGCTCGTGTGTATTAAATGTTTTGGAACATAGTGACTGTTCACCGTCCGTTAAGCTCCGGCAAGGACCCATCAATCTGTATAAGCCTCTCGGCTCGATTTCGATCGCTCTAAGCTACGGGTTCCGCCATAACAATGAGCCCGAAGAAATGAAGCGCATAGCACAATGCACAATAATGCAAACCCGTATACCTCCGACGAAATGAAGTTCAATTGCGGTTCTTTGTTATAATACACAATATAAAAAAACAAGACGAAAAATAAACACTATGGTACGTGACCTTTGAATCTACCAGTGTGTGATACGGACTACACAAACTGAGTGGAGCCGGCCCGCAAGTTTTATTTTGATGCTATCATCAGTCCTCGCATTCAGTCGCACCTTCCCTACTTTAAATTCGAATGTGTACTTCAGACGGGCTTGGTTGGATCACGTCGCTTCGAATATGATTCAGTGTCCTTATCCGCGCACCGGCAGCACCGGCCACTGGTTACACCGCAGAAGGGCTTCGTGGGAAAACTACTGTTCTTCCTTCTATCTTACACTGAACCGCAGCGAACGACACGAGCTATCGAAATTAAGCCGATGCTGCCTGAGTGTCACATGAGCTTCGGGAGCAGCGCAACGACGCGCGAGGCGAATAGTCACGTGATTCCACGTGATTCACGTTCACGGCGCTCTATTGGTTGGGGTGACCCGTGGCGTTCGCTGTGGTGCATCATACGCGAAAAGGAGTGTGGTTCGTGAGGCGTGCTCTATACTTCACTTCGGAACAAACCGACAAAGGGCGGAAGCTGCATGGCCACCGTCAGCCAATTAGAGCAACGGGACCGAACACGTGACAGCTGTTCACGGGAGAACGGTGCGTGGTCACGTGCCTTGTTCCCACGCTCTGCGATTGGCTCGCTGGAGCCGTAGCCTTTTCGCCGCTTGCCGAGTTGACGCCGAATCGGAGCTGAACGGGAGGTGAGCGATTTGCCGGGTCGGTTCGTGCCGGCCTGCCAGGATCGATCAGATGTCTCCCCTCCCTGGCTTAGAGGCGGCAGCCTCGGCTCATAAATTGTGAACAACATTCGGAAGATTGTTATCCTTGTACCAGCATCTTTGCTAAACGACAATTTTTTTTTTTTTTTTTCATGAGGAACGGGGCGAGGTTATCTTCCGCGGAATAGCATGTCCGGGGCGATCGCTTAGTTTGACATATGGGGACAACTAGTCCAAGGGATAAGTTGATATGAGAGTTTCTGGATTCTGGACCTTCAGGACAAAGCTGGTTTTAAATGCGATAACATTTCTAGGGCTTCAAAACTGAGGTCGTGCTCGTTTGTTCGTCGCGTCTGGATAGCTGTATTGAGCGAGAAAACCTGAATTAGTGTATAATAGTACTTATAATTGGAGTATATAACCACGCTTGTATAATGAGCTCTTTTCAAAAGTCTACGAAGCAACACTGGCGGCCGCCATTTATTGCGCATCGCTTTGTGCACGAAGCGTGCGATTGGCTCCGAGTTGACGTTGAGTTTAAGCTGCAGCGCTCGACGTCAACCATGGATACGCCTCGGCAGTGCTTGACCTAGAGCCACTATATGAGCTGCGCTTAGAGTATCGGCACTCCGTTCCCCGACATTGTTGTGGGCGCCGCCATATTGGGGCTTGTGCAGAGCAGACGCAACTGCAGATCGCCATGATTCAAAAGTCCGACTTCCTCAGCATTTGATTCGGTGTTAGGAAGCTCATGTAATATTGCTTTTCTCTGTCGCGGTCTGTTTAAACATTTGTGGAGGACGGAAAAGCATTTCCTGTGATTTCAGATAAAGCTTCAGATAACTTGCAACCATGATTTTAAGCCACAATATGGCCAAGTGTCGTTACTCTGAAGCGTAACTTATTGAGTGGCATTAGCTTGACCCTCAGACGATCTACCTACTCCAGAAGTAAGATGGCGGCGCCCAGAGACTGTATACGTGCAAACGTCTTTATAACTGCCAGTTTGAGAGAGTGGTTCTCTCTCTGGTCGAGCACGTCTCCGCAGGTCAAGCAGAGAATGACGATGCCCCGCGCGATGATCGGCTGACAAGGTCGTCATGTAAGAGGTCGCTTAAAGAGACAGCTGACAGACACTATACGGCAAGATTTTGTGTGATTTTTATCGAGTGAAATCAAGCGATACCAGCTCGCGATCCTGCACTGCGAGCGTCGCGCGTGTTCCGCGCTGCAAGTGCCACGACTGCGCTCGCAGTGATGTGATTGGCTCGCGTCATTTTGGAGCACCTTTTGGAGCAGCCAAAACTTCATTTTGGAGCAGAAAAAATAATTTTTGGAGCAGAACTGTGAATTTCTTTTGCATTCAATCTACTGTGAAAATCACGTTAAAAATAAAAACACTCCGCCTTCTTTGCTGTCACATTGCTGTGGCTCTACTCATAGCTTCTCTTCAATGTAATTTTCCCAACGAGTGAACTAGCCCTGCTGAAATTCACCAGACACGGAATAAAATATTCGTAAAATATGTACGCTTTTGTCCTCCAGCCTCATCTGCATCTTTTCTTTTCTTTCGAAAGTTGCAATAATAATGTGATTTTTATTTCGCTTTAAATTCAGCTTTCGTTATTGTAGCAAATCTATGACCTTTTGCATGTGGATGGCTTATGGCTATGCAAAATGTGTATTTAGACAATGAACATGTTTACTTAATTAAAGTCCAGTAAATTTCGTTCAGTTTATTGGCAAGCTTTCATTCGTTCATAGCCAAAGGTAGTCTAACTTAATTTAAAACCAGTTATCAAATGACTTATGTGACTTCAAATTTTAAGCTCTACAAAAAGGTGAAAACGAGGGATTTTGTGTAAAAAAAAAATTAAGCCTAAAATGATACGTTTTTGTACCCACTAGGATATGTAGAAACCCCCTCTCGGTATACTCACATAATATTTCTTAAATTTCAAACCTCAAGAAACAATCGCAACCCGATCAATGATGTCCGTGTCTATTCAAAACACTGCAGTCGTGCGTAATAACCGTTGTTTTCTTTCGACAACTTTGCTGCGACGTTGCATCGTCATATCAGCCCGAACCACATTCAAGATCTTTGTTTGTTTGTTAATATATCACGTTTATAAGGTGGTTTCCCCGAGAAGGCATCTGCGTTGCAGCGGAGCACAGCACGCGGAATCGCTACCCACAGTATGGTTGCTTTTCCACAGTGCACGAAAGCTCATTAACAAGCGCACTTGTTGGAGCTAGCAAGGCCGCCCAAGCTTTGAGCAATTAGAGACCCGTTGGAGAACTTCCGAAAACCGTCGTGTTTGATACGAAGGTTGAATCGAACAATACGTAATCTTTAACCGATATCGCAAATCGTCTAAAATAGGCACCATCCTGGGTCGCTAAACTCGTCAAGCACAACTTTGTGCCCGAAGTTTGCGGAACGCGCTGATTGGACTCTCGCGACGCTGACGTCGCGCCGAGCGAGGTGTCAATCATTTGAACGCTCATTTCTTTGAGAGCGGCAGAATGTAGCGAAGTTCATCGAGGCGCGCGTGTAGCGCGTGAGGGGCGCGAGGAGCCCGCTGATTGAACGGCTTCGCCGATGACGTAGCGCCCCTTTGTCCCTACATCCCTACGCCAAGCTAAAATTAATGCTTTGCAGATTGTCCCTAGGCGACCTGCTGACGCTCAAAATCCCTCCGAAGTTTGTGTAAAAAAGAAACCTCGTTTGTCGAAGTTGTCGCTGACGTCAAAGTGACGTTTCCGAACTTTGCAAGAGCCGTGGTTTGAGCTCGAGATCTTCGCTTCGGAACGAGGCGAAGTTAAACTTTGTCAACATGGCGGTGCCGTACGCTGGGGCCGAGCTTATCTTCCGCCACCGTCGGCGTCGCTACTGAGACCACCGGGGACGCCTTTCAACTCCCCGGCGACGCTTTCGGTGACAGTACCGGCTATCGAAAGCCGTTGTGCGTTGACTCTGCGACGAGCTTCGTTCCCCGCCTCTGTCCGTGGAACAACAAGTTCTCTGCGCGCTCCGGTTCTTCGGAACCGGTAGCTTTCAAGGCATGGTGGCGACTGACGAGCACCTGTCAGTCTCCCACATGACTGTGAGCCGGGCTGTCAAAGTTTTTGCGGCTGCCATCGTTTTTTTTTTTTTTTTTCCTGTAATATTTGAAGAGGTACTAATAAACTGGTATATCATTTAGAATGTTGGGAAACAAACAAGAACCGGGGTAATTCTTGGGTAGGGTGGAGTCTCCCGGCAGCCGGCAGAATTATTTCCCCGAAATTCTACTGGCAGTCGTCACTCATTGGCGGTCAAATCAGTTCATCGAACGACGTGCCATCGACAGATCGTTTCATCGGCACGCGATGTAATCACATGAGAGATTTTCTTCCGTTAGAGGTATATACACATTAAACATTTTCACACCTTTATACATGTAAGTTGAATGTCCCATAACTAACACACTACTAAGTGTAGCGATGAACCTTATAAAAGAAATGTAAACCTCACACCTTTAAAAATGTGCGATTTTTTAAACACGTTTCTTAAAACGTGTGATAATGCACTACAACTTTTTATAAAGATGTAAAACTACAATACCCCTTCTCGTCAGGCTATACATTTAAGTGGGTTGTCCCATAAGTAACACCCTAAGAAGTGTAGCAATAGACCTTATAAAGAAAGGTGAACCTCACACCTTTAAAAATGTGTGATTTTTTAAAAACGTTTCTTAAAACGTCTAATAATGCACTGCACCTTTTTATAAAGATGTAAAACTACAATACCCCTTCTCGTCAGGCACGTAGCCAAGTGGGGGGGCATAAGGCCCCCCCCCCCCCCCCCCCGCCGAAATCTTCCATTTTGCTGGGGCCTCCTCTCCTCCCTCCCCCTCATAGAGAGCACTTTGTCATCGGCGTCCCCCTCCCTTAAACAAAATTCTGGCTACGTGCCCGCTTCTCGTCAAGGTGTATTTACCACAGTACATTTCTTTTTTGGGGTGTACACAGTGGCCCGGGACCCAATAATATGACTGAACAAATAAATTACCCAAACGAGTCGCCGAAAAAGCACGTTGCTTCTTGGCGAGTGTCGAGGCAACATCGGCCGAGAACCGGCTTCAATATTGGCCGGATGTACCGTTTTGCGCCTCGTCCCGACATCCGGCAGGTATGGGTGTACCGACGCAAATAAACGATTGATGTCTAATAGTACGGGCAATACTGATTTCTTAGGAGGTTAGATCGCGGATAGAGGCCTGTATTGCTGGGGTCGAGCGGCACCACCGGCAGTCATCGCTTGACACGATCTTATGCATGCTATAGGAGAAACGGAAAAACTCAATTTCATTACGTTAGTAGGTTGTTCCCTACTATGAAACTTCTATCGTGTTTCCGCAAATAACAGTTAATATTGTGGGCGATATTAACTGTGAACGCGTTAGAATACCAATCTTGTTTAACTAAATGTTGTGTGGTTGACGGTCCAGGGCGACTTGTTGGAAGTTAACTGTGATGTGTTTAAGGGCTACCGAGGGTTATTGTGGAGTCATCCGTGATTTCGGAGTCATCAAAGCTCAGCAAACGATACGTTAGAAGGCCTTTACTGGGGACATTCGCATCGTTTTTACCGCTTGTACATAGTGCTTCATGGTGAAGGCTGTTTCTTTGAACTGCTGTGAGGGCTTCCGTGACAAACTGAAACTCGGAGCGTGCCGTTCAGTCGCTGAACGTGCCATTTATTTAGCAACCGAAGCAAGCGACGTCAGTAAAGTCAATTGTGCTCCGGCCAATTTTTTTTAATCGATGTTCAAACGCTTGACTAATGTCTATTTGATCTCCAAGAACCCGACATAATCATCGCTGCACGTCATAAAATGCTCGCCCTTGAGCACCGCGTACAAGCTTCCAATTTTTGCGTGTTTCTCCATTAGACTTGTGTGTATTGCCTCATGGTGTAATAGGCCAAAACAAAAAGGACGAAAACGAAGGGAGAACTAGACAGGACGCGGCGCATTGTCTGTCGTCAAGCAATGGCCGCCGGTGAGGCCAGTGACGGGCTCCCAATTCGCGATCCAGACTTGCACCTTGAGAGTTCTAATGCATTACACCCGCCGAGTGCTGCACGGAGAACAGGCCCCGAACGAACTTGCCGAATGCACCGAGTGAAGGTTGATGCTGTCGCCATAGATGTTGTAGAAAAGTACCGGCCTCAAACCGAAACTAGCGCCCTTTTGTTCGACGTGATGGGTGGGAATGCGAGAGTGCCAGTCGCTGCGATCGTTTATCTATATAAACGTTGGTTGTTGCAACGTGGAACTTACATTTGTGATGAATTCCACTTAAGCAACTCGGCAGTCAGAGAGATCTACAGACGGCGTAAGTTTCCGAAACCAGCTGACTACAAAACAGCATACACTTGAGGAAATTGATGGCACTGTACGCGCAAGAGCTTGCTTCGTTTTAAGCATAGTATCTTGAGTGAACCACTGAAAGGATACGGCTTAAATCTAGTTCTTTGGAACATCTAGCAATTCGTTTCGTAAGACTTTTTATTTCCCTGGTGAGGGCATTGAGAACCGAGTGCTTTCTCAAAACAAAATGTGACGGGGCAAGACAGCTGCCGTTCAAATATGACTTTGCTTTAGTCTCGGGCAACGTCTCCATGTTTAGCCTTCCCGGACGCTGAGTGAATGCGTTACAGGTTTCTGCTGTGGGAGCTTTGTTGAAAAATGTTCCACTTTTCACCCATACACAAATGATGCTAGATCTCGCGGCCTCTGTGGTTCTCCTGGGCCTTTCATTACACACTGGTAAGTTTCAGCGTCTGTACGGCTACAAAACGACTCAAATTTTGCAAATAAAACAGGGGCCGTCGATTCCTCCCTTCGTGAAATATCCGACGCTTACAATTCAAGCTCGCGTTTGAGTTTGTGGCCAACGGGACGCGATTTCGAGCAGAAAACCAACTTTTTCTTTCAGTTCCGTTGTGCGAATGCCTCATCGTAATAGACGAACTCTCATCGTCTGCTCTCGCTCCTCGCCTGGGCGAGGCATGACGGGATTGTCGGCGCTAGAGGGCTTAAAGACAACGTACAGCGAGCAGCGTGAACGCTCGCCTCCCCATGCTGTCTCGTGCTCTCGTGCACCGCCTAGGGATCGCGGGGGATTTTTCGTCAAATGTTGCGAAGTTGGGCGCGCGCAGGGAGGAGGAAACTTTGCGGCGTTCTTTTGGTCACTCCCCCCGCTACGTCAAAAAGCGAAGAATGTTTTGCTCCACGAGTTTAGCTACCCTGCTGTAAGAATCCGGCAATGTACCGAGACCAGAACTATTAAAAGGGAGCTCAAGAACCGAAATTCGCTTTAGGTGCAGTGCCCGCACAAATTCGTCCCATCTTGGTGAATCGTATAGCATGCATATAACAGCGTGGGCCCATTGGAGCAGTTAATTTGGCGCAATTGGCGCAGATATCCAATCACTGCACGGCCATGGAAGTCACATTTGTCATGTGGCAGGGCTGACACACTTTAAAAAACGCCCGTGCGTCTACTTTGCTGCACAACACTCGGAGAGCCAATCACCACAACTTACGGAGCCAGCTCAGCGAATGACGATGCCGAGACATATATGTTTAGACCAAAAAGCGCTGTCTGAGTTGTGACATTAAGCAATGCAAAACATCACGCTTGCATTGCTTAATGTCACAACTAAGACTGTGTTTTTTGGTCTAAACATATGTTTCGGCTTCGTCATTCGCTGAGTTGCCTCCGTACGTTGCGGTGATTTTCTCTCCGAGTGTTGTGCGGGAAACAGACGCACGGGCTTTTTTTTTTAGAGTGCAGGTCTGCGCTGGACGACGTCACGGCCCGCAGGCGGCACTGCCACACATTTTTTATACGAATGCGCGCGACACCGACACCCTCTCTTTCGGAGGTCCGCGCCTCCCTACTGGACGCCTTCCACCGTGCATTAGCAGCGCGTGCACGCTCGAAGCCCACGAGACGCCAAAGTGTTGTCGAAGGTAAGACCTCGGTCGCTCAGATACCGTCCAACCAGGAAAAGTAAAGAAGAAAGAAAACTCATGTGATGTTTACAAACAACAATCATTCGACCGACGCCGTTACAATGCCTTGTGGGCGCGCAATTGACGTTCTCTCCGCCCAGCCCGGCAAGTCCACGCGTATACTCCGTGCACACATTTACCCACGCAGAAACATCCCTTCATTTATTATATATATACTTTTTTTGTAAACAGTACGATCGTGTTCTGGTTGAAGCAATTCAAACATTACGGGCCAAACAGGACTCGTACCCTGCCCTCCGTACCCCCACCGCATTTGGTGTCCAATCAAAGCGTGGACGAGGGCAACCTTTCTGTTTGTTCCTAGCTCTTCGCTTTTTCTTTTTTTTGTTTGTTTGTACACGCGCAGATTTTCCCGGTAAAGCTTGTCCTCCTGCGCCAACTACTGACAGTTTGCCGTCGCTCTCTCGTCGTCGACCGCAACCCTTTTCAGGACGGAGTTAGCGTAAAGATAGGCTCTCTCCGTTTGGCGAACCTCAAAATTTACGACTGTCAGCGGGGGGGCACCGAAGACCGTTTATGCCAGACTGTCTCTTCTCGTAGTCCAACTGGATAAACAAACAAACAAACAACGGCGGTCCTTTTTCGCTGGAGTGCACTCAACCCTGGCCAAAGGAGGGTTCAAGAGGAAGCGATTACGGGCGGCGACCTTGTTTTCTTCTGGAAGCGCGGTCTCGGAGGCGCGTGCTCCCGGCGGGCCGCGTGGTGTGTGCACACACAAACACACGCCGCGTCATCCCGCGCCCCGAGAAAGACGTCCGTCTCCGGCCGTCCGTCCTCGGACCACGTCACGTCGTTTTTCCCCGCCATTACAAGCGTCACGCGGTATGATTGATCCGGACCCGGGCCGCCGTTGCAGCGTCCATTTACCCGCCCGTTGTAGCGCGCGGCGGCAGCAGCAGCAGCAGCGCATACCAGCTACCCAAGGAGCAGCGGTGTGTGTGTATGTGTGTGCTGCTCCATCATTTCGTGAAGTGGCTCGTGCATGTCCTTCAGAGAGCTTCTGCGGCGCTCCCTCCGTCCATCCGGAGCTCCGGTGCGACGTCCCTTTTTGGACGTCGCGGAAAGGTCCGAACTCCGCTGCAACGCCGCCGACGCTGGTGCACTTGCACGTACACACAAATACCCATTGTCGATTCCTAATGCAATTCGTGAGGTTGCTGAATTCGAAAGAGTCCGGGAGCGTCGGGACCAATCAGGGCTGACTAATCGGTCTCGGGACGCGCGCGCGTGCGCGGTGAGGACGTTTTCGAATGTTTACGTGATGCGGGTCTCTTGGGCCACGTGCTGTCAATTTTTGGACGCAGAAAAAAGAAAGAGGGGAGCGGAGTTGGGCAATACCACGTAAAAGACAAGGCCGGCGCCGTCCCCCTCCAAACGTCATCACTGGATAGATGGATGGATGAGGCTGAATCGTTTGAATCGGGTGGTGGCTTGCGCCACCTAGCTAGTGTTTTTTCTTTTTTTCGTAATATTTATTTAGCATTAGCTTATCCAGGCAGCGCAGTCGTCTAGCTTGAGCGTGTTTGCCGCTTGGGGCGCGTCGGGAAGCCTTTAACGGTGACGTCGGGCGCAGGCCTTTGTCTTCTAAGTGGCATTGATTTGAGGGTTTCTGTGGCAGCAGTCGCCATGCATAGTTTTGACCTCTAACCGCTCGAGGGCGCGGTGGACCCGGACCGCTCTGTAAACCGTTCGGCTCACGCGAAACTCCAAATGAAAAGCGGACGCGCCACCTAGAGACAATGACGCGAAGCTGGAAAATGGGTAGGCCACGTCTATTTAAAATGAGCGTACAAAAAAAAAAAAAAAATAAAAATATTTGTGACGAAGAAGTAGGGGTAAGAGGCAACGCGTCGGTAGTCTACGACTTAACCACGCCCTTGGCTTCTTCAATTTCACCAACGTTACTAGATCAACTCATTTACGAAAAACTGCTTTTCACAACCCCCACCCCCCTCCCCCCTCTGGCCCGGCCCGCCCACCCTCCTCTCTCCCCAAGGTCTGCCTCCGGTCGTTTGACGCGCCACCATTCTGGGGACGGCTGATATGATAACAACTAGTGTCCTCTAGGGATTGGTCAGGTCTCTAAGTACATCGTCTAGACTCTAAAATCTAGATGACCCTTCACCGTACTTTATGGCAGACTCCAAATGGCACTTCAAACAATGGGTGGCTCCGCAACAGAATTTATCTAGTAACATTGGGTTTCGTCGGAGGTTTGTGCGTGTGTATATTAACTTTCCCACGGCGTACTCTGAACACTAATCATTGGCCAGTTGGAAGGAAAGAAAATAAAGGAGGGGGGGGGGGGGGGGGGAGGTCGCGGTTTGAAATGCCGGCTTCATCCTTAGACTCTGCAAACAAAAGAGGCTTAAGCACGCAACGCAGACGACACGAAACAACTGAACGCTCGTGTGTTTCTGCAGGTGGACCCGGGGGGCAAGGCGGCGACTGACGGAGGGGTCCGCGTGGGAGACCTGGTGCTGTGCGTAAACGACGTGCGCTGCTCCCAGCTCGACCAGGTGCTGCAGCTCATCGACAGCGCCTTCAGCACCGTCACGCTGCTTCTCTGGAGAAGGTGAGCGTCAGCCTCATTGTTACAATGTGCACGCCGCTTAATAGGGTTCTGATTGCGTCCCCTTACGCGGATTTAGACGCTTTACAGATGCGCCAGATTAGAGCCGCCATTGCTGACCTTCCCTTTTAGTTTTTTTGCTCAATCCCTTAAAGGTCGTTCTCATGATATCCCACACTGCCTGGTGATAGTTAAGTTGAGAAAAATGGCTTAGAAAGGCGGGAGGAATCATGTTTGTCTTTTTAGACTAAGTCTAGGTGGCGCAAGCTACTGCCCGTTACTAAGGCTATAGCCATTACCATTCACCCATCCATTTACATTCGTCCATCCTGTTATTTCTTGTATTATTATCAATCTTTCTAGAAATGCGTCAACACCGACAACATGTGATGAAAATTCATACAGTTGGTGACAGGTTAAGATCTCGGAAGATGCTCGAGCGCGGGCGTTCTTTCATCAATAAATACTTCGGCCTCACGCTCAGGTAAAGCCCGCGGTGTAAGGTAACGAGCTCATGCGTGCTGCTGGCGGTGCAACTACTGGGATCTTCGCCTGTGTCACTGACTATACATCCTGTGTACGAAGCTGGTTTTGATCAATTTATTCGAGACAAACTACTGTCGGATTCTGCCGAGTTTGGCGGAGTCCCGTATACGATTTCCGCGTCACTGAATCAGACGAAGACGTGTTGAAGAGGAGTTGTAAGTCAGGCGAGTTGGTAGGATGACACTGTGAACAGAACAGCGCACAAAAAAGACAAGGACAGAGAGAAGGAACAAGGAACAGTGCCTGTGTGTTGTGCATGTTCCTTCTCTCTGCCCTTATCTTTTTGGTGCGCTGTTATGTTCACCAAGCGTATCGAATATACTGTTGCCTGACACTTTGCCGAATTCTTCGAAAATCTTCGCAATCCTATAACAGTCTGAAAACACTGTGTCCGGCGTTTTCTTTGTATTAGAGCGATAGCATATGTAATGGGCTTTTCCCTCAACTCCAAATGATGATGTCGTAGGTTGTAGCGCGTCCGTTGCCGATCTCGCCACATGAAACCGTGACGTCACAGTTACTTGAAGTTATGGTGTCACATGACTTCATGGTGTCCCGTGACATTATGGTGTTACGTGACGTCACATGGCATCATCTATCTAGTTAGCATTGTAGTTATAGACGAGCGTGTCACTCTCGGAGCAGACATTGGCGATGGTTGCTCCACGTAGGGTGCAAGGTATACATAAGTGCAAGATACTTAAGGATACGTTAGGGTCGGATAAGCCATCGCTGTGACCGTGCTTGGATTCACACAGGACCGCTCTTTTTTTCCTTTCTTTCTTTCACCTGGCTAGGTGGCGCAAGTTACCGCCTAACAACAGTTTTGCCCTTCCAATAGTAAATCTGCCCTTGGGGCCTTTCCTGGAGAGACGCCGGTAAACCACAGGGTCGCGTCAAGTGACACGTCCGTGACGCTAATGAACCCGGGACCACGAAAACGGTCAAACACCTCTAGATCCTCGAAGGAAAAATAGAAAAAGAAAGCAATGTGCAGCATATCTTTATTTCATCCTTCCTTGACCTCGTTGAACGTGATCGTGCTATCGACGTTTTTCATGCACGCCACTCTTCAAAGTCCGCCTACACTACATTCTGAAGGGTGCACGAGTCATCGCGTCGCTAATCATCCAACCGCGCCACCGATCAGCCAACGCGCATCTCAAAATTCCAGCCGAACGAACCACCTTGACGACAACGAGACGCACCAAAAAAAAAAGAAAAAAACAAAAAAAAACATCGGCGTTTGCAGTGAATGGCCGCCCTTCAAAGTCGAGAGGGCTTCAAACTTTTTCTCCCAAAGGAGTTCAGAGAGAGGGTCCCCGCCCGAGAAGAAGGTCCTCAAGCACCCGGATTACCGGGGATCACGGTGCAAGGTATAAACACCGTGCCGGGGATGAAGTGTCGCGCGGTGAAGGCCGCGAAGGATCAAGGGCCCCGGACAGAAGGGCACGTGCTCGTGGGACCCGAGTCGGTTTCATCGCTCTCGAATTTCAAAGTATCTCGTTAGTGGATTTACGTGCGCTCGTAAACGTTCCCTCGATGAAGCGAGCTTGGATGAAATATACTACCTTCTGAGCAAGAAGCGTGTTGTGTTCCGCGCTCACATTGATCCTAATTATACTGTGCGAATTAAAAAGCCACTAAAAAGAAATAAAATTTAAACAGGTTTGTTGGGACACGCGTGTCAAAAAATAAAGTTTACGCGAAAAAAAAAAACAAACAAACTTTTAACACAATATTGACGGCGCAAGATTTTTTTCTTTTTTTTTTTAATTTTGCGTGCATTGTTTATGACGCCAGGGAATGGTCATACACCCTTTCCACGTCAAAGAGATAGTCATACACTCTTTTCATCTCAACGTGATGCCAAGCCGATCCACCTGTCCTCCATGCGGCCGAAATGCCGAAAGTGAAAACAAGTGGAAAGGAGATGACTAACGATTAAATCGCGTCTCGCGCCGTCATTATTGATCTAAAAAATTTTTTTTTCGCGTAAAATTTCTTTTTTGACACACAACTGTTTGAAAAAAAATTTTTAGTTGTTGTTTAAGTAACGTGTGGGTCAAATAAAATCTTACCCATTTTAAATAAATCGCAAAAGAAAAATAGTATATTGTGCTACGACATTATGATTTACTAGGTAGTGGTCATGTTTTGTGGAGATATTAAGGAAAGAAATCGCTTCAAGAAAAAGTTGCGAATCAAGAATAAGTTGTCACATTCCTTTGGCTTAATATGAAGTTTAGCCTTTCTCAAGTCCACGTGAAAACGGAGAGGTTCTTGTAAACCTGTCAAAATTTCCATGTGACAAAAAAAAAAAAAAGGGCGGGGGGAGCTAGAACAAAGTGACATTTGGAAGGTGTATTTGCGCATTGAAGAATAGTAATTTGTTATTTTATGACAAAAGACGTTTCAAACGGCAAAGATTTTTTTCCCTCTAACTTTCATTCACGAAGCGTACGAAGTATGTGCCAAACTGTATGGCTCTTACTTGGGGTGACAAGTACAGACTTTTCCGAAAAAATCTCTTCTGACAGTTGCCATTTTCAGGGTTTGTGCGTATGGCGTGTGATTTCCTCGGCTTTGCGAAGCGACGATTACGCACGTGCTGGTCTGTGGAGATCGCACGCTGCGCTGTGGATTTGTAAACATTCGAATGGTGTGTAGGTGCTACAATGCCCCGCTGGGTTCTCCGTTATTAACTATCTTAATCTATATATTATCTAATTTAGTTTAAAAATTGGTGTGGAAAAGTTAACGATAAATATAAAAGAAACAATAGACGGATGGATGGATGGATGGATGAATACGGCTGAGCCCTTTGGATCGGGCGGTAGCTTGCGCCACTTAGCCATTTTGTTTTACCATTTAAGCTTAAAATATTTAAATTTAAAATCTATATCTTCAATCCACAGTGCAAAGAAAGTGATGCTCTGAAACCCCCTCATTCATTATTAGCGCCATCTCTCGGTGGCCACGGGTACTATCAGAGGCTCGGCGCCATTTTTGAGGCTTCGCCACTGACCCCGTCGCCCGCCGCAGTACGAACCCCTCTCCCCGCGTTGCGTTCGTGCAAATTCTTGCTGTTTTTTTTTTTTTTTTTTTTTTTTTTTTGTATATAGATGGTGTTAGCCGCTTCAGAATAAGTTACGAATATTAAGCTCAAGTTTGTTTTCAATGGTTTCACTAAGAATCTGTTTTTCTAAAATTGAGCCTCATTCCAGCACCAGAGCGGGCCGACTCACGCACTTGTTTGAGGATCGTGCGTTAACTTGCCTGACCAGCCGATTGTGCCTGTTCGCACAAGGACGGTTTGTATGGTATATTTAGCATGGCCGTCAGCCCCTGTGTGGCAGTTTGTTTTTATTTGACATTCGCGGCTGCGGGTCTGAAGAATCCGAGCAGTTCTTCTCCCAGTGCGCCTTGACACAGCGTGTGCAGACCCGAATTGCAGAGTTCTGTGATGGCGGCGTTGAACGTTTAATCTTGGTTCCCCGTTGTCTTAATTTGAGGAATATTGCAGATATAATTCCACAAAAACACACACACAAAAAAAAACAAAAAAACATGAAATTAAATTTATGACAAATTTTTATTTAATTCCTTGGGGAGATCACCGAATGGTAGCTCAAAACATCATTATAAGGAGTGCGTGTGATACAGCACGAATTTTCGATAGTAGTATTTTTTATTGCAGGTAAAAGATAAAAACTACACTGAATATCTACACTATCATACTCATACAAGCGTATGCGAGGCACAAAAGTGTAAAAGAAAAGGACAGGCGTGTCGCCGCGGTGCAAGTACGCGAAATATAACCTATTAAAAAAAAGAAAAAAAAAAAAAAACTCATGGAAAGCCGGAACATCTTTCTTTTATAATCATAATAATAATACTAACAGATAAATTCAGTAGCGGTCGCTGCGTGTCGCTTTCACACGACGTAGACGGAGCCACAGCGCTTTGCCAGTCGCCTCAAAGATGGCGTTGGAAGAAAGGTTGGCGACACGTTCGATAGATGGCGGGCGAACTTGAATAAGGCCTTTTAATGGCTTTTTGGTTGCCCGTAACGCCTGATTCAGATGGTGCGATTTTGCTTAGGATTTCGCAGCCCCGGCGTTGAGGCCTCCACCACGCCTTTTCTGCCGCACGAGCGACGTCGCAATTGTGACATCGCAAGGTAAAGGGCACCTTGCAAATCGGGCATCACTCATATCATCTCTGCCGTAAAAAAAAATAATAATAAAAAAAACTTTTTTGATTGTACAAAACTACTACCCCGACAACAGTATAGAACACCGCCAACCAAAAAACTTAGAGGGGGAGGCAACATCAACAAAACCTCGAGCGCCCTGCGTTCTGGACAACAGGTTGTTGCTTTTCTTTTACCCACGATCTTTAGAGTATATGATTTTTGTTGCTTTTGGAGAAATCTCGTTTTGTGCTACTGGTGTAGAGGTTTGTGCGTGTAAGAGGTGCGTATGTTTGTGGGGGGGGGGGGGGGGATAGAGGTCATGTGGGGTGGGAGCATCTCCGACAGAACCTTCCTAATCGAAGCCGTCGACAGCCGCTTCGCGAATTTGATGGAACGTCTCGTCATAAAGTGCCACCCGTCTAGCAAAAAAAAAAAAAATAAATAAATAAATCAATAACAAAAACAAGAAAAGTTTCGAGGTGGCAACGGTGGGAAGCTCGCTGGACTCTGTGTGTGCACTCGAGCGTGTTCGGACTGCGATTATTGTTGCTATAGCTCACTGTTTCGAAAGCTCAGGGCGTGGCGGATCCCGACCATCTTATTAACGCTCCGCGACAGATGAGATTGCCGCATTCGACGATAAGAACGCCGAAAAAACGAATCGTGAGTCACGACGCTTAATAGGCGACGTCCTGCATCTCTTTACCTGTCAGTGACCGTAATATTGTTACCTGTGTCACCGGTGAAGTACGCTTTCGCTTCGGTCGTTGATTATTCATTAATTCATTAATTCATTAATTCATTAATAAGAAACCTGGAGCGTTTATATGCTTTCCCGCTAAGAACTTCCAAGAGAAAAGCATATCGCTGTGGTTTAGAGACCTATTTCACCAGGGCGCCGCCATCTTGAAATATCGTATCGTCACTTTTAGTATGGCTGAAAACATTGCTTTGCCGTCGCCACGCCGATAGAATACATGTAAGATATAAGCGTAACCGTCACCCATTCTCGTTTTGTCTCCCCTTTCATTTTGTTTTTACCATTTGCAGGTTGAAATGCTTTAATATTTGTTCGTTGCCCATACCGGATATGTTTACCAGGTGGCCGGGGACGAGATTAGGAGAAAAATGTCTATACGCGGAAGGCTTGGCGAGTGGCGACAATAATAATGTGTTTAAACCTAAAAAAAAAAAATAAAGAGAGAACAGTTTCTGCCGTGACACTGGGCATGACGTAAACATTTGTAACGTCATTCTCGACGTCAGCGTTAAATGTACTTTCAACCTCGTGATTTTTCGGGCTCCTTTCCGTACATGGAAACGATTGGCTCTCCGAGGTGTTTTACGAGAAAATGGACCGATTTTGCACTCTCTCTTGGAAACGTGCTTTGAAACCCGTATCCTGATTGTAATTAGGTCATACGGAACCCTTTGCTAAACATTCCTAACATTCGACATTGTACGCTTCGCAACCGGCCACGACGCGGCAACGCTAACGTGGAACACCTTCGAAATAAACCGTGCTACACGCGGTCACTCCTCGCTTCCTTCCGCTTCGTTCGGAGATTATTAATAGAGTATTGGGGGCTTTTAGTAGATCGTACGCTAGGGTTCCGCTCTGCTAGCGGGAGGCCGTGCCGTCACTTCGAAGCATGGATCGAGCACGCGCTCGCTGGGTCCCCTTTCCGCGGATCTACTGAAACTCTGTATGCGGAAGGCAAGTCACCTGCTTCTTGCGCAGGAGTGGCGGTGACGTCAGAATGGCATCGAGATCTGATTGGCTTTGATTGAAAGGATAGTGGGTAGACCTCATTGCTAGCTGCCTCGAAGTCTACCCAGTATCTTTATCAATCAGTCAGTGAGAGCTCGGCGTTCTGACATCATCGCAACCCCTGTGCAGGAAGCAGACGAACTTAAGCTCCGCGTTAACCCTGGCCCGAGCTTACCCCAAGCTTACAAACGCATCAGGCGCGATCCAGTGTTGCGCGAAGGCCGTACTCTGTGGATTTGTAAACATTTGAATGGTGTATGCTCTATACGAAAAGAAGATGGTGTAGTATTTCGGCGAGTGGCCACAAAAAGTGTGTTGTACACGCGAGCACCCGTGCGAGCAGAAACATTTTGAAGAGGATGTATACGCTCCCCACCCGTGCCTTTGATAACGCCGCACGCGACACGAGCCACACGTTGGGACTTTATTTCTGTACGCGGCTTGCACGTGACTTCATCACACAATGCTGTTGATTCTTACTACTTGTTCTTATCGATAAAAAAAATTGACCGATCTTACCTGTTTGACTACGCCACCGCTGTCACAACAGAGATAGAGCAACGCTGGGCGCGGGTAGGTTTTCAAACGCCAACGTACAAAACGTTTGCTCTAGAGAGAGATACAGTAAATTTTGGAACACGGCCCTTATTTCACCGCAAGCAGGTGCGAAGAAAATCTCACAAGCATCGAGCACGTCGCCTCGAATGACTCTTTCACCTCACGAGCACCCGTGCACGGGGACGTTGCGATAGCTTTCCCTTGGCCCGCACCTTGAAACGGAGCACGCGGTTGTGACGCGGTGACGTCGGCATGCGAAACGGCGACACCGACTCCTGAGCACCCGCGTACATCCTTCCGACACGTCCGGATTCTGGCAGCCGGGAGGGTCGTTCAACCCCCAACACAGCAGCAGCAGCAGGCTGTGTCGCGACCCATCCTTTCTCCTTTTCCGGTCGAAGGGCAGTCACTGTTCCGCGTCTTTTCCCCCCGCGTGCCGGGGCGGCGTTGGCGATGACCCGCTGGGTTGACCCCTGGACCGCTGCCTCTGCTGCCGATGCCCGCTGTTGCTGCCTTCACTCGCCGGAATCCGCGTAGCGAGCTCTTTTTGTCGCTGCGTGTTTGTCCATACTCGCGTACTCCGCGGAGACGCCGCACTCTGCGTCTTGTTTGCCGTCGCGCGTCGCGGCGGGAGGTGACGCACGCGGCGGTCAACCCGATTCCGAGTGAGAGGACCCCCTTCTTTTCGTCCTTTTTTGTTTGTCGTCCGGGAAAGTTTTTTCCGCCTGGTTTTTTGGCTGGGATAGGGACAAACGCTGCTAGAATACTGTTAGAAACGACAGATTATTTCGTCAATGCTGCGAAGTTTCGTCGAAAGGCTCCCATGTTCGTTTCATCGATCGACACACTCCTTGCGACGTTTCGTCAAAGGCGTCGGTCCGTGCACATCGCCTCGGCCGCCGGCATCCAGATAATAGCCTAGCTTGCCGAACCTTTTGCGGTTCCGGCGACTCGGTTCAAGCTCGTGCGTGAGCTTATCAGTCGTTTTTGTCCGAGCGAAGCGAGGGGTTACTTACTGCGCGTGGCGCAGTCTGTTTGGAAGCCTATGATTAGGGCTGCTGAATGTGTTTTTGCTCAATCGCTATGGTAACGGCCGGTATACTTCCAGCGAACTAAATCAAACCAGTAATCCAGTGTAATCCACCTAGTAAAAAAATTAATTTTCTGTCGATGAAGCGTCGCAGGAGCTCGCGTCCACGAAACGTTGCAGTGTCGATGAAGCGTGTGTCCATGGAACGTGCGTCGGTGAAAGGTTGCTTACGAAACGTGTTTTTACAAAACGTGTTTCAGGACATTTTTTTTTATACGAAACGTGTTTTTACGTGAAATTAGTTTTAATGAAACGATAAATACCGGACGTATTTGGTGAAAACAGTAGACACAGAAGCTACACACTAAGAAAATAAAAAGTATATTCTAATACCCCTTGTCACATGTAATACACCCCAAAACTCCAGTTCGACGTACAGCGCACCGACGTTGAACTGACAGTATCAAATTTCACGAGCGCCTTGATAGTCGAGTTGAACAACTTATTAAAATAGTTAACGTACGTGTGACTGAATAAAGAAAGTAAACAGAGTTTTCTTGGCCCTACACGAAATCCTCAATGTATGCTTTATTATTATTTTTTTTTTGTCTTTGGTACGTACTTTAGTTGTACCAAAGACCCCTCGAAAAAATCGGGGCCGTTAGTGTATTTATGTAACAAAAGGTGGCTACACTCTTTTTTTTTTTTTTGTGTAGCTGGTTGTATTATGTGAGGATCGCGTTCCCTATTTCTACATCTAATCGGCTTCACTTACGCCTTCCTGACGTGATAGTCTAAAGTAAGGCGTTAATATCTGTAGTATTTAGCAATACTATAATTACCTACGCGTCGCGGACCCAACCTCGTACTGTCGTTCTACGACGATCATCCACACGGCGTCCCTTTTGATAGGTGCCCGTGCGAAGTTATGGAAGCTACGAATATTGTGTCACCGCCGTAACGGATCTTCATCTCGGGTGGCGCCTCGCTCTCATTGGTCGGTGTAAGCGATCATGCGGCCATTGCGACAACTAAAATGGTGTTTTCGCCTTAAGTTGCTGTTTCGGTCTTGGTGTACAAACGATTCCACCGAGATTCACCCAACCAACTACGTGTCATCACCTGTGTGCGACGATTTTTACAGCGGAGCTGCTAAGGGCTAGTTTCCCCAGTATCGTATCGTGTCCGTCAGCAAACAGATGATGACACGGATGTCTGGACAGGTACCGCCATCTATGAACAACGGCGGTAACCTTTCCAGCCTTTCCATTCTGGCTTGCCGACTTGTGGCCGGCCATTACTTCATTCCCACCGTAGTACAGCTTCGCTGGTCTTCCTTCTTCCCCAGATTGGAAAGGCTGAAAGTTTTCTTTGTTTTTTTTAGGCGTGACTAAATCACGCCTACACCCCGTTTCACTTTAAGTCCGATTGTATAGCCGTGGTATCTATTCGATGGAGCCAATAAAGCAGCGCCAAAAGTGCGTAATCCCGGCCCGCTAATCGTCTTAGAGGGTTTGTTATCAACAGCTAAACCAATCACGCATAAAGAAAAAAAAAAAAAAAGCGCAGGATCGTGGCGTATATTTCTATGCGTGATTGGTTGAACCGGTGATAGAAAACGCACAAAAACGACGAGTGTTATGACGATGCAATTTTTGGCGTCTACACGATCGTCTGTACACGATCGCTCTACTGCACGATCGCGCTTTGTTCTGCACGCAGCGGCCGCTGCACACTATCGCACTTTTACCCATGATTTGTGTCTACATCGCAACGAGTGAATTTGAAAAGTCAACGCTGCTGACTCACGCTCTGTTCTGTGGGAATACAGGCTCCCGCCGTTCCCTGGCGCCGAGTGCCGCGAAGCTCCGTTACTGGACGGAGGGCTTCACACAGAGCACCGATGTTGCGGGGTGAAAACCACCCCCGGTTGGAGCGGGTGCTGTTTCTCGTGTTTTGCGATGCTCGCAAATTTGAATAAATGAAAGACTAATATTTTGTAACTAAAAATTAACGCAAATTAAGCGTTTTTTTTTTTTTGGTTTTGACGGAGAGATAGATTTGAGTAAGAACTTAAGAAGTAGATGAAAACAGAAGTCTGCGTCGCACTTAGCGACCTAACTTGCTGGTGTTGATGGTTAGAGGCATACAAGATTTGCGGACATAAATTGTTTTCCATTCCTTGCCTCACAGTATTCGTAATTTTTACAGCTTCAACAAAACGTTTAGCAATTTTCGGCTACTTTCCTCATCGTGCTCGCATGCCGCTGATTCCCCGCAATAAAATTTCCTAAAATAATTTTTGTTTAAGGTTGGTTTTGTGATAAGTGAACCTAGATTATTTTTTACGTCAGACACATCTAGAAGTTTTTGTGACTTTGTTTTTAAACTAGTTCGACCTATTTAGGTGCGTCGGCAGGGCCTCTATTTATGTACCGGATGTTTGGGAAAAAAGGGGGATAGTGTTTTTCTCGCCGCAAAAATAAACGACCCATCGCCGAACGATAGGTCTTTGCCCGAAATGTAGCGCCAGCTGTTGCTAGTCAGGTGCCAAGGTTTTAAAACGTACCGTTTCTTGATTCAACAGTTGCGAGCAATTTTCGGAAATGTTCAATAAATAAAAGGAGGCCCTTTTTCGGTATGCAGACGCCTTTCATCTCCAGCTATTCGCGGGCTTCGATAGCCAACATTTCTTCGTGAAACAATTTCGAAAAATTGACTATAACTTTTTTAAGCAAACAGCTTGTAAGCTTCGTCGTCGTTGTTAAAACCTCAAGCGCTACATTTGAGCTCCTGCTAGCGTTAAACGCTACACGTAACTTTTCCTTGTGTGTGTGTGCGTGCGTGCGTGCGTGGCGGGAAAAACACATTTTTATTTTTTTACAAACACCCACACCATTTTTTGTTTTTTTTGAGAATGAATTCGAATTGGACCTTGCAATGGTCATCAGCTCCGCCTCGCCGCTTCTTGCTTCACTGGTTTCATATAAAGCCAGCAAGCAATAAGCTACGCTTTAATGTAACGACACTCCAGGCATATTGGTAGTTTATATCATAGTTGCCAGTTATCCGAATCGTTATACCATCTGGAATCGGAGGAAACGGTTTTCCGTCCCCAGCATTGTTAAAACAACCCGTGGTACAGCAAAACGACATCGCAGATGAGCTTTATGGCGACGTATCTAGAGCCGAGGAAGTAGCAATTTCGAATCGCCAACAGTCGCGAATCGATCCTGTAGTCTACTAAAAACCAAAATGGCGGCGCCCGCAAGAAAATCGGGGAATAGTTTGATCACCTCCCAAGAAAATACTCTTTTTACGTTCGGCGGTCTTTTTGTAACAAGCTCGATTCTTAACTCGGATATTTCCTCTTCCCTTTTCATAGGAATGAGTTTCCATCGCGTAACGAACTGGACGTTGTTCGGAACTGCGGAATGGCTCCGCGCCGAGCCGCAGAACGCTCAGTTGACCACCGTGACGCTACAACAGAGCCGGCCCACAGTGTGCCTACAGATCACTAAGTGTTCCCAACCGCTCCATCGGGGGTCAGGTGGTTCGTGGGGCCCCGTTTGCATTGCGAACCGCGAGGAGGAGATCGAAAGCGCTCGTCGTTCGCCAGCGTCTCTGCCTCTCCACCCTCTTTCCTCCTCTCCACGGGACAAACGCAACGCATGCGCACTAGCGACCAATCCGTCCAGGACGCATCCGCCATTAAATTGCGAACGCTCGCCGTGGCTTGAGTTGCTCTCTCTCTAGCTGAAATCGAGGCTCTCTGGCCGACCCTGCAGCGATGCTCCTTCTAATACGATCTGAACAGATGTCACGCCCGGCTGGTTTCTCTCTGGCAACGCCGAGAATAGCAAGCACCATCATCGGTTCGGCTGGAATGCGGCGTGGTGCGCGCGCCGCGGTTGGTCGCGCATAGCTGCTGACCAGCGGGCGCGACATGGGCACCCCGAGGTCGCGTCGCTTCATGCACGCCCGCACACCGGCGTCAAAGAAAAAGCGCGGCTTGGCCCCGAGCTACGCTCCGTTCAACCGTTAAGCCGACAGCGCGGCGGGAACTACGTGATCGCCGCACCAATCAACAGCCTCGGGGTAACGCATTATTATTATTATTTTTTTTTTTTTTACGAAGCAGTAGTCACTTTTAAACGTTTGTCTTCATTAGCAGGGACTTTTAGCAAACCGTTACCGTGTTTTCGTGCCGCACTATAACGGATCCTTTAAAGCATGATTTTAAGTGCGCGCCCCACGGCCACGGTGTCTCTCTGGCGAGCGCTTAAATGGCATGCTTCAAAGGCTCCGGTAGAGTCCCTAAATGAGCTACGCTTAGGGTATCGACACTCTGTTCCCCGACGTATTTGTGGGCGCCGCCATCTTGGCGCTTAGTGCATAGCAGACGCAACTGCCGATCGTCATGATTGGAAGGTGCAATTTCCTCAGCAGTAGATTCGGTGTTAGGAAGCTCATGTAACAGAGAGCTTTAGGGAACCGTTTCTACACATCCGATACGGAACGATGAGCCCTTCGGTACGAAGTGCGCATGCGCTATCGCGCAAGACTCGCGCATGCGTAGCTCGTGCCGGAAGGCCCATCGTATGCCGTATCGGATGTGCAGAAACGGTTCCCTAAAACTGTTTACACATTCGCGGAGGACACAAAAGCGTTTCCTGTGATTTCAGATAAAGCTTCAGACAACTGGCAACCATGATTTTAAGCACCAAAATAAGTAAAAGCTCTGTTATAGTCCGACGTTGAGCGCAGCGAACGTGACGTGCGTAGCGCAGAACGTGGGCCGTTCATTGGTCGGCGAGCAGGAACTCGATGATCTGCGACCAATCAGTAGCGGTGTCCGCTGCGCTCGACATGGCACTATAAAGGAGCCTTAAGTGTCGTTACTCTGAAGGCCCGTTCACACTCTTGCAACCGAGTACGACCGAGAGAGACCAGACCGGTTCTTAAAGGAGTTATGCAACAATTTTTGTACTTTGCGCAAATACTGCTTGAAACGGATCCCTAACGTTAATGACCTATGAAACACGCGTTCGTTTTTCACCCCACGCAATAGTAGTCCCAGAAAAAAAATTAAAGAAAAACGATTAGCGTTCACCCCCTCAACTCGCAGCCAGAACAAGCGGCCACGTGATCTGGAGCCGATTATATGCCGCCAGTGTTGATCATAGCCACGCGCTGGGGTTGGCAAAGCGCAGGACACGCGCTGAGTTCCAGACATTGTTATGGCTCGGCTCTTGTCATCGTTGCAGCGATTGGACACGGGTCACAACCCGAATGCTTCTCGAGCTAGCAATTGTCACGAGCCCAAGTCGAGTGCCCACGCAGTGCTCGGGTCCAATCTATGAACCGCATTCAAATATCGTCACTTGGGTGTACTACGATCCCCGAGTTACGTCATCAAATTTTGCAAAGGAAAGATTGAATGAAAATGATCGCTTTTGTCCTTGAAATTACACCGCAACAAAGGTGTTTCTTGGCCAATGGCGTTGCGTGTGAGTATCCTTGAGTCCCAGGTGTGCCAGTAAGCTCGTGTAGAGAGAAAAACATTCCAATTGAATATCGTTGCACAGCTCCTTTAAAGGAGCGATGCAACAATTTTTGTACTTTGCGCAAATACCGCTTAGAACAGATCCCTGACGTTAATGACCTATGAAACACGCGTTCGTTTTTCACTTCACGCAATAGAAGTCCCAGAAAAAAATTAAAGAAGAACGAGCAGCGTTCACCCCCTCAACTCGCAGCCAGAACAAGCGGCCACGCGATCTGGAGCCGATTATATGCCGCCAATGTTGATTATAGCCACGCGCTGGGTTCGGCAAAGCACAGGACACGCGCTGAAATCCAGACATTGTTATGGCTCGGCTATTGTCGTCGTTGCAGCGAATGGACGCGGGCGACTACCCGAATGCTTCTCGAGCTAGCAATTATCACGAGTCCAAATCGAGTGCCCACGCGGGGCTCGGGTCCAATCTATGAACCGCATTCAAATATCGTCACTTGGGTGTTCTGCGATCCCCACGTTACGTCATCAAATTTTGCAAAGGAGAGATTGAACGAAAATAATTGCTTTTGTCCTTGAACTTTTACCGCAACAAAGGAGTTTCTTGGCCAGTGGCGTTGCGTGTGAGTATCCTTGAGTCCCACTAGTGCCAGTAAGCTCGTGTATAGTGAAAAACATTCCAACTGAATATCGTTGCACAGCTCCTTTAAGCCTCTTGCGATTTCTTAGGACCAGCTCCGCTGCCTCGCATCCGGTCCTAAGAAGTCGCAAAAAGCTTAAAAACCGGTCTGGTCACTCTCAGTCTTACTCGGTCGCAAGAGTGTGAACGGGCCTTAAAGCGTATGCCTTGTTTAGTGGTTCTAGGCTCCGGTATACGTGCGGTGCTATCCCCGAACGAACGCTTTTTAAAGCGTTCGTTCGGGGATAACTGTTGGCTATAGTGACATGACTTGTGTACACCTTTTTGTGGTCGTCAAAAAGTGAAGAATTTACGCTACTCGTTTCGTCGTTTAAAAAAAAAGTATAGGTCGTTACTTCGTTACAGAACAAGGTAACTATGGGTAGAAGTAACCTGTTAAACGTAACCTGACCCCGCTCGCTGAACCTGCGTATATAGGCGAGAGAGCGATCGCATGTCGAAAGATAGACGTATGCCTGCGTCCACGAGCACGTAACTCCCACAGCACGGTCAGCTAAACGAAGCATAGATAGGTGCTCCACGCTGACGTGGTCCGGGCTGCCGCCAGGCACAAACTTGTATCACCCTTGACGCTCCCGATCGAGGTTCAACAGCGATTCGCTTTTGTCCCCGTCGGAGCTCGAAAAGGTAACGCACCCCGCCCCCTCCCCCGCCCCCTCCCCCGCCTTTCGATCGCACGACCTTGCTTCGTTCGCTTTCCGCCGGAGCGCGCACGGATCGTGTCCGCGTGCGTCCGCGGACCACGTTAATGGAGGACAGGTACCGGGTCTAGCGGACAAGTGGCCGAGCGGTGGCTTCTCTGCAGGTCACGCAGAAGTGAGAGGGGGTTGCCGCCGTTCTCCGTCGACGTTCAAGTTCGACCGAGTTCGATTTGTTTCCAACTTCTAAAAAAAAAAAAAAATAAATAAATTGGGTTGCTCTTTATGTTTATACAGCCTTGATGGAGATGCGCCTCAACGGGTAATCGGTCTCTTAGCTGTAGATGAGAAATTTGGCCAGTGCGGTACAACCGCTAACCTGGGGTTTTAGCGTGCATCACGCAGTAGTGATCACACGAACGCGTGCCGGTACGAAACTCATCCAGATCGAAACGGGCGGGGGCAGCGGGGATCGAACCCAGGAGGTTCCCAGCGCAAGCTTTCGCTCCACGCTCCGAGCTGAGACGCGTTAGCCCACTCGGCCACTTCCTCCCCTATTTCCAACTTCTGACGCGGAGTTCGATAAAAGTTCCACCCAAGTTAGCACTTTGTGCGCATGCGCGGATATTTAAAACGAGGTGACGCCACCTGGCGGAGGACAAGGACAGTGTTTGTTGGGTATATTGTCTCCGTGTTTCGCGTTTACAAACTAAATAAAAAAATCTCCTCGAAGGCCGAAAAAAAATGTAAATGGTCAAATACCAATTAACGTAACATAAATAAGCATCTAAATACAAATATTCGACTAAAATAAAAAAAAAAATAATAATATTAAGGTGGATGAATACATATACATTATTTTTTAATGATTTATGTTGCTAATTATGGCATTACAAAATAGTTGTATACCTGAAAACTCGCCAGGCCTAAATCAAGGCGGATAGGAACTTCGAAATATTCACACAGAGCAGAAGACTAACAATAGTGGTGGATCCAATGTTGACCATATGCAACAGTTACGACACAGGACGTTATAAACACGATATACATGGGAACGAAAAGGAATTTAAGCATAGGTACACCCGCCGGCAATATGAAGGTGAACACCTTACCTGGTTTCTTGCCTGTTTTACGGCTCCCTAAAGCTATATTAACCCTTAACGTCTCAAATCGTACGTGGCTTGAGGGCAGAGTGTCGAACCGATACTTTTATCGGTTCGGTTCGGGTTCGGGTTCACGGCTTTCGGTTCAGTTCCGGTTCAGTTCCGGGGCGCAAAAAATAACGGTTCAAACCGGTTCGAACCGGTTCGAACCGGTTCGAACCGGTTTGAACCGCTAAATTGAGAATATATTTTCCGCGTTGTTCTGTCAATAGGCACTATTTAGGCCGTGAAACTATACTGCTGTAAACGATCTGATTTTTGCGAGGACCTATTTTTGAGAATTTCGCGAATCGCCTACCATTCGCGAAAAATGGGTCCCGCGAACAATTTCGGTAAAATGTAAACACATCGAAATTTATATTGAGATTCCACCGCGTCGAGAAAATTAAAACCCGCGAATTATTCCAAAACTTCAGCTTTGACCTAAATCGCGAAATATTGAGCCCACGAAAAATAAGTCGTTTACAGTATATAGTTTTCTTTTTTTTTTTATCGTTTGCTCATTCCAGTTTTATTTTCAGGTACCAAAATTATAAAATTCTGTTATTTATTCCTACACAACAAGAAAGGAAAATCTACATTAACATACAAAACGTCGTGTTTATACGACTCAACATCCCTTCGTTTACCAGAGTCACATATATTGTACCTGAATCGAAATGTTTTCGCGAAGTGAAGTAGGTTGCCTAAAATACCCGAGATTGGTACAACTTTGTATCGCAGTATCAGATGTTGAATCGTGGTTTTGCCCTTCAACTAAGGAATTAATTACAGTGAATAAAATCATGAAATGGGCACCTCGTCGCCATATATACCATAAATTGTGTTTTACGGAATACGTTTCACAATATATATATGATGACGCGACGACTGAGCTTAAGGCAATATAATTTTCAAAATGTCACGAAAGTCACGGGACAAGTCCTTCCAGTCTATATTTTATAGAAACACTAAGCGACAATCGCAGTGCTTGTTTTTCTAACTAGCATTGTTTGCTCTCAGCACCATGATGCGGGCGACGAATCATGCGAAAAGGAGTGGCTGAAATTGTTCACTCTAATCTATGAGCACCTTCGTACTGAGATCGAATCTGACCTAAAACAGTGCTTACCCATCTGAGCATTTTCTTATATTGGATAAATTGGCATAGCCTGGATATTAAGGTTTGCTCTTGACAAAATGCCGGTCAATTTAATTTGCAAATAAGCATCACCCTCGCTAATTGATGATTTTTGTTAAATAGAACAAAGTGGTATTTCATGCTCTACTCAATTCGGAAGCTACTTAATTGGACACTTTCTGAGAGTTTAAGTCTGCAATCGTCATAGTTCCACCATTCGTTCCAGTAAAAAAAGACGATAATAAAAACACATAAAAAACGCGATAATAAACTTCTATATATTTGAGAAGTTATATATGCGTGAGAAACACATAGTTATTTAAATTAGTTTCAAAATAAAAAAAAAAACATGATTTAAAGCTTTTCCAAATCACCTATAACGTGTCTATAAAGGATAAAAGCGCCGAAAAAGATTTGCAGAACATCTTTGAGATAATTTAAAGGTGCATTTACTTATATATCTTTGAGGTGAGGATCTTCTATTTATGCTGCCAAATCCTCAAACGGGAATCAAGTATATTTTTACTATCATCGATAAATTTGACTTTATGAAGTTCACATAACCGCCTGAGACCGACACGGAAGGACGATACTCGAAAATACGCCAGCTGTTGAGTCTTCGGCAACGTGCTTTTGTTAGCTGTTTTGCAGTGTAAAATACTGGGTTGCAGGGTATGCCAAAAAAACACTGTGGTCACATGATATATCGGAAGGCAAATACACAAAATGTGCAGAAATAAGGAGATGACACGCAATTTTTTTCTAAATAATCCCTTACACAACGCTTTACTGCAAAAAGAAATGCATAGAAATGTATAAAATGATATTCCTAATTAAACATAGATTCCGCACAGGGCAAACGAAGATTTTTAGAATCCTAATATAAATCACTTTTGGGCATTAGCTTGCCTCAGCTAGAAACGTCGCGAGATGCTACCTCGGGAGGCTAATATGTTATCTTAGGTTTTACGTGCACTTGTTTTGGGACCTTACTTCACGACTCTGTTCTTTATCAGTCATGTGCTCCAACATTTGATTAGGCTGCCGTATATCATCGCGAGACTGCTATAAATACTGCACAACTTTACACCTTGGACGTCTACTGCTAGTATTGCGAACGTTGCACTTCACCAGAAAGCTAAAGTATTTAACATGGTTTGCACGTGACGTAATCGCACTAGATACTGGTTGTCAATGCGAGTTGTTCTTGCTGAGAAAATCAAATCCGGTGGGGCAAAATGCACGCTGCAAAAGTTTCGCGCTCAGTGCAAGCTATGTATTTGAGAGGCACACATTTTTCTTGTTGGTGCATCGTCGTTAGGCACGGCGCGAGTATCTGGCACGACGAAAACGTGCTTTCTGGCAAGAGTGTTTTTACAAATAAAAGTTGCACCAACTACCCATCTGTCACTATCGTTTCCAGGACGCGCCGAAGATGCGGGGCAGAGGAATCTTTACGACACAGTATGCTTTAAAACTACCCCCCTCCCCACGCCCTTTATTTTAGTTGCTCCTCAAGATACCTTTTATTCCTCAGGGATTGCCTGCTCCGTACTGAGTGGTGTTCACTCGACAATTATATTTGTGTCACTTGTTAACAGTCATTCTTCCTTGCTTTTACTTTGCACCAAACTGTGAAAGTTAAACAAAATACAGGGCGGTCGAAACTTGGAGAACTTGAGAACGACACTCCTCTGAGACTTAGAGCGGCTGCCAACGTTCGGCTATCCCCGTGAGGCCACTAGGATCATTCCTCTCAGGGATCCCTCCCTTACACACTAATAGTTCCATGTAACGTCGGACTAATACGTCAGATTTAGACCCTTTAACACTTCTATTCTCGGTACAACTTTCTGAGGCAGTTCAGCAATAACGAAAACGTGTTTGGGAGCCTCAATGGTGTGAGTACATGTAAAATGGGTCGTGCAGCATTTTTTTTTACCTTAAGTTCAATAAATACCGCTAAGATGTAATCCCTGACGTTGATAACTTGCAGAAGCATCCACTAGTTTGCCCCTCCGCGAAATGGCAGACAGTTGAAAGAAAGAAATGAAACAGATTTCCCCTCCTCAACTCGCAATTAGAACTACCAGCCATGTGATCTGATCCTAATATATACACCGTCAGTGTTTATCATAGTCATACGCAGGGTTGGCAAAGCAGAGAGCATGGGCTGATCTTCAGATATAGTTTTAGTTGGGCTATAATGCCCGAGCCCCACTAAAGCGACAAACAGAAACAAACGACAGCGGCTAGCCTTAAGCCAGAGTATTTCGCGATTTGACAGGCTTTGTAGAATAAAGAAGGCTATGCTCAAACACGAGTATCATGCACACGATGGTACCATTTTCAGGCTTGTAAACGCTCGTGCTAACTTCGTGAGCACCGAACAACTCAGAGCCGTATAAAGGTACCATCGCGAACATGCTGCATGTGTCTAAGGCTTGTCGCTGTTGTTTGTTTCTGTTTCTAGCTCTAGTGGGACTCGGGCCCATCATAATCTTTGAGTTGAACACGAGCCGTTACCCGAATGTTTGGCGATGCTGGTTGTCATGAACCAGAGCATTCAACTCGGGATCATGACAATCGGGTACATCATGGTGTCACGTGACTCTCAGTGCGAAGTTGTGATGTCATGTGACTTCACGGCATCAACAACGTTAATAGATCTAGCGACGTCCTCAATTTGAATCGACTTAACGCGGTGCGTCACGTGACGTCACGGGGTCACGTGATGTGACATTACTTAACAGCATGTCTTGACATCATGACGCCACGTGACGATGTGACACATGGCTAATCATAGTGCCAATAAGAAAGCGCCGCAAAAAACCAGGATTTATTATACATTGCAATTCTGTATATGACGATTTGATCAATACCTAGAGGAATACACGTGCCAATTTTTTTATTCCCAAATAATAAATTTGTAATACTAACAAAAAAAAAAATACCGTGAACCGTTTTGAACCGGTTACCGTTATATTTTTTTCCGGTTCAGTTCCGGTTCAGTTCCAAGATGGCGGCGAAGATTTCGGTTCGGTTCAGTTCCGGTTCGGCTAAAAATAACGGTTCTGTTCCGGTTTTCGGTTCGGTTCGGTTCCGGTTCGACACCCTGCTTGAGGGTCTAAACTTTGCGTTCCAGTCCTCTTCTGGAACAGAGCTTGGTCCAAAACTTGCGGGAGCGTCAAAAACAAGAAGAGGGCCTTCATATCGCTCACGGGTGTACATTTATACAGACACGAAACAGAAGTCTACGAATAGTAATTATGGTGATGGCAACGAGCAATGAATAATGTCGCACGAGAGTTCCGCAAGTTTAATGCGGTGTTTAATTTTTTTTTTTCATATCTTTGGTTGCACTTTTGATGCACGTCCTGGCGCCATTTTCTTTCGTTATTTTTTTTTTTCTGTTTTTTTACGAGCGTTTATTTTTGCGTTCGTAGCAGCGGTCCCGGGCCGGGCGTCACATGGCAAAACCAGTCATACGCGTGCCGGATCTGGCCCGCGGGCCCGGGTTGTGAGGCTCTTGAACAAAATCATTAGAAGTACACCTTTGCTTTTATGTTCTGTAAACAAACATCCATAGCCATTTTATAAATATAAAATGAACTTCTTTAGGACACAATTTGTTTTCCAACATTCAAAACTGTTTGTGTAGAAGTGAGGAAACACTGTGCATTTGTCGAACTTCGTCGATCGTTTCTAACAGCTCGAAGGTTCGCCGAATCGAAGCTCAAGTTTCAATGGTAAAGGTTCGCGACATTTCTACTTTTTGGGAGGCTATACATATATATACAGGGTGTTTCACGAAAAGTGGACAAATTCGATATTGCGAAAACTACTCGTCGCAACGAAAAAAGCCTTGCGTCGTTTTGGTCCTGGACCAGCTAGGGGACCATTTTTTGAAAATTCTTAAAGTTTAGGATAATTAAGTTGTTAATTATTTTCGTGTAATTAACTTTTTTAATATTGTATTTAAGGGCATCGTTTTAATTTGAAAATTACTCAGCATCATCGAAGAACACTAAATCAACAAATTGCAGAACGATAGAAGGCACGCGCAGCATTTTATGGTTTTCTGAAAAACCGCACAATTTGCACGGGTTTTTAAGTTTCGGTTTGCAATCGGAGCGCATCTCGGCCCCGACGGCACCGCGCCCCGTGGAGAAATAGTGCAACCAGCCTCTGCGGAGGCTGGTTGAGGCTGGTTCAATTTCCTGACCGCCCTGTGACATGCTCAACTCATTGTGTATAAGTAATAATTATGATTCAAGTTCGTAATTTTTATGTAATAAAATAATAAAAAAAGATCGGTGGCCGAGTGTCTCACTGTACCGCAGGTCAGATCACATGGAGTGAAAGCCCGCGTGCTGCAGAACCTAAAAAGACTAGGTTCAAGCCCCTTCCCCCCCCCCCCCTTTTCCCCCTCTCCCTTCCTGGCGTTTAGGTCTGACTGAGCATCGTACCGGCGTGCGGTCGCGTGTCACTAAACTAATTACAGAGCCCGAACAAACCAGGACGGAAAAAGGCGCACGAATACGGCGAGGACTGGCGCTGTCGTGTGTCTTCCTTTTATTCGTTTGTTCTTGTCTCGTTTTCGCTATTCGATTAGTTTTCTGTATGAATCCACTAGTGCGTTGTGCACGTTAAAGACCACAGGCTATGGCAAGTCGTACCGCACTGGCTTAATTTCTCATCCTGAGACACTGCACGGCCATTCCCCGCTCTGTACCTGAGCATACACACACCACAATCACTTTTTTTTTCTTTTTGCACACAAGCCGCAGCCAAAACAAGCCGAGCAGCCCAATCAGACGAGTTATGTGTATATACACTTTCCAACGGGGTCGTCAAACAAAACCAAGCCAGCCTTTATTATTTATTTTTTTCTTCTAAAGCGGTCCACGCAAGGACCTCGCTCCCGGCAGGCGACCTCGGCCCCCTCTGCCGACAGTTACAGAGTGGCGCCTAATGACAAGACGCGTATATCATCCGGAGTGGTAATGGCGGCCGCTTACTTGACGAACAACAAAGGGAGAAGGTCAGAAGAGGCGTTTCCGACGTGCCGACGCAATACCACCTACACGAGACAAGGCCGGAGCCTCTTCCCCCTCGAACGTCATCAATGGAGGACCCAGCGTTTGCGTCGGCAGCGCCACCGGCGCGTGTTGCAGCGTCTCGCGACGAACGCGACGCTAGAAGGCGGCGACGGCGAGAGGGACGCGCGTGCCGCTCGGGGCGGGTCGCGGTGAGTGTCCACAAACGATGACGTCATGCTGAAGAGGCCTTGTCTTCTAGGCGACGATTTTTTCGCAACCTTCGTCGTCGTCGCAGAGCGGCAGCAGAACCGCACGCGCTCCGCGTGAAGGATGCTTTCGTACCCACGCGTTTTGAGCTAATCAGACGGTCCTAATGAAGCTTCCCCGCGTGGTCGGTCGGGCGCATGCACCCGAGAGCGGAGAAGAAAGGGACGCCGACGTTCACCGCCGCTCGGTTTCCCGGTTGACGGAAATGGAGGCTCGTCGAGACCGCCTTTTTAATCGCCCGGTGTGATACCCCCTCACACCAAGAATGGTCACGTGATCAGGTTTCGTAATTGCGTGGCGTGATATACGTTACACGAGCGTGGGTGGACTCGGTTTTGGGGAAGAGCGGTCGTGTTCCGGCGTGAATCGAGGCCGGTTCACTCATATTGCGCAGCGCCGACCGTCGGCGCTGAAATGCTGTGCCGTCCGTTGTCGGCTTGGCAGCGATGCATCGGCGCTGTTATCGCCGCTCACCATTGTGGAGCAGCAGGTGCACTCGCCGATTCGGCGCTGCGCCCAATGTGTGAACCGACCTTAAAAGAAAAGAAAAAAAATTCACAAAATGTTTATTTCTTTATTTATTTCGTTAAGCTCAAGGCCAGAAATATGTCTTTGATTTTTTTTTCTTCTAAACTTGCGCATAGTGTTTTCGGCTCCTTCTGTTCACGCTTCTCGCCTCGTGATTGGTTCTCGGGCGTTCTTATCGATCAATGCCGCAATCTCATTGGCTGCGCAGCTATAATGAGATGCTAATGAAATGCTTGGGACCCGTCACGCCCTTCGTATCTTAAGATGTCAGCAACTATATATGCACTGCGGCAATTTTTTCTTTTCGATGAAAGTAGTTTGTAACGTGCATGTTGCATTGTTTCGTTTTCTTTGCAATAAACACGTGGCCTTGGAGACGCACATTAAAAACGTCTGTGCATATACACTGCGCCAGAAACGGGTTCCTGACAGCTATATAAACTATTCAAGGTTTGGGTGTGTTTGGAGTGTGCTGCTTGTTGCCTGCCAAAGCGGCAAACTGGCGCCGCTGAACTCTTTATCATCGAGAGCGGGACTGTCACCTTTGTTTTTCGTGAACGAATAGTTCTGTTTACCGACCGACATAGCTGTGTGCAGTGCTGCTCAGTATACGTGGGGAAGGCAAGTATCCATTGTTGCTCTGTCAAAGCTGCTGCTTTTGACATGTCCGGCTCGCGCGAACGCATATCAGCATATAGCTTCTATATAAATACACATGTCCGCAACACGAGACAAAGATACAAACACACAAACAAACAATCTTGCTGCTGTATTTCGATCTGTTCCGGCCTCTACAAGCATTGCAATCGTCTATAGACGCTTTACACGCGTGCCAGATTACAGCCGCCGTTGCTGACCGTCTCTTGTCTTACGGAGGTACCTAGCCACTGAAGGTGTTGACAAGTCGCCAGAAAGGCCAATGTTGGGAAAAAGGACGTTAAGATGGCAATAACCTGGCCTGCTATGGTAATGATGAGGTGAAGAAAATGGAATAAGAGGAAACAAAAACTGATGGTCAGTTATGGCGGCGCCCACGCACAGCTGCTGCAAAGCGTCTATAGCCGATTGCAAACTAGGCATCGTGTCGCCGCCATGTTCTCGCTCGTGTGAGCAAGCACGAGCAAGTGCAAGCCCGCCAAACCATAGCTTCCTCTATACTCACAAAGCCTGGCAGTTCGACGACGGAACCATAGAGTGACCGGTCGCAGATTTGGAGCGCGAGGATCTGGTAGCGCATGTAGAGCATCAAAGAGTCATTTCTAGGGAAACCTGGACGTCAGCACACAGCTTTTCCAGCGGTGAGGACCTGAAACAAACTTGTTCGCTCGAAAGAAGTGCGTTTCGGCGTCTCGCCGCAGCGGGGCGCCAGTCACGTGGCTCTCCTCTCATCCGTTGTCTGCCGCTCCACCTTTTGCATTTGGGCGGCCGCTTCTCGTGGCGATCTGCCAGGCACATGCCGCACGTGTTTACACGCAAGGGGCACCACTTGGGAACCCATGTTTGCAAACGTCTGAAAAACGCAATTCTGTATTAAAAGGGCGAGTCCGAAGCCGCTCCCAATCCACCAGCCGAACTCGCCACAACATAATAGGGAGTTTTAGAATAACGTACGCAATTTTAGCGCACGCTAGCGCTAAATTTAGCGCTTGTATTAGCGCACGCGACGCGAGAGAGTTTTAGAATAGCGTTTCTCCGTCGCGACGCAAAAGCCCAAGCATCGCTTGCGACGCCACCAAGATACAGTCACAATTTCATTTCACACACGAAATGTTGTAACTTAAGAAGAAACAAGTTTTTTGGTCCAGAGTAGTATTTTAGATTTGTTTAAACGCGAGAATGCGACGCGAGCGGTTGACCGGTCGTGTCCGCTTGCACATCGTACCTTCGCCGAGAAATGTTCACGCGTCACAAGCATCAAGCTGTCGGTGATCGTTGTCAAACCGAGTACAATGTCGTCCCGTATTGAAAATCGCAGTCGCGAGGATGCTGCCGACGTCGCACTCACGACGCCGCCAAAGCAACCGCTGACATAATCCTGGAAGCCGCCATTTTTTTTTCAACTCTGCTCGTCTTGGCTTTAGCCAACTTCTCATCACGAATCCTCCTTGGAGAAGCGCAAAGCCTCTTTGCGTACGCACGCTATTTCCGAGAAATAGCGCACGCTAAAATTGCGCGCGCAAAGCGCAAAACCTGGTTTGCGTTCGGAGCATGCGCAGTGTCGACATCGCTATTTGCGTGCGCAAAGCTTTAGCGTGCGCTATTCTAAAGCTCCCTATATTCATGGCGATGAAATAGTGGTGGCGCCGGCGAGTTGCTGTAGACTCACCATTTTCTTAAACCACTCTAAGCCATCAACATTCAAAGCGCGGAGGAGCGTGGTACATTGCACGATAGAGCGCTTTGTCTTTTGTAGGTGCCAATGTAGGATAAGAAAAAGACGCTGACGGATGCTCCTCCCATTTCGTGACGTCATAAGAATGTTGCATTTGTATTGGGCGGCATATTGACGTCATTTCTCTCTGGGAACTCCGGAGTAGAGCTGCTCATACACTTCTTGTTTCGCAACAACGTACAGCAAATAAAATTCTTTCCACAGAAGCTTCAGAATTGAATGGAGTTATTAAGTTAGTAATTAACTGTTTTACTGGTGAGAATGAAAGAAATGCTTGAATTATAAACTGTGCTGGTAATCAACGAAAAAAATTAAATAAATCACTAAAAAATACAGTTACGTTTCTCTTATACGACAGCTGGGGCCGTCGTAAGAGACGGAAAAATCGCGCGGGCGCCTTACCACAACAGCTGGCCTTGTACCTGCTCCACGAGTGGTAACTTTAATGCACTACTACGCTTCTTACGCGCTCAAAGCCTTTCTGAAAATTACTGATTTAGGGGTTTTCGATAACTCTCAAAAAGTTTCTAATTGGAACCATATGTCTCTTTTTATTAATTAAAAAGTTAATTAACAAATTTTAATTAATTAGCCGACTAATCGTTACTATTATCCCCCTATACTATGTCCTTCTGGCCGTATAACTCAGCTGCACAAACTTTCACGGCTTTTTTTAAACAAATATGTTAGTTAAAAAAGAAAAATAACATCCGGTATTTGAGGACAGTGCAGAGCTTAACCCTCCTCCCCCCACACACACACAAACGCACACCACGCATACACATGCATATACGCAAACTCACAAATCAATTTGAAAACTTCTCTGAAGCCGAAACTACGAAAACACACACTATGACGTCATCTTTCCGGCTAGGTCCAATTGGACGTTGACAAAATCCAACCAAAAAAGTAACTTATGCAGTGCTCAAGTATCCCACGTGTTATTGAATAATTTCATTGGCAGGCACCAATACGTAACACATTTTCTTCTATGAAAGTTTTTTTGCGGGAAACTTTTGGCTTGTGCTCGATGAAACTCTTCTCGACAAAATTGCGTATCACTCAGAGAAAACAAAATTGATGGCGTGTTGGTCGGTCGCTGCTAAGGAACCCATTTAGGGGGGCGCAAAACGTTAAGGAAAATCGAGTGTTTAATTACTTTTGAATAATTACCTCTTTAACTAGTAATTACTTAAGATAAACGCGTGATTCAAATATATGAACTTGCTAGGCGTAATAAGATACCACGAAATAAACCATTTCTAGAACGGCAAACCACCTAAACTCTATATTTCCCATCTTGGGTTTTTTCTGCGTTCTGTTTACTGTGCCGGAAAGAGGAAGCCATTAAAAACACGCGTCCCGAGGGTTTTGATTTCATATTGGTTGTAGGATGCGCGCGCAATAAATATTACCGAATGGACGTGTTTAATGGTTTCCGACTGTGCCCAGCCACTTCCTCATTAAAACGGTAACTTTATTTTTTTTTATAATAAAAAAGATATTAAGGGGTATTATGTAATCGAGCGCTTAATCATTCGAAAGGCTACATACATCTACTTTAATGAGCCCCGAATAAATTCAGGTTTGTCGTTAGATGTTTAAAGAGCGTGAGGTTAGTCGGCCAGGGTCCTTTTTGACGACATTGTGACACGGTGTAGATACGGAAGCTTGCCAGTGCAGTACAGCTGCTATTCTGGGGCCTTCAACACGCGTCATGCAGATATACGACCGCACACCGCTGTGGCGATGCTCATCCATATCGAAACGGACATGGGAATTGCATCCAGAGTCCCTGGGTTACGCGCAGTGCAAACTTTCCCCTCATGTGTTCCAGGCTGCAATCCGTAATTAACTTTTCTTTTTTTTATGTAGTTTTTGAAAGGAAGATGTTTAGGCCTGAAACACGCGCGCGAAAAAAGCTTCCGAAGGTTGGACAAAGATTCGAACAAGAGCGAATGTCGTTTTACGTAATTTTCGAGAACCTAGCGTATTTACTGCACGCAACCTCCTATTAATTTCTTTTTTCTTTCACTTTTCAAAATTTCGCGTGGTTTGTTTCCTAAAAGAAATGCAGGCAAACTTTTTTTTTTATATTTTTAGGTTGCGAGTTTTGTGCTTCTTGGGTTTGGATTTTCGCACAACGTTCCAACTTTTAAGGCTTGAGCGCACGCGCAAAAACCTGCCGAAAAACGCACGAAAAATGCTAAATTCTTTACATTTTTTACAAAAAAAAAATTGCACGAGGGAATTTGCGGTACGGAGATCGCGAATATTTTCTTTAACGAGTCGGCTCGTGTACGATAACTTATGCTCATTGTTAAAAACAAACGTGTGACATGTTTTTTTTTTGTTTTGTTTTTTTGCACGATGCAATTTTGGTTTGATTTTCCGCCAATTTTCGCGCACATGTGCGTCGGTCCTGAGGCCCGCGCTCTGCGAAACGCTCCGCGTATACAACATCCATGGGATGGCTCCGCGGAAGCCGCGGCGTTACTGGAGGAAGCGGCTTCTCATCTTTCTGCATGATTGCAGCTGACGCTCTGAATCTTTCCCCAAACACTACGAGCGAAGGCCCTGCAGCTGTACTAATCCAGCAGCCACATTGTTACACCATCTTCCTCGTCGGCCCAAACAACCCATACTTTGAGATCGCCGCGTCTTCATTTTTTTTTCTAACTCCTTTAATATATATATATATATATTTTTTTTTTCCTTGGTTGTTGGCGTTGTTATTTATTGCTATCGCATCGTCGCTTGTTCCAGAGAGCTGCTTGTGGTGTTTTGCTTTAGAAACGTTTTGAGTCTCCTCAAAGGTAATTTTGTTGCTACATCGAGCGCACCGTCGGCCCACAAACTCTCGGTGTATATACGAGATACTACGCGCTTCGTAAACTGCTCTTCCAACAAAGGGGTTACTCGCCGGTACCGTTTTCAGCGTTCGTGCGTCTGGCGCGCGCCATGTTCGATATTATACGAAGTGACGGGAATGTGCGCGTATACTGTACTGGGAATTAAGATTGCACGCTGTGCTCAAGTAAAAATAGAATAATAAAAAAAGATGTTTAGAAAGGTCTGCACGTTTTGAGTGAAACGCTGTGCTCATTGTGTTGGCGTATTCATCACAATTCTTTTTTTCTGGTCTGGTGTGATCAAAAAGCCCGATCTGATCGATCAGCCTTTTTGTAGGGTACACTGAAAGTTTTTTATGTGTCGTCATGGGGCGACCTTAGACTTATAAAAGTTCAAGAATAAAAAAAAGTATTTCCTAATGGCGTTTTGGTGAACTGCAGTGTTTGCCGTGACTGTCAGCGGTGCCGGTCGGGTTCAGAATTAAAATGTACGATTCTGCGAATTCGGTAATTTCTTACATCTACAAGCGCGTCACGTTCGTTTTTTTTTTTTTTTTTTTTTTTTTTGTACCAGTTTTGGTATATCTGCGTTCACGACATTTCTTTTTTTAATTTATCTTTACAAGTGTGCTTGTGTGCAAAGTGTACTTGCTGCGTGTTTTGCCCACGTGAAAGTATTGGTACAGATAGATGTATTTTTTTCAGCGCGTTTTTTTATTTGTTTTTGTTTTGAGGTTTTGCGGGTGTCCCTCTCGTAGAATTTTCTCTCCGCACCGCCTCACTGTTCAGAGAAAAAGAGAGAGATAGCTAAGGATAGAGAGCAAAAATTAATGGTGTTGTCAAGACAAGTTCCAGAGATACAAACCAAGAAACACTTTTCACATGCTTCATAGAAGAGTTGTAACATCTGGCTGCTAACCGGAAAAAAAAAGAAGAAAAAAGCCTCGCGTCAATGAGTTAAAATAAACGCTGTTTGTACAAGTTCCTGTGTATATTTTAGAAGCGGTTCAGTTCGCTTTAAAAATAACACCATCCGCGCTTTATTATTTTATTTGTGGAGTTTTTCTATATATATATATATATCCCCAGTAAAAATAAGACGAATGTGTCCAATGAACTATACAAGAACATACGGAACGTTATCATAACCAAACTGATATATGACCAGTGTAACTCGTATAACTTCTGGCATATTTATAGAACACATATTATATCTTACTTTTTTGTTAGTTTTTCCTTGCAGCAGTCGTACAGTTCGCGCCACATTATTAGATCGTTGGTCGATTAAGAAGCAATAAATACAAATTAGACGATGATGAAGATGACGATGATGATTAGGAACTCAAGCGGCACGTTCGCTACAGTCACCGAGAGCTTAAGAAACAGAGGGTGTGGCTTCCTTGCGCTTCTTTCTTCGTGATTGGTTCACCGGCGTTCTTTTTGGGTAAGGCCGCAGTCTGATTGGCCAATGAGCAATAATGAGATGCTGGGGCTTGCGCCTCACTTCGCATTTTGTATAAGCCGCCGCTGTGACTATAGACCGGGTTGCCTATATTTGTTGCCGCTTTTTTTTTTAATACATTTTCTAAGAATTTTGGTGCGTCTACTTTCTCGAAGAGCAACCTCGAAGAAGAGCCAACTGCTGCCATTTATAAACCGTTTCACTTTATAAACTTCGACCACAGCCTACGTTATGATCGGGTGGTGCCAATTAAGTCGAGTCAAAAGTGCGTCGTCATGGCAGTCGTCGCCTTTTTTGCGTGTTCGCTACAACGAGGCCTTAGAGCGATAAACTGCCAGCTGAAAGCGACCCGCGATTGGCCGCCGCCATGTTGCCCATTTGGGACCACCAGACACGTGACCTTATAGTTTTACGTCTAGATTTTAACGAAATACCGCGCACAAATTATTGCTTATTGATGTTTAAAAACAGTATACCGGCGAGATAAGTTATGTTTCCTTTGTTTTAAGTACAAAATGTGCTTGTACGACAAAAACTCGGGCAGCTTCGCAATCTTGTAAGAACGGCTGACTAGTCGTTAGCAGATGAAGCCAACAACAGCATTTATATACAAATATTTACGTTAAAATGTCCGGCATCGTCCGCTCATGGCCAGGCCCCGATCCATCTCGTCCATTCTATTTCTCGAGCTCCCGCTTCTTCTTCCTCTTTGTCGGGATGCCCGCTTCCATACAATAAGTTTCAACACACTCCCCCCCGCAAGAAGAAGAAATAGCTGATGTGCCGTTGCATTAAAGTTGAAAGTTGGAAGAAAGATAATTCTGACCTTCTCTGAACGTCTATGCTTCCCGGAAGGTCGCGTTGGTAGCCTGGTGATTATTTTATCATTGCCGTTTAGGTCGTTCTGTGTCACGTCATGTCTGTCATTTGCATAGAATCCAGGGACGATGTCTTGCCTTGTGTGAGCGAGCGATTTAGTCTTCCATCCTTCATTCCATTGAATCTGGAAGTCGATCGTGCAGCCACGTGTATTAAAACCACGGGGACGGGACAAGGCGCGAAGTGTACGATACGTTCGTTTCCTAATCTCCTTTATATCTCTCGTAAGGCGCTGATGTATGCCGATTCTTTGTTTTGTGCTTCGTTGCTTGTATAGTCTCCCTTGTTTCTTAAATTGCTTGTTTCGTTGAGGAGGTCGTTTGACATTCCTGTTCAAGAAGGTTCCATTGATTTGTTTAGTTGCTTTGGCACGGTTCCGTTTCTTCCTATCTTTTTGTGCTTTTCTGAGTCTATTCTTCTTTGTTTTCAACTCGCCTTCGTTTTGAATGTGAGGGCTTCTGTGAGTGCCGGCTTCATACTCTATCTTGAAATCAGACATGACTTCTTCGCCAGTTAGCATGTAGACTATGTTCTTCGATGAAGTCGCCTGTACGGGGTTGTCGTCCAGTAGCATATTGGTCACCTTTGTCGTTCCAGTTGATGCGCATCTGTCCTTCGTCTGCTGCTCTGATTTATGTTCTGTGACTAGACGATCGTCAGCGTAGTCTGTTGTCACACCGGTGACAGTTCCGAGTTCATAATTGTTGCTGTAAGGCTGAGTTTGTCTCACGAGATGTGGTCTGATGGAACTCATATCTGATATATTACGTTGTTTAGATAATTGTGGCTTTTCTCTCTCTACTTTTTCCAGTTTCGTCACCTGCTGATTGACTAGTTGGGCTTTAATCTTCAGCATTGATAGATGTCCTACGATGCGGTCGTTTAGTTCTATGACGTGAGTGTATTCTTCTTCAAGTTCTTCAGTGGGTATGAATGGTTCGATAGCATCGATTTATAGTTTGTTAGCATCTCGATGATTTCGTTAAATTGTCCGGCTGTCGTTGTTTCTGGCATTGCTTTCTCCAGAAAATCAAAGAGTGTCGTTACCTTGTTGCGTAACGCAGATCTTTGTTGCAGAAGGTGCTCGATGTCGACATCGTTGGGGGTGATATTGTCTTGGGCGTCCGTTGCATTGGCTAAAATTTTGCTCATCTTGCCGGTCGATCGTTGCTATAGGTTGGCTGTTGTGACCTTCCGTTGATGGGTCCAGTCAGGTTCTCACTGTTTATTTAAGCCCTCTCCCGGGTTTCGGCACCAAAATGTTGCGCCTTGAGGGCGCTCGTAGGGGAAAGGAACAGGACGACCCAGCTCAGGGTGAACGATTTACTTCAACTTCCTCTTTTCTCCTTCCCGTTCCCATGCCCGCGCGCTAGGAAGGATCGGTTAAACCTTAATTTTCAACAAATCCGCTAGATGTCGTCAGCCGCTGTGCTGTATTTTGGGCTTTTATCGGACCTAGACACTGATCTCCGGTGGTAACAGTATTGAAAAACAGTTTAACATGTTTTATTTATTTATTTATTTATTTTTTTTTGCAGCGATCGCCATACAAATTTTGGCTCAGTTTTGCGTAAAAGCCTCAGGACTTGGTACGGTCACGTGGGCGAAATTGTACAACATGGCGGCAGCCATGTTGTACAATGAGCACATTGTTTGCATCCCAAGTAGTCGATACTTTTTGATCTGCCTTGCCGCTCTCCATGCCATTTAACTTAATGTTTGTATCGTTAGAAAAGTGACCTAGTGTTCATTTTTATTAGGGGGATCGGTGGCCGACAATAAAGAAACAGAAAAAAGGATCGGTGGCCGAGCGGGCAAGCGCACACCAGCTCGGAGCACGTAGAGTGAAAGCTCGCGCTGCAGATCCCAGGGATCCTGGGTTCAATCCCTACCCTTGCCCGTTTCGATCTGGATGAGCATCGTACCGGCGTGCGGTCGTGTATCACTACTGCGTGGTGCACGTTAAGGACCCCGGCCTAGCGGTTCTACTGCACTGGCTAAATTGCTCATCTACAGCTGGGAGACTCGTCGCCATTCGAGGCCGACTAACCTCAGGCTTTATAAACATACACACAAACAACCTTTATTGTCTCGTTTATAGTTGAATTTGGCCCCTCCCTTCGGGGTCAAATGAATGAAATGAAAAAAATAAATCATATACATGCATACTAATGTTACCTGTTGCAACATCTTCTAAACAAATGTAGCTGATTTCACGGTTAAAGCTAAAAAAAAGAAAGAAAAAAAGATCTCGGAAGTTGATTGTAAAGCCGTAAAACAAACTGTAATTAAAAAGATTGTAAGCCACGGAAGCGCGTCCTTCCGAGCCAATGATCGGAACGAACTCATTAGCGGCGCCGGTGACGAAATACTTGGCGGAGGCGCTTGATGCACTGGTCGACGCGGCCGCGCTATTCCGAGCGTCGCGCGTCTTGCCCGCAAGATCGTGCCGTTGAAGAATTGAATCGGCCATTATCTCAATCATCGTCGGTTGGATCATTAAACTGAGGGAGCCATCGGAGCGTCCAAAATGGCGTGCTCGAAGCACGAGCCTCTTGCTCGTTCATTTCTCGTCTCATTGTTTTTGTATGGAATCGAACGACGTCTTCTACGGACGAAGGTTTTGCTCCTTCCTAACGCGAACGTGCCATGACTTTGATCGGCACTCTTCATTCACTCGATGTAGCTGAAGCAGCTGTGCCAGCTTTTAATTGCGGAGATAGTGTTACGATAGTGCCTTCTAGATGATTCCTGGGAAAGTTGTAGTCGAGCTTTAAGTGGCTCAAGGGGCCGCGCAATGATACTGGGTAGGAATGTTTTTCGCTTTACACAAACTTACGGGCACTTGGCGATTTTTATCGCGTGTTTCGAACTTACCTTTACGGTTTCGTCTTTTTGCCGCAAGACGCTGTGAAGATTTGATTCGCTCGCGAAAGCTGGAAAGCGAACCTGCCGCCGCAACTTTCTGTTTTAAGCCCGTGTCTCACTAGAGCGACATACAGAGACAAAAGACAGCGACAAGCCTCAAACCCATGCAGCACGCTCAAGAAATCTCCGGCAAGCATGCGCGTGCCGGCGATTTCTCCCCGACACGCGCATCCCACGACGAAAACGTCAGGCTTTGCGATGTGGAAAAGCCTCGCGTTTTCATCTCATGATGCGCGCGCGCCGGGGAGAAATCCCCGGGATTTCTTCCACGTGAGAATACCCCTTTAAGGGCTAGTTTCCCCAGGATCGTGTCCCCCGCAAAGAAATGCCGACACAAAACTCTGGACAGCTACCGCCATCTATGAGCGACGGTGGACAAGACAATTGGCTTGCCGGCCTTGTCCATAGATGGCGACAACCTTTCCAGCCTCTCCACTCTAGTTTTCACCAAAGTGGAAAGGCTGAATTTCTCTAGGCGTCGTCCGAGATGTCATCCTTGAGGTCGTCCAAGAAGTCGTGCTTGAGGTCTTCTGACCATTTTACAGCTTCGCTGGTCTTCCTTCTTCACCAAAGTGGAAAGCCTGAAAGTTTCTTTTTTTTTGTGCAGGAAAAACAAAAAAGCGTGTTTCATTGGTTATAACTACGAATACCAAGGAATAATTCTAAGCTGTGTTTACTGAAAGTACGAAATTGGTGCATCGTCCCTTTAATTGTACAAAGAAAAAAAAACTATGTTGGGATTTTTGTAGCCTTCGCTGTAACATGCACCATGCTGTCATCAGCAAAATTTAGTGGTCCAGCTGAAGTTAGTGGGACGGCCTTACTAGTCACGTGGTCCTGTATAACTGGTGCCACAATACGATGCTAAGGGTCGCGTGACCACGTGACATGCGTCAGACTACGCCAGGTCACGTGACGTTACGGTGCCACGTGGCTCACAGTCTGAAGTCTTGGTGTCACGGAACGCTACGGAGTAACAAACGTTATTAGATTCACAGCCATTGCCCGAATGAGAAGGGCAGGGAGGACTTTCAGTCTTCCCCTTCTTTAGCGTGAGTTTCCTTTCCTACTTTCGATAACGCTTCAGCTTATCGTCTGTTTCGGGGGTCAACGAGGCCGTGCTGGGGGCCGCCGAAAGGGACGGACTGCCGTTCTCATCCTTTCAGTAACTATGGTAGCGTTGGGTGTCGAGTCTAGGTTAACGTAACGTCACCTCACGTGACCGTGTCCCAATTATTTCGAGCCACAGGGAAAAAAGAAATGTTCGCATAAAAAAAGTACAACTATATATACGCAGATCACGAGTGCTTTAGGGCGAGCCGACAGGTGGCGCCAGTGTGCCAGCGGTTACAAAAGATCACAACGAAGTCTAGGCGATATGTATCAAGCAGTCGCTGTGCGCCCACTGATAAAACTTTTCTGACTCATATCACAACGCGCTTGGCAGGGTCAAACACAAATGTGCGGGTTGATGGTTGTGCCACGCAGGTCGGCGCGGAGCACGTGGAGACAACGTCCTCCTCATTACACTCCCCGCGTTTTCCGGGAGGAGAGAAACAAGGGGACCTTAGAATCAATGGCGCAGCCAGGGGGAGGCTTACGGAGCTTCAGGCCCCCCCCCCCCCCCCCCCCCGAAATCCAATCGACCCTACAATATACACATGCATTGTGACCCCCTCCCTCACCCTCTCCACACCCGTAATCATGAACATCCCATCCACCTCAGCCCCCCCCCCCCCCCCCCCCCCCGAGAAAAATTCCTGGCTGCGCCACTGCTTAGAATACCCCTTCCCACGCGCCTTTTGTCCCACGTCAGCCTTTGCCATTCCCCTCAATCTTTCTGGCTTTGTACTCCTGGACTCACCTTACCAGCCGGAGCACATGCTCCACCGACGAACTAAATGGCCGCGAACACCAAGTAGCCGATGGCGGGGCTTCCTCAAACTCTGGGCCATAACTTGGCACATCCATGGCGCGCTGATGAACCTGATGATGACCATGATGATGATTGGGGCTGTCAGCTTTGAATCGGGTGGTCACGCTTGTGTGCCCAAACTTCACTGTCCACACTTTTCTTCGGTGATCCACCAATTTTCGAGTCTTCGCTTCGTGGTGTTTACGATCCCTCAGCGTATAAGTGTTCGTCATCTGTCGATGTTCGGAAACACAGCGCCTTCGGTCATGTTAGCAGCAGCGCCGTTGTCGCTGCAGCGGGTGCGGGCGGCGTAGCCCGTCCTCCACCGTTGATTATTGCCCACACGCTCAGCCTCCTTCTACTTTGACGTCGTCAGGTCAGGGCCATGCAGGACCAGGTGTCCGGTTGTTTCCTTTTCTCGGTCACAGACAGAACGCTGCACTGTGGAAATCGTTGGGCCAAACCGCTGTCTATATGTTCTTGTCCGCAGCGGTCCTGCTCGGGATTCTTCAAACAAAAGGCGACTTAATAGGCTGTTGTCATATTGGGTCTTGTGTGCTCTGGATAGTTGTAGCGTCGACTTGTTACTTGTCTCTCCTAAGTAACGAGCGCCGTCTGGGGAGTTGCCTGAGCACTGTAAATAAAAGGACGGACCCTCCGCACGTCAGAACACATTAACATCGCGTTGTTTTATCGATTTTCGCTGCTTTTTGTGACCCCATACATCCCCGATGCTCGAAAAAAAAGAAAGAGTCGTCAAAAAGGATTAAATATGCGCAAAAATAGGTGCTGACAATGTTGGTCAAGCGGGACGATGCCCTTCGAAATTGGCGTCATAGGAAAGGTCAGGGGACGGATTGTACTCACGCGTAGAAGCTTCGAGAAGCGGAAATAAGTCCATTTCCGCTTCTCAAAAAAAAAAAAAAAAAGAATGTTGCAAGTTTTATATTAGAAATTTTAATCTTTCCTGGAGGCAAGGAGAGCCCGTTCAACGCGTGTACAGTGTTTTCGGTGTAGAAATCGCGTTTTTTCTCTCAAAAATTTCCGTCGGTGCGTCTGGTACAACGGTGTGACATATATCTTTTTTTTCCTCTCTCTACAAGTATGAATCTTAACTGCGGAAGATTTTCCACGGGGTTACATTTCTCGCTCGAGTCGTTAGCCAGAAAAATTAAAAGATCATAATACACATATGCGGGTTTTTCGACACAATTTTTGTCGCGCCAACCGTACAAATATATAGATGCGAACTGTATATCTCCTTTTTTTTCTGAGAACATCTGGGTATAGGAGGTGCGAGTTATAAATCGGAATGCACGCTACCTACGTTCCCAGTATTCTCCTTGGTGACTGAGCAGTGGCGTAGCCGGGGGGGACCCCAAGTCATGGACCCCCCGCTTTTCCCGTAAAACATTCCTAGCTATGCCATACGCCAGTGTGCCTGAGTGATGTGGCAAAAGGTCTGCTTTTGCCGAATCACCCAAGCAGAGAACAATGCTGAGAACGTAGATACACGTGCTACTCACGCACTCGCTTTACCTGAAAGGTTCGAAATAAACGAAGTCACCTAGGCGTTGACGAACGATTCTGCAAACTCGCGCCATTTTTTAAAGGTTTTTTTGCTTTAGAACAGCTAGTATAGAAGACGCCAATGCGTGAAACCCCTGTAACTATATACACGCAGAAGGCTTTTAGGTGATTGAGTAATTTACGAAAGGTACCATTGACAACTATAAGTCCGGTGCGCACGTACAGCACAGCGCTAAATCGACTCCATAATGACAGTGCTAATGCAGCACTTACTGGACTCCGTATACAGCTTAGCGCCGATGCAGGTTTGTGTCAGCAGCGCTGCATAATTATTATGGCGCAAAGACAGCGTCGCGTCAGCGAATCGAGTGAGCGAATACCGCTCAGGTAGTTCTGTAATTGTATACACGTGAATAGGCCTTCAGAGGGCGGCTCTGCTAAGCGGGCGCTCGCACGAGATGTGTGTCTCAGATGGCGCTTGAAGTATATTTAGTCCAGACAGGACACGGTTGGAACATCGTCGAAACGGAGTTCGGAAGACAACGTATACCTCGGTTATTTCTCTCTCATCAGTCATCAGACGCGGCTGTGGAAACGCTCACTTTTGCGCGTCGAAAACGAATCCCGCGTTGGCGTTCAGCTCCGTCGAACTCGTAGTTGCCCGGTCTTCGCGCTATGTCAACAAACAGCGCGAAAGAACCCCCGGGTCCGTCGCGCGGTACCCAAAACCGAAGACGAACCCCTCCCCGCGCTCTCACCTTCCGGACCGCTCTCTCGCGCGCGGGACGGGGGTTCCTTGGGTCCGTTCGGCCGGCGGCGGCACTCGGCGAGTTCCTCCGCCCCCCTCCAGCCCTCTCCCGGTGGGCGAGGGGAACCTGCCGACCGGTATCTCGTAGCCCCCGAGAGCAGCCAACAGCAGCGTCGAACTCAGCCGCCGCCGCAGCCGCCGCCATTATGACCGGTCCTCCGCCGGTCGCGCAGCACCAGTGCTAGTCGGGGGTGCCTCGCCAGCTGACCCTTTCTGCCGACCATGTAGCGGCCGCGGCGAGCCTGCACCTCCACGCGTGTGTCAGTTTCCCCCGGTGTCACCGGTGTTCCAACGTGGGACGTCCCGTCCTCGTCCCGTCACGTGACATCCACGAAGCGGCGTGCTCGTTGCCTCGCTGTCGTCTTAGAACGCCCGGTAGAGACGGTGAAGGCCCTCGACTCGGATTTCGGCAGGAGCAAGCGCTGCCTGCGGAATCGCGCTGCTCGTCGTTGCCGCGTTCAACAGGTGTGGGTCGTCGGTGTGCGTGGCGTCGAGCGAGCTTGGCCAGGCGCGAGCAATGTGCGTTCCTCCGTCGCCCACGTCGAGACCAGACTCCCGTCGTTCCCAGTAACTCGAAGTGCGTCTCTCACGACATTCATCACTTTATCATCGCTGTGGAATCGGTCTCAAGAAGTCGTCCGATCGAGTCATCGGATTGTCAGTCCTCCGCGGACGCCTACCACAACATTCATCGCTGCGGAAACAGTCAAGAATTCGGTGGTCAAGTCATCGGCTTGTCTGTCCATCCCCCCCCCACGGAATACGAGCCGTCCTCTTCTCCGCGAACTACGTTCTCTTCGACAAGTGCAATAACCGTGCAGTTGGTTGACCGACGTCGGGGGTGCGTTTTTTGTTTGTTGTTGTTTCGTTCGTTTCAACACGGCGTGGTCGAGCTTCCGATGAAGGAGTGGCGTGCCTCGGGGGCGCGGGTGCAGCAGCAGCCCTGCCGGCTCCGTGCCTGCCTCTCTGAGGCGTGACAGGTTGGGGGCAGGGGCTGCGTGCAGCGGCGGTCGCCTCGGATTTGCTCCGGACCCCGATGCTCGAGTCATGAATGTCATCAACCGGCTCCTGGGAGCCGCCGGCAAGCAAAAGTAAGTGTGCCCGGAATTCGGTACCTCCGCCGGGGGCTGGGGACCTGCTCGTGGGGCACACGGACCGAGCCATCCGCCGGGCTCTTTGAATGGCGTTCTTCAACAACGTGCACGTCTGAAATGTATCGCGTGTCGTCGCCTCGTGCGGCATTTTATATACTGCGCATGCGTGGAAGGGTTTGCAGCGTGTACGTGTGAGATGCCTCATCTGTCTTCGCCTCGTGGAGATTGGTTTTCTTTTTTTAAGTCTAAGTACATTTTCACGTTGTCGTGGGCCCAGTTCTCCCTCTGTATGTTGCAGCGATTGGCTGTCCCGAGTACTTTGCGGAAAAGTAGACGCACCGTTTATTCTGCCCTAAAGTTTTGTTCAGCCTGGTGCACACGGCACGCGACCGAACGAAGCTGAGGCTGCTGAAGCTGAAGCTGAGGAAGCTGAGGTTCGGGGTGTCTGTACTGTCCGTCAAATAACATATCTTCGTGAACCACTCTTATTCGAATATTGCTTACGTTTGGAGCTGTTTCGCTGATTTGTTCATCAACAGCTCCCCGATAAAACACTGTTCAGCTTCGAACAAGTAAGTGTCGAACGAAGGAAGGCTCATGAAGAATCAAATACGAAAGTCACAGTAAACTGACACATTCACCGTTAAGGCGTTGAATTGCATTGTGAGGGAAATAAGGCTGTTTAAAGAGCGCCTCATTTATCCCGCGTTGCTTGTCTTTGCGCTGCCTTGTTATGGAAGTTTGTATCGTGAAACTTTCTGCAAAACCATGTTCTCTACTCGAGGATTCCCAGCTTTGGATGGCACATCCAATCACTTCGAAACGTTACCCCAAATGCGTAGAGGTTGAACGCGACACAGAGCCATGGAAACCGGAAGGTTTAACACCAGACGAGCAAAAGTTTAATTCATTTCTCGATAGTGGGTGACTTCGCTCTACCATACACCTTGTTGCATTCCGTGTGCGTCACGGGTCCGATTATGAATGTTTTTTTCGTAGAAACGAACGATACACTCGTTCGATGTCGTGTTCGAGTTAAACTCCAACAACAGGCTGCTTTTTTTGTGTGTGTGTGTGTTTTTTTTTTTTTCTCCCGCATTGCGCGGGGTCACGGCAGTGAAGCCGTCCTTCCGCGTCAACCCCCGGGGCGCCGGGAAGCCAGAATGCCGGGCTGTGACGTCACGCGGCCGCACTTGCACAAACGCTAGCGGACCGCGCACTGCTCCGCCACGGCGGCTCGGCTAACTACCGGTGGCTCGCATTTTACATAATCTCTTTCCTGGTACATACGAAAGGGGGGAAGAATAATTTTTCCGCGATCCCGACGGCGCGTCCGCGCTCCCCCCGCCTGCCCCGCGTGCAAAACAGAGCGGCTCTCTCTCTCTCCCTCTCCTCGCGGCCGCAGGCATTATCTGATTGCCGGCCGTTCTCGAGAGAGCGTTGAAAAGCGGCCTTCTGAAAAGTGGCCGCTGCTTGCCAGTGCTTGGAAGCAGGGGGGAAGCACTGCCGCATTGCTCACGCGGACAGACGCGGATGTTGCGCGAGAAACTACAACACACGGCGCGTTGATCTGTCAAGCATCTTAGAAAAGAAATATTAACGACAGAGTTTTTTTTCTTTTAAGTTGTATTATATACTGACAGTTTACTAAACGCAGATGGTGGCCTAATACGATGACGCTTGTTGCTTCGAGATTCGTAAACGGAACCGACGGAATGAAAGCAGCCGTAAATAGCGATGGACGGAAGGATCGAAGGTGCGGTGGTTTTTGTCCGTCCCTTCATATCGTTCCCTTTGTTCGAGCGCGTCGAACGCTACTTTGATGAATAGACAACCGTAGTCAGTGAAGGGATGAGTATGGTGGGAAGGTCCTCTTGTTGTCATGCGTCTCTGGCGCGCGCTTCGTACCTTCGATGAGACTGGGGGGGCGCGTTCTAAGTTTGGCGACTGCACGCGGAGTCAAAGCACGACGGAGGGCGACGAGCTTGTGCCGGACACCCAGCATCGGGAAGGAACGCCTGGCCGTGCTCATTTTGTGGGTTACTTATAATGTAGAGAGATATAGACCTCGATATTTTCATATCACTCGGAGGTAAAACTGTGTCGGGTTATCTCGCGCAACCCGTCGACTGTCCCGCTTTGAGTTACCCGTAAATAACTAATTCCAATGTGCCCTCCTCTCCCAACCTACTTCCCGCCCAAAATTTAAGATAAAGAGGTCGCTCTAGCGACCAAGACGGAATCCTAATGGGCTGTAATGTTTCGAAGGTGGGGTACCTTTTCTCCATTTTCCATTATCTACATCATTGTGTACGAGGGAGTCTTTCTTCAAACGAGTGTTCGCTGGCCGTGGGAAGCTTCTCTCCGGGACCGTCGCGTCGGCGTTCGGTAGTGTTCTTCCTTCCGATATCCGACACCGGCGCCGCGCGATACCCGAATCGCGTTCACGGAGACACCGTGCACGCGCAAACTGAAATCGCGCCGAACTTTTTTTCTTTTTTTTCTTTCTTGGGGAACGAAGGGGGTCACGTGGACCGACTGGGCGCGTGTTCCGTTCTCACACGGGTTGGCAGCACAGCATACCCGTCGCCGGGTTGTTGAGCTGGAACGTTGCCATTGACGGGCGAAGCTTGAATGCGTGTATGTACAAATCGCTCCGAGAAAAGCAGAATGTGAAGGTTCGCCAGCCAAGGAACGATGAAGGCTATGCCCGTCTTGGGTCCCTCTCAACACCCGACGTATTCTAGGCCTTTCCGTCGTTTTTTCACCCGGGCGAAAAACTGCCGAGTCATTGAGCTGTGTACGCATGCGCTTTCTCCGATATACCGCGCAACAGAGCATGCTCAGAAGGTGTTTGACAGCCCACAGCGACAAAGAAGGCAACGCGCAGAAGGCGAGTTTACGACGGCAAAAAACGAACTTTTCGCTTCGTATTTCTTTTTTTTTTTTTTTTTTAGCGTACACATTGCTTACAGGGAAGCCAGTATTTGCTCACGCGAGGTGTGGGCACTGCGCAGAAACCGGATTCGTTTGAAGTGCCCGTGCGCCGTGCCGAAAGCAGCGTCACTGTACCGTCGTGACGTCACTGCCGGTCACGGAGCCTCTGTTGGAAGACGCGGTCTGCCCAGTAAGAAACAAGTAGCGACTCTTCTTCTCGGCTCGGCTAGTCCGGGGAAAACAATGTTCGTCTCAACTCGGCGGGTTTCGAGGGCGAGGAAGTTCTTAAAGAGGCAGCGAAGTGTGGCGGCGGACGAAAGAAAGCTGACGGGGTGGTTACGGGAAGGCTGGATGGGCTCACAGTCAGCGGAAAGCGCCGCGTGTTCAGGCAAGCGTCTCTCCCCGCGAAGACGCGAACACCGGTGGCTTCGCACCGTGCCCTCCCAACCGCCATCATGGGAACCCGTCGGAAGGTCAGGGGAAAGAATGGGACATTAACGAGACGTCGCTTTGTTTTTTCTTTTTTATGGCGCGCGCTTTTGTCTACCGTAGCTACCCATGCGCTTTGTCCACCGTTTGCTGATAGAAGGTTTTCGAGACGATATCTTTATGTGGGAGCCCTTCACAGACCCTGCTTGCTCGCGTTAGTGCCGGTCGCGGTCACAATGCGAATACAACCTACAAGAGACAGTCGACAAACACTGCCTAAAACACTTCTTTTTTTGTACGACGCTTTTTTTGCATTGGTTATACAAGAACTGTGCGCAGACATGTTTGAAGTGTACGTGTGTATGAAGCAAACATGTTTGGTAACATGCCTGAGGCGGGTACGCAGATAATTTCATCGTCATATCTACAGCGAATACCGTCGTCTTTTGCACGACATAGAGCAGCTCAAACCCCACGGAAAGCGTTTGCATTTTAATGGAGGACGGCTCCTGCCGCGGATCGGTTGCAGCAAGGGCGCATCTGTTGCGTTGTCGTGTAGTGAGGAGGAGAGTGGGTGGAGAGGCCGAACGAAGCGCTTGCACACGATAGAACGCTTTTGATCACCTCTCTGCAGCTCGATACCGAAAAGCGCGGCTCGTGGACCCCGGGTACCCCGATTGAGAAGTAGGAGTTCCACCCTGCACTAGTCTAGGCACACTACGAAGGGTCGCAAGCAGAAAAAACCTGACGCTACACGGTGTCAGCGGTCCGTCACCGTGTCAAGTTACGTTACGACGCGACGTCGCGTCACATTTCTCCGCTAAATTTAGCGGGAAAGTACTCCCGCTGAACTCATATAAATTAAACGAAATCAGCACTAAGGAGTAGTAAACAAAGGGGGGCTCACGATCGCCCGATCAACGACCCTGTCGTTACAGGGTGTTCGCCAGCACCTTCACCTAAACTCGTTTATTAATTCATTTCAATTCAGTCCACTCGTATCGTTTTCTCTAGGGTTCAACGTCACCGCATCGCTGTCCCACAACGTCAAGACCAGCAGGTCTCGCGTCGCACGCGCTTCGCCCGTATCGTTTTCCGTCAGTCTCGAATTTCAGGCGCTAAGACGCGGTCCCTCGCAGTTCATCATTTCTCACGCGCCGGTCTGCTTCCCCGCCGAAAAGTCCTCGAAGGGGGGTCACTCAGAAAGCGCGAACGGCCGGGCGGCGGGACACGAAGCTCGTCGTCGCTTGTCCATGCCTGCCTGCCCGCTCACTCCCAGCCCGCTCACACCTAAGCCGACAGCGATTCAGAAGCTACGCACTCGCCGGGCCAATCAGCGGCCTCCCTTCCATCACCTGGCCCCGCCCTCTGCACGTGGCAGAAGCGTGATCACGTGACTACTGATGAGCGTACGACGGGTCCGTCGCACTGTCAGCTTAGGCGCGAACGGAGCACACCGCGCGCCGTGCGACACCTGCAATCAAGAAACGGGGGAAGGGGCGGTTTCGGCAGTTTCGACGAGGCAGGGTCCCGCGCGAGGCGACGACAAAGAGACACGGAGAGCTGGGGGACACAATGGGACAGCGGGAGAGAGGAATTTCTGCCGTCCCGTCGCCGGAAGGCGCGGACCAGGGAGAGGAGGGGGTTCATCGTGAGGAGGGCCGACCGACGTCGCGGTTTGTTTTGTGAGAAAGCGGGCAGTGGACCCCCGAAAGCCTCTCTTTGGTCTTTTATTCTCGATGATGATGAAAAACAACGCACAAATACAAAGACACACGGGGGAGGGAGGATTCTCGACGCCATTGTAGATAGCCCCAACCGCCCCAGGGCTCTAACGTGGAAACTTGGCAAAAAAAAAAAAAAACAAATGTCGGCGAGGAATTTGGCGGCCTTGATTGGCCGGCGCAGCGTTTGACATCGGCACGGGCCAATCACGGCGGTCGGATTCCTGACCGACTTTTTTGCCAAGTGGCCAGATTAGAGTCCTTGATTGCGAGAATAATTTTTCGAGGAGCACACTGCGACACTGTTGGCGTAAAGAGCCATAGCCTGTTTTCTCGGTTTTCTTCCCAGTATTTGACGGATTATCATAAAAACTACTCTGTTGGTGGAAATTGCTCGCTCAAGATCACCGTGGTCATTTTTTTTTTTTTAATGTAAAATGCGGAGAAGTGTTTCGAAGTAAAAGGCGAAAAAATGCTTCGTGTTCGCGCTAACAGCGGCGCGTAGAATACATTCGAAAGAAAGTAACGGGGGAAAAATGGTTCCGTTAAAACGCGGGCCTACAATCAGTGTCAGTTCGAAACCTTTACCCAACAGTTTTTCTGCTGGCTCTCATTTGGTGTAACGTTTATATATATATTTCGCGTTCGCATAACGCAGTAAAGAAAGTGTTTATAACCTCCGTATAGAGCACACATTAAGACATCCCCCTAACCTTTAAATAAGCAAACGTTCATATACCAAACAATTGATGTGCCAAAAGTTATTTTTTTTTAGATCCTTAGCGCTTGTTTTGAAACGTTCAAGACCCTGGCGTGCAGGGTATAAACCGTCGTCTTATCGCGTCTCACCTCTACCATAATCTCCGGTAGCAATCGGTGTTTAATAATCCAAGGCGAGTTCCGCTCAATGCCCGAACCCTGAGCTGACAGTGCGGCGATGAGCTGTGGAATCCATATACGCTCGCACCACCACCACAACCGCCTGCCTTCATCACCTCGACCCCACTCACATATACGCGCGGTGTATGGGAGGTGGGAGCGTGATCAGGTGACGAAAAACCGGCGTAAAAACGATTCGTTCAAAAAGAATCACGCAGCTTTCCCCGCACCCTCAGCTTTAATCGTACACATCACGCACAAAAGACAAAACGGTGTACGTTGTAGAGACGACGTCAAAATTAGGGAGTTTTAGGGAACCATTTTTGCTCATCCAATACGGCTAGTGATGGGCCGTCTGGTTCAAACTGCGCTTGCGCTACTGCAGAAGATTCGCACATGCGCAGTCCGTACCTGAGGGCCCATCTTGTGCTGTATCAGATGTGCAGAAAAAGGTTCCCTAAAACTCTCTAGTTTTTGTATGGCGAATGTGACCATCCCCTTCCCCTCCCGTACTAGGAAGAAACACGCCCCCTACACTGTCTGGAGACTTGTCTATTGTACGATGTACTATAGCAGTATGACCCTCGCTTTAGGGGGAAACGGAGCATAGATCGTATATATGACTGTATATGAGACTGTCAGTCACCATTTCAAAAACCTCTTTCGCGAAAAAAAAGAAAAAAAAGCCACGTTGAAAGGTTAAAAGTCCGCGGTAAAACTGGCCCCGCCGCCGGCCACGCCAAGGCGAGGCGACCGATTCCGTCGGGGGGAAAGGCGCACGGCGTTCTTTCGCAGCGGCGGCCGAACTCCGTTTCGTCGGACGAGTGCGCGGCAGGCCGCGGAGACGTCTTCTGCCAACTAGCGGACAGGCCGAAAGCGAAAGTCGGCCTCGAAGTCGGTCCGCTTTGGCGCGCGTCGCTTTCTCGTTCCACTTTGCACGAGTGCCAGCAGGCAGAATTGGCAGCTGGTGCGGTTCAAAGGCGCGAACGAATTGTACTCGGCTGTTTCTGTTTTTTTTTCATTATGTGTTTTTTCCCGGAAACGCATACCTTGGAGGCGAGTAGAGGAGCAATTCGTTTGTTCGGTAAAGTAAGCTCTTACGTTTCTCTCAGAAAAAAAAAAAAAAAAATGTGTATGTTTAGGTGCCGGGAGGTTGGTCGACCCCAGTTTGCGTCCGGTGCTTCCGCTGTGGATAGGAAACTTTCCTAGTGCGGCACCACTGCTCGCCTGGGAACTTTTAACTTACGCAGGCATTGGAGTGATACATATGCGCCGGTGTGATGCTCATCCAGATCGAAGCTGCATGGTAGGGGTAGGGGTTGAATCAAAACCGCCTAGAAGCCTTATAGGTCCGCGCCCTTTCCTCGTGTGAACCAGCCTTGAGAGCGAAACAACGCCATGTCCAGAGCCAGCGCCACCGCATCCTCGTGACGTCATACACATGAGTACGCGAGCCGCTGGGGGGCGTCTCACATTCGACGCTCCAGTTTTCAAGATAAAGGAATAAAAAAATAAAAAAAAGAAGCAGGGCGGGTGGCTAACAAAGAGGCGGCAGCAGTCCCGTAAGCGACGCGACGGACGACTCCATCCTTGGGCGGCGTGTCCCGCTGAGGTGCACGAATATCGGTTCTTTTGACAGCGTCGACCCAGCTTCTCCGCCCGTGCATTGATAGTCGAGGAAGTGTCTGCGGCGGGGGATCCATCGTCGGCGCGGTAGCTTAGCCGCCGCCGACGACGGGCGCCCCCTTGCACGAGTCGAACAGCGTGACCCGCAAAAAAAGCCCTGCAGCGACGCGTGCCCCGATATACGTGTTCATCGCCCACGCGACGTCTCAACTATACACGTTGTCACATCAAGAAAAGAGGTGCGTGTCGTTCATGCGCTGCGCGGAGTTGTTCTCACAAGATTTTGTTGTTCGAAGGAAGGAACGGCGCTTTTAGGCGTTTGAAACGTGGACGTCGTGATAGGGTAACATGAAGATAATCTAAGATACACCTTAAAGGGGAAATTCAGGGGGTAATTAAGGGGCAAATTAAAGGGGGAGACAAATTGGGGGGAAAATGAGTAACGTTCCGCGAAGTGCCGGACTTTTTTTACTACCGTTCTTGAGCTGAATGCGGGTATAGGTATAGAGCTTACCTGCCGAAATTCGTGTTTACCAAGATTAAAAAAAAATAATAATTGAAGTTACGTTAACGTGCGCGCGCACCAAAATTTAGAACGAGTCGGCACTACCTGGCCAACACTGTTGGAAAAGTCGAATTTGATCAAGTTTTGCTAAAAGTCCAAAGATTCGCCAAACCAATCAAACTTCGTTTTTTTAATGCTTGATTGAACGCAGCTTTACTTTCCGTCCGGGTATCGACACTGCTAGTCGGCATCGAGCCCTACGTAAAAGAGTAAAGGTATATAACTTCGTTTGAATCGGTGGTGATTCTGGAAAGACATGGTAAAGCCACGGAGGGCGCGTCAACGAACGGAGCGCCATGTGACTGACCACGTCACGTGACCGCTATCCAACGCTGCCGCAATCTTTACCGGTCAAATGACCATGCGACATTGTACGATGCTGCGTGTTCGCGTGCCGTACCCCTTGTCGGGTGCTCTCGAGACGACTGCTTTTTTTTTTCTTTTTTTTTTCTGGACTGATTTTTTATTTAAAGGAGTTTATCGCCATTATCATTTACTCGAAATGATGCGAATGGCGTCATTAAATGGGTATTCACACGGGGGATGCGGGGAGGGATGTCCGTGACGTCAGGGATCGTTGGGACCAGCGGGTGTCTTTATCACTCGCCGACTCCAGCATTCATTCACACGAGCGGCGGGGATGGATGGATGGATGAATGCTAGCGGCTGTACCTTTTATGTCGGGCGGCAGCTTGCGCCACCTAGGTGAGCCGAGGATATGTCAGTGTTATCAGACGCATTTAGTGGTCGCACTCTCGACGACAGGGCTCGATGCGCGATGACGAGAGCCGAAAAATGGAGACGTACACATCGCGACACTGTTAGCGCGAACACGACATCGGCGCATTTTCGTATTTTACTTCTAAACAGTATTAGCGAGCACGAAATTTTATCGTTTACATGATAGAACTAAAGAAGCTCTTTCCGTAGCAATATTAGCTTGGATGACATCCCCTGGTTTCAATAAGAAAAACTGCAAAAAAACGATGATTGCTTGTTCGCGCTAGCAGTGTCGCGCTCTGTACATGAAGCGGCGATACGCGATTATGGCAGCAGCGCTGTTAGGTGCGGAAGGCGGCGAACTGCTTCCTGCTAAGAGAAGGACGCTTCTTGAATGGGTGGATGCAACACAAAGGACGTGGAATCAAACACCAGTTGTATGGAGAGCGACTTGAGGACGGCATGGATGAATATCCAGGACTCTCCTTCGGGTTCTTCGGACGACATGCGCAAGAACGCAAACCAAAACAAGTTAGGCGTTCCTGTTGCCACCGGGAGTATCTCGCTGAGCAAAATCTGGAAAAGTTGTGAGACGCGCGAAGAAAATACCGGCCATTGCGAAGAGATCCCACGCCAAGGCAATGTTTGTGAAGCCCGAGCAAAAAAGAGCTATCTCCCCCTTCCCCCTGGAAGATGTCTACGTCAGCGCGGTTCCGCGCAAAAGCGTGACGTTGCTACCACGTGATGAGCATCACGGGCAGCAAAGGGACGGATTCCTCCCCCGTGTGAAATATCCCTTAATCGGGAAACACGATAGATTACGCCAAGACGCTTTTCCTGCAGTACCTCGCATCAGACTGCATACGCCAACGTAACTCTATGACGACGCGATGTTGCGCGTGCGCAGACGCTTCACTAAAAGAGGTACGCTTAGAGTACCGGCACTCCGTTCCCCGATGTTGTTGTGGGCGCCGCCATCTTGGTTTTTAGTACGGAGAAGGCGCAACTGCCGATCGTCATGATTCAAAAGTGCAGTTTTTCAGCATTAGATTCTTAGATTCGGTGTTAGGAAGCTCGTATAATATTGATTTGCTCTGCAGCAAACTGTTTAAGAATTTGTGGAGGACGGAAAGGCGTTTCCTGCGCTTTCAGATAAAGCTTCGGATAATCGGAAACCGTGATTTTAAGCACAAAGACGGAAAAGGGTCGTTACTCTGGAGCGTATAGCTTATTTAGTGGCTCTAAAGCTTCGCAACGCAAATCTGGTTTCCGCGCACGCGCTGTTCGCAACTGCGGCCTCTGGGTGCCGCCATTTTCTTGACAACATGTGTAGACCGTCGGATAGTCGAGCCTCGCTCAGGCGTTCCCACGGTTGCAGATTCCCAACAAAGCATGTTCCCTCCACGGTGGCCCAAACCAGCTTTTGAAGCGTGGTTGCTCGCAAACGTCCATTGTTATACGCACTTTGAATGCGTGTTCTTTGGGACTTGGTATACAGGATCGGTATCAAAACCGGAAGCATGAACTCCCGTCGGCGCGAGCAGCGATGGAATGCAGCCAATCGGGTCCCTTCGAAGAAACAGAAGGGCCCGCTCAACTTAAGCGGTCAGCACGAGCCAAGTAGACCACACCCTCGCGTTCTTGAACTGTCAGTGACGCGGTACTATTTTAACCCCCACCCGTAATCGATTACCCCACTTTTTTTTTCTTTCTTTTGCCGCTCGAAACATCGACTTCGGTCAACTTTTTTCTTTTTTTTTTTTCTGTCGTGACACCGTTTTTATTTTTATATATATAAAAAAAGGGTTATATTTGTGGACTTTCAGAACCGATATGCAGCAGCGCTTGATCTATGGGGTTTCTCTCTTCGGGCGCGCAGCCTGATTTCAAGGGCGAATCTCAAGGTACGCGGCTATCGCAAGCCCGCGCGCAAGGTCGAGCCAACGAAAAGAATCCGCTCCCGAGCACCGATTCGTGACCAGTTTTTGTTTCTGACGACTCATTCTTCTAGGGCGGTGCAAAAAAGCCTCCGACATTTTTATTTTTCGTCTCTCCCCTAAATCACGTTCCTATACGCGGGGCAGCAATTTGTCTGGGAGATTATTAGGACAGAACCGTACTTCGAGCACAGCCAGCCCGGCGTCCACACCACACGACTGTGATGGAGGTCGCCGTCCGCTCCGCACTGGGTCTCTCTCTCTCTCTAGACTGCTGCCGTATTTATTCTCCGTTAAGTCCCTCAGCGGACAGTACGGTGGGAGCTACGCTACTGCCGGACCAATCAGAAGCCTCCTTTTCATCACCTGACGCCAGCTCTCTTACGCGTGTGTACGTGCGGGGGGAGGTTTGTGATCACGTGACGAAAGACAGACCTGGCCCAACGAGCGCCTAGCTTTTATACCGCACTGTCAGCTTAGGAGTGAACAAAGTGTAGTGTATTACGCAGCGATGAGAAATAGGCTCTCGGGTTCTGGCTGTGCGAGCGATTGCTTGGTTGCTTTCGAGAGCGATGCCTGCGAATATGGGTCTGGGAATCTGTCAGCCGGTCCATGGCGAAGGCGACTCCCACGGGCTATACCCATTCTTCAGACCGCTATGATGGAGAGCGCGCCCGGCGACCGAGCGCGGATTAAGGGGGAAAAAAGCTGCTTTTGGAACGCTGCGTACAAAAGCGGGTCGGTGTTTCTCGTGCGATACACCATACCGCCATCCTTGACTTAAGCGGCCGGCCTTTGTAACTCGGTGACGATTACTCAGAAAATAAAAATGGCTGTTCACAAACTAAGGCGTCTTATCCCTAAAGCCGCGGTTACGTATACTAATGCACCATGCAAAAGGGCAGACGCTGTCTTCATGTCTGCAGCCAGCAGACTGTCTTTTGTTCGATGTGCGAGCATTGTTAATGCGGCCTTCGCTTTGCCGGGCTGTTTCAAAGCTCATAAAAATGCCGCGTCAACCACGCAGTTTGAACGAGCGGTTCGATATACTTACTTCATTTTCGCCGGAAATTCCGAAATCTTCGGGTGTTGCGACGGCGCGGCATGGCTAGACTTTATGGTACACGCTACGGTTGCACAAATTCCAACTTGACTTCCGCAAAAATGCACACCGCATTAAAAACAGAAAAAAAAAAAGCATTGCGCGTGTTCCCAACATGGACGCGCTGTTCTGGCTGACTTAACTGATCAGTCGAATTTCAGTCGAACCTTAACCTTTCAGTCGTAACATAAGGTTCGACATTCGAAACTCGAGCTCGACAAAGGTTCGTGGTCATCATCCCTATTCGCAGACACCTTAACGAGACCTGGGGCATGTCGCGTACCCCAGCATCTCATTATAGCTCCGCAGCCAATGAAATAGCAGCATCAGCCGATTAAAAAAAGATATATGTCGAAGAATCAGTTATGAAGCAAGAACATCATAAGCCACACCCTCGTTTCTTAAAGGCCGACGTACAACCTCGGTTTTCTGCAGGGCACATAATCCGCTTAGCGTTCCCCTCTCCTAAGCTGCGAGGGGAGTCAAGTTGGGGCAAGGTAGAAAGTGGAGAGGATATAAGAAAGGAGGAGGCAGGCAAAAGTGGAAAGAAGTGTACGTCGGCCTTTAAACTGTCTGCTACCGCAGAGTGAGTCTCTAGCGAACTCCGCTTGGGGTGCGAAGCCTGTGATTCACTCCTCATAATGACGTCACTCGGAGTTTTTTTTTTTTTTTTCATGTACTGCCGTTGTATTGCGGGAATGACTTGGCACGAAGGTGCCAGACCGGGCTGGCGCTCTCTCTGGAACGGCCGCGGCGGCGCTACAAAGGCATCGCCAGACGTCGGCTTCCTACCGGAACGCTGGTCTGGGGCGAAACGACCGCGTGCTCGTCGCATCCGCCGACCTGACGAGGCTGGTTCAAGGCCGCAGTTAAATTCTTCTCTGCGGGCAGACGACTGCTCCACTGTATCCTCCGTTCGCCGCCAAGCCGGACAGTGTGCTGGGAGCTACGCGCTCGTCGGGGGTCCAATCAATACCACCTAGAACACAAGGCCTGCGCGTTTCCTCCTCTAAACGTCATCACTAGTAGATCCCCTCAGCGCCCCCTAGCTACCCCGGATGAGCAACATCGTCTGCTACATCGTCTGCTCCATCGCCTGCTTCAGTGGTTTGTGTAACTGATAAAGAAACAGATGCTCACGCCGAGTGTCTCTTGCAAATAGCATACGATAAAGTTAGACGTTCACGTGGAGCGTCAAATGCATGAGCGAAATTGCCTTACTGCTGCGCGAAGGGCTGAAAAGCCCTTCGTTGGACGCTGGACGCTGACACTGGACGCCATTTTCGAGGGCGCTGTTTATACCTCGGGTAGCTGCTTCGAAGCGTTCTACCGCAGAACGAGCGCGCGCGCTAGAAATGCGCGTCTCAAAGCCAGGAGCGCGTGCTAGCTCGCGCTCCTGGCCGAGGGAGCGTTCGCGTGCACGTCGCAAATGCACTGGAAGCTCGCTATCAGCTCGCGCTCAGCAGTCACGCACACAGCTGCGGCCGCAAGTGACTGCGACGTAGTTGCGACGCGGCCCCTACTCTCGTCAAGCTTCGGGGTGTTTGCCGCTTGGGGCGGGTCGGGGATCTACTAACGAAACGTCATGCGCAGGCCTTGTCTTCTAGGTGGTATTGGTCCAATCCGCCGCCCCAACCTCTTTTCGCCTGACCCTGCTCTTCGTGCGCGCGGGTAGGGTGCTGTAGAAGAAGAAGAAGAAGAAGCGCGATCACGTGGAGAAAGGTAAACGTGCCACTGGTCCGGGCGTTGTCACTTCGAGTAGGGCGTCACTCTCTCGGCAGTGTGTGCTTGGTGGATGCGCCGAGGACATAAAACGCGACCGAAACGACCGTGTCATTCTTCTAAGCGTCGTTGTGAGCAGAAGTTGAGGCGCTCTTTGAACGCTCAAATCTTAAATCAGAAAAAAAAAGAAACTTAAAAATTAATTGATTACTATCTTCTAAAAAAAATCGATTATCTATTTGCTAATTCTTCGAATTCGGCTGGCCTCCAATGGTAATCTCTGTCAATACTGAAATTGCAGCATAATCCCTAAAACCAATAATACGAAAGTTAATTAATAAATTATAAGAAGTAAGACAAGCATGTCATGACGATCACTTCATCTAATATCCGCGGAGCTTGGTAAATACACCGTGAAGACGGCCCTCTGCTAACTCCCCCCCCCCCTCCCCCCCTTTTTTTTTTAACAAAAATTATGTTTGAATTGAAATCAAATTCTCTGTTGATATATTTTCTGTTGTAGCATGTCAAAAAAAGTATGGCCTGAGATTGGACCGCATCGCAGACGATTTTAATTCGCTTGTACTGGACGCAGGAAGACCGTTACACTTTGTCGGTACTCGCATGTTAGAAATGGGTGTTTACAGTCACACGACGTGTACAGAGTAAAAAAAAATAATTCAAAAAAGGCCCAGGATATTTTCAAACGAGATTCTGTTCTTTGTTATCTGAAGAGCGATCTTCACATCGCCTAAAATTAGGAAATAAAAAAAGAAAAGAAAAGACTAATCTAGATGAGACATCGAGCACAGGCTTAGCTCTTGCTCCAAAGATGAAAGCGGGAGCGAGCTCCCCCGGAACAATGCGGAGACAAGAGTGGCTTTTGTGTCGAGGATCCCACAGAGACAGCTACACTTCGGTTTACTGTATCCCGACAAGGAGCGAACGGTATAAGGCCCCTTCCAGCAAATCAGAGCGACGGTGGCGAAGCACGTGACGGTTCACGCCAAAGGTACAAGGGGTGAGAGCGTAACCCGAGCGGTTGGGGAACAGGAAAAGGAAGAAACTCCCTTCTCACCCTCTTTCATGCGCCCAGACGTCGCCTTTGTCCCCGTCGGAGATTAGCGCGTCGATCAAAATTCGTACGAGAGCTGCGATCCTCTCTGTCCCTTCGACAGCTCCGCGCGCAAACATTCAGATAAAGTATAGTCACGTGTTTACCTCCGACGCGCCGATTGGCTCACCGGTATACCGTATAGCCTTCGTCGTTTTGCCAAGTTACGGTGAGACGGAGTACAGCTCAAATTGCTCCTCCAAAGTGGAGCTTTCTTCTTTTTGCCGAGATGGCATCTCTATCTGTGCCCGTGTGTATACACAGTGCACGCTCTCTGGAGGCTGTGATGGATGCGCCGCGATCGCTGATAAGAGTCGTTAGGTCTGCGTGGCCCTCCCGGGTCAAGTGCAGGAATGTTCTACTCACGCACCTTGGAGTGCACGAGCACGAAGGCCGGTCGTCGGGTCAGATCGCCGCGTTCGCGCTCGACCAACGGTTTGCGGAGAACCTTGGCGGCTGACTTGGGCGATTCAGACATCGTTAGAAAATGCGGACTACCTTAAGGAGAAATAAATAAATAAATACGTATGTATATACAGTAAAACCTCGTTATAACAAAGTTGAAGGAGCGGTCGTAATTATTTCGTTATAACCATTAGTTTGTTATAGCCAATGTCCATTTCTTCCCACTATTAGCAAGCAAGGGGATTATGATCGCTTTGTTATATCCATTAGTTTGTTATATCCCGTTTTGTTATAACGAGGTTTTACTGTATATGATTTATTTAAACTTGGCCTTTGACTCTCGTTCACGACTATACTTTTTTTTTTCTCTCGAAAGCTCATAAACAAGAGACAGTACGTGTACGTACGTGACGGAAGAAACAGTCATGCCTGAGTCCAGTGATTTCCCTACACACCCCCTAGGGGGGGTGTACCCCTCCCCCTCTTGTTTTTCTGAAGCCACCCCCTTAACCCGCAACGACTCCTCTATCATCAACGCCCCCCCCCCCCCCCCCCCCTAAAAATGTAGACTCTCCCCACACCAAAAAAAGAAAATTTCAATTTTGGGGATTCCGGGGGAAACCCATGCCCGAGTCCCACTATAACTCCATATCACAAATATCTGCTACACACGTTTGCTGTGCGAGCAAAGGCATGGGCACGAGCTCGTGGCTTTGGAAAGCTGATTACTTTTGGAGGTAGAAGTTATTTCAAAGCGTCGCCTTTTTTATTTTTTAATTTTCCTCCCGTTTCAAATGGCGCCCTTTCCTCGTACAACTTTCCTACCAAGAAATCTCGGGACCAAGCCTCCGACAGGAGGACGGCTTACCAAAATTGACGGATTAAGAAGAGAAAGTAGTTCATAATACGGTGAGTCAAATCCAATATTAGGGAGCTTTAGGGAACTGTTTTTGCACTCCGATACGGTACGATGAGCTCTCCCGTTCGAACTGCGCATGCGCTATACCACAGAAGACCCGCACATGCGCAGTTCGTACCGGAGGGCTCATCGTGCAGTATCGGATGTGCAAAAACGGTTCCCTAAAACTCACCAAAGCACAGTTCAAGAGACCCGTTTTCGAATCGGCAGAAAGCTCTGTCGTTATGAAAATCGGAACTAATCGGAGAAGAAACGGTTACTTCTACAGCGATTCTGTTTATGCCTATAGGCTTCCGTGGATTTTTCGTCTGCGTCAGCAGAAACGTAGGTCCTGAATTTGATGCACAACCGCTTCATTCTATGCAAAAGCTTATACGTCTCATCACTTGGATATGCATTTTCGGTAAGTTAGTTATCAATAGGCACCATTTTCAAGATCAGTAGGCCCTCAAGTAGATAATAAAGGTTTCTCAAAGATCTTCCGCTGCGCGACCCGCGCAGCGGAAGATCTTGCGCGCGTGTCTACTTTCCGCCGGCTCCTCGGGGCGGCGGTATAGTTTGAAACCTTTGTTCAAAATTCAGTGTCACGTTTGTGTCGTGTGCTAAACAGCTTCGCTGGTCATCCGCCATCACAAAGTGCAATGGCTCATGTTTCAAGTAACGGCCAATCACTTGGCTTCTGAAGTAATCGAGTAACCTAATTTAACACTTTTTAAGCAAAAGTAATTGTTATTGTAATTGATTACTTTTTCGAGTAACGTGTGCAAGACTTGTTGCGTGTTGGGGCACATATATACCGTAGAATACCACGAAAGCTCCCAGTTCGTGCAAGCGCCCGGTATTAAAGGGATCACGAAATGATTTTTCAACTTCTTCCTCCTTAGCTTTAATGTTCAACTCAAAAGCGAAATGAAAAATCACGTGGTCGTGACCTGCTTCGGTACGGTGATGACTCCAAGCTTCAACCGTGCTTTTTAGTATCTTAAGCTCTTCATGAGATCTTGTCATCCTCAAGTGGTAATTAAGTATCGTCACGGCACTCATTGGGTGCACAAACTCGAATTCAAATATTTGTCGACGGTTTGATCGTTGACGAGCGCGTACGTCCGAGTGACGAAGTGCTCGTGTCCAACTGCGTGAGCTGCCGGGTTCGGCTGACGTGCTTGAACACCGCGGATGCGTCACAGTGAAAAAGGCGGAGAGCTTTGCGAAGGAAAGGAGGTACGAAATAGTCGACTATATTTTCAAATTTTCCCACCGAAATGCAGACTTTAGGCTTTCTGCGCTCGTGTACTAGTTTTATTTTGGCGCACTGAACGATAGGTAGGCCATTAGTAAAAGCCCAGTTTATCCCAGCCGAAAATTCATTTCATGAACCCTTTCACGTGTGCCAAACTTGGGAATCCTGCAAATTATACGTTAAGCGCCCGATTTGACAGGACAATAGCGCCCTTGTCTATAGATTAATTCAGTTTTCAGTAAAATTAGGGGTGGGCGCTTCCCCGGTATGTTAGGGTTCATATATGTATATACTATATAATTTATAATAAAAAAAACAGCGCGTTTACACACTCCAAAAAAGAAAGAACTCGCCGCCCGCGAGCCCCCTCAAGTCGCCACAAAGTCGCGCACTCCGTAGCCGCCAAATAACGGGTTCTATCCTCTGTTCACCCCTAAGCTGGCAGCGCGGTGGGACCCACGCGCTGGCCGGTCCCAATCAACCGCATCTTTCAGATCCCCTGACCCCACTCTCTGCGGTATGGGGCGGGAGAAGCGTGATCACGTGGCAAAAGACTCCCGCACGACTGGTTGAACGAGCGAGAGCTCCCACCGCACTCCCCAGCTTAGCGGCGAGCGGAGATCTTCCCGGCCGCGGTAACATACTGGTCCCCGCCACAGTGTGTCAGGGCCGGGGGTTGCCTCGAACGTTTCTTTTTTGGTGTGTTTTTAAAGCCTTAGTACGGCTGCCCGATGACCCGTGGCCGATAGGACGCAGCCGGCGCGCTCGTATACTTCGATAACCGGACCAGATAGCGAGCGGTCGCGCGCGCGCGCGCTCTTCTGGTCTCGTCGACGCGAGACGAGAGAAGGGAGAGATCTCGAACGCGGAAGTGGCCATCTAGATTACCTGCCCCGCTGTTTGTGCGCTCTAATGAGCCGGGGCGTGGGCCCATCCCAGGCATTGTTCGCCGAGCAAAGCAGGCTCCGATGATCATCGGTCCGATATCGGCTGCTGCTCGCCCGGGATTGTTCGGTTCCGGGCATGCAGGTCCCATCGCCGGCTTGGACCACTTTTTTCTTTCTTTTAGGGGGGGGGGGGGGGAGGCTCTTGTTTTTCTCGGCTGCTCCTTGTTCGGAGTAGCCTATTTGTGAAGGAGTAACGCGCTCTGCTTCCGAAGGATCCGTGCAAAGAATACCGCCTAGAAGACAAGGCCCGAGCGTGACGTCATGGTTAGTGGACATCTTACCCGCCCCGATCGGTAAACACGCTAAACCTTGACCGGGGACACCGCCAAACGGCAGACCCGTCCGTCTTGGCGCCGCAGCGTCGCGTTCGCTGCGAGACGCTAAAAGTCGCGCGCGGCGATGCTGAAGCGAGGTAGATGGCGCTACGTGTACACTAGTGGTAACGTCATGGGGGGAAAGGCACAGGCCTTCTTGTAGGTGGAATTGCGCGGAGGAGCGCAGCTGTAATCCGCCCAACCGTACCTTGGCAAACGGCGAAGAGTTTTACGTCCCTGTCAGCCAATCAGCGCGTCGAAGGGAGACACACGTGACCGTACTCTATCTCACTATAGTTGCGCGCAGTGCTGTCGAAGCCACGGGAGGGGGAGAGAGAGAGGAAAGCCTGGGGCTAGCCTTTTAGGGTTACAAAAGGGACGTCTGGGACACACAAAAGGAGGATATGGGTAAGAGGGGAGTTCCTCCTACCCCTCTTCTCCAACTGCTTGGGGTTCGCTCTCCCCCCTGTACCTTTAGCAAGGGCCGTCACGTGATTCTCTTCCGTTACTCTGATTGGCTCGGAGTTTCAAAGAGCGTTCGCTCTTTGCCAAGTTACGGTCAAACGAAGATGTGGCGGTAGACAAAGGGGGCGGAGCGTCGGTGGCCCACGACGACGAAGACGTGGTTTCGCGATCGGCAGGGTTCTTTTTACGGGCGGCCCAACCGTGTTTTTCTCTTATCGGCGATGGTCCCGCGGCCGACAAAGAAAGGCGTCGTGCGCGTCGTAATTTATTATTAGCCGGAATACTAATACGCAGTCCGTCGGCGGCTGGCCCGATGAAGAAGGAAAGGCTGTTTTGGTATCTCGATGCCTGTCAGCGCACGCCGAGGGCTGAAGCCAATCATAGCGATCAAAAGGGGTCCGAAGAATGGGGCGCCGAAACGGTATCCATTGTTCTACAGATCCGTCTCTATTGATTCGGGATCTCGGTCGTGCTCAGTGTTCAATCGCGGACCTCATTTTTTTTTTTCTTCTTTCTGATAACTCTTTTTAAAGCATCATCATTACCCGACTTCCTTCGTAAGTTTTGTAGCGATTGGCTATCCGAGAGATCTGGGGGAGTGTTGACCCACTTGGATATTTCGGTTGTCACTATGGTAACTGTGGTAGCTATGGTAACGATATGGCAGTTATGGCAATTATGGCAGCACGTGGTGAGTACCGGGCCTCTTATTAGAGAGTTTTAGTAGATCGTTCCGATACCTCCGATAGCCCCGATAACGATACTATGCATGCACAAGGGAGGCGGTGGCGGAGTATCGGGTATCGTTATCGGAGTCATGGGAACGATCTACTAAAACTCTCTATTACCACTCTGCATCCAATCGGATGGCGGCATTGACAATTAAGAACATAAAAAAAATCATCACAATAAGCTATTTTTGTGTTTTTTACGTGGTATGTGACTACACTTTAACGCCCGAGTCCCACTAGAGCGACAAACATAAACAACCGACACCGAAAAGCTTCAAGCACGCGAAGATACATCTTTTGCAAACTCGCAGTCGCTCGTGTTAGTTTCACGAACACCGAGAGGTTGCAGGCCCGCCAAGATGCCTTCGCGTGCACGCTGCACGTGTCTACGGCTTGTCGGTGTCTGTTGTTTTCTGTTTTGTCGCTCTAGTGGGACTCGCCCCAAAAGCAATCAGGAGCACCTATATTTTCCCTCAAAGCAGTCGGGGGAGCCAATCGCTGCCATCATTAGAGTTTCGTCATTCGCCGAGGGTCCTCCATGCTCGGCAAATGACTGTAAGTGCGCAGGCGAGCTGCTGGTGGTAGCTAATCGTGTCGTTTACCACCTGAAACGGTGGTGCAGGAAGGAAAAACTTTAGTCGAAGGAACAGACATAGAAGGGAACGTCTGGAACTCAGTGACTGGTTTATTCCCTTCTGTGTATGTTCCATCGACTAAAAGTTTTTTTCCCTTTTCGGCACCACAGTCTCGGGTGCAGGACCAACTTGCTCGGGTGTCAAACGACGCGATTAGCTACCTCCAGCAACATGATCTCTACTATAAGGGGCTGGATGGCGCTTAGCTGCTAGCCTGGCGCAGGTGAAGCCGCCGGAAGTTCGATGCTTGTCCCGGAAGTCGGGCGTGCACTGGGCTTCCTAGTGCATTCAGTCGATTCTTAGGACCATGCTTTTTGTGTCTTTGATTGGGTTTTAATACTCCCATTCTGGATTAAATCCCGAGAATGAGGCATTTGAACTTGGGACATATTCACAACTTGATCAACTAGAATCTCAAAATGTTTACATTGAACGGCTTCCCATGATACTTCTCGGGTCCGCATGCGCTCTTACTGCGCAACAGCAGGCTCTCTTGAGGGAACAAGCGAAAATCCAGCGCCTTCGAAGCTTTTCGAACCAGCACTCGGAAGGGTTACAAAGCCTGCCAAGCGCTCACTTCCGGGACAAGCCGCTCACTTCCGGTGGATTCATACCTGTTTGCTCAATGCGCCATCCAGCCCCTGAAGATCAGTGCCTCCAGCGGCTCGCCTGCGCACTTAAGCGCGAGACACATGCGCGTCAAAACTGTCCGATCCGGCGTGCGAACTGTCGGGAAGATGGCTGCTCCGAATCGCCGCACAGGACGGTTCGCGACACATGGTTTCCGACGCGTCGTTGCGTCGCTCCGTTCAGCTCCGCCCAGTTTCGCGTGTCCTTCTACCAAATGGATAGATGGATGCTAATGGCTATATTTATAACGGGCGGTAGCTCGCGCCACCTAGCCTAGAAAAATAAATACTTCCCTCGCCCTTCTTGGTTTTTCCGACTTTCAAACAAACGTAATATTTTTTATTACATTCTATTAAAGTGTACGTGTGTGAAGATCTTCCGTGAGGCTATTTTTCTGCTCAACATCACTTAATCGCGAAGGACCGCAGCGGACCTTAGAGCCATCCCAGCGAAACGAGCACAGTGTACAAATCACGTGACTACGTACCGCGAGCATTGTTGAGTCTCTCCCCAAGTTCACGTGACACTCACATGACATTGGAATGGCTCGTAGCGTCCGCTGCTGTCCATCCTAAGGTGAAACGGAGTATATTCGGGTTTCGACGGGCTCGATCGGTCCCAGAAGGCCGGCTTGCTTTGGCGCACGAAATCAGCAGCTCATTTTGTGCGCGCGGGAAAACTCGATGGCGTCCGTTTACTTCACAACGACGACTCGCGTCGCGTGACGCACCGCGCACCGCCACATCCGCTTCCCCGAACCCCGTCGCGCCTCCTCGCCCGATCGGTCCGAAAGTCACTTGACAACATGACCTTCGCCATCCGTGCTCATTGGCTGCGGCCACTGCGGCCTTCCGAAAATCGGACCGTGCGTGCGGCGATATCTGGCAAGTTGGACGCACGCCGGCGCCGGACGGAGGGCTCGTCCGACGCTCCGGTGCGACGAAAACCCTCGCCCTCGGACGTCGTTCCGGCGGTTCGCACGTCGGATCGGATGGCTTTTTCGCGCATGTGTCTCGCGCTTTAGTCTTTTGAAAAAGGAACCGTTATTTTTCCGATTACTGCACAATTCCCAAGCACAACCCTTTTTTTTTTTTTTTTTTTCCGCTTTGAAAATGGGTTTTGTACTGTACGGTATTGGGATTAGAATCCCCGAATCACGAGTTACCTCTCTTCTTGATCTACCAATTTCGGTGGGCCGTCCTCCCGTCGGAGACAGGTGGCTCGAGGATCCCTGATAGGGCACTTGTAGAAACAAAGAGCGCCATTAGAGAAAGGGGAAGGAAACATAACACAGATTCACGAGTAATTTTAGTACTTCCAAGGGTTGTCATATTACTCCCGCGATTTCCTTTGTAACAAAGGTAATCGAGGGATAACAAAATGACTTAAAAATGTATCGATTATTTTCAAGTAATTTGATTACTCGCAATGATTAACGTAGAAGTCTGAATGTGGAACTATATATATAATATGATGCCGTGACTGTGGAACTATATGCATAATACGATGCCGCGGGGACTTCCCGCTTCCTGCCTTTTTTCTGCTGTCAGCGGGGAGGATATAGTATTCCCGTGGTCATTATTGTTAGGGTGGCGAGGTTATATATTACTCTTTCACTTCACGGAATTCAAGGTGACGGCTTCTGGACCTTGGCAAGGTGCTTCGTAAAGCCGCGGGGTCACACCGCTTAGACACATGTCATACAAAAGACAGTCTGCGTATGCAGATTTCGAACGCGAGTCACCGCGAGATCCGTGCTTGGAATGCCGCACGCCAATGAGTTCAAGGAGAAAACTTGGGCTCCCGGCATTCGAAAAACCGGGTATCGCGGTGACTCGTTTTGGCAGACAGTTTTTGCACGGCCAATACGACAGGACCAAGGAAGAAAGACGCCTGATAGAGTGTCTGCAGATCGTCTTTTTGTACGATGAATTATAAAAGTGATCGCGGCATGAAGACGATCCCCTTACAAAAAAATGAACTGAGTTTCGATTGAAAGTGTAAAGGACTCACTCAATAGACGGCATTCACTCTCAACTGAAACTCAATTGACTTTTTCTAATGAGTCCCTATTGAACCGTACCAGAGTATTGGCCACCGAGTCTTAAATGAACTTTTAGCAATTGAATTTCAATTGAATTTTGTCAATAGTTTTTCAATAGAACTTTTGCTATTGAGTTTCAATAAAAATATTGCAATTGAGTTTCAATTGAATTTTTGCAACGTGTCTCAATAAAATTTATTACAACCGCGTTAAAAAAAATTGCAACTGGTTGAGGTCTTTTTTTGTATAATTCCTTAAAGCACGCAACATGAAGGAAACAAAGCACATGGAGGAAACGAACACAAACATCATAACTAAGCACTCACAACCCACTATTCGTACTCCCCTTGACTACCCCACCGCCTTATATACCCTACATAAGAGTTCATTTGGCCGGTGACCACCCCAGTATTTATTAAGGTTCCCAGTTTGCTATTTCCTCCTTGGAAGTCTCATAAATGATAAACAGTGTTTCGACGTCATTCGACTCTATCCCTTAATAGAATAATAGAAAACCATTGGTACAAGCAATAACCGTTCGGTGCAGTAATCCACAAACGGCCAAACTCAATCGCATTCCTATTGAGTAAATTCAATACAATCGAAATTGAGTTTCTTATGACCAAACTCAATTGCATTCCTAATGAGTAAATTCAATAGAATTCATATGGAGTTTCTAATGATCAAACTCAATTGCATTCCTAGTGAGTAAAGTCAATAGAATCGATATTGAGTTTCTTCTGAGCAGTCTCAATTGCATTCCTAATGAGTAAATTCAATGGAATCTAAATTGAGTTTCTTATGACCGAACCCAGTCGCATTCCTATTGAGTAAATTCAATGGAATTGATATTGAGTTTCTAATGATCAGACTCAATTGCATTCCTAGTGAGTAAAATCAATAGAATCGATATTGAGTTTCTTATGATCAGTCTCAATTGCATTCCTAATGAGTAAATTCAATAGAATCAAAATTGAGTTTCTAATGGTCAAACTCGTTAGACATTGAGTTTATATCGAGTTTCAATTGACTCTATCGGAACACAATAGAAAGTCAATTGAAACTCATTGATCATTTTTGTAAGGGGAAGAAAGGAGGTTCTATATCGAGGGGTGCAAATGACGCAATTCGGGACACCTGCCCTACTTCCGGCGGTTTCGAACATGGGAAGCTGCGTGGGGCCTCGTGCCCCCAGTCGCCTTCTTGGGTGTCCTCCGCTGGTAACACTGTTCTAAAGAAAATAAATAAATAAATAAATAAACCGGTTCTTTCTCTGATGTTTTTGAGGCAGATAAGACGAGCATGCTACAAGGAAACCGTAGGTCTTTTTTGTTCTAAAAAAATATAAAAGTACGACAAGCAAAAGTGTAACACTTGGATTCTCTGGTGCACGGCGACCGACAAAAGTGAGAAGGAGGAGTGCTGCCGCAAAGCCTTCTCCTGTAATCGTAGGGACTCCACGGACCGGAACGCTTCTTTCCACCAAAAAAAACAACAACAAGGAAACAAAGAAAAGGCGCCGAAATCAGCGAAGCGCAGACGATCAGAAGACAGAAGAAAGCACGGCGAACAACTTGGCGCCGGCATCGTAGCAGCCGTCGTCGCCGCCGCCGCCGCCGCCACTTGGGACATGGTCAGTGCCAGGAACACGATGGTTCCCCCCGCGCACCTCTTGGACGGTGCGACGAATCTTCACAAGTCGGCCATCGTCCAAGTTTGCGGCGTTGCGCCCAAAATCGCAATGCTTCGCGCTCTCTAGGAGGTGCGCTTGGCACTTCCTGGGACGCGTCAGCTTGTTGCTGCTGATGGTGGTGGTGGCACAGCCGGAGGTTTCGTAGGGGGGCGTGGGCCTTTGTCTCGGCTGCTTCTTGTGGCACGACTAGAGCGAGCGGGCGTCTTCTGAGCTCAGGAAGAGGGTCCGGTTAGTCACCCCGTTGGTGGCGGCGGCGGCGGCGCCGGGACTCCTTCCGCAGCTACAGGCCTCGTGAGGAGGGCGAGGACTGGTCGAGAAAGCGCGCAAGAGCGGTCGGCGAGAAAGAACCGGCCTTATTGTTGGAAGGACTCTGCTGTGCGCCTCGCAGGCGCCTTATCCGAGGGAGGGTAGTCAGCCCTGGTGCTTTGTGCCCGATTGCGCGCCCGGCCCTTCTTCCTCTTGCCGGTGCTGTTGTTGTTGTTGTTGGTGCTGCGCGCCGCCAGCGGACGTCGGTCAGTCGGGCCACGCTAGAAGACCCGCTGACCTTGCTGGAACTTGTATACGCGAGCCAGGCGCCATGGGATTTTTGTTGTCCACGGCTGGGCTTGCGTGCGGCACTGCCGTCATCCTTGCCGTCTTGGTGCCACATCCAAGTGCAGTCCGCTTGTCCGCATTGACGTCTCGGCGATGGAGATGGATCTTCGTGCACGCGCTCGGCTTCAAGGCGCGTGCCCTCCTGTACAAGAAATCACCCTCGTCGTTTTTTTGTTTTTTGTTTTTTTTTTCTTTTCACGTGTGAAAGACGGGTGGCTTTTGAATGGAAGATGTCGGTCGGGATTAGAGATGAAGCCAAGGACGGCTTCGGGGCGTATGTCCTTGAGTCTGAATAGACAAAGTTATACATCTGTTATTTTACTTCGTTGCTTTATTGGTACGTATGCGTATGAAGAGAGGCGCCATCCTTCTCGTCGTTGATGAACCTTCTCTTGGTTCTATTCGCCGACAACTTAAGAGACACAGAACGTGACGGGCCCCCGGCATGCCATCATTGCTCTGCGGCCAATGGGATTGCAGCACGAGCCAATAAGAATGCCGAAGAGGGAGTCATGAAGTAAGAAGCGTGATCTTAATGGTCCGCGCCCTTCGTCTCTTAAATTGTCAGTGAATATAGTTACACACGGGTACGCATAGAAGCCTAAAATCTCGCCATTTAATAACTTCATTTTGTGGGATGACATAGGTGGGGTACCATTTTCCAGTTGCCGACAGGGAAATGCAAATAACCCAACGTGAACGAATTTCTGCGACAAACTAAAGAAGTGATCAGCTGCTTGCCGCAGAATCCCTTTACCGAGCCACGCCCACAAGGCACTCCGTTGCGATATCTGAAGTTGTGGCGGGTCTTGAACTCTCTATTATTGCTCCTCAACAAATCCGATAAGAACGAAAAAAAAAAAAGTTACAACCGTGGACATATTAAAGCCCCGACCCGCGTTCTTTAAGCCGCCAGTGACTCTTGCCAATGAAAGCTTTCGACGACGCTAAGCAACCAAAGTGAAGCGCGCGCATACATAGTTTATGAACCCAGCTGCAACCCTACAATTTCAGGCGGTGACGGACGGAAGACGACGAGACCACGCAGGGAGCACCCTCCTCGAATTTATCATCGCGCACCGCGGACACGTGACTGTAATAATGCATGGGCGGGTGGGTCAATTAAGCCATCTCCCGGGCCAACAAAGACCTCCTTGACCCCTCGCCGAGACATCATTATTATGATCGTCTCTTCCGATGCCGGCAGCGTGCACGGCTATAAGCGGAACACGTGTTGCTGCACTGGGCGTTTCCTCGGGAGGCATGCACCTGGACGTCGCCAAAGGACCTGTCCACTTCTCAGCGCCCACGTGCATCGAGAGGGTCATCCGGAACGGCCTATGGCGAAGAACTCTGCCCCATGCTGCATGCCGCACATGAGCACACACCCGTTCGGTCCTGCAGAGAGGGACAGTGCAGTGGATGCGAGGAACTTGCACGGATGAATCAACCGTCGTCTCTGAGCCACGGGGTCATACCCTCTTCATGTTTATGTAGTCCCGGAGTGCGTGGTCACGTGGTGCTAGAAGTGAGGTTGATTGGTTCAGTAGGTCCAGTAGGTGGGTAGCTTTCGAGTTTCTTCTTGCCAGCTTCTATGCAAAGGGGGAATGGGGCATACCTGCCACGCGCACGAGAACGTGCGAAGTCTCCGGAATCGCGGCCGGACACGTTCCGGCCTGTTGTGTAAGGCGCTCTCGTACGGATGCAAAAAAGGGGTGCTTGTTATACATCGCGTGGTCCGCGGGCGAGGCGACCGCGGATGAAAGGGAAACCTGGGGATGATTCTTCTAAAAGAAACAAACGCACAAATATCGCGGCCGTTCTTTTTGCTCCGCGATGTGCTAATGTGGGTCTAAAAATAGCATTGCCTCTGTGAGCCGCAGCAAGACCCACGCTTTGTCAAGACGTCGCGGGTTGGAGGGGACGCCCTGTTGGATAGACCTACGCCGTCTTATAAATAAAGGCCCCACCTACTGTTCCATTGGTGGCGTGAGGCTTGGGAAACACGACCCAGGAAAGGGTATAGAAGCTACATTCATCGGTGCGTAGTCCTTGCTACTGTAAGTGGAGTCTGGGACGCTTCCGAAATCCGTCCGACTTTCACTTCTGCTTATTGTCACCTCGCGACAATTAACAAAAGAAAACAAAAAAACGTAGTAAGCGTTTTTCTTTTTTTCAACCTATCACTGACCATGATGTAACGTAAAAGAACTTGTTGTTGAGCTAGTTGGTGTTGACTGTATTGAACCATGGTTAAAAGCGCTAAAAAAGACGTACACAAGTCAGAAGACAAACACCGGCGCTAATGTAACGCTCTTTTCATATAGTCTAGTGAAGACGCTGCAAAAACGGGACAAGAGTGGTTACCCAAAGTGTAAGCGAGAAGCCACTTTAAAAGAGGCCGCCCGGGGCCCCAAGGTTGTTGTCCCTGTGGCCATCACCGTCTCGCCAGCTGGGCGTTGTGACAAGCGAGGTCCCCGCGTGTTTCTTTTCCAACCCCGTCGTCACGTGGGACGCGTCTGGTTTTCTCGGACCTGAAGAAGAAGGGCGTCACGGAATTGCAATTTTCATCTCGGAGGCCCGTCCCCGTCCGAGCATTTCACGCCCGCTTTCTACGTTCGAGGAGGTCAGGGAGGAGAGAAGAGACTCCGCGAGACGACATGACGGACGCCGAACGCCTCTTTTTTATTTATTTGTTATTATTATTATTATTATTTGGCGGACGGGTCGTCTACACCATCAGCGTGCCGGAATCGTTAGCGTATAGAGCTACGGCGTCTTCTCTTCTCGGGCAGTTCTTTCTCGCCGAGATAGGCGTCGGAGGACGGACCAGAGGGTCGGAGATATCTGATGGGTGCCATCGCCCGCCGCGCACCATCGCGCATGCGCGTGGGACGACCATCCGCACATCATGATCCGGCCTCGGAAGCTTTCACCTGATGTTTAATTTTTTTTCTTTTTTTAACTTGCAATGTGTATTCACTATGGTGCCTGGTCTCAGGGGTTTACAGCGCGTGACACTGTTAGCCCGAACAAGCGATATCCAGTTTTTTTCTATATTTTTTATTTGTAATTATTAAGGCGCTCATCAAAACACTAGTGTTGCTTGAAGTGCTCAATTGGGGCACTAATCTAAGACGTAAAAATTAGTGTCCGTCAGTACGTTTTTCAACTAAATACAAAAGAAAAGCGTTCCTGTTGAGTTCGCGCCAACAGTGACGCGCAGTGTAATAATTTTTGTCTGCTTTTGCGGGCAAAAGCCGGAGAGAGAGTGAGGGGGGAGGGGGGGGGGGTGGAGGGGGTCAAATGCAACCTGAGGGAGTGTAGGAAGTATTTGGAGGTGTGTATGTAAATGGAAAGCTTTCGTAGATTGTTTTCGCCCTCCCGCAACGCTCCCCGCAACCCGCTACGATACCCAGAACTCTATAGTCAAGGCCATGGGCGCGCAGGTGCAGTAGCGGCTTCTTCGTTGCGGAGGGCTTGGCGGTGGTGGAAACGCGGTTTACGAAAACTCCCTATTAACTGTATGGGCCGGTGCATCTCTGCGTCCCTTACAGCCCATGCGTGTGAGTGTCTTCAAAGTGGGCACGATACACGTAACTTGCTAGAGTCGCCATTGCTGAGTACTGGCGGTTATATTTCCATTTACTGGTTTTCTTCGAACTGTACAACTTCTGCGGTGGGAAGCTAACACGGCGGACCGAACGCTCGTGGCGCATACAATACTGACATGGCCGCGAATGACGTCACATATGCGAGCTACGTCTACGTCAGAAAAGCCGCGCCTCTTGCCGTCCGCTGTCGCAATCCTGGCGCTTAGTTGTGGAAGCCCCGCGAAGTGTCGCTGTCGTCGTCGCTGCGTTTCGTTCCGTCTCTGCTGCTGTCTGTCCGGCGACTGACCTTCTGCAGATCGAGCGCAGAGCAGGCTTCTGCGTAACAACCTCCGGTGTACTGTATGACACCGTATACAAGAAACGTTCGCGGCGGACATAATGACACGCGTCAGGCATGTTCCAGGCATGTTTGCTTCGTGCACATGCGGGCTTCGCACGTGTCTGCAGACGGATTTTGTATGACCAACCTGACGGGACATATACAAAGATGAAACGTACGCCTTATACGATGTCTGCAGGCTTTTTTTTCTTGTATTTTTGTACAAGTTACGATGTATTAGCAGTCATGATTTGCGTGTTTACAAAGTTAACAATAGAGACGCCGCCATACGGGGAATCGAAGGGACAAAACTGAAAAACGGAGTGTAAAAACATATCTGTTAGCGACGCGCACACAAGGCGCCGTTGCAAAAATTACCTGTAAAAAAAAAAAAAAAAAAGAAAAAAAAAAGAGAAAGATTGCGCGACGATTACACACACGACGTGATGCGTCTAGACGGCGGCAGCAAAGGTCGTGATGTGTTTTTCCGCCAAATTTAGCCGGGGAAACTTAATTGGGGCGTAGGTCACGGGACGTCGACGTTTTCGACTAAATTTAGCGGGGAACCTGAATTTGTTCGTAGGTTCCGCGACGTCAGGCTAACGTAACATCAATTTTCCCGCCAAATTTAGCGGGGAAACTGAATTGGGTGTAAGTAACGTGACATCAGTGTTTTCCGCTACATTTAGCCGGGAAAACGGAATTGTGGCGTAAGTCATGAGACGTCAATATTTTCCGCTAAATTTAGCGGGGAACCTGAAATTGTCCGTATAGGTCCCGCAACGTCATGTTCACGTGACATCAACTTTCCCGTCAAATTTAGCGGTGACGCTGAATTGGGGCATGGGTCACATGACGTAAAATTTTTTCCGCTAAATTTAGCCTGGGAAATTGAATTAATGCGTAAGTCACTTGACGTCAATTTTTCAGCTAAACTTAGCGAAGAACCTGAATTTGTCCGTAGCTCCCGCGACGTCAGGTTCACGTGACATTACTTTTCCCGCCAAATTTAGCGGGAAAACGTTTTGTTAACGCTCACGCCGTCGCGGCAAAACCGGGGGACAAGCCACTAACAACTGCCGCTGTAAGAAAAAAAAAAGGTGAGCCATTCCACTCTGTGAAGGTGTATGACCAGCGAAGCTGTTTAGCACACGACAAAAACGTGACACCGAATTTCGAACAAAGCTATGAGTACATTTATTGTGACGAACGGTACGCACACACATGTCGAGGACTATCGCCTCCCCGAGGAGCCGGAGGAGAGCAGACACACGTGACGGGGAAATTGACGTCACAAAGCCGTGACGTCATTTCTGTTTCCGCACACGAAAAATCCACGGGACCGTAGCCATACACTGCTTCGATGTAAAAAAAAAAAAAAATATTGTTACCGATTCGAAGTATATACGCCGTTTTCAAAACCTAACGAGGCAACACTGGCAGCCTCCTTTTCTTAGGCACGAGGCGCGCGATAGGGTCCGAGTCCTAGCCGAACACTGACGTAGCCTTCGTCTCCAATGCAGGCCAGAGTATACGGGCCTAAAACAATGGCAGGCTCAGATGACCGGCGCAGCAGCTACTATAGATGCATTACGACTACGAGATCAAGCCCCTCTCCGTAATTCTATCCATCTTGGTTAGAAAAATACAGGCACGCTTCTGCAACTATAGTATATGAACCCCTTGTTTACTCACACAGCGCCATAACAGCTTTCCGGTGTCTACAAATCCACAGACCTGCAGTGTGCGATCTCCACAGCCGAGCACTTGCGCGTTCGTCACTTTGAAAAGCGGTACAACTTTGGCTGAGTCTAGTTGGTTCGTATCATTTAAAAGGTTGAAAAGCGCGAAATGAAACACAGATGAAATGACAAGCGCGCACGATAAGGGCGGGCACTGCTTACAACGAATTTTCTCGAAGAAACATCAGTACGGTGAACGACAGACTGGCTGAGTGAATGTTTCTTCGATAAAATTGGCTGTAAGTAGCGCCTCTCCTTGTCGTATACGTCTTTCTTATTTTGTCCGTGTTTCAGTTCGCGCTTCGTAACCTTTTGGTTTGGAAAGCGAGCGAAGCGCGCGCACCCTGCGGACGAACGCTGAAAACGGCACCGGCAAGAAGCTCTCTTCTAGAACGGTCTATGGACCTTCCAAAAAAGGTTTCCTGGCGCGTGCTGGGCTGACGATTATCGTACGCTGGGTTGAGGACTGCAAATATTGAAATGGTGTATACTCTCTCTCTCTTCTTGCTTCTGCAGGTTCTCCCGATGTTACCGGGGTACCGCGATGCAGTTCCGCCTCTTGCACTAGAATCTCGCAGCTCAGCGTCACACACCAAACTGTATACAAGCCAACCGAGTTAACGTCGCAAATAAACACATTATATAAAAAACAAATAAGAAAAAAAGAACGGGAAGGTATTAGAGGTCGCGGGTACACGCTAACTCTACCGCCCTATCTGCGCACGGATCGATGAGTGTGAGTTGTTCCTAACTGCGGATGTGAGCACGTTCCTACATACGTATACGTTCGAGAGTGTGTGTTTTTCCCATGGCGCATCACGCGAGAGTGCGCGGGCGTGTGGTTCCTTCCTGTAACCGAGGTCTTCCGTGCCCTTCCTTGTTGCGATCCTTGGAATCGCGTGTTTTTCTGTTGGCCCTCTTCCGCGCATGCGCCGGGGGGGAGGTAAAGTTAGTAGGGGGCGGCGTTCTGCCCGATTCCCTTCCCGGCCGGCCCGTGATCGGTGGAATGCGGCGCTCCGTCCGCCCGTCACGACGGGTCGTGAGGGAATCGTGGTATAGTATACAGACTCGTCCCTTCTTGTTGTTGTTGTTGTTGGTGATGGTGATGATGATGGTACGGCCTGAGAGGTAGTTCCCATTTTCGGCGAGATTCCTCTCTCTATAGCTTCTTCGCCCTATCCCTTTGGCTGCCATCGTGCCGGTGTCGTCGTTCTTATACGATCTTGTTCCGCCGCGGGGCGCCGGAGGGTTCGACGGTCTGAATGGGGCTCCCATTTAGATACGTCGTCTCGCATCCGCGAAATGATGCAACGCCTTCTTCGAAAGTGAGGTCCCAGGGCTGAATACCGTGACGCCACGGGTTGGTAAAAGAACCAAGGGCTGAATAGCGTGACGTCACGGGTTGGTAAGTGGTTCCAGGGCTGCATACCGTGACGTCACGCGTTGATTAAGGACGCCAGGTCTGAATACCGCGACGGCACTGGTCGGTAAATGATCATGGGGCTGAATAGCGTGACGTCACTCGTTGGGTTCCAGAATGCCGTGACGTCACGGTTTGGTGAATGGTCCCAGGGCTAAATACCGCAGAGTCATGGGAGAGTAAAAGCTTCCCGAATGCCGTGACGTCACGGCTGTGTAAAAGGTCCCAGGGCTGAATACCGTGACGTCATGGTTTGGTAAAAGGTCCCAGGGCTGAATACCGAGGCGTAACGGGTTGATAAAAGGTTCAAGGACCGAATACCGCGACGGCGCGGGTTGGCAAATGGTCCTAGGACTGCTTCACGTGACGTCACGGGTGGGTAAAACGTTTCAGAATGCCGTGACGTCAGGGTTCAGTAAAAGGTCTCATGACTAAATACCGTGACGTCACAGGTTGGTAACAGTTTCCAGAGTGCCGGGATGACATTCTGGAACCTTTTACTACGGTTCGGTCACGGTGTGGCACGGTACGGTTTGGTCAAAAGTCTCAGGCGTGAATACCGCGACGGCACGGGTCGGTAGACGGTCCAAGAGCTGAATAGCGTGACGCCACGAGTCGGTAAAAGGTTCCAAAGTGCCACGACATTCACAGTTTGCTAAACGGTCCCAGGGCTGAATGCCACGACATCACGGGTTGGTACAAGGTTCCAAGGCCGAATACCGTGACGTCACGGGGTGCTGCAATGCCTCAGGGTTAAATACCGTGACGTCACTAGTTGGTAAGGCGTCCCAGGGCTGTAAAAAAAAAAAAGAGAGAGGTGAAAACGGGACACCACGCACTTAGAAGAGTTCCCCGTCCGCCTACTTTCCCGCCGAGCACTTGGGAAATCTAAAGTAACCGACAGCTTAAGAAAGGCCGGGCGGGGCTTATCATTATCAGGCTTATTGATGGGTTCCTCCTACTGTCTGCGAATGGACGGAACTCGCCGCGCACAACGTTTCTTTAGCTCTTAGTGACTGTATATTCACAGCGATTTACGAAGCAAGCCCGTCAAATGACGAGGCTGACGAAGAGTACTTGGATTCGCAAAATGAAGTCCGCCGGCGTCACGTCGCAGGCACTCATTGGATTTCCCTCGCTGATGCTCGCCTAAAAGGTAAAAAAAAACGAACAACAACACAGAGCAATGGTTCAACATCAGGTAGTGATTTATTGACCGTCCTCATCGCACGCAACTTGAAAGGCCCCCTCGATGCTTTTTTTATAGTAACTACAACCGACACGCACGACGAAGCTTTTTTCCTTTCAGTTAATGCTGCTGTCTGTGCGCCGACATTCGCTTTCAAAACTCGCCGCGAAAGCCACTCCCTGAAACATGTGCGTCCACCCGTCTGTGCGTCCGCGTGTGTCTGCGCATATGCCCACCGCGGTGCATAAAGCCACAACGCTCACACTGCCTATATGCGCTGTTAATGCAAAAGGAAGAAAGACTCAAATCTATCGAGGATAAAGGGCTTATTCTAGGTGTGTATGTTGACTTTTCTAAGGCATTTGATTTAATTAATCATAACCTACTAATTAAAAAGTTAGAGCACTATGGCATTCGAGGAATTGGACTTAAACTTTTTAAATCATATTTGGAACATCGTACGCAGTTTGTTAGCATAAATAATTATAATTCAGCAACCAAAAGAATTGTGACTGGAGTCCCCCAGGGGAGTGTACTGTTGTTTGTATTGTTTATAAATGATATCGAACAATGCGCACCAAACGTCAAATTCTTTTCATATGCAGATGATACCACTCTTTTTATTAAAGGTCAAACAACTTCTGAGATCGAAAGTACGGCGGCAGTTGTTCTTGAAAACCTATACTTATGGGCGCGAGTCAATGGACTCAAAATAAACACAGACAAAACTAAATGCGTACTGTTTAGACCACGGAATCGTAAAATATCGTTGCCTTTAAATATCACGATGAATTCATCTCCCTTAGAGATCGCAAAATCTGTTAAAATTCTTGGTGTCATTTTTACCGAATCACTCTCTTGGACTGAACACGTTGAGTATATCCACCGGAAGGTTTGCAAAGCCATAGGAATAATATAAAAAAACTCGTTTTATGTTTCTTTTATGTTTCCCGCGCGAGTGAAGTTGTTCTTGTATTACTCTCTGATCTATACACATTACGCGTACTGTCACCTGGTTTGGGGAACCACAACGAAACCAAACTTAACAGCACTGCTACTAACACAGAAGAAAGTATTTCGCATAATTGAAAATGTTTCTTTTTTGCATTCTTCTGAGGAGCTTTTTCGTAAACCTAAAGCTGTGACAATTAAGCATTTGTACAACTGTCGTTTGATGGGAGTCTACAATACGGCAGTAAAACAAAATAACAACTTTTTTCTTTTTGTGCTGTCGGGCCTGGAGAGAACAACCCAGACGTATGAAACTAGACACAGTGAGGGCTGGTGTGTTACGACTTCCCGGACGAACTATGTACTAACTTCTTTTAAACATACACTACCGTCACTTTTAAATGAGCTCGAAGGTGAAAATATTGACATTACAAAAAAATCAAAGGGTATGCTACGCGACATGCTATTGGAAAACAGTGTTAAAGCCTTTTTTTTTTTTGTAGATAATCGATGCAATCAGGGTGTAGTACTTTGTTTTTTGCGTGTCCTGTTTGAAATGTCTCTGCTGCTTTGCTACACGGAGTAGGGCCTCGTCAAGCTGCAAGCCACGCAGCTTTTTGCCCTATCTCTTTCCTTTGTAAAAAAAAAAAGGAAAATAAATTATTATTATTATTATTAAAAGACACGGTGACGGCCGCGGACACGATGGCACAATCGATTGCGGACCCGACTCAAGCACCTTCGAAGTACGTTTCCTTCATATGTATGCCAGACTATGTTTTGTACGATGCGTTAGCACGGTGACCGCGGCTTTTGTGGTGGACCGCGTGACGGTACAACCGTGTTTGGTTAACATTGCAAGAAGCAATGCGTGCAAGAAATAAACTAATGTGTGCTGCAATCCCTACCGGGAATCGAACCCAGAACCCGTCGGGATCCGCGCTCCCGCGGCAGAACCTGGGTTGGTCAGCACCGATGCTCGTCAGCGTGCGTTGCTTGCGGTAGATGAGAAGGTTAGCCGGTGCGGTACCACTTCTATAGCCTGGGTTCTTTTATGCGCATCACGCAGTATTGAGTACACGAACACACGCTGGTGGTACGATGCTCATTCAGATCGAAACGTACAAGTGTGGGGTTTGAATCGAGGATCACTAAGTTCTGCTGAGGTCAAAGTAATTTCTTATCCTTTGCATAGCTGTCGGTTTTTCGTTAAGATTTGTTTGATGAACGCTTGTCGGAAGGACAAGCACACGGACGTTACATTTCGTACCGAACCTTGCGCCGACACATGCGTGGCTCGCACATGGTGTCATCGTACCATTGCTGGTGGTAGTTTCTACTTCTGCTTGTCGAGAAATTACCAATTCGGTGGCGCAACAGATGTATACGGAAGGTATGCGTGCCGATCCGCAGTACAACTGAATCAGCATAGAAACCACAATGATGGCGGCCAGTGTAGCGTCAGTGCATGCCACGTATACATAGCTTGCACGGACGTCACACCAGCGGCCATTGCGGTTTCCTTGCTGCTGAGCGGACCTTACCGCAGCGTATATTTTGCACCATCCAACCATTTAAACAGGGTGTTTTAAAGCGATCTTCGGGCATTAAAAAAAAAAAATCAGCATGAAATAGGCGGAGAGCGTTGAAACTTTTCACAACGGTGCCTTTAGACCGTCCATTTATCATACTCGAATTTTACGAGTGTAGGAATAAGGAAACAATTTAAACCTAACACAGACTTTTTTTTTTTTTTCATTGTGTGCACAAGGAGGAAAACGGCAAAAGCCGCTTTCCTCCTTGTAACAGCTAACGCTGTTACTGATACGGTTTGTACCACACACGCCGTTGTGAAGTATAGCAGCGTAAACCAAGGGGTTTTTCTTTCTCGTTTTCCTTCCTGAACTTACAAAACAAAAGAAGAAAACAGGCCTTTGAGGCTAATATTTTTTTCCCCTGAAACCGATACTTTTAAATGTTGAGTGTGATGATTGTACCATCTATGGACCTATGGACATCTTTTGTGAAAAGTTTTATTGCTCTCAGTTCATCGGTTAATGGACACGAATTGTTTTTCGCTCAGAAACGCTCGTAGTCTGTTTTTCTTTCAGAAAGAGGTAGTAGGCATGACCACCAGCATGATGCCATGTCACGTATAATAAGTACAAAAGCGATGGCTCGGAAGCATGGCTCCTGCGAAGCACGCTGTCTCAGACGGAGCCCCGAAGAAGTGACTGAGGTTTCCATTTCTGGGCGAGCCGCCGTTGCATGCTCGTGGCATGCATGGGGCATCGCGGCGGCGGCAGTGGTCCGGCGCGCCGCAGCCGGCCAAACCGCTTTTGGGCCCTCTTTGCTTGTTCCGGCCGTCCGTCGCTGGTCGTCTCTTCGGGTGCAACGCACCGGCAGCCCTCCCCTCCCCGCACTTCTTGCCCCTTTTTATTTAGTCCCACCCTTTCCTTTTTGCTTGGTCCCGAAGAGCGGGCTTCTCCGCGGGGCACTCGGACGCTCAGACCGACAGCACCAGCCACTAAGTCAACTACGCTTAAGATCAACGATATACTTTGGCCACCTTGGTGCCTACAATCTTTGTTTCCCCGGTTGTCCGTCCTGCAGCAACGATAAGACAGTGCGCAACAGAGCAACACTGTATCGCTCGAGCTTTCTGTCGTCGTATGTAAGACTCAAAAAGTAGCATTTTCGAAGGGAGGGTCGCCAATATACCCTTCCCTAAGGTCCGCGCCAACGCCTCTCCGTCATTGCTTGCTCACGTGATATGAGCATGTATTGGTCACGGGGGTGACGTCAGCGTTCGGCGAGAACTCGGATCCAATCGTGCGTTTCGTGTCCAAGCAATGGCCACCGTCACTGTTGCTCGATGACCTTTTAAAAGGGGTCTTTTGCGCCCGTTCTACACTCAGCGCCAAAATGGCGGCGGCGCCCGCAAGAAAGTGGCTGAATGGACGGCCGATACTCTAAGCGTGGTGCATTTATTGGCTATAAACACCACCTATAGAATACGCGAAGCTAGTGGAGTATCTTTTTGATTCGTGACGAGGGCTGCGTCATCCTTCGGTTGGTGTTCGGGTCCAATCAATGCGTCTAAGGACGCGTCATGCTCGGGAGCACTGCTGAATTGGCACCATCCTAGGCTTAGAACAACACTTAGAATAATCAAAGCCGGCGAAGAGCTCCCTTCACCTCCACGTGACGTGATCACCACAGGAATGCACCAACTCGGCAATGGGCAATGTGCAATATAGAAGCGCCAATAACGGTTCAGGTGCACTTTGGGAGGAGCAGAAAACTGTCGACGGGTACTTTTGGTTTCGGTTTCGCTGGGTTGTGCATCTGTCGTCTGCTATCGTCTCCGCATCGCCATCGCTCACGTCGTCGTGGATTGCTCCACACTTACGCGCCATGTTTACTTTTTTTTTTTTTTTTTCGTCGCTAGATATCAGACAACGAATAACGAAACTGCGATTTTGCTGGCACGGGAGCTAGCGAAAACGCCGCAACGGAGAAGTCAAGTGAACGCAGATCGAAATACGCCAAATGCCGTGCCAGCTCACTGAAGGCATTTGTTTGCAACCTCCCGAACGGCCACTGAGACTAGTACTCCAGTTTTAGAACATCCTTGTTCCGTGACCAATGTCCTCACAGCGACGTATAGCAAGAGGTGCATGTTTGCGCTTGAACGCATTCTCGTACAGCGAGGTTAGTCATGTACCGTGTTGGCCTGATTGAAAAAAGCGATCGGCGAAGCAAGGGTGGTGTAAAAGTAGATTGATTGTGTCAGTGGCTGTTTTTGAGGCTGCAAACAAATGCTCGCAGTGAGCTGGCACGGCGTTCGGCATATGTCGATCTGCTTTCACTTGACTTCGCTATTGCGGCGTTTTCGCTATTGCGGCGTTTCTTGTCCTTTGATTGGTCAGTGGTGGCGCAAGTGGCGCTTAGCCGTTCCGCCGACAGCAAACCTTTATATGGTAGCATTCCGAAGTTTGAAGTCCGTCCACTTTCCCCGCAAGACATGTTAAAAGCCAATCCCTGCGATTGACGATGGAATGATTTCGGTGAAAAACAAAGCCGTGGAAATATTTTTTACTACATACAAATTAAAGGGGCCATAGAATGAGTTTTAGGCTGGGATAAATAGTTTTAGATTAGAATCTTACTAATCGAATATTGTTTAGTGGGCCAAAAGAAAGAGGGCAGAAATAAAAGCACGTCAGCCTACCCCAGCTCACACATTGGACACGAGCACTGCGTCACTCGGACGTACGAGGAATAAAGTTAAATATTAGAGGAAAATTCATTAGTGTATTTAGGGAACGCGTTAGCATTACCCTTTGGAGACGCTACACACGCACCTCTTTGGGAAACGCTAACGCTAACCCCTTCACTTTTCTGTTTTGGTTTCCCCTTTTGCTTTCTCTAATTTATGCTGCCTCTTTTTGGCCTCGTTACGGGGTCAGTGCTAACGCTTTCAAGAAGGGGACGTGTGTGGCGTTTCCCAACGGTCATGCTAACCTATTCCCTAAGAATCCACCAATGGATCTTTCTGTCAGAAGACGTCGACGCCCTTGGATCATTCATATGATTCGTGGAAAGAACCACATCCATACCACTCGTGGAACGAACCGCGTCCCTATCACTCGTGGAGGGAACCGCATCCATCGTTTTAACTACATACACATCACAGCCCATGCGCCGCTACTTCGGAAACCCAGAGCGAAGAACATACGGCAATGGCAGAGCGGCAACTGAGCGCGCCCGCATTCCACCGCGCCGCGGCGCCTTCTCTCTATAGCTCCGCGCCCGCTGTGCAACGCTCCTTTGACGAAAAAAACCCCACTAATTTTCACAAAAAACCGGCGGTGTCTGTCAGTTTGTGAGCGCCGGGGAAAGAGGAAGAGGTTGACGCGTGCTGACGTCAGCGCTTCGGACCAATGGGAGCGTCACGCGCCTCATGCACCCTCTCCCCTTCCCTCTCCCTCACTCCCGGCGCTAACGAACGAAGGACACCGCCGGGTTTTCGTCAAAACGAGTGTTTCCTAATGCTAACGCATTAAAATCATTTAATCTTGGCGATTAGCTTGCCGCACCTATGCTAGGGGTATTTATTAAAGGAAAGTGATGAGAATTAGCGTTACGTTTGAGAGCTGACGTTTCTCGCTCCTCATGGGGAGAGTCGTACCGGAAAACGGATAAATACAGTGCACACAGCTGCTATAGAAAAAAAAAAAAAAAAGTGAGGTGGTGGTAATATCTTTTCAAGATTCTTTGAACGCGACCTGTAGCGACGTCACCCCGGTCCCTGCGCATGAACCCGCCACCTCATACACGCTTCCTCGACCCAACGATTTATATGCCGCGAAATCAGGAAATCGCGAGGTGTATGCGCGCTCTCTTAGTCCCGATATCGTCCATGCGGCCCACGTCCTACGGTCAGACTGGCGACTCCCTCTCCCCCACTCGCACCATGAGACGTTAACACACGCTATAGCTGTCTCGCTAATCGCGGATATTCATGAAATAAGCATAAACATTAGCGACACGCGTTTTCACAGCACGCTAGGATCAAAAATATTAAAACAAAAACAACAAAAAATCCCCAAACGTGCATCGAGCATGCAGATACGTCTAGAGAGCCGGCAAGAATGCGGTCTTTGGCGTCCAGAGGAAGGTGGCATGCACGCATCGAGGACCGTATACTATCCCGATCGCCGCGTCTGCGGTTCGTGCGTTCCGGCGTGTTAACCCGGTTGGGGGCTGCAGAAGCGGCCTCTGACGACGGCATTTGTGTAGGCCTCCCGCGTAATGACTCCGCGGAAGGCCCCACGAGCCGTCGCAAGCTCGTGCCGTCGAGGACAGGCACACAGAGCTCTACCAAAACCACCTATAGAAGAAAAGACGTGAGCGTGACGTCTGTCTTCGCGTTGCCAAGTGCTTGCGTCGCGCTCATTAATAGACGCTGCAGTATGCGCTGGCGGCGAAGCTGACAGAAGCTGTGCAGAGTGCAAGTTCGTCTGCTTCTTTCAGAGGGGTTGCGATGACGTCAGAACGCTGAGCTCTGATTGGTTATGAATGAAGAATAGTGTGTAGACTCAAGGCAGCTTGCCTCGAGGTCCACCCACTATCCTTTAGGCGCAGCCAATCAGAGCTCGACGTTCTGACGTCACCACAACGCCCTGCAAAAGAAGCAGACGAACTTGCGCTCCGCATAGGCGGCTCTGCGTAGATCCACTAGTGATGACGCTTGGGAGGGAATGGCACAGGCCTTATCTTCCAAGTAGTGTTGATCGGGGTTGCAGCGGCCGCCGAAGAGGGCATTTGTTTAGGTGTCCCCTAATGACCCGCGGAAGGCTTGTAAGCCGGCGTCGCGAGCTCGTGCCGTCAGGGGCTGCAGGCACGCAGCGTTCTCAACCTGTTTCTCGCGTCCGTGTGGCCTTCATTTAACTCGCCGTGGAGCGACGAGCTTTCTGGTGTCATTCATAGATCTGCAGGCATGGTCGTGCTTCGCGAGGGAACCCGTGGGAGCCGCCATGCTGCTGCTCTAAGCATGAACGGACGACTAATCAGTGTGTTTTCTTTTTTTCTCAACGTATTGTTTATCAGTTTATGAAAAAAAAAAAATCCTTTATTCTAAGTACCTTATTTTTTACCGATACCCTATGATACTTTTTAAGAAATCTGGTGCGTCTACTTCGTTTCATTTATTTACCCTTAAAGGCCCTGAAGGGCATTACATAAGGTAATTCCCTTCAGGACCCGCAAAAGCAATAGACCATTTCACAAATTCAGTGCCATCTAGTGGCTGAAATATCAGTCCAAATTGTTGTATGGTCCTGGCGGGTAAAATCTGGTACCTATTCATCAACGGTAAACGTACGAAAGTTACGGTGTTTCTCGATGAACAGTTATTTTTCTATCAGCTTCAGTTTCAATGGTGTCAAGAAACTCCCACTCTGCACAAGGTGCTCATAGTTGAGTAAACCCCTCGATAAAATTAACATTTCATCGTCATGAGCTGCCTGGGGCGTGCCGAAGCTTCCGAGGACTTACATGACAGCCTCAAATGCGTAGCACGTAGAAGCTAACGAGTCTCGCCACGGTGACATCGAACAACAATTCAGGCGAACTAACTTCTGGATGCTCAGGCTCCGGATCGGTTTCTATCTTCATATTCTTCCTTCACCAGCCTTCAAACGGCCGCCGTTTGCAGATATAGGTGATCATAGCTATCGACGTGGCCAGACGGGATTTGAGAAAGGGGTCTATTGGAAGAGTCGATCAATGTACGAAGGAAACTCGGCCAATGGTGACGCTTCAGATATCGTTAGATCTAGTCTGCGTGGTGACACGAGAAAATGCCATGCTCGTGTTTCACATCACAGACTGTTTTCTTAGGTTTAAACATGTATACCACTTCTCCGTTTTGCCCGAGCTCTTCGTATACGTTGCAGCGATTAGCTCTTCCAACTGCTTCGCGAGAAAGTGGACGCTTTAGGCTTCTCAAAGTGTATAACGCCGCGATTAGATTCAGTGCTGGAACGAAAGGCGGTTCGACCGCGTTCTCTAAGGAACAAGCAGGCATAGGGCAGTGCGTAGGAGTGCCTGTCTGACGGTGTTTCGGCTTGTCCGAGACGTGCCTCTCCAACGACGAGGCACGCGCGGTCCTCGGCCTGGAATGCGTCTGGCGTCCTCACCGCGGGAGATTCCATCGGCCCGTGCTCTGCCGCCGAACTCATCGGACGTTGGGCGACATGGGCGGGAGCGGCCCAGTTGGCCGCCCCTTCTACACTTCGTTCGCTCTCCTAAGCCGACAGTGCGGTGGGCAGCCACGCGTTCGCCGGACCAATCAGCTGCCTCTCTTCCGTCACCTGACCCCGTTCTCTACGCTTGGGTAAAGGGCGAGAGCTCGATCACGTGGCGAAAGATAGACGGATCACTATAGTCCAACGAGTCGTTGGGACCAGTCATCAGTCTATTCTTCCCCACGTGATCGAGCTCTGGTCCTATACCCCCGAGGAGACAGCGGGGTCAGGTGGGAGAGAGGGAGGCGGCTGATTGGTACAGCGACCGCGTAGCCTCCACTGCGCTGTCAGCTTAGGGGTAGGCGGAGTGTAGCGCGAGGCACCTCATCGCCGCATCAATCCATCCGTCCGGTCTGCGATCAATCTCGATTGCCCGATGGCGCGGTGGCTAAGCGCAAATTACATCATCGCGTTTAGGTGTGCAGGCCTTCCCAACTCTCAGCAGCGAGAGAAAGTGGCTTTACAACTGCGTACGGGAATTGCTTCGTCTTCTTGTTGCAAAATTCTCTTGGTGTTACTTTTTTTTTTTTTTTAAGGTTGAGTTGTTGAGAATTACTCCAGTTTGACCTATATACTTGTTGATCTTCGGAATGCCGGAGGGCGGAGCACGCGGTGGTGTATGGAGGCGCTCTGTTACATTTCTGCGTGTGACTTTGGAAATGAGAGAATTGATACAGATCACGAATTGAGGGTGAACACGTTGAAAGTTACTTTGTTTCAGCTTAAGTCCGACGTAACCGACGCTACGAGGCAAAGCGAAAGTCACTGAATCTTTTTTGTTCGATTGCTTCAGCGATGATAGAACACATGCCGGAATATGAAGAACACCATGATGGTGCACTTTTGACACTGACCCATCAGATCGTGGCGTCGGCTGCGTCTTGACTTAGGATGAAACGAAGTATGGCGATATGTCGAGGGGCGAATGAATAATTTCCCTTTCTGGTGAGCCGTAGACCAGCAGTTTCGTACCCGCGCTTGCACCTAAATTCATTTTAAAAATAGCCTAATTACAGGATAGCTAGCGTCATTTTTCTCCAATAATGTCGATTAGCCGATGTAGAAAATAAAATTATTCTGTTTCACCGTAGATGTTCCCGCACGCGCACATGCACACGCACACTGTCGCACGCACGTGCACAAGCACACACGTGCGCGCACATGCGCACTCAAACACATGCATGCACACGCACAGAGAGAGAGAGAGAGAAAGAGTAAAAACGAGAAATTATGGATGCAATATTTAATTTGCTGATACAGGTTGGGCATTGGGCGGAACTGCTTTTGTGTGCTTATGACATAAAAAAAAAAAGTGCACTGACGCCACTGACAGCTTCTTTCTTCCTGTGATGCCAGAAACAAAGGTGCGTCCACAGTAAGTGGCAAAGTTACGTCACTCCACTCCGGAAACACGGGCACGAAGACTTCCCTGCCCTTATGCCGGGACAGGCTATATATACAACAAATATTCAGGCTACTCAATTTGCCACTTTCTCAATAAATAGATACTTGCCATTTTTATACAAAATGTGAGTATCCCCAGCTGTCTCTTATTAATTGTAACTTTTTTTTTTTTACAGGCTTGGTTTTTAGAACATGAAATTTTAATGATTAAAAAATAAATGTGACGACAAGTCACGTTGAACCACGCCCTCGGTTTCTTGAATTGATTCTCGCGTTCTTTTGTTGTTTTTCAACAATGGACAACGACTTAAATCATTTTCAACATAATAGCCTCGCGGTACTTTCAAGACGCCGTACAAGTCACGGTTCGTTTTTTTCTTCTTCAAACCTGGGACAATAAAACCGGCACTTCCGCCACTTCAGCCACCGGCACGACACCGCCGCCCGCCATGACATGGTCTGCATTTACATCGCATCCCGCGCAAGTTCCGGAAATGTGTACCGCAAAATCGGGACACGCGCACCTGCTTCTCTCGACGAGGCAGAAAATAAGGGCGGAAGGAACAATCGAGCCTCGCAACAGCCCTGCCAAACAAGCGAAGCGCCGTATAAATAATACGGCTACGCTGCGTTTCACTATTTGTTGCTTGGAATGCGCCTCCGACTGGTAGTGTTTACTGCGTCCTAAAAAAATAGTCCCTCGATTTCCCTCCCATGACGTCATAAAAGTGTCATGTTGTTGCCAACTGCAATCCTGTCGTCCTGGTGGTGCCACAGCAGCGATTGTATATGTATATAGACGTTTCCAACCATGGGCCTTCTGCGTGCTGCCATCTTTGTCTGCTGGGCTGTGGAGCGCCTTCTGAGCATGCGCTGTATGCCTGCTGCGTGGTATATGAGACTCCGCGCATGCGTCCACAGCTCAGTGACTCAGCACTTTTCGCCCGGGTGATAAGCGATATAAAGGTCTATACTGCAGACGCCTGTTCTGCTGCAGGTTGCTGTGAAGGCGAAGCTTCTGGTCTCAGTTTAAGGGTAACCGGGCTATAGCGTCAGCGGCGCGCCTTATCGTATACGGTGAAGAGGCGCCTACGTGCCTGACATGACCAGCCGGTATACGATGCAAAATAACTGAGCTTAAATATATGCGAACGACATTGATTGGGGCAAACATAGCCTTTTGTTTGTTCTTTTCTTGGTCGGGTAACCGATACCCGCTATAACTGCCTCCACCTCTCCCAGTTTAACCTCGTCGCTTGCCTGGCGACCTCGGCGAATATCACCATTTTGTTTTCTTTTCTTTAGCTTCGCTGATTTGTGTGACTTGGGGCCGTTGCGCCTGTCGTCGTTTGTTGGCGTCCGATCTTCGATGTCGCGCGCCGATTTTCTTCTGCCAAAAGAGACCGACTCGCGCTCTTTCTCAGCGGCAGCACGGACAACCGAGGCACAAAACGCAACAAAAACAAGGAACCGGGACGCATCTTTCGGCAACGCACGTACACGACTGCCGCATTGCGCGGAGGCACAGACGCTCGTTTTATTTCGCCGGCGGAATGTCGATGGACCGACGTGCAAAAGAAAACAGAAACCAAAACAGGAAAAGGGCTGTTCACACTGCAACAGCTAGCAACAACAACAGCAACAACAAAAACAACAACGAGAGCAACCGACAGAATTTCCTCCTCTGTCGGATCTCCGTTTCAAGGTTAGGTAAGCTTTGTGGGCCGGGGGCGTCGGCCAGACGAGCGACCGACCGAACGAGCGAGCGGCAGGTGCGCGCGCTTCGCGACGCCGACATCAACCAAACAAAAGCTCGAAAAAAAAAAAAAGTTGGCCGACAATAAAGAAGAGCAACAAACGCGGGCATCCACTCGTACCTCAATGGAAGTGGAAGCCTCGTGCGCCGTCCAAGGACACGAACTCCGCGGGAGACTGGGGGTTATACTGCGTTCATCCCTTAGCCGACAGTGCTCTGGGAGCTACGCGGCGGCCGGACCAATCAACAGCCTCCCTTTTATCACGTGACACCGCTCTCTGCGCGTGGGTATGAGCGAAAGATGACCCGTGAAGATCGCGTAGCTTCCACCGTACTGTCAGCGTGGGGTGAACGGAGCATTGCGGACGGAAACCTTTGGGAGCGAGTGCCGACAGAACATCACTGGCTCGATGCTTTGCGTGGTATACACTGCTATAGGTCGTTTATAGTCTCCGAAATGTAGTTTTTAAACGGGGTGTGACACTACGCGGATCGTCTTTACAGCCGTTGCGTCGTTTCCACCCTCAAAAGTAATATTGACTGAGTAGTATTCGAGCAAATTTATCTAATTAAACTGTCCTTGGTACGCTGGAAGCAGTGATCGATTAGTTCGGCTGGTGTCTTCGTTTCACCGCGGCAGAAAGAGCAAAAAAAAAAAACTATCTTTTTTTTCGCACATCGGCAGTCATTTCCATCTAAAAGAGCGACTAAGCGAGTAGGTTTGACGCGGCGAATACTATAGGTATATTTTTGTCTCTAGAACTGAGCCTGTCTGACTGTACTGCGCAGAGATGATTACAAGCGAACTGTGACTGCAATCGGCGTCACTATAAAAGGAGTCCAATGGATATTTTTTTGTATGTTTTTCTTCGTCGCAGCAGCTCACACAGCGCACGAAGTTGGTGCCCGCTCCGACGCACTGCGCTTCTTGCATCGCCTTGCTTTTTTTTCTGTGGTTATCCGGGGGTTGGGTTAGGTGGGGGACGTTCCGACAACGTACGAACCTGGAGTGGAAAGGGTGAGGAGATGGAGTGGTTTTAAATGTGTGCGGGATGCGGAACGAGTTTAGGGCTAGCGAGCACGACGCCCGGCTTGCGCGGTCGTGGGGTTTGGCCTGTTCCCCGGACGACGCGACCACTGTATATGGGGTTACTCACCCGGGTCGTCGTTTGGCGAATGCTCGAAGGGTGTAGACGCGGCTGGACGGGTCTCTCTATGGACGTCAAATGGGATTTAGTTTCGGCACTAGTAATTCTGGCAGAAGAGCTTTGGTCACGGATATAAATGCAGATGTCCGTGAGTCGTCGACGGCTTTCTCTGCACATTCGCAGTAGCGATCTTGTTTTAGACGCCGCGTGCTTGCGAATTTGTCCGTTTTGAACTTCGGTATATATATTTTGTTGTTGTTAACAAAGAACATCCCGAAGCAAAAAAAAAAAAAAAGAAAGAACAATTTTGTTTTTAGAAGGCGGGAAATTTTCATATACGTGAAACACATTGGGACTGTTATTACCCTTCTGCAGCACAGAAGTCGCTAGACCAGTGAGTTTTTGCTCACGAGTCAAGCACTCCCACGTCTGGACTGCCGAATGTTTCCGTCAAACTTCAACCGGCCGCGTTAACGGTCTGCCATTTAGTAACACTACCGTCACACAATATTTTATTTGATCCTACCCCCCCCCCCCTTTTTTTTTTTTTGCCGTGCTACGATATTAGTTTTTTCTCGGGATAATCTTGCGTTTGAAGGTTTTGCCCTTTCTCAATCTGGATTTTCATCTTTAGGTTAGTCTTTGCCATCGTTTGTTTTACTCAAAAGCCCTCTCTTTTTTCAGCGCCGTCCTCAGGTCTCTCGTCGAGTTACTTTGATCTCTCTGATCCGGCTTACATTTTCTCCCGCGTAACTACGGCCCGGTTACCCTCCTGTCACGTGTTGCTCTTCCCCACATTGCTCTTCTACACAGCGGTGTTTTCCCACGTGTCCCTACTACTGAGTTTCACTTTTCCACATCGCTTCTCTACCGAGGTGTTTCCGACAAGTAGCTACTCCAGTACCGAGGTGTGCTCCACAGTGATTTCATATGGAGTTCCGTTTCGCCACGTTGCTCTAGTACGGAGTTTTACTTCTTCACACTGCCCTCCTAAGGAGTTGCGTTTCCCCACGTTGCTCTACTCCTGAGTTCTACTTCTCCACATTGCTTTCCCATGGAGTTGCGTTCCCCACATTGCTCTAGTACCGAGTTCTGCTTCCCCACATTGCTCTTCCATAGAGTTGCGTTTCCACTTATTGTTCTAGTACCGAGTTGCGCTTCTCCACATTGCTTGTCTACAGATTAGCATTTCTCCACATTGCTTATCTGCACATGTACGTTTCCCCACATGGCATTCTCTACCGAGTTGCACTTCCCCACATTGCTCTTCTACCGAGTTCCACTTTCCCGCATTGTTCCTTTACCGAGTTGGTTTTCCCCACATAGCAGCCAAGCAATGTGGGGAGGCGCAACTCGGTAGGAGAGCAGAGTTGCTTTTCTTCACGTTGCACTTCTACCGAGCTGCTTCTCCTCACGTAAAACCTCTTTGTAAGTTGTGACACTCGTCTAACGACATACCTCGGGTCAAGACGCATCTCCTGTGTTATGAGTTTGTCCATTGGCCAGCCTCGATTTTCAGACTATTTTGGACTCGGTGTCGTTGCCTTCTTGAACTGGGACCAGAAATGGCACTGGGTTAATTGGAAGGAGGGTCCTCTGGGTCGCCCCTTTTCCGGCGCCCCAAATGGTTGGTGGCTAATGATGGTTATTCGCATAAATGAGGGTAGAGGAAGGGCGACGGGCGACATCGGTTGGGTCCTTCTTGTACCCCACCAGGCCGACGAGCACTGGCGGCCACCGATTTTGGGACAGCACGCTGGGGTTTACAATACTGTCTAGAGGCCTTCAAAGACTGCTTTGTCACTATTAAAAAAAAATGTAATACGACGTATTCACTGCTCATGATTTGTTTATTCGGTGATGGCACTTGCTAGGAACGGCGACGTACGTCACGGCGTCACGCCATTGCGTTTGAGGTGCTGCTTGGTACCGTTTCACTGGCTACATCAAAGAGTAGCGTCGGCTGTGTTGCAAGTTACAACGTAGCTTCAGCTGTGCTCTGAGTTATAGTTATGCCCTATACTTCGTCTTAGCCTATTATTGGCTAAAGGTAAAAGCTATGACCCACCAAATCCAATCACAAGCCACTTACACATTGCGTGGTATTTCGCTTCGATGCACGTGTCGGTGCCTACGTCTAGGATCACTAATGGGTATGGGTGGACAGTGGTTCGAATAGCACTGAGTGACTCATCAATTTTATATCGCAATGAAAGCCGCGACCTACAGACTCTACGCAGTGTCGAAGCTATAGAAATGATGAAGAGCTTTTTGATTCGAAGCATTACTCGTCCACCCCTAATCAATGTTAAGCACGTCATAGTTTAGCGTGTAACGTGATTGGACCTGGTGGCCTTTAATCCATCGTTGGATGAGACAAGGTATGGTCACATTTGAGCGACTAACAGAAACATTCGACAGCGACCAACGTCGAGCACGTACAGCATGTGCGTGAACGTATCTTTGTCGGGCTTGAAACCTCTCGCTGCTCGTGAGGTAAGCACGAGTGGTCTCTAGCCTGCCAAAGTTACCTTCGCGTGCATTCTGCTCGTGCTTGAGCTTGGTTGGTATCGCTTTCTGCTGTTTGTCGCTCAAGTGGGAGCTAGGGTTTTAAGGTGAAACAAAGTATAGGAACAGGGAACTGCTCCTTGAAAGGATTCCACAGGGGTCACATTCTCGATACCGCCACCACAGTGGCCAACTAAAAATAAAAATAAACAAATAAAAACATCTCTCGTTTTAGAATCTCGGCTACGACGAAACGGTCCGAGCCTAAAGATGTGGAGGCCATTCGGCAGCTTTGTGACCAGCAGAAGAATCGCTCGAAGTATCCCGCCTCGTCGGATCGGCTGGAAAAGAACGGACGACCTGCAGCGAAACGGTAGAAGCGGCGTGTCCGCCGCTTCTACCGCTCGTCCCGTTTGACGCCGTCCTCTTGTCCGGCTGTTTCTCTCGCGCGGCTCTCTCCAAACGAATCGTCCGCATTGTTGTTCCAGGCAGAAGGCGCGTCGTCCCGGGAACAATGTTCCATTCAGCGAGTCGTTACCGTAGATCCTTGGCCCGGAGCGCTGCCGTCCTCCTCGCCTAATGAAAAAAAAGGGCAAGGTCAGTTGGCCTATTAGCGGCTTGCCCGTTCCCCGGGGCCCACTGCCATCATGGGCGGTCTGCTGCTGGCTGCCGCTGCTGGTCCGGGGATGGGCCCCCACCGCGTCTTTTCCCCCTGGGTTCCTTCTATGGGACTGTTCGCGCGATGCCTTCTGGAAAGGCCGCCCGCGCCACCACCTCTGGTCTCTCTGGAAGCAGGGTTGGAGATGACCGTGTCTGTCAGGGCGCTCACGCCTTAAAGGGCCCATCAAAAAGAAAAGTTTGTTTTAAACAGTCCGGTTGGGACACGCATGTCGAGAAATAAATATTATGCGAAAAAAAAGAAAAAAAAAAAAAAACATGTTGTAGAGCAATATTGACGGCGAGAGATTTATTTGAAATTCTGCGCGGAAAAGTCCATGACGTCAGAGGTCATTCCAGAATGGACATGTCGGTCCTGAAGGCCCAAGCCGATCCACCTCTCTTCCACGCGCCCGAAATGCCGAGAGAGAAAGCAAGTGGAAAGGAGGTGACTGTCGACTAAATCGCGTCTCACGCCGTCAACCTTGCTCTAATATTTTTTTTCGCGTAAAATTGATTTTTTTAGACGCGTGTCCCAGCTAGATTGTTAATTTTTTTTTTTTCAGGGGTCTTTTAAGGCCTGTCCAAACAGGATACTTCAAAAATCGTAAGGGGGACACGACTCCGTCAAAGATCTTGAAAATTGAAGCCTCCGGCCGGCAGTCCGGCAGTTCGATGTCTGTTTGGACGACGGCCAAGCGAACATCACGACTTTCCTCCTCGTTTCTTGCGTTTTTCGATGACCTCGGTTCTCGTCAGACTCGACATCACACGCCACCTGCCAATGCTGTCCATTCGTTCTGCCGGGCCCTTGAATCCTTGGCCGTGTTCCAAAATTTACTCGATCTTACTCCGGGGTAAGGGTTTTGCACCTTTGCGTTCAAAAACCTACCCGCGTCCAGCGTCTCTCTATCTGTGTTATCACGTGATACAACGACCCGTCGAAGTAGATGGATATCATTGGGTAAGATTTCCGAACAGAACCCTTCCCTTTCCCGTTTTTGGGAACCTGAAAAGCAGCGGAGGCCTTGAGTGACTGACCGACAGCCAGCAGAGCTTGTTAGTGGCTATCCGGACCCCCGTGATGAGCATGTTCAAGGCCCCACCATGAAAGGCACGGGCGTCCTTTGACAAAAAAACAAACAAACTTTTTCTCGGGAAAAAGAAAAATCGGACGGAAGCGGAGCGCCGCACGATTTATGTCGGAGTCGTACCGCTTCACGATTTTTTGTAGTATCCTGTTTGGACAGGCCTTTACTTGGAGAGTTGGAGATTTGCCTCCGGCCGCCAACGACTTTCCAGAGGACAAGTGCGCTTTTCTGACACGGTCTGATATCGCGTGAAGTATGAATCCGCGGTGGTCAGACTGCTGATACATCATGGAAAAGACGATCTGCAGACAGTGCTTCTGGCGTGTTTGTTCCCTGTGTGGACGGCCTTGGCCAACACCACCCAGACAGAAGGCATCCGCACACGTCATCACAGTCAGATCGATCGAGGCGTGAGATTGGGCACGAGTGCTGTGTCATTGTTCGGCTGGGGCTCGTATCCAATCAGTGCGTCGAAGGTCGGGCTCGGGCCCAAAAGCCGAGTTAGCGCGACCCGACTCTGACGACGTTGCATGCATTCTCAGAAAAAAAGGTGCATTCTTACACCCTTGGTCCCACATAGTACACCCCAAAACTTCAGTTCGACGTACAGCGCTTTGACGTCGAAGAGCATGCGCAGTGGCCCTCTTCCACGGAATATAAGACGCCGCGCATGAGACGGCCTGACTGGCTTCACCGATTTCTAAAGTGCAGTAACGGTTCTCGCCGCTGCTAACGACGATGAATAAGCTTGTGGACGAAGAGGGTTGTTGCCGAATAAGACATTCGGCAATGAACGCTCCTAGAATCTGCGATCAGTGACGGGTAAACAGTACGTTTTGTTTCGCTTTTCCGACCGTCCGCGACGAATTCGGGTGCGTTCTTTACCCCCTTCGTTTCGAGACAGAGATTGCACGGTCCGCGAGTCGCAGACGTGACCGACGAGATAGCTTCTAGACATTCTGACCCCGGCGACACTTGGGAGTGCTGCCTCTGAGGGTATATGAATATTCAACGCGGTTACAATTCAGCTCCGAGCGTCGCCGGGGGATCTTACGAATCTGTGAGTCAAAACTCTCGCGGGACTGACCTCGCGTTTCTTTGCGTGTTTCTCGCGTTCAAGCCGCCTCACACGAAACTGCGTGCAATCGGAGCTAGCAGACGAGCGGCGTGCCGCTGCCGGCCCTTCAAAGAGAGATACGTCTGTTTAGCATCTGAATGTAACCGGGGTCGGCGAGATGTCGCTTCTTGTAAGCTTCCTCGTCATTCCTAACGGAACAACTTAAGGCTTACCTATGATGGGGCGTGGGTTACGGCTGTATCGTGGTTACATTTTGGTTGGCTACGGCCGTGTCGGGCATTACATTGACGCCACATCAGAGACCTCGCAGCTGAGCACCTATACTCGCTCTCCCGTCAAGAAAAAAGGAAGTTTCTCTCATTACTTTTACGCGTTGCGCGAAGTAGCTCTTACAAGATTTGGTTGTGGAAGTAAGAAACGATGCTTGTTGCTTTTAAAACGTATACTATGGAGCACGAAGGAAACGCATAGCGCCGAGATGTTTCGGTGGCGCCCTCTTATGGTTTCCCTCCGTGTCGCCACGACTAGGATTTGCCTCGCCGTGACGTCACCAGTTGTTATTCTGGCTACTTACCATCAGGTGCAACGACGAGTTCGATGGTGTGTTTAAAAATCACAGTGTACAAGCTAGGAGCCATCGTAATGACATTCTGACAGTGCTCATATGCCCATGGTTTGGCCATTCGTGGAAAGCTACCACAGCGATGCTTTTGGCTGCACACATCGCTAATAGTGGCAACTAGGAAGTGATAAAGCTAAAGGGTGGAAAGAAGGCTTTGAGGGCTTGCATCTACTACGATGCACGTATACCCTCGCGTGCCCCCCCCCCCCCCCCCTCCCCTTCCAAATATGCAGTTTTATCAAATCCTATAGACGCTTTACACGCTCGCCAGATTATAGCCGCCATTGTTGACCTTCTCTTGTCTTACCGAGATGCCGAGCCACTGAGGCGGGTGTTGCAAGACGAGCCTCCACAAAGGCCAATGCTGGGGAAAAGGACACCGTAGAATCTAAGATGGCAATAGCCTGGCCTGTTGTGGTAATAGAGAGTTTTAGTAGATCGTTTTGGCTCTCCCGCTACGCTATACGCTAGAGCGACGACGCTACTGCGCATGCGCGCTGCTAGCGGAAACATTGCGGAGCTGCGGAGGCTAGCGGAGGCGCGCTAGCGGGCCAAAATAGCGAGGGGCGTAGCGCGGCGAGCTAGCGTGGCTCTCGCGAGAACGAGTCTTGGCGAGATAAGGGAGACCCAGCGAGGGACGCTGTTCAAGATGGCCGCCACGCCGCGTCTACTCGGTCTGTGCGTTTCGCAATCGTGGTTCTAAGGGGTGGATTATAGCTTGCTGCTGCGAGAAGTACCCGCGACAAAGCCGTTCCACGACTGCAACAGGTAGCGATTCATGGCGGATATACTAAACGCGGCCACGGAAAGGAGAAAAAAAAAGAAAAAGCTTCGCAGTTTTTGGTGCTGTGAGCGAAAGGTGGAGCCCCCTGCTCGGCCGCTTTGGCGTGAAGACAAAACCGACTAAGGAAGCGGAGCGAGCAGGCGGATATGAGGGATTTCTGTGGCGCTTCATTTTCGGTGAACAACGACGCAACAGATGAGCTACAGTGGTTGTCCTTTATTTTTGAAGATTTTTCTCGGTGGCTTTGGCACTTGACTCATATCGGATTGGCTTGGACAGCTTGGCCGACAGTTGTATTCAATTACAAACATAATAGTCACCTACTTACAAAAGAAGCAACGATTAGCACGTTATTCAATAAAAAAAATATTTTATTAAGATAACGACGTTAATAAAAACAATTGCGAAGGATTGCTTTACAAATCAGTTTTACGCGAGCCCTAGCGTCCGAAAGAGCCGCTAGTGGCGTTGCGTTAGCTCTCGTAACGTTGTAATCCGTAGCGGGTTGCGAACGTTCTACTAAAACTTAAAATGGTAGTTCCGCTACGCTACATATAGCGGAGGTCGTAGCGGCTAGCGGATAGCACAGCGGGAGTGACTGAACGATCTACTAAAACACTCTAATAGGGAGTTTCAGTAAACCGTTTTCAAAGGCCCGCTACCGGTACGGGCACGCGCTTCAGAGCATGCATCGAAGTGGCACCGCGAGCTCCCGCTGCAAATAGCGTGACCTGAAAACACGATCTACTAAAACTCTCCAATGATGAAGTGAAGTAAACGGTAACAGAGGACACAAAAAAAAAAAAATGAGGGTCGGTCAGGGCGGCGCTTGTGCACAACTGCTGCAAAGCGTCTATGAACAATTCCAAGCATGGTTCCCAGACTAATGGTCCATGCGTGTAAGCACGTGCAGCCTGCGCGTTTACATAACTTTGGCAAGCTTCCAATTGCACGGGCTTGTCCGCACGAGCCAAGACATGTCGGCCAACGTTACTGGAGCAAGCTCAGTTTCACAGCTCCGCCTGCGACGTGGGCGCAGTGGCGGTCACGAGAACTAGCAGCGCTGCAGTCGAGTCTTGCTTCCGGATTGCCTAGCCCGCCAAGCTTGAATAGCAATACTTGAGCTTGGGCGAGTTGTTGATTCATACTAACACTTCACAGCGCAAAGAAACAGACGCACACAAAAATAAATTTCAAACACACAAAGAAAGAACACTCACAATGCGCTGACTCTGATCTCTGTGGTGTATTATACTTCATCTTATTCATCTTTTTTTTTTCTTTTGCTATAATAGACATGGAAGTAAAAAAAAGGAAGAAAAGAAAAAGAAAAGGGAGCTCTCAACGCAGTGATGGCAGACAACGCGCGAGACAGGGAAGCAAGATCCGACTGCAGCGCCGCTAGTTCTCGTAACCGACACCTGGGCCACTCGCCTCTGCAGGGAGCTGCGAAACTGAGCTTGCTCCAGTAACTTTGATGTCGGCGGCCAGTCGCCTTGTTTGCAGTCGTCCAACTCCCAAGCAATCGTCTCCTCGTGGTGAGAAGCTCGCTAGGGGTGATTCTGTTTTCCTCATTTTGGGTAGTGCACGTGCACGTGCACGTTCATCCATAAGCTGAGAGTAAAAGCTCCGCTTTCAGCGCGAGCTTTGTGCCCTTGTTAACACAAGCGTGCACGCACAGGCACGCGCTACCAAAGCACTGCGGAAGCCAGCGAGCTCGCTCTTAAGGCGGAGCTTCTACTCTCAACTAAAGGATGAATGGAGTATACCCACGCACTTACGTTTTGATTTTCATAGGGCACAGAAGCTTGACATTGCACGTGCTTGCAACGCTGGTGGTTTGAAAACGTGGACGAAATGATTATCATCCGCCTTTTCAGACCGCCAGCGTTGCGAACGTTGAAAGCTTTAGGGCTCCCCTGCGCCAACCAACGTGCTTCAAATCGTTTAAAGTTGATTAATTTTGGAGTTTCAGATGACGCTCAGCAAGCTTCTAACTGTAACCATATGTTTATTTCTACGGATTTAAATGTAGTGAACAAATTTAACTGAATTATGCGACCCTCACCGGCCCAGACCGCATTATTCTACCTTTCAGAACATTTTTTTTAAAGATAAGTCTGTTCAACTTAAAGTTGAACACACTGTATATGCACAAGCTCACTTCAATGCACCTGTCAAACGGGCACTTCAAATGGCATTTAAATTGAAGGCAGTCAAATAATCGGCGAGCTAGCTCACGCTGAGTATAACTTGCAGAATCGGAATGTCTATAGTGGAGGAGGTCGAACAGTCACGAAGGGAACGCTCCAGCTGTGGGAAAAACAAACCGAATTTTCTTGTTTGTTCTTGATCTGAGAAATCGAGGATGACGTTTCAAAGTTCCCCTCCCCCTATAAATTCAATCTCCTGCCCAATAGTCAGTGACTATTGGGCAGGATATAGAACTATAGGGGGCACTTTATCGAGCTTGTTGTCCCCAGAGTCTGGTGTTAACTAGCACAGCATAACAAAGAAATTGAACCTCGCCTAGAACGGGGTCGGCACGAGTGCTCCGCTTTGACCAGTGCTTTAGTCGCACGAGGAGCGGCCTTGGAATCGTCATACTCGATTTCTCTGATCAAAAACAAACAAGAAAATTCGATTTGTTTTCCCCACAGCTGAAGCGTTCCGCTAAAGGCGTCACCGTTCGATCTCGTCCCCAATAGACATTCTAGCACGCGCTTATTTCTCCCTGTTGTGCTTTGGCTGTGCGTGTGCGCTCAAAGGTCATGAGACGCCCTATACTGTTATCGAATTGGCAGGAAGCTGGTGCTGAAGGCTGGACAGCTGCATAATCCTCCTGGCGTTCTTACTTTGTCATTGACTATAAACGCCCCTTCAAATGATCGTGTGACAGATGGTCTTCCGAGGAAATCAGACGAATAGCTTGGTTTTTCAAAGCCCGTTCATGTCCCCGGTGGCACAGAGCCTCGCCTCCTGGTCCGAAGCTCCAGCGGGTCCAGTCGAGCACGAGACGAGAAACGCCTCGAAGAGCGGGCCCACAGAGAAGACAGGCGTGGCGAACGCTGCGTGGGCCCCGAAGAAGAGTGTACGGTTTCACGGCCAGCATCAAGGCGCGACTGGCCCGGCCATCCGCGTGGGCCGGGATGATTCCCTTCGCAGCTGTCCGGGAGGACAAGTGCAGGGCTGGCCGCAGATGCCCGGCCTTCGGACGGCGACCATGCCCCGGAAGGGAGACGACTCGAAGCCTTCTTGGTTGCCGAGCCTGGCACGATTCTGACCCTCAAGAGCGTAGCCAAACGATCGTTTACGTCGTCGTCTCCGGAGGAACATTAAGAGACCCCGGAGGACCACAATGCGCGCTCGCTACCGGCCAGGCAGTGGCTCATCTTTGTGTGCGCGGTTACGATGCGCGGCCGTGTGTGCACAGCAGACACGTTTTCTTTGTTTCCTTCTTTGCTTGTGTTGTGTGTGTGCTTAAGGCCGCATGCGCGAAGGCGTTGGGAGACGTGGGTTACGAGGTGCTGGGAAACGCGTCTTGCCTTCTCGTTTCCGGCTTCCGGTCTAAGACATGGAGGGAAGGGCGCATGGCGACCAGGCACGCTTGAGTTATGGAGGACGCCTGGTGAAGAAGAGTGGGACATTGGCTCGGCAAGTTTATGATTCCATTCGTCCATCAATTCTTACCCTCTAAGTAAAGTCTTTATATATATATTTATATAGTAGACAAAGGCCTGCACCCAGTATACCAAGTTGCAGTGCTTAAGAATCATACACAATAAACCGATGAGGTCCCTAATATTCCGTAGAAAACTGTACAGTGCTATCTCCTATACTACACGAGGAGCGACAGGCATGGTGGTTTCGCTTACTCGCCAAAGGTGCATAAACCTTTAGTTGCTTTACCTAAGGTCGAATTTAACTATAATAGCATGAGCCTTTAGTTGATGCAACTAAATTCCGTTTCAAGCAACCTCCACAGGCATGGTGCCGTTGGAAACAATTTCTAGCACCGCCTGCTGGAAAGAGGCGAGAAAACAAAAATCTAAGCTTTGATAGTCTTATGATAAAGGCTCTGTTGTACTCCTCGTCTGATGTTCTGATCGTGCACTAGCCTTGCAAGTACGCTCTCAGGTAAGAACATTCTCATCTTGTTTGGAGCAGCGATTGAAGGCTCTTGCTAACGCTGCTGGAGTGAACTACTTACTTCGCTCGAGAGCTCAAGCTTTTTAGTAGCCGATGTTTCGCTTATTGAATGAATGGTACAGTATGTCTCCTAGCTGTTTTCGGGGTATGTACGAAACACCGAGAGCGTAGGTTGTCTGGTATTCAACTGCGCACTGTACCAATAGAGAAACCTTCTGGTTCAGAGAGATCTGGGAATAAGAAAAAGTGCGGATCTACACAATAGACCATTTGAGCTCAATACCGGAACAACGCCCTTGTAGCCGCGTTCGAGAAACCACGCGAAAACGCTAAAGTACCGTCAGAAAATGGTACGCGAACAACAAGGGTGCCACACAAAAAACAAAATGACGCAATGGAGGTTGGGCCGTCAGTACAAAAGCCGTACCAGTCTCCCTGTGTTTTCCCTAGGGTGTAGCAAGATGACTTCCACTTTCGCGTAAGATCTAACGCCAGCCGTTCATCGCCGCGCGTCACGACAGGAGCTTCCGTCCACAAGCGCTCGCGTCTCCCGGTGTAAGAAGCGAACGCTCAAGTTTGCGTCTTGTCAAGTGGGTGTAGACGCCATCAAGTTTCGCACGAAAACAATGCAAACGTGACCGCTGCGATGGTCGTCCTCGTTAACGCCATCAGGAACGTCTGAGACGTGTATCGCCGCAACACGCTTCAGAGCGTGTACGTAATTTCCTACGTGGACAGTAAGTCGTCTACCAGGCGGCGCGCTATGGCCCCCGTAGGGCCCTCCGACGGACACGACGGCTTGATCGGGCCATTTGTGTTTCTTGGTAATGAAGGCCCGTGGGTTTGAGTCGTCACGATGCTGTCATGAAGTTTTCCCCGGTTTGCGAAAGTCTTGTCCGCGATGTGGGCTGGATGAAACAGCGGAGATATGCGACATCGGTGTGATGGCTGAGGCTTTCTTTTGTCTTCTTCGTCGGCGATGGTGTAAGGTTCGGAACAAGGAGGCTTTCGAGGGCTTGACTGACCACACCCTGTAGGAAGCAAGCAAGTTCTTATGGTCACTGACAGGGTGAGACTCTGAGAAATCTGGTGTGTCTACCTTCCCGCAAAGCACTCTAAAGAGTCGATTGCTGCAATCGAATAGCGACGCTGGAAAAATGGCTAGAGCTAAAAAATAAGAACCTGCGCCGTGACATTCAACAGGACGTAAGCACGCAAAACGTCACACTGGTGTGTCGCGGCTCAGACTGGTTTCTTGGGTGTAAACCACGGTGGAAGAAATGAAAGGTGTCGCAAACGAGGCCAGAAAAGGGGGTTAAAACCATGCTCGGGCTTCGCGCGAATCTCCCGGAGGGGCACTGTCGGGGTTGGGGGATCGCCGCGCAGGCGCGGTTGCGATGGATGGATGGATGAATCCGGCTGAGCCCTTTGGATCGGGCGCTAGCTTAGGCCACCTAGCCATTTTGTTTTACCATTTAACCTTAGAATATTAAAATGTGAAAACTATATTCACTCCGCACTGCAACGAAAGTGAGGCTATAAAACCCCTTTGCCATCAGTTAATAAGAAAATGCCTCGTTTTCTCTCGCTTTCTGCCACCATTCACTTAATCTTTGCTTGGTAATCTCTGCTGTCTTGAAATCCACTCTCCTTCGCTGTCTCTAAAACCCAATGCCTTTATTTAAATCGATGTTGTCTTCGGTAGGCATAGGGTGAGGCCCTTTACAGTAGAGTATCAAGTGCTCAGTTGTCTCGTCCTCCTCTCCACAAGCAGTGCACACTGTATTCATTTCCTGGTACTTCGCTCTGTATATGTTCTGGTCCGCAGAACACCAATGAGCTTTCCCTAGAATTGTCATAAATGCTTTCTTTGGAAATAACTGTTTTGTTTAATCTATGGCTTTCCAGAGCCGTCTTTGTCTGCATTCCGTCTAGCTACCGATCTCTTTCTGTGGCCTTAACTTTCTTCTTAACTGAGACCTGCTCTTCCGTATCTCCACTATAGCCTAAAAACTTTCCTCTTAATTTCCTAGTGCGCTGTCTCCACTTTGTGTCAATACTCCTCATGTATAAATAGCTTAAAACCTTTTGTGCCCATTGGTCCCCATCCATTTGCCTAAACCGATCCTCAAATTTTATCTTGCTCACCGCTTCCCTGCTGTCAAATGACGCCCATCCCATGTCTCCTTGTACTCCCTGGTTTGGCGTTTTGCAATGTGCCCCCAAAGCCAGCCTACCTACTCCGCGCTATTTTATTTCTAGTCTTGCATGCATTTCGGATTTCATGCATAGCACTGCGTTTCCAAAAGTCAAGCCAGGCACCATGACCCCCTTTCCAAATCTCTCTCACCAACTCATACCTGTTGTAATTCCAAAGTGCTCTATTTTCCATTACAGCTGCATTTCTGTTGCCCTTACCTATTATGTACTTTTCATGCTCACTGAGATATTCTGCACCATCACATATCCATGCTCCTAGATACTTGTATTTACTAGCTCTCTTAACTGTAATATTCTGTATCTTAAGCCTCTCAACTTCATCATCGTTAAAAATCATGACTGCTGATTTTTCAGTACTGAATTCTAAACCTGATTCCTCTCCTTCCTTACCACAGCTGCTCATTAATTCCTGCAACTCTGTCCTGTTGTCAGCCATTACTACGATATCATCCGCATACATCAATCCCGGTAAGGATTGCTGAATTTTTCGGCCTTGCTTACTGTACGAAAGGCGAGCTCCTTTCATGCTGTGCCATCTCGCGGCGTTTGCCGGAAACGGGAGCGAACCTTCGGACACACTTGCTCCTGTCCGAGGCGGTGCCGTTCAGACAACTCTCTCTCTCTCTTTCTCTCTCTTCTTTCACAGTCGTCTAAACCTAATTTCAGCCTCGTCATTTGCCGAGCTTCCTCATACAAAGTAGACGCTACACCTTTCCTTAGAGTGTAAGGAATCACTATACTCCATATGGCGGATCAATAACTCTTCCTCACCACAGATTGCATGAATTCCCGCAAAACGATAATAAAACTGGACACAAAAGGGTTAAGTGCTGAGTAATGCGTCCGTTGCATACATATCAGTTGCTTTTTCTCTTTCACCCCCCCCCCCCCCCCCCCCTTTTCGCTTTTTATTTATTTTCTGAATCGTCGACGATGACATTCCTCGGTCCGGTTCAGATTGGAGAGCATGTCCGATACGGCGCGTTCCGCTCTCCGCCTGCTGCGTGGCGACCAGCCGATGTCTGCCTGCCTAATACCAGGTGGCCGTTCCACGGGGTTCAGCCGGGATCCTCGGGTATATTCGGCAGCAAGCGAAGGGCCAAACGCCGACCCACCGGCCGGACCGGTTCCTTTGGCTTCCTACACTGCCAGAACCAAGCAAACAAAACACAACAACGCGATGTTGCTGTTTTGTTCGTCTTCTTGCTTCCCTTTCCGGTGGGCGCATAACTTACGCGAGTCAGCGGCGTCAAGGTCACGTCTCTCTTCAACCCCATCGTGCACAGGTGTGAAGTCTCTCGGCGCACGCGCACCGGCGGATCACGAGCTCGGCGTGTATGTACCTCCCGCGCCACGTGAAACGCTATACGTGCCGCGCCCCGCGCGTGAGAGCCAGCGGGACCGATCAAACGTCCGAAGGGAATGCGTGCAATCAGACGGCTGCTTTCATTAGGCCCGCTTCAGACGGGGCAACTTTTCCAGCAATTTTGAGGTTGTTCCCTAGCTTTCCCTAGATTGACGCGAATTGCTGAGATCGGGTCCGGCTCGAACAAGCGAGCAACTCGGAGCAATTCGAAGCGGCTGCAGCCAACCAGGGACGCGACATTTTCACGTGACACCCCTGTGGTGGTGATGATGACAGCTAAAGACTTAGTTCTGGTTTGAAATGGATCGGTTTTTGAAATAAACATTTTCAGAAAAAAGAGTCAGTATTCTCAACGCCGTTCAAAGATACAAGAACACGTTTTTAGCGCGTAGCTGAGCGTCTAAATAGTGAGAGAAAAATCAAATTTAATGATGATGATGGCAAGTCGGAGCAATTCGTTTGCTGCGTGTGAACGCGGGCGGCCTGTGTTGCTGGTGCTGCGACGTCAAGTTGCTGGGTGAAATTGCTTCGTCTGAAGCGGGCTTTATGCGAAAGCGACGGTGTCTGTCTTGGACGTCGACGGCGCTCAATCGACTTTCGAGGTCGGCCATCTTCGGAGCACGTCGGCTCTATACATATTTGTGTGCTCTAACATGTCCGGAGACAGTTTTTGTGTGCCCGTTCTGACACGATCGTCACATACAAGAAAGAAACCTGCCACAGGCAGTGTTAGCGGACTGCCAGTGTTAGCGGACTGCCTCTTTTACGACATAGCAGCCTCGTGACCGCGGACTTAAAAGTTGCCTCGTTGAGGCTCGCGTACAACATCTCCGTAACTTGGCAAACATCCAGTCGGATATGCTTTTATTTACCTTGAACAAAAACGGAAGTCCGAATGCATCTAAATGACAGGAATTGTTAATGCTCGTATATTCAGAGATCGGTATAACCTTGAGACTGCCCGTACTAACGTCACCGGCATGAGGACAACGGCAGGGAGGTCAGCCAGTTGTTAATGCCGCCAACGTCAATGAATCCTGGGAAAGTATAGCGCCAGGCTCCCCGTATGGTCGCCATTTCGGTTCATGGAATGAGCAGTCTCTGCTTGACCTCTCGGGTATTGGTGAGCCGGTCCAAATTCCTGGTGACAGGTTGCTTTGTAATGCCCGTGTCCCCCTAGAGCGACAAACAGAAATAAATGACAGCGACAAGGCTCAAACCATATCCTCGTTTATACTGACCAAGCCTGGCAGATGGCCACGAGACGCAGCCGCCGAAAGTGAAAAGGTAGAGCGGCTCACAGCATGTAACGGGCTCCCCGCTGCGGCGAGACGCCGAAGCACACTTGTCCCGATCGATGGAATGTCCGCTTGTGCTTCTCGCGTTCCTCGGGCTACCGCTTCTTTTCTCGTCTGTTAGAAAACCACGTTTCGGCTCCTCGCCGCAGCAAAAGCTGTGCGCTGACTACAGGCTCCCCGTGAAATGCTCTCTGCTACCAGATCCTCGTGCTCCAAATCTGCGACCGGGCAATCTATGGCTCCGTCACCGAACTGCCAGGCTTTGTGAGTATAGAGGAGGCTATGCTCAAACACATGCAGCAAGCTCGCAATGGCACCTTTTGCAAGTCTGCCAAAGATACCCTCGCGCGCATCATGCTCGCGTTTGAGCACAGCCTGCTTTATTCTAGAAAGCCTGTCAAATCGCGAAAGACTCTGGTTTGAGACTCGTCGCTCTCGCTCGTTTCTGTTGGTCGCCTTAGTGGGACTCGGTCATAAAGGAATTTCTTGAATGCCGAGATTTTGTTGTCCACACACCGGTGAAACGAGCGCACATCTTCGCGTCAGTGCTTGGCGGCATTCAAAAAGTAATTTTCCTGTCTCGAAATACGCAAGGACAACAATGCCATCGCGAGAGATCAGCGGAGATAGGCACGAATGATAAGTCGATTGCGTGCACGGTGCCAAAGGTGCTTATCACTGATGATGATGATGCTCCAGGGCGATCTTGACGCGACTGGTTCAAAACGACCCTTACAAACCTTCGAAGATTTTAATTGAGCCAAAATGACGATTGCCATGGCAACTGAGGCGCATCGTCCAGTCACCTTGCGTGGCTGGGTCGTCTGTATGTTAGCATATGTTTGTGTCCGGCTAGCAGGCATGGAAGGCAATGACGCTACCCATTTCCACGATCCTGTGACACTAAATGCAGCCAGCGCGAGCTTCGTATATACACCTTCGATTACGCTTTGGCGTCTTGTGAGTGTCGAGCGCGCACGGGCAGCCAAAGCACGGCGGAAGGCAACGAACGTTGCCTTCCACCGTGCTTCGGGGCGCCCTGCCGTTCTTTAAAATATTGGCCGGGTATATTCATGCGCGTTCAGATCTAAAACCGACAGAGGATTGAGTTCGTGACTCTTGGGTTTGGCGTCGCGAGCTTTCGCTCCAGATAGTGCGAAGCTGCGGTGCACAAAACTTTACTCCGTTTCTCTTTTAAGATGTGCAATACGGGACACTGTTAGCACGAACAAGCCCCCGGGTGTTTTTTTTTTCTTGGTTCTCGGCACCTACTATGGAGACACCGAACTGTGATCAAAAGTAGGCGTTTCGCAAGTTCTTCTGCTTCTAGCGCAGGGGTTGCGATGATGTCAGAATTCCGAGCTCTTATTGGCTGATTGGAAATAATAGTGGGGAGACTTAAAGACATCTAGCATTGAGGTCTACCCACTATCCTTTCAATCAAAGCCAATCAGAGCTCGACGTCGTTCTGACGTCACCGCAACTCCTACGCAAGAAGCAGACGACCTGCTGTCCGCAGAAAGCTGGCGCTGTAGGTGGATCTTCTGCGGCAGATATTATCATATTATCATCTCAAAGAGATGGTGAACCGAGCATTTCAGTGCCTATAGACCTTTTCTGCAAGTGCGCCGCCATCTTGAATTGACGTCACTTCCAGTATGGGCGAAAACATTGTTTTGCCTTTGCCACGCCAATAGAAGGCATTTAGGATATAAGCGTAACCGTCACACTTTCTCGTTTTGCCTCCCCTTTATTTTTTTACTATTTGCAGGTTGAAACGTTGGATTATTTTTTCGTCGCCCATACCGGATATGCATATTAGGCGGCTGGGGACGAGAGTGCCCAGAAAAGGTCTATAATAAGCGACGCACTATGTTTTTATGAGTCAGCCGCCGCTGGTGTGCGCGAGCACACGCAACGAAATTGACGTCATCATATCCCCCATTCGAGCTGATTAAGCGTGAATGGGGGATATGATGACGTCAATTTCGTTGGGTGTGCTGACGCACACCAGGGGGGGGCAGCTGACTCATAAAAAGATAGTGCGCTGCCTACTATATACACTGAAATGTTCGGTTCACCATCTCTAATGCTGGAACATATTCCCAGTGGGAGGCAGAAAGAAAGCCGACAAAATCAGCTGGAGATGCGAATAGTCCACGTCGGAGGCACTTCTAACCGAGCTACTTCCCCGAGTCGGGACCCCCCTACGAGACGCGTCTATACGACGCGTGCCCGGGAGTCCGGTACGGGCTTTCGGCGTAAATCAGCCGGCTTCGAAATCGAGGACCGGCGTATACCCACACCTTGGTCGGGACAAGACGGATCCCAACGGGGCGGAAGAAAGCCGTCACCTCTTCGCATCGCCTCCCTCGGCGCGACGACCCAGATATCGCGCGGAAGTTGCAACACGCGGCTGATAAACGCCGCTTTAGCGCCGAAGCCCGGTGCCCGACGCCATCAAGACTGGCACTTACCCGTTCCCCTCCAGGACGCCCCCTTCCGAAGGGCTCGGTTGTAGCTCGGTTCTCCTTTGGAAGCGGTCGTATATGCGGCCATTTGCATGGCCCCGAGCCGACTGGGTGGTCTCCCCATAGCGATCGCTTTTTTTTTCTTCTTCATTTTCCCCGCGTCTGTGTGCGCGAAAACTCGAGAACTGCTTTCTCTCCTTCGACGCGTGTGTGTGTGTGTGCGTTATTCCATTCGAGGACGACGACGATGTGTGTGCGTCCGCTGTCCGTGGCGTGCGTCATCGTATGCCTGCCAACCGCTCTCCTTGGGGAAGTGTATACGACGGGGTTGGCAGTCAGCTTGGCAGAGCTGGGAGTGCATGCGGGGTTGGAAGGGCCGGGCGCTGCCACGAGATACTGTCTCTTGGTTGTTGCTGTTGTTATTCTGTTATTGGTTATTGGTTGCTGTTATCTATAGGTTCTATGGCTCCCGTAGATCGGAGTGGGTGGATTTGGGTCGCTTGTGGCTAAACTAAGCTTTCGCATAGTGTAAATGGTTGGCTGTGTAGTAAACTCGTTTTGCAGGGATCGCTAAATGTATTTGTCGCGATTGAACGACGAGACATCCAATCGATATATTTATTGCTGGTATTTATACTCTTAATCGGGCCATCCTACGTTTTAAAAGTTCCGGTACGTCTACTTTTCGGCAGAGTACACCCGCCGGCAATATGAAGGTGAACACCTTACCTGGTTTCTTGCCTGTTTTACGGCTCCCTTAAGCTATATTAACTCTCAACGTCTCAAATGGTACGTGGCTTGAGGGTCTAAACTTTGCGTTCTAGCCCTCTTCTGGAACAGAGCGTGTTCCAAAACGTACAGGAGCGTCAAAAGCAAGAAGAGGGCTGTTCACCTTCATATCGCTCACGGGTGTACTTGGAGGAGAGCTAATCAGTGCAGTCTATAGGGACGGGGCTCGGTAAATGATCATACTACGTGACATCGAGCTTGATGTTTCACGTGCTCGCGTCGGGTTCGAGACGTCACCACGGTAGTGGCGGTGTAACCGCGCAGACTGGCTGTTGAGATCTGTCTACTATTTCATTCGTCGGTCGACAAACATGGAGGGACAAGTTCACTCTCTACTTATTAATTCGTTCCCTCTATAGTTCAAAACAAACAAAAATAATAGAAGCGTTTTTTTTCTTTACTGCACAGCGCGAGTGGAGTCGGTTGTTGAAATCCACAGAATTGATGCGGAACACGGCTAGCTGACGCTGCATCAGTGACTGTATCGATTACACGGGAAAGGCCCAAAGCGTGTCTGGCGCCGGAGATCAAATCTAGCGATCCCCCAAACAAAAAGAAAAAAAAGAAAACAAAAAATCTGCCACGGTAACACCGTTTTGGTCAATACCTCTCTGTCTCGGCGGTCAGAAGGCAAAGAAAGAAGGGCAGCGGCGCCATCTTGTCCGGCGGCGTGGAACTTCAAAGAGAAGCCGCCGGGGCATTTCGTAAAAGAAGAAGAAGGAAAAGGAAAAAAAGCGAGTGCCCTGCCGAGATTTACAGGCGTCTCGGGTTTTCTGCTTAGCGGATATTCGGCCAATGAGAGAGAGGAGGCACCGAGAGAGGGATGCGGATTACACCGTCGGCAGTTCTGCTCTTTGTCGCCCCTGTCCGACAGCCCTTGTCGTCCGACGTGGCAGAATGACTATGCACTCCGTTGTTGTTCTTTCTTAACCTTACGATGGACCGCAGCGGATGGTACGAGCCACCGAAGCCAATCCGGGCCTGAGAACGTATCACGCACGTCACTGAGAGCGACCCTCGCGGAGGACACGTGACCCTCAAACCGCAGTCACCACCACTCGTCATACAAAAGACGACTGTGTTCGTTGCAGACGAGATGACAGAATCGTCTGCAGACGCGCCTCGATCATGTTCCAAGTAGAATGTTTGCTTTACCTGCAGGCTGTCTTTTCTGCGACGTATTATCATTGGATTGGCTTGGGCGGCATCGAAGCCAATCTCATGCAGTGTGTGGTGAGTGTCATCTGACCCCCGGGAGGGGGCGCAGCGGCGGCGCCGCGCGTGGGAGTCACGTGATTACATGTTCACAGCACTGTATTGGCTGAGAATGGCTTGCATAGCGTTCGCTAGCGGTCCATCGCGAGGTGAAGACGCCGCCGTCTCCGAAGGAAGACCATCGGGGACCCTGTCTCGCCTGACCCTTTGTCCTGCATGCTTTCTTCTTCTCGGCGGAGGAATGCCTCCCTCCGTGATCGGCACGTCGGTTATATGGCCCATTACGCTGGTCATGAAAATACCGACCTGGTTCATTGAGATGGCCCCTCCGTCGTCCAAGGTCGTCTTTCCCAGAGCCCCTCTTCGTGGTTGGCCCTGCAGCGGTACTAACACCCGGAGGTGACAAAGGCGGTCTTTCTCTCTCTGTCTCTCTCTCGAAAGAAGAAGAAGAAAGCTATGCAAAGGCAACGACACGGCGTCAAAGAAGGTTATTGCAAACAGCGGTCTGCGTACAAAAAAGCGAACAAGGGTTGGGGCTTCTTTACCAGTCGTGCGCAAGACAACCGCGCAGGTGTGCCGGTTTTATCGCTTGAACGCGCTGTTTAAAATTGTTGGTTCACATTCTATGGGTTTGGTTAGTCGTTCTCGCCATTGTGCCTCCCTACGCGAGCGCTCTCGCACGTGTTTTCGTCAAAGCTCGAATGTCAGCCTCGTGCTTCCCCAGCCTCACCTCAGCAATTATAGCAGTGTCGTGGCATCCTCGTACACTTACGTTCAATAATCCTCGTACACTTACGTTCAATAATAAAGAGCGTAAAAATCAGTCAGATCAAGACTCTGACTGGAAAAGAGCAGAGGGAGTTCAATAAGAAAACAGAAAAAAAAAGGCTTATTCAATTCTGGGTAGCGCTAACCAACCAATTCTATCAAAGGCTTCTCTCTTCCTCATGTTGATAAAGAAGATTTTTTTATTAATTATTTATTTATTCGAATATTTACAGCCCATGAGACATCACAATGGGAAGGAGCGATTTTTCGAACGGTAGCGAGGGAAGGGGCGTGGTTTCACCCATGTTACGTAACTGGTAACAAACATCATACGCGGGAGTTTAAACACGGTTAAGTTTTGAAGTCGTTGCCTAGAACGAACGTCATCCTTCTTCTCAATGACTGCTGCAAAGACAGAAAAAAAACAAATTTGTCGTCTTAAAGCTTCAATATATATCATGGCTTCCGCTATACTCTGTTTCATTTTACGATGTACCGCAGGAAAGGCTACGAGCGCGAGCTCCTTGCTTTGGGGCACATCTCGGCGGCACAAGCTCTCGTGCATTAAGGGCAGCTGCCAACGCTATGAGCTCGCGCTTCTAGCCTTCCCTGCGGTACAACATAAGGTGAAACGAAGTATCGACCTCGCGCTTCGGGATCTCAGAGGCCAAGCATATATACAACTACTTTTTTCTTTTACCCACACAGAGATGGCGCGACATATTCTTTTTTATTCAGTTTCATGAGCCATTTAAAGATGGTGCTGCAGGTTTTCATACCCTCAACTAGGACGATCGCTTGCTCGCTGGGTCCTGGCATAAAATTCACGCTCCGAAACTGAACTTTAAACTCCCTGACTACCGGATCGAATTGCTTCTGGTGCGCTCTTAATATAAGCGTAATGGCAAGTGATGTGCAAGCAAATGTGCTCAAGAAACTTTTGAAGGATCTGAAAGGTGCGAAGTAGCGGCACGGATATGTCACCTCCGACGAGCAGCTGTATGCAGCTGCATATCATTCTTAACAATTCGTAGTATAATAAAGAACACGTTCATGAGATACTCAAGTAATACTGTACAAGGTGTAGAAAAAAACTGTTTGCGCAATAAAGTAGCCCCAGAAAGTAGCAACCATTTCATCACATGTTTCCCCGAAATGCTCTCGTGTCGCGACAAAAAAAAAAAAAAAAAAAAAGTTTTTTTAGTAATTTACTGATACTGTCAGCTTCTTAAAAGACTGGCAACAGGAAAACAATAACAAAACCGCGATTATTTATGTCCGCAAGAAACAAACACTGCCTACGTAACATTGACGATGAAAGGTATTCGCCACCTTTAAAGAGCTTAACTTTAGCTGCTCCGAGACACTGGGCTTTATTTACAATGTTCTAGGATAGGCATATAGTCCACTGAAAGGGCATGTCGTGCACGACATTCCCTTTGCCCGTACGCTCTACCCAACATGTTGGGCAGAGCGTAGGGGCCACGGGCAGCAAAATTAAAGGAAGTTGGTTACGTCTCACGGAACGTGCAGGGAAACAGCTAGGCTTACTGCGAGGCGCCGACGCAGAGATATGCGCAGTCACATCCACCAGAATATGCAAGTCACAGTTACTATATAATAGTAACGTCGATCGAAGTTACAGCCTGCCAGGAAAACGAGCCTCACGCACTGATGGCACATAGCCGACACAGTCTGTAAACATATCCATCGGTGCAACGCGTCTGAAGCGATCGCAGTTTTGTGACTCCAAGTGACAGCACCCCGCAATTTGACTCTTTTAACTCTTACGAAGATAAAAACGGTAGCGCCTACACACCACACCTAATCACGTGCCAGAATATAGCGCACGTGTCGAATCTAATCACGCGTAACAAACCAACACACTTGTGATGACGTGCTCCTGACGTCAAGGTTTTAAAACCCCGCCCATTCCCTCGCTACGTCCGAAAAATCACTCCCACAATGGGAAAAGGGGGGGGGGGGGGGGGGAGAGAAATACAGAACAAGGGAATTAATTACATAAAAAAGTAGGAACAGTACGAGCATACTGCCATAACACATTTCGTTTGGAACTATGGTTACTTCAAGTATAAAAAGCGCATAGCGTGTCTTAATCTGTTCAATCATATATATATACAGGGTGTCACAAAAGAAAATTTACACGGTCTTTTTTACCGCAAAAAGAAACTAGGCATCGCCGAACACTCATTCTCCGCCCAAAGGTAGAGCTAGAGGTCACAACCAGATGCCAAAGTTTCAACCCGATCCGATAACTTAATAAAAAGTTATAAATGATTTTCTGAAAATTTTAATGGGAAAATGGCGGCCGACAGAGTTTTCAATGGGGCTCTATGGCACCAGAAACCGAAAACGGGCGAAAATGGGCTCCATTTTCCCATTGAAATTTTCAGAAAATCATTTATAACTTTTGATTAAGTTATCGGATCGGGCTGAAACTTTGGCATCTGGTTGTGACCTCTAGCTCTACCTTTGGGCGGAGAATGAGCGTTCGGGGATGCCTAGTTTATTTTTGCGGTAAAAAAGACCGTGTAAATTTTCATTTGTGACACCCTGTATATATTTTGTTTGTAATTGTTTTTTTTTGGCGTTTTTATAGGCCAATGCTGTAATCTGATTGGTCGAGGAGCGATAATGAGATGCGCGGGCAAAGTAAGAGGAAATTGCAAAAGAAACAGTGAGAAAAACGAAATTCGCTTTGTGCAAATCAAAGCTAAGAGCACATGTCGGGAGACACTCTATCACACGCTACGGAGCAAATAATAATAATAGAAAAAAAAAGCGTCTCTATTGTGGTTTTTCGACGAAACCGTCGTATGCAGACAGACTTTCCCGCGCCTTCTCGAAGCGTCGCCTCGTCCTCCCCTTCCACCCCCTCTTTCTTGCGACGAAGCGTTTTGTGGTGTGACTCACGACGTGTTGACACGCTACGCGTGTCAAGGTGCCTAGATGTTTGACATGTGGCCTACTCTGCTAACTTATCTACCCTCTAACCGCCTGTCCCTTTCGTCACCTGACCGGGCTCTCTTTGCGTGGGTATGGGCGAGAGCGTGATCACGTGCCGAAAGAGAGGCGTATGACTCGTCCAACTATGGCTGTAGCTTCCACCGTAGTCTCAGCTTAGGGACGAACGCATTACAGCAGCTGCTGCAGAAATTAAAGCGCGAAACACATGTACGACGAAACCGTCCGATCCGGCGTCCGACCGCGCAATACGACGGTGGGACACGAGCGCTGTCAGCGTTCTACAAGGACTCGGATCCAACACATGCTTCGTGCCAAATGGATCGATGAAGAGATGCTAATGGATGTACCCTTTATAACGGGGAGGTAGCTTGCGCCATCTAGCCTAGATATGGCGGCGACTGCCATCCCACCTAGCCTAATAATGGCGACCGCCAGTGTTACTTGATGGGGTTTTGAAAAGGGTTTATTTGCATTTCGAGAAGGTTCGCGTCTTAAGGCATCCTAGTGCTGGCAACAGGATCAGAGGGTACGAAACATCACCGAACATGGAGAGGACTTGCCGCGAGGTCAACAACGATCACACGGGCCGCCCGAGAAGGGAAAATGCCTATCAGTGAGAAGCATCTTCAACCTGTACACGCTCGCGTTCGCGTTTTCCATCCCTTCGGCAACTGTAAAACAATGCGACTAAAAGAACAGATCCGCTATCGTGCCGGAAGAAATACAATCGGACAGGCCATCGCTCGTGCGTTGAGAGAATGATAGGTCCAGTCTGGAGTGGAAAAGGAAAAAAAAAACAGTTTAACCGGGTTGTTCGTCGCAGTTTGATCGCGCTTTGGACATGTTTTTTTTTTTTTTTTAATTTGTTTTGTTGGTAACATCTTGCATCAGGAAAAATGGGCCTATAGGTCTCTCGTGACCATGTCACATTGGTGCACGGCAAAGATGGATTACGACACTGACCCGCGCTCACAGATGACAAGAAAACACGCTGAACTCAGTGGAGCGCGGGATCATCTTTGAGTCGTTTAGTGGTGACCTTGAATGCAAGCCCTACTTTCAGGCGGGCACTAGAAACGAGCTAGTGCGGTTTTTATTGCACGTTACCGAATTGTATTAATATGTGTATGAGGTTACCTGAATAATGCGACTTCTCTTTTGAATCTAACGAAGCGAATGTCGTCACACGAATTAGAATCTAAAGAGGTTTTCCTTAGGATACAAAGAACTTGATCCGACGAAATCGTTAATACTTTTAACTAGGGTGAAGTGGACTGAAATAAGTGGGCTGGAATTATGAATGTTCGGTTAAGAGCGGCAGTAAGTCGAGTGTACATTGTCTAATGATAATTTTGTCACTCACAGGAACGCAGCGCTTGGCGAGTTTCAGCCATCTCGTTGTCGCTGATACAAAGGCAGAAAAGCGAGTCACAATGCACATATGCCTTCGTCTGTCTACTGCGTTTAAGCTGCTCTTGGTTCTCTGACCATCTTTCCCTGCATTGAGCTGTCCTGCTGTTATGGTTTAGTACGAAGTTTCGGCTGTAATTGTACTGCTTTAAAAGTGACCGTTCGTTGCCGTAATACAAATGCACACCTGAGAACTGTATTGTTTACTATGGCCGGTTCCGGTCTGGATGAACACCGTACCGGCTTGCGGTCGTGTATCACTACCGCGTATGGACGTTAAAAAACGTTAGGCTAGCAGTTGTACTGCACTGGCTAAATTGCTCATTTACAGTGGGTAACAATGTCACCGTGTTCTGGCAGACTAAACTGCTGCCGCATAAACAACTAACGACGGATTTTTTTTTTTTTATTTGCTGTTTCTTTCCTTGCGCTGTTTTCGCTGGATGATACCTCAGAATGCAAGATTTAGTGCGAATCTATATTTGTCCCCTGCGGATACTATTTGGGCCGGCTGTGTTGTCATCATGCATGAGCACAGCTTTCTGAATTTCATTTGCGTGCACAGGCAATTGTTCTACACCTTCGCGCTTTGAAAAGATGGACCTTAAAATTCCGATCAACCTCTTCCTTGCCAAAGTTCTGTGTTGCGTCGAGAGGCGCGGAGCTCATTTTGCGTTTCTCCTAAGTTCCGTAGACCGACGATAATGATGATGATGATGATAGTTTGCGGCTATTTCTTTGTATCATTTGGTCTAACGCCCCTGAATAGGAAAGGTAGCGCCATCTTCTCCCTCCTCCTCTGACGCGCACACCTTTTATCTTTATGTTTTGCTTTTGTACACCCGCGCATCGACTGTAGTGCCGCCTGGATCGGGCCAAGTAGCAGACGGCATTCTTCAAAGGATGGCGCTACTTTTCCGTATCAAGAGGCTTTAGTTTGATTTGGTTGTGAGCGCCACCAAGCGCCCAGCAGCAACAGTCTCTACCGCGCGAATGCTATGGCCTGAGGACAGCAGCCAGTGCGAGAAAAATCTTGGAGACGCGTAATGGTGCCCTATATGTTTCCAATAACGCTGCGGACCGCTCCTGCTGAGGCAATTGGTATCAAAGCGCGCGAAATGCGAAGCTGTAGCAATCTCATTGGCCGCGAAGCGATAATTAGATGCCCGAGCCGCGACACGCCCTGTTTTTTTTAAGGTGTGAGAGACTCCAAGCTATTCCGATAGCCGGTCTTCTGCGTGCTGCCTGTCCTGTGCCTACTGGGGCTGTTGTTTCGGAACGTGTGCGGGGGAGGTCTCTTCCGCGGAATATTCGACCCCTCGCACGTGTCTCTTTAGTGCAGAGACTGAGCATTTTTTTGGCTCTATATGATGAGCGCTGAAGGAGTGTGCATATAGTTACTGACTGTTTAGGAAACGTATTATGTTCATTACGTTCACGCTTGACGCTCGTTCTTGGGTGTTCTTTCAATAGGCAAGTATCGCAATCTCGGTGGCTGGGGAACAATAATAAGATGTTCGGGGAAACAACCTTTGGAGGCGACGCAGACACGCAGAGTTACGTGCTCGTTTACCACGATAAATCTTAACCCGAGAAGGAGAAAGACATTTTGACGGTGGTAGAAAACGAAACAGGGACATACAACGTTTCTTGACGGTGGTAGAAAAAGAAACAGGGAGAGACGTGGTCTGCCACTGTTTCTTTTCCTACCACTGTCTACATTTTTCTCTTGTCTGTCTCGTGTTAAAGACATCGTGGTTACGTTCCACCAGCTCACCTGCGCACTGGTTGTATTTTCGTTACAAGCTTGTTTTATCTCTTTTTTGTTTGGAACACTGACCCTGATTGTCGCTCTTTCTCTTGCTTGTGTCTGCAGGAGCGGCGACTCCCCGTCGTCTAGTCCCTCGACGAAGGAGACCCTCTGGCAGAAGGCGTCCTCCCTGCGGCAGTCCCTGCGGGGCCGCACGAGACACGACTCGTCCTCTACGACCCCGACGGCGTCCTCGTGCCGGCTGGGCCGTCCGGCGTCCCTCTATCTGGTCGAGTCGTCGTCCTCCGCGTCCCGCACCGCCAAGTCCAGGCAGTCCCTGCGCCGGGAATGGGGCTCCCAGCGAGACCTGTCCAGGGACAAGAGGCACGGGACGGCCCCGGCGGACGCCGCCTGCGTCCCGGCGCCCCAGGACGCGGACAAGGCGTGGTCTTCGACCTGGACCATCCCGGACGCGCCTCCGCCGCCGAAGCAGCGGTCGCCCCGCAAGCTCACCAAGGACTCTGGATACGAGACGAGCGGAGGGAACCACGGGGAGCCGGACTACGTCAACAGGGAGTGGGTGGCGGCGGCGCCCGGTCCCGTGGGCTCCGTGGCCGCCGGCTCGGTGTCCGCGTCTCCCGGATGTGCGTCTAGTTCCTTACCAGCCGCTGGGGCGGGACAGTGCCCGGGATCTGGAAACGCAACGTGAGTACCCGACCCGTTCTGTTCCACCGAATTGCGTTTCCGCGACTCCAGCCAATACCACACTGCAAGACGCGCCGGCGACGATGCTGATGCAAAATAGCGCTGTGTGATGACTTTCTTCTTTTATGAGGGGCAGGGGGGGGGGGGGGGGGGGCGCGGGCCTTCTCTTTTATGCAGTATTGCTTTCAATCCCCACCCCTGTCCGTTTCGAACTGGATGAGCACCGTACCGGCGTGCGGTCGTGTATCACTAGTCACTACTGCGTATTTATACACGACAAAGAAAGGATGGGTCGATGGATGCATATGGTTTGTCCTTTTAGTTGGGCGGTGGCTCGTGCCTTCTAGCCACGGTTAGTTTCTACTCAATACAACCGTCGGTCCAAAAGGGAAAACCATAGGTTCCATTTGCCAAGAGTGCCATGTCATGAACGAGACCGTGGAGAGTGCCAAGATTATGAGAACTGCGCACGAAATCGCGCGATATCTCTCCAACCGAACTTTATAGCACGGTCCCTACAGCCGCTGAACTCCAAAGCGATGGCGGGCAAGGACAACGTAACCCCATTCCTTGCGTCCGTGCTCGGTCGCTTGACCGACACAGCGTGGGCGAGCAGGCGCACGTTGACGGACAGCTCCGCAGGTGCACCCTCTAGCTGAAGCCATCAGATGAAGCGTAGAGCATTATTGAAACTGCCCATCATCGCCCTTTAAAAGACTCGCTCCATTCATGCTCCGCTCACGCTTACACCGACAGTGCAGTGGGAGCTACGCGCTTGCCGGACCAATCAAACGCCTTCCTTTCACCGCTCCCTGTACGAGGGTATGGGTGGGAGCGTGACCGCGTGGCGATATATAGACGCATAACTGTTCAAACGGACACGAAGTTTCCACCGGACCGTCAGTTTAGGGGTGAACGGAGTGGAGTCCCAGCCGTTTCGTCCGTTCTTTGATCACTGTGGCCAGACGCTGTTGAATCAGCGTGACGTCACGATGTAGAACGGGCAAGCGTGAAGGTATACGCACTATATAAGATGTTAGTCCATGCGCTTCTAAAGCTGGGTGCGCCATTACCCAACAAAAAGAGTAATAAACAACAAAACAAAATTGAATGCCTTAAAAGAAACAGGCACGAGGCAACGACTTTCCGAACTGCGGAGAGAAACTTAAGGCTCCTGAGAGGTACGAACCGACTCGAAGTTCTAAACTCGCCTTGACGCAAGCCGCGGACTATTTTTCACGCGTGGTTTTCTTTTCCCGATTTTCTGCTCCAAGAGCCGGATTCGAGAACAGAAACCATTTCTTTCCATGGCCGTTCGCATACTCGGGGTACGCCAACACGAACAATCCTTGACGTCCTCCTCCGCGCTTTATCAAACAAAAAAACATTTATGCGCAACAGCAGCGTAGCTTCGGGCTCACATCAAGGTCAGGCCGCTCTTGGGTGTCCCTACGCTTTGCGACAATATCTGTCCGTTCATTCCTGCGCCAGCGTTTCCTTCAGATTAATCGTCCGAGGGCCAATAAGTTACCCGGAGTCAATTAGACTTGCCGATCGAAGCGCGCTCTTCAGCAATGTCGTGCTCTTTCCAATTTGACTCGCACTTTTTCTTTTTTTTTTATATTCATTTTTAGAGGAGGAAGTGTTGGGAGTAACACAAATGGGAATCTCGTTTCTATGTACCCGGTATATGTTTGTCCCATATTCCGTTGAACTGCTGATCCCTAACCCCTGCCTCTTGATTTTTTTTTCTTTCTTTCTTGAACCTCAAGTTTTCCGGGAGGTGTACGTCGAAGCCACCTTTATGCAATTTTACAAGCGCTTTATGGTCAAAACGAATTCTAAGAGCGACCTCCTGGAATCCGGGCCAAACGGGGCTGGGATCGGAACAGATCGCCGACGGAGATCATGGTACACACGTTCTCCGCTTTTCTAGAACGAGCACACGTCTTCTACTCCTGGTACCCTCAACGATCTCGAGGCGGTTTGAAGCGATGCAACGCTGACGGTGCCAGAAGCTCAAGAGGTCAATGATTGCGTTTTGCTATTACGCCTTCTCGTTTCTTCTTCCTCGTCCTTCTAACGCGCCACGCTTTTGTAAGAAGTTCCCCTTTATGGCTTCCCTCCGCGTGGACAAGTTGGGGGGGATCGCTACTCGCGGAGGGCCCTATAGGCGTACAGCCATGTTTTATGGCCGAGGAAAGAAGGAGGGGGAGATCTGTCTTTCCAGAGGCGGATCTGGGCGATGCATCGGATCGAACGGCGCCACAGCCGCCGCGGACACCCCCGAAAAGCCCTCCGCGAGTTTACGATGCTGCGAGGCGAGACGCTTATGCGTCCTAGTCGACCTCCCGCGTTGCCCGTCGGACGCCGTTTGTCCGCAGGAGCGCGGACGTGTCCGGGGGGCACCAGGAAAGACGCTCGGGTCCTTTGTTCTTCTTATCGACGTTGCTGTTTTTGGGGCGACGACGTGGTGCGGTGTCTCGCGATCTGCCACTTGGAAGAATACCCGTCTCTATTTCCTCGGGGAGCGCGACGGGGAGTGAAGTCGATCACCAGCGCGATCTCTGGCCGGAGACAAGCGAATGATAAAGATACAAAAAGAAAAGCCGAATATAAGCTACGATTTACTGTGAAGCACTGAGTTTTCCGTGGTGTGTCCTAGGACCCTGGCACTTACTGCATTTTGAATGTAGCTATCGCCGATAATCGTTTTTCACGAGTGAAAGTTTCTCGTCAAAAGTGAAAACGGGCAGTCTGGTGGGACATGTGTTCCTGATGGGCGTCGGCCTAGACTAAAATCTGGTGTTCGTCAGGATCCTTTGTAGACTGCACACAATTGACACAAAGGTAGTCGATGCCGGGAAGAATTTTATTCGAATTCAGCAGAGCACCCCGGAAGCTTCAAAGTTTCAATGCTTCTGGACCGATGTTTCGGTAATGGACATTTAAATTGTATCCGGGAGCAGCTGAATATTCTATATGCAAAACGCTGTCTTCCTTTCTAACTTTTGAGATCCCTTTGCAAGTATACCCTGTGTGAGAAAAATACACAAAGCGCCAGTGTTGCGTTCGCGGTAACTGCGTCATCCCCAGGGTGTATACCACACAAGAAACCTAGCTGCCACTTCCTGCTGTAACCTAACCAACATGAGAGAAAGGGGGAAAAAAAGCGGATAAGAATTCATAATCGCGTACACCTTAATCATCTCTTGGAGCGATCGCGAGCGGGCAGGAAGGAAGGGAGGCCCCGTGCCGGTAGACAGCTACGCGCAATACTTTCCTTTCTTCGCCTCCGCTAATAGGATAATGGCTCCGGGGATAATGAAAGCAAACGGGAGCGGGTCGCGCTGCGGGGTCACGCCGTAATCATCTCCCAAGTCGCTTCGAAACTCGACTCGTGCGCGCTTCACGTTGCCAAACCGCCGTTTCAAGAAAACGGGGCCAAGCGCCCGGGGAGTGCCGCGTCGCCGTCGTGCACCGCGCACTCCGTCTCGGGCGTACGGTGGACCACAGGGGGACGCCGTACGAGCCATCGGAGCCAGCCCAGTGCCGCGGGAATGTCCGGCGACCTACGGGATTATTAAAGCACGAAAAGCTTTTTTAACGCTACCCCGCCCCCGATATCCCAAGATAGGGAGTTTTCGTGGACCGCGTTTTCCCCTCCGCTAAGTCCTCCCTTCGCAACGAAGAAGCCCCTACTGCGCCTGCGCGCCGATGGCTTTGACTGTAGAGTTCCGGGTATCTTAGCGGGTTACGGAGAACGCGGCCTACGAAAACTCTCTTTTGACGTCACGTGATCTATACACCGATTCAGTTACCCGCTAAATTTAGCGGGACAATTCTGGTATTGTGACCTAGACACTAATCCAGTTTTTCCGCAAAATTTAACAGAAAAATATACGTCACGTGAAAACATTCCCTCACCGATTCCCTCGCCAATTCCCGAAGATGCGCTTCATGCGTTAAAGAATTTTGAATGTGAAGGTCGCTGCTAATTTCTTTAGATTTCCAAGGAGCGTTTTCATTATTTTACGCGGTGTTCAAAGAGGAACTGAACGAAAGCATGCGGACGAAGGAACCGTACTGATCGAACGGAATAAAGGTTACGAAGCGGCCGCAAGACAAAACTTTTGGCGGCGTCGGGGTTTGAACTCCGGGTTTCCGAAGCACCGGTCTCGCAACTACCCGACCGGCGATTAAGAGAACCGGAGTTGGAATCCCAACGCCTCCAGAGATTTTGTCTTTCGGCGGCTTCGTACCCTTTATTCCGTACATAAATGGCGTATATGGCCACATCAAAATTAGGGCAAGTTAGGTTGTATCACAAAACAATAATAATCCCTGGACTAGAGGAACAAGGGGAACAAAGGAGAAACATAAATCTCTACACACAGCTGAGGTGACTGGTGCGCGGCTGAAAAAATCCGCCTGGTCCAGGTATCGAACCAGGGACCTCTCCATTTCGAGTGGAGCGCTCTACCAACTGAGCTGACTAGGAGTTAAACGTCAGTAGAGCAAACGGTTTTTAATAGCTGCCACCAATCATAAGATCATATGCAGTGATATTATATAAGTATATGTGCATATATGACCTGATTGGTTCAATTCTTAATACGGACATATATGGAACTTTTGTACGGGATTCCGTTGGACCACGACGGTTTGTTCATCCGGATATTTTTTTATTATATCCAAGGAGGATATATAAAGACTCGTCGGAGCGGCGACGGCACTCTTGAAGCGAGGCCGGCATGTCCACTGCAAGATGACCGCGCGCCATACAAATGAACGAAGGGGGGCTCGCCGCCATCTTGCTGTGAGCTGCTGAATGCGAAAACGCAGAGATGATAATCTCATCATCCGCGCTCCCCACGTCCTTCCAGTCCCTCGAAAACTGATTGATTTATTGGTTTGCGATGACTCTCCACAAGTTTCTAATTGGAACAATACTCAATCTTTTCACTAATTAAAAAGAGTGACGATCAAATTTTATCTAATTATCCGAATTACCGTGACGATTAGCCACTTATATTATGTCTCCCGGATCGTACGACTCACCTGCACATAGCGCTATGCGTAGAGAAAGTCGTCTGCTTTTTGCGCAGGAGTTGTGATGACGTCAGAAGGACGCGGAGCTCTGATTGGCTTTGATTACTTTTTTTTAATCAGCCAATAAGAGCTCGGCGTTCTGACATCATCGCAAAAAGCAGACGAACTTGTGCTTCGCATAGTGTAAAGCCCTCACGGCTTTTTCTTTTTAATTTTTATAGAAAAGTGTGACAAATTGATTGTTTCTCCTCTTATACCCTCCTATTCCACTCACGGGATTGGTTGTGATGGGTCGTGGCGTTACACTGCGGTCCATCGTAAGGTGCAAACGGAGTGATGTGGCGACGCGAAGGGACGAGGAAAGCCCGAGGCCGTGTTTGCGTGTGATGAGTTTCCTCCAAGAGTCATTTCGGTATTTTCTCTTTCCCCGTTGATCGGAGTCGGAAGCTCTCGGGCTGTTGCTATGTCTGTTAGCGGCGCGGCGGCGGCCGGTTTTGTGTTAAGAGGAAAGCGGCGCCCCAGATAGGATATACACCTCTTAATCGTCGCCACCGGTACGGATCTCGATTCGAAGCGCTTTAGCGACGCCGTAACGTGTTACGTTCTAGAGGCGTTCTGTGTGTGCGCGATGCGAGGGGGGAAGCCCGTACCGCTCCGATAATTACGGTTCAATCGAGGTTCATTATGTATGGTAAATAGGTACGCGCCAGTGGAGGAAGGAAGATGATAATAGACGTAATTGATGCGTTGAGGGCTATGAGACGCGCGAAAGAGCGACCCAAGTACAGTGCTTAAGAGCAGATTGAAAGACAAAATTTATTCGACAAAGACGCGAAGGTCGGATTGGGACAGTTTTTTATAGTATTATGTACTGTAGTCACCGACGTCTTAAGAAATGTAAGGCATGGTGGCCTATTGCCTTTCTTGAGTTGACACTGACATTAGTAAGCAGAATAGGAGACCTAACCTGAGACGCAGGACGCTAGAAATGTGACTTGTAGTGTCATAGCCTCCTCTATATTCACAAAGCCTGGCGGTTCGACGACGGAGCCATAGAGTGCCCGGTCGCAGATTTGGAGCGCGAGGATCTGGTAGCACAGAGCATCAAAGAGACATTTCTCGGGGAACCTGGACGTCAGCGCGCAGCTTTTGCAGCGGCGAGGACCCGAAACACACCTGCTCGCTCGGGAGAAGTGTGTTTCAACGTCTCGCCGCAGCGGGGTGCCAGTCACGTGGCTCTCCTCTCATTCGTTGTGTCTTCCGGTCCACCTTTTCCATTTCGGCGGCCGCTTCTTGTCGTGATATGCCAGGCTTTGTCAGTATATAGGAGGCTATGGTAGTGCATAATGCACCTGCTAAAGTGCGAGACAAAAAAAAAAAAAAATCTTTACGAATGTGCGGCGAGCAAGACGTGCCGCATGTCTGAACAAAGGCACGAAAGGAACGCGCGATAATGAACAATATAATTACCGCCTCGGCACCAGGTACGAAAGAACACGGCACGCGCAGTGTCGTTAAACGATACAAAGGCAGCAACGCATACGGACGTTTGTGCGCACGGTAGCGGCTAGGGCAGACAAGCCCAGTAGTCAGTTCGCCCCCTCCCTCGCACGAAACAGCCCCTTCTTTTTTCTTTTCTTTTCTACGTCGGGAACTTTGCAGGGGACGCAGCTCTCCCTTCGCTCGGATAGGTGTCCGGAGCCATAAATCGGCGGCACCCGCCGCCGACGGAAGCGAGCCAACAGGGCCGTCTCTGCCAAAACACAGACGTCTGGCCCCCCAGTGGGGTTCTCCCGGGGTCCTCCTCTCGCTCGGTACCGGCGAGGAATGCCCGGAATGCCAGCTGTTCTGCCGGCCCATAAAGTAAGAAAGGAGGGCCCTACCGTCTGCCGTTACCCCACCCATCACCCTCCCCCGGGCCCCCTCGCTTCGTGCACGCCGCTTCGATCGAGGCTTGGGCCCCGCGCCAGAGGCGGCGGTGTGTAGTATACAATGGATGTCGTCTCCGTGCCGTACGCGACGCTCTTTGAGAAACGCGAAGCGCCTGTATTTGGCATAGACGGCCCTGTTGATTCGCGTCTGTTGGCGAGGACATAACGCATCAGTCATGCTGTAACAGTGACGGCAGTACGATCGATCCAATCCGTTCGTCTGCTAATGAACGACTACTCCGTTTCACATAGAAATGGACCGCTGAGGACGCGACGTGTCATCGAACCCGATCCAACGCCATGTATATGTAACGTGACCTTGGGAAGGGGAGACGCGACGCGCGGTGGGCGCAGTCACGTGATAAGTTTGCAGACGCTCCACTCTTCCTGTGACGTCATTAAAAAAATAGTGCGCTCGTATTGTACTTCTTATATTGGGATTATAGTGCAGGCAGCAACTGATCCAATCGTGTCGCCACAAGAAGTTGGTTTCGACGCAGTGCACTCGGCTTACGTGGGAAAGCACACTTTAAGGGGCTTTACGGTTGTCAGGGCCACTCGTGGGACTGATTTGCAAATTGCCAGCCACGTTGGATTTATTTTTACTCGTTCGTTTCTTTCGATCCTGAATTACGTTAGTCTTTTCCCCAATTTACTGACTACACATGACGCTTACGAAAGAAAAACGCAAAGAAAGAGGAAAGCAAAAGACAATGGACACAAGTGGAACGCACGCAGATTTTGCATACGCGATAGCCCCATTGGAAGACGGTTGGCGTGGTTGTGTGGCGTTATGCGTTTCTTATTTTTTTTAAATATTACCCCCAATCGCGAAGTAGGTTACGTTTAGTTTACCGGAGACATTCAGTTTGAGTTCACGCTGGCAATTGGTTGAATTCGCGCAGGGGCTACCGTATACGTCGATTTGTCACGACGACGTTTTCTTCGCAGAGGAACAGGAAAGATTATCGCGTTCGTCACTGTCGAAAAACAAGATATTATAGTTTTCTTCTTCAAATGGCCTCCTTGGACTCGTTCTTGATTTCCCGCATAAAAGACGCGCTTGCTCAAAGCGAGGAAGGATAGCCGAGTAATCGGAGTTTGGCATTTCGAAATGACGGCGAAGGTGAACCCTTCATGTTTTTTTTTTTATAGTTCCAATTATACTTTTATATAAAAATGGTTAGAGCTCGAAGGTTGTAATTTTATGAATGTGCCAGGTCTTACATTCCACGTTAAGGTGAAACTCATCACCTAAATCCTTGCACTGAAAAAAACGAGTTAAAAAAGCAAGCAACAAACGCTGGCATCCTTGGCTTAGTAACGACTTCGTGCTGAGTCGAGGGTAAAAAAAAAAGACAAAAAAAAACAACAAGACGAATAGAAAACGATCATTGCAGGTTTGATGAGATTCTATCAGACTCCATCGTCGGTGGTTTTATCTCACTTGATAGCGGTGGTGCAGAAAAGTCGCATTACCGAATCCAGTACCATAGCCAGGATTTTTATTCGGGGAAGAGGCCGGAGCATCTCAATTCCGCACATTTTGGTTCTGGTGTGCCTTTGGGTGGGCGTCTCTTTGTAGAAAAACTAGAAAATTAGTCGTTCGTGTCTAGACAGCGGAGACCAAGGCGACCCCATTTTTGGTCAAAGGGAAACTCAAAACAGTCTCAATAGAGCCTCGTAAAAAGTGGTTATTGCGCTTTTGTTGTATGTGCTCCACATATTCAGTCTTCCGAAAATTTTAAGCACTGAGATTTCTGAAGTTCTTAAAATTGTCAGGAACCCACAACAACAAAACTCGAAGCACCAACTCCTTCCAAACATTCGAGATGCTGGGAAACGACCGAGAGAAAGGGGGAAAGGTTCGGCTGTGATGTCACCGATCTCTGGAAAAGCAGCTCGTCAGGCGCGAGTTTTTTGGGTTTTTTTTTCGTTCCACGCGTAATAAATCAATCAATAAATCACTCAGTTTTTATTTGATTTGTAGCAAAAACAGTCAGCCGTCTAAATTCGAATGTGGTCAGTATTTTTGGGAATCGTTCCAATCATTAAACTTCGAATATAACTAACCGTCGCGCTGAGCTAGCTAACAGAAAAACGAGCCGGAGTGAACGGTGAGACCGACTTCGAGGCAAAAAGAAACTCCGTTCAATTAAAACAGCTACAAAATTATTTTCTACGCCGACGTCAGTCTGAAAGGAGCCAGGCTAGTGATGGTTAGTGTCAGTTAACTCGAGGTAAGGAGACATCAATTCTGTCCCCGATACCTCGATTAATACTCTGTCCATTCTTGTCCTTCCATCCCAGTTTCAGGGTAACTGTCACCACCTATTCCGTGTATTTGTTCTTCCCGAGTTTCGCAGCGTCGAGGCCGACTGACCGTCTTGCCTTCCGCATTTTCTACTTCACATCACATCTTAGACACCCGTACATCGCGCACGCGCGCGCGCTTGTTCCCGTTTGCGTGTATATATACTCGCGTCCTTCGCGTGCACGCGCTTCCTGCATGTGCACGTGTATGAGTCAGACCCGTCGGACCCTCCCCACTACACCTCGTCTCACCTCCTCGTGGATTGTCGCGGAAGACTCTGCGAGCCATCGAAGCAAATCCAATGCCACGCGGGCGTCACGTTTCCCTCGGGAGTGACGGAGCGTCACGCGATGAACGTATAGTCACGTGACCCCTTCGCGGCGTTGGATTGGCTGCGGTGACTCGTAGCGTTCCCCGCGGTCCGACGTACGGTAAAACGGAGCATAGAAGGTGGAAGGAAGGGAGACGGCCGACCTGTCAGAAGCAGAGCCTTGGGCGCGTGTCGGATACCTTCTGCGCCGACCGTGCGAATCTGTCCGTCTCAGCCAGAGCCAGAGCGGAGGCGGCCAGCCTTGGACGTGACTACTCCGACCGCTTCGCCGCTGCCGACCGGTGCCTTATTGTCTTAAGGCTGCCAGTCCCGTAACTCGGGCAGGGCCGACTGGCGAAGGCTTTTTATCTCCGTCCCGATTTTTTTGCTCTTTCTTAATTTTTTTATTATTATTTACTTTCGAGTGTCCTCTGGCGTTCTCTTTGTCTTCGTGTGTTGGCTGGCATCGCGCTGAAATCGAGGCGGCTGGTTTGGTAGACTTGTGGGCTGAGTGGTGGCGCCGGCGCTCTCGCTTTGTGTGGGATAGCGTTCCCCGCCTCCCCCCCCCCCCCTCCCCCCCTAACGGGCTCGCCGTCCGACGTTGTCGCCCCATCGACGTAGCTGTTGTCTATCTGGATCGAAAGCATCTGCGAATCCACGGCGTTCCTCGAAAGAGCGCTGAAAGTGACGTATTTTTTTTTTCTGTATGTATTTCGTTGGATCTAGACTCTAGTCTACTGAGTCAGTGCCGTGCTCACTAAAAAACGGTTACAACCTTATTGGCGTAAAATAGCCTCTCTCAATCCTAACACTTAACACCTTTAGGATGCTGCTGAAATAAAAGGCTGATGATCGCAGCAGCCTTTTATGGATTACAAGCAACATGTTTACAACCGACGAGCATCTCATTCACTTCTCATATCTAAAGAACGAGACAAGTAGAAACGCAATAAATCATGCACGAGATTGGAATGCTCCACCGCCTTATATTGTAATGTAATGTGATGTTCTGGTGAATTCGAGAACCGTCTAGCTGATGCGATGTAGAAGTTTCGACGCGTAGAACATTCTAACCTTGAATCAGCTAGACGGTTCTCGAATTCACTAGAACATCACATTACAGTGTAAACAAAAATGCGTAGCCGCGGCCAGGAATCGAACCCTGGCCCTTCGCGTGGGAGGCAAGCGCGATAACCGTTAGGCTACGGCCGCGCTGCCTACTTGGCGCGCGGCAATATAAACTCGACGAATCAAATATTCCCAGGTTACCGTCGAAATACTTTCGAAGTTTGCGGCTTTGTTTCTTTGATCCCGTCAATATTTCACGTAAAGCATAATACATCTCAGTTCAGGAAAGGTACTTCAAAGTAAAAAGCATTTGTACGGGAAATAATTATTCGGCGTACTCGCTAAAACATCGTCTGGTAAAACTTTTTTTTTTTAAAGCGGGTGTCAGTGCGGCAAACACCCTTCAAAAAAAAAAAAAAAAAGAGAGAAGGTATTTTCCACGCCTTACTGTTTTCGCGCCTCTTTTAATACCATATTCCAGACCCTTTTTACGGCCTCCAAAAGTGAGACTTGTTGCATACGACAACGCTTTTTTTTTTTTTACGATTAAATAGGGTGTAGTTACTCTAGATAAGGTGACCGGAAAGGTGTGGCCATGGATGAAAGCCTCTTGAACACCTTTGTTATTGCACACGCGAGCGTGCAAAACGTTTTAGTCTGTAGCTCTGATCTCCCTGAAAAGCAGCGGCAATTTGTCTGTACTCCGAAAGCTGCAGCGCGATGGGCGTAGTCGTACAACGACACGCGTTTGTTAGCAGCGGTGGTCGATGGATAGTTCCCCAGCGGAGTCACCCAACAGCAGGGGTGTATAATGAATCTCTCGATAGTTTTATCACGGAAGCCGAAACCGATTGTAGACAGTTGGACCGATAGCGCGTTACCGTGACATCATGTATAGCAGAAGTGAAACTGCCCGTATATTACAATTCAAAAGACACGGTGTTCGTTGCAGATACCATGGCAAAATTACCTGCTGGCCTTTCCTATGCATTCTCGATGCACGTTTCCTTTATGCATAGGCATGCTTCGAACATGGCTGCAGACCGTTTTCGTAATATATATATATATATATATATATATATATATATATATATATATATATATATATATATATATATTCCAATTTTTTAAATGCGTTAGCTTTGGAACGTTCGTTTAGACGAAAACCCGGCGGTGTCTGTCAGTTTGTCAGCGCCGGGGTGAGAGAGGGAGCAGGAAACACGTTTTGCACTGTGTCTGCACACAGTCCTTTGTATAATATGTATGAGCAGTGTGACCACGGCCTATCGCTTTCATTTTTCTAATAGTGTCTGTGCACTACAGAGAAAAAGAACAAAAAAGGCGTCCTATAATTTAAGCTGCAATCATCTTGCTCCTTTAGCCGTAAATTGCGATGAAAATAACAAAACAAACAAAAAAAGAAACCTTCGTCATCGGGAATGTCAATTACCTTAGAGAACGCGACATTCGCTCTGGTCGCCAACAGGAACAAACGCGTCTCCAGAACCTTGGATTGTCCGAGTTTGGCGAGTCAAGAGGCGCAACATTTTGGAGCGAGGCTTTTCGACGCTCCTATACTACCGTCCGAGCGGACAACAAAGCCTGAGCGAGGTATAGTTTACTGATCTCTTCCACGGAGCCGGATGTCCTCGACAGCGCCTGAGCTGTCGGTCCCAGACAACCGGCGTATAACTGTTTCGAAACACCACGGCTAAGAGCGGGCCACACGGCGCTCTGTGTCCGGAGCCCTCCGAAGAAACGGCTCCAATAATACAAATAAATGAATAAAATAGAATAAAGGCTCGGGAGGGGGGAGGCGCATGTCGAGAGGCAACTGATCGATTCAAGTATTAAAGCGACTGACAGTCCTGCCTGCACTGGCTGCAGGGGCGTGGTCCGTCTGACGCGCTGTTATTTCTGCCCCCTTTTGGAGTCCGGCTTTTGTCTCGCACGCTGCTGATTGCGCCCCGGAGAACTCTTGGGGCCTCTGGTGGCGTTCGAACCGGTTCCGACTGCTGATGCCTTTTTGGCTGGGTTCCTGCGAAGCTGTTGCTGCACGGGTGGAGTGTAACCTTGGGGTCCGTTTCACGTCGCGACCTCTGCTCGGGCGATTCTGAGTCGAGAGGTCCGATGAGTCGAGAGATCCAACAAGTAAAAAGAAGAATCTAATATTGGACTTCTTTCGTTCCTTGACCCATATTGCTTCTCTGAACTTGTATTTTTTGTCTCGTTGAACCAGATGGTCCTCATAAAACTTCTTAAGATGGAGGATTGAGCGAGTTAACTATTCATCCTTATAATTTACAGCGCACGAGAACAATTCACACTAAAACACGCACACCAGTAAAAATAAACCATCACTCGACGTCTTTTTAATTTTTTTACCTGATAAGATCTTTGGATACGTCGGATGGTTTTTTCGTGGCGAGGAGGAAAGCATGGCAGTTTTAGTCTTTTTAGACTTGAGGTAGGTGGCGCAGGCTACCGCCCATTACAAAGGGTATAGCGATAAACATCCATGCATTCATCCATCCATGGCGGAGGCGTTTGCAGACGATGCCAACGCTTTCGATACCGATCCTCGCCGCTGGTATTGCAAACGAGGCCCATGTAGACCACGTGACCCCGATCGAGAAGTTGTACAAACGTTCTGCGATATACAGGCCCTTAATGTACGTGACGGAAGCTAGCGCCACCTATAAATACTGCACTCTGTGACACCTGATCCCCGTGGTCAGCACGTCCAACATAGGCGGCGCTAGCTTCCGTTACATATGCGTGACAGACTCGTTGGACCTCTTGTCTCTTACTGGATCTTTTTTTACTCGGCTGTCCCTGACGGCACGCGGTCGTTGTCATTGCACTCGCTGCGAACGAGTGAGCAGGCGACTCTGCGACAACGACCTTATCACCGAGAAGGTGACTGCAATCCCTACCGAAAAAAATAATAATAAAAACAGTTTAAACTGGATTATCGAACAGGAAAATCTAACTGGATTTCAAGTTACCAGCAAGAAATCCAGTTAGATTTTCCTGTTCTGTAATCCAATTTCAACTGTTTTTGTTTTTTTTCTTTTCGGTACGGATCGCATTTCAACCTGCAGGCAACTGATCTTACGCGAGCCAACTGTGCATTCGAATCAAATATTTTTTTTGTGTATTTGGATTATTGGAAAGATTTTACCGGCAAGGGGTCAACTTCTGTGACACTTTTATCATCCTTATGGGCATGGTGCAAACTTGAGGATGCGCAGTTTCTACACCAACTGGCGTCTGAACTTGGAAATAAATCCCGGTTTCTATGGAACAAGGAAAAGCTCAGGTACTGTTAACCATAGGTTCCTGTATACTTATTATGCCTGCCCCATTCCCAGTTAGCAGCTATCAACACAGAACACGTGATTGACGTGAACCAAGTGACTAAGCATCTCTCGTGCGTTCTAGCATTCTTGGTGCTATTTTTGGGCATTTGGAGTGGGAGCTGTAGGTTGCACTCGGGCAATCGGTTCGTTTTTCTCTTTGCAACGCTCTTTGCCACGTCTGTTAATTTTTTTGGCAGACTCGCAAAAAGAAGGTGTCAGGGCTGTTATTTCCCGAGACCCCGAGCAACACCCGACGAAGCTCATTTTCAGGAAAGACTATGTCCCACTTTTTACCTCCTGCCACTCAAGAGTGTCCAGTAGGCACCTTTTTTGCGACGGACATTAAGGAAGGCCTGTGTAGACAGGCCTTCCTTAGCGTCCGTTTGAGTGAAGGCTCAGCATCCGTGCTGGGGCTTCACTCAAAGTCCAGCTTAGTCCCAACCTCCATGTCGTCAAAGCTGGATCAACCCATGTACCCTTCCACGGCCTCTTAGGTGCTCCTTGACTGACTTACCTGCCCAGTTCGGGCACCTCAAGATAGTGACAGGTGCCTGGCGACAAGCACAGTATGTCATATGCGAAACGTGAGCCCCGGCACTGCTTACACCTTCCACGGTGCTTAGGGGACTTTGTAGCGGCTGTGACCCCATAGGACCCTGGCCATTGCAGCTCGAACGTCTGGCCTGTAATTCGTGTTGGGTCATGCCCTCCTTTCCCCTATATTCATTCACTTTTGGAAACTATATGGATGTTGCTGCTCACCCGTTATGAAATATTTGTTGTTCCGAGGGTATTGGAATTACGTGCGTTTGGGGAGGGGAGGGGGGCGGCAATAAGAGTGCGCAGTAGATAAGCCTCGTCTTGATTGTATGAGGAGGTGGCGTCCCGGGTGGTGATTATGCGAAGCTGGTGCAACGGCGCCAAAGCATAGGGAAGCCAGAAATATTTTCACGCATTGTCAATATAAAGGAGGGTATGGTCTAACGCTCGTATTTAATCCTTCACGAAAGCCTAAAAAAAGAAGAAAAAAAAGTGCGGAAACACGTGTGTTATCGCTGTCACATTCTTCAGTTCCGACAGCGTCCAGAAAGGTCTTATGCTCTCGACGCTTACTTATATCTGTATTTCATAGCGTTGCTCTCAATTGTAACGTGCTCTAGAAACCAGCGGGTCCTCCCCGTATGCATTCATTGATTCAATCAATGAACCAATCAGTCAATCAATGAGGACAAAGCGGAGTGGCCGTCCCCTACATGGACACGACAACTCGAGGCGAGGGAGTCACAGCGGGAGAGCGAGCCTCGCGCGCTTCCCGCTGCGTGGATCCACTAGCGATGACGCTTTGGGGGGGGGGGGGGGGGGGGGGGGGGGGCGGTCGAAGGCGCAGGTTTTGTTTTTTAGGAAGTGTAGGGCGTACCCGCACGGGCCCGGTCGATGACGTGCGTCGCTCAGCGAGGATGACGAGAGGAACCACGGTGGCAGGGTGCGCGCTTCGGAACGTCCGCCTCAGCATGGTGACCCACTTGCGAGTGGGAAGCCAGTCCGTCCACAGAAAGCAATAACAAAAACAGCAGCGGCAACAGAAGAAGCAAAATCCATAACAGATTTCGCCTTTCTCCAAAGGCAAGGCCGTCGCCGCACGTTGCTTCGCACAACGAGTGCGACAGAGACCGCTGTCTAAGTCTTCCCTCGGCATGCCGCGTTTATCTCTCGAAGGCGTCTCCACGTCTCTGTTTTGTCGAATGCTCCGTTTCACCGTAGGATGGACCGCGGCGGACGCCAGGAGCCATCCAAGTCAATCCGGCGCCGCGAATATATCACGTGATGCGCCCAGACAGGCGGGTCCACGAGCTAAGAGTCGAAGACACACTATGGCGTCTTTTCCGTATTCAGCAACATCGCTTTCTTTCCTTCTCTTCAGCGCCTCGCTCGACTCTTACCGAAACTCAATTGACGTTTTTTCTTTTGTTTTTTTTTTTTCCCGAAAGATTTCGGTATATGGAATGGGCGAAGACCACCGATGTGTACCCCATCAAAAATTTCAGCTGTGTCTATCTGTTTCGCACATGCAGAGCGCTTGAAATTGCGCTGACCCGTTGACGAGGTTGTGGCTCGTGCTGTATTAGTGGTCCAGCGCTGCATCGGTGCCAAGTCACGTCGAAGTCAGCGCTACGATGCATGTCTGAACACCGTTCTTAACGAATGTAAGACTATCAGCAGTGTCTTCGTCCATTCCTAGACTGTGTCTTTCCTCAAATCTCGGCGGTCCAGATAAATAAGTATTTCGCAGCTATCTCGACTAAGGCCCGTCAGACATTGGATCGGCTGGGTTGACTCTCATGACGTCCTCTAAGGTCCATCCTAGGGTAAGACGGAGGTAGGCGCGCTAACGCTGAGCGTGCGTTTCACGGTCGACCCGCGGAGCTAGCTCAAGACGACTCGCATTAGTTCACTGCGATTAGGGGTTCTCCCCGGCGAAATACTTCTCTTCTTTTTTTGTCTTCGTCGGGGCACGGGAATGTGGGGTCCAGAAATATCTGGGTCAAGCCATGGGTGCCCCCCGGGGCGTTTGCGGACGACGGGGGTCCAGAAAATGGCCCCTAATATGACAGGGGGGAAGGGGGCCGCTAGTGGTTTGGAGGGCGTCTCCTGTGATGTCTGTCGCTCGACTCTTCTTTCTTCCAGTGTCGCTACGGCTAAAACGTACATCTAGAAGCATGAAACCTTGAAATGTCCTTCTCACCAGTCAGGTTCTTAATTTTTTTTTTTTTTTTGGCAGTCGTTTAGGTTATTGTGGAAGCAAAAAAGCTGCGTAAGTGCAGCTCGACGAGTCCTCGGTCCTCGCGGGCCTGTCTTGCTGGTGTTGGTCTGACATGATGTCATAATCTCACGCGACGTCATTGTGGGACGTGATATCATTATTCCTACTAAATTTAGCTGAGAGATAGACGTCGCGTTGCCTAATATCACATGGCGTGGTCACGTGACTTGATATCAAGTTGTCAGGTGCAGATGGCGTCAGGTCACGTGACGTGATGTCATGGTGTCATGTGACGTCAAAGTGTCACGCGCCGTGACGTCACAATTTCCCCGCTGAATTCGGATAGAAAGTGCTTCTCGGGAAAACCAATGAAAAGCTACGGCATGCTCCTTAGTTGCATTTGGCGGAAATGTCTAAACTAGGCAATATTTCTAGGGCAAGCGTGGAGATCGAAATGTGTCGCCAAAGTGCAGCCGAAATTTCAAACATACGCAAGCGGAGAGACCACCGCACGTTGTCTTCTGCACGCGCACGTTGAGATGCGTGGATCTGGACGATGGGAGCCTGTTTCCGGCTGAGCTGCACTATCCTTATTAAAGGCGTGTTGTTTTTGTTGTTGCTTCCTTCAACGGCGTGAGCATTAATGCTCTGATACATGAGCTGACCCTGGACTGGTTTGGAGCACACGTATATGAAGTTCGCAACGTCGCCACGGGGTGGCGCCACAGCCCCAGTGGCCGTGGAGGCTGGTTAGGAAACACCTTCTCCAAACCCCGACAGGTGGCGGCGGGGTGCATAGTTCGAGAGGCATGGCGATAAGACGCATAGCAACGGAAGCCGCACTGGATTGGCTGGTCATAGAGAGCGACGCCGTGACGTAACACGTAGCAACCGAACGATACTATGCATGCGCAAGGAAGGTGGTGGCGGAATATCGGGTATCGTTATCGGAGTCATGGGAACGATCTACTAAAACTCTCTAATAACACGCACGCTGCTGCGTTGCTCGATCATACTCGTTGATTCTACTCGCGACAGATATATTAGAGCAGTTTTTTGTTCTTTCTCACTTGGCTCGGTTGTCGTGCAAACGAATAGTTTGCGGATCGTAACTAGAAGAGGTACTCTCTCCTCATCGCAACATAATTGTTCCGACACCGAAAATACTTACGCACACCATGTCACAGTAAATTGAAGTATCGGTCGGTTGTACTGGCTATGACTTATTTTTTTTTTACTCGTAGAATCTAGCAATAATCTAACACAGCAATTGCTTCGATCATTGCACAATGTATATACTTTTGCAAAAAATTAAGAGTCACGAAAAAAAAAAAAAGCAGAGTACTTGTGATTTTACAACCCAGAGAGGCAAAAAGTAAACATCCAGCTTGGGATTTTTTTTTTTTCTTCGTTTCCACATTAGTGAATAACCGATGCGTCTCTTTCGAGAGAAACAAGTATTTCACATAAATAGTGCAGTTGATTCGAAAGCAGGCATCCGTCGTGGAGATCACATTAGTGAATAACCGATGCGTCTCTTTCGAGAGAAACAAGTATTTCACATAAATAGTGCAGTTGACCCGAAAGCAGGCATCCGTCGTGGAGATCCATGATTCCCAACGTCTGTCTGAGAGAACATATCCACACAAGCGATTACTTAAGTTCCGACCGTACGCTGGTGGCACGATTGGATCTTCACCTGAAGGACCGAACAGTACCATACCAGTTTCCATTAAAGATTTTTTTTTTCAACGATATTATACGATGAAATCAATGCAAGAACCTACAGCGTCTGGCGCGCGAACGTGCAGAGCCTATGGGGGAACCATACTTCTGTCCACACTACGATGATGATGATAGCGCGGCAGTAGCGCCACCTAGGTCAATCTCGAAGCCTACTAGCAGACGCGGCCATCCACCATTTTCTGTGGAGCGTGCGTGAAGGTATCGGCAGTCCGGAACAGAATGAAGCCTGGGATAGCCCAGCGTTTCAATTTCAACACACAGTAACAGTAAACTACGTTCCGCCTTTGTTTGCCACAACAATACAGAAGTAACCACTAGTTAAACAATTTTATAAAAGTCAATTCAAAACTCTTTTTGATTTGCCAGTGATGACGCCGAACAGCTGCGGAAAACAAAGCACCCTATTTAGGGTTGGTGTCGATGCCCACGTGACCGCGTCATTCATCTTTTTTTTAAATGGTTACCGATATGTTATCGCCTTGTGTAGTGTCTGAGCACCTGATCCAATTGTGCGGACCTTTGTTTATACAATCTTTTCCCTGGACCGTGAGACAATGCTCTCGTCCTCACGGCAGGCGAAGGCTAGACAACTGGTATCGGGAAAGGTCAGAATCTCTTCCGAGCTACTCGAAGTTATCGCGTTTTATGATGGTTGCTTCTTTTACCGGTTAAAACCTATGGGAAGACGAGACGCAAACAGAATACAAATAGTCAAACTACTCCTTGTTCTTCCTCCCTCACAAGAACAAAGAGAGAAACAAGAAATAAAACGCTATTTGCGCTTAATTTTCCCACCCCAAGAGAGACGTCTCAAGAAATGTGTGGTTTCACTTTCTGTCGAATGCGCGCCGCCATTCAAGCCCTCGTTACGGTTTGGCTCGAGCTCCTCAATTTTGTTCTTGGATCTTCGTGCGATTTTTCTTTGAGGCAAACCATCGCAAGGCTCTTACTGGGCCGTCTGGACATGGCGGACGACTGTGACGTCACTAGATTGATCTCCCCAAGCGTTGGGCGCATGCGTGTCGCTTTCATGACTTTAGTTCGCAGTAATAGCTCAGCTGTTGAACTCCCGCGGAGGGTGGTACCCCCTCTCACCCCCCTCGGCGCCCCTCCCATCGTCTGAAGCGCCATCTAGATCTTCGTTCCAAAACTGTGTGTACGCTAAAAATGGCTCTGGATAAAAGTACGATGAAACGCCACCTAGGTGTTGTGCGTCAAAACATTTGTATTCCATATAATACACTGGCCGTCCCCGGAACTGTGGCGCGTCGAACGGCGGGATGCGGGCTGTGGGGGGAGGGGGGCATACAGCCCGTGGAAGCAGCGTCCATCGGCAGTTCCATAAATCGGGCCAAGGTGCGAGAGAGATGAATCCGCGCGGGGGTGGCCTTCCCAATGGGACGTTGTCCGTCTCGCCGGAGTGGTTACCGCCGCCCTTGACTCCGTTTGTTTATAGCTATGACGTTGCGCTCTCCGCCGAACAACATTGTTATATAATTCCTATTGGCGACGAGATGTTTTGGTGGCGCCACCTCGCGGGCGCCCACCTGTGACGCAGCTGGTAGGATGCGAGCAGACGACGCGCCATGTCAAGGCACGGAGTGTCTATGTTATATATTTGACAGCTTGAACCAGGGGTAGATATAGAGAAATTGAGACAGGAGAGAATAGACAGCTGACTACCAACGATTATTTAGTGGGAACTTCTTTTTCCTTGCGTGTCAAATATATATACAAGTATGTACCAACAAGCTCCACTATCAACCGTTACTCAGTGTCTATGTTAGTTCTCATCATTGCCGCTCAAGAACGGTTTGTTTATTAAAGAAACGCGCATAACGTTTTTTGCGAGTGATCTTTTTTATTAATAACAGCGCCTCGAAGTTGCTTTCTTATATTAGTAAGAATTTTAGATATTCAAAAACGAGCCTGCAACTTCACACTACAGCTTGCGCGGCGTGCGCGAGGGCTACTCTCTGCATCTCTAACTCTTGTTTTCCCGGATCCGGGGAGGCTACTGCGAAAAAAAAAAAAAAGTTTTGCATTAATTACATTAAATGACGGGCTGTTTTCTTAGCTGTGCGCGCGCGCACAGTTGTGTTGCAAAGCGCCGCACACTCGTTTTGCTACATTGAGCTTGTCGATACAGACGATTCTAGCCAAGCTCGACTCGACAGTTGCTGCTGAGCAAAATGCTCGTCAGAAACTGATGTTTAGCTCCTCCGGCATTGAATACGTGCGAAAGAAGTTTGTCACATCTCGACTTCTGCTCAAAAGAAAATCAGAAATTTTCATGAATTCTTCATAGCCCGGCAATTCATGGCCCGACAAAATGAGGCTATTTATTAATTTGTTCTATCCTATTTTTACTAACAATTGTTTGCAGATTTAAAATCGCTCATTGAGGAGCACATCGCGCATCATGCGCATTTCGGTTCGCAAAAATTAAACATATTTAAACGGTAGTCATTTCTGGGATGCTGAAGTGTCACCGACTTACTAGATTTAAGACTTCGACCGCGAGGAAGTCCCGCACATTTCGCGTCGATCGGGTGAACAAGCAAGGATTTAGTTGAAACGACTCAGGAAGCCAGTCACCGCTTCTGTCTGCCATTTTTTTTTTCAGTAAATGTTTGTTTACAGGTTTACAAAATTCGAAAAGGAAACAACTCGGAACACGGAGACCAGCACTCACAAAACACATTGGAACCAACAGGATACACGGAGTCGCTTTCACTGAAGTGTTTACTACACACGCGAAATGTTCTCTATTTTCGCTTTCCTCTTTTCAGTTTGATGAGACATTGTTTTCTTACTTTTGTTCTGTCCGAATCATAACAAAAAATACACCTTATTCGCCGTGGTAGATGTTAAAGTGGGATAAAGCGCTGGATATTCTATTATCATGATCCTGCCTTTTGTATACCGTGCTGGAGAAAAGCCCACCGCCATCCGAGCGCTTCAACACCTCAGCGTCAAAAGTGTTTGTACGCACGGCTACGCGTTCCACGTGCGGTTTCAAACTTTGCTAAAATGTCCTGCTACAAATATCACTTCACCAAATAAACACAACGCGTGAAACAAGCTTTGCCGCGCGTTACCCAAACAGCGCATGAAGCGAGCTGAAAAGCCGAGGGATCCAAGATCTGCGCGTTCTGTCCCACTCTGTCCTACCCGTGACGTCACAAACGATGATGATGATAGCTAGAGAAGCGCCCCCTGTAGTTCGCACACGCCGCCATGCTTTGACGTCACGCCGCTGCGGCCTGGAGTCAGAGGAGTTTGGTTTCTGCCCAAGCGCAATCAGTGTTCACGCCTTGCGTGGACGCGAACGATGACTCGTTCCTAAACAGCGTCACGGTGTAGATATCTGTTGCGATCCAAGTGAGCCAATCAGCGCGTCGGCCGTGAAACACGTGATTATTCTCTACCTCACACCAGTTGCGCGCAGTCCTGTCAAAGCCAGCACGGCGTGAGAGGGGAGTTCCTCCTTCCCCTCCTCTCCAATAGCTTGGGTTAAGCTCTCGCCTTCGTGACGTTACGGCCCATCCCAGCCAATCAGAATGACTGAGGTGAGACACGTGACAGGGATTTCACGCGGTTCACCTCAGTAGCATTGACCGGTTCTAAGACCCCGTACCGTTCGCTCTCTGCCAAGTTATGGTAAAACCAAGTGAGAATTGGTGATAATGTGTATGCCTCATGCCGATAGCTATGTTCGTCTTGTCTTAGGCTCGCGAGACGCTGTCCCCGTATCGGCACAACAGACAACGAGGAAAGCTCCGTCGTGCATTCACTTATCGAGGGTGCGTATTGATCTCCACGGACTATGAGTCAAAGATCTACAGCGTCTTGCTGCGGGCACAAACAACTCCAAATGAGTAACCGACCGCGGCGCCATCGTCCGGCACAAGCCTGCGCGCGCACCCCCGCGCTTACAGTCCAGCCGTTGTCTAAACCGACTGCCAAAGAGACCGTCCGCTTCTTATCGTGCCCCGTAGAACGCAGCCCTAACGACGACGCCGTTCGCTGTCTCGGCATTCCGAGTACGGCGTCACATCTGATAGCGCGCCAACAAACGCGCAGCGCCGGCGGGGATAGAGCCGTTCGTTGTGTGTTGTGTACGCGGACGTCGTCAACGCCTCGAGGAATTCCTGCGGAACAATGTAAGCCACCCGAGCCCTCGTTCGCGAATCGCGCGACCGCTGCTCGTGCATGCTTATATACGGCGCGTTTTGAGACCGAAGCGCTTCGCGACAAAACAGCGGGCACTCCCCTCTGTACATATATACGCAGTGTCTTGACATGGCGCCTCAGCGCAGCCATACGTGCAAACATGCACAGCGTGCTCGTGAACGTATAGCTTTGGCAAGCTCGTAATTGCACGTACTTGCCCACACGGTAGGGCGCGTGTTTTGCTCGCTTTGCCAAGCGACGAACATGTGTGTTGGTGGGCTGAGGAGATTGCACGCTGGGCTGAGGACTTGTAAACATTGCAATGGTGTATACATGGCTCGCATGGGACGACATCGTTCCTTGCTGCACGGCTGGACCGGATACGCGCTCGCTGTCCTACGGTTTTCTCCCGTGAGGCATGATAACACCTATGATTCCGAGGCGGCACTGACACGTAGTAGGCTCTAAACGCCACTGGGCGGCCGGAAGCAGCGCCACAGTTCGTCCGTATTATGTGTCACTGTGCTATAGACGCTTTCAGCGCGCGCCAAATTGAGCCGCCATAACCGACCTTCTCTGGTCTTACTGAGATGCCGAGCCACTGAAGCGGGCGTTGACGAGTCTCCACAAGGGCCTATGCTGGGAAGAAGGACACAGTAACACTTAAAATTACAATAACCTGTCCTGCTGTGGTAATGATGAAGTGGAGCGAACGGAATAAGAGGGAACAAAAACTGAAGGTCGGTTATGGCGGCGCCCTTGCACAGCTGCCTGAAAGCGTCTATACTTGGGGACAACTTTCTGCAGCTATGCACGCGATGAAAGGTACGAGAGCGCGCGCTTGAGCGCTGATCAAAGCTGTGCACGCTTGCTGTCTTCCCCTCTTTGGAAATGCCACAGAAAGCTGTCCACGAGCGTAGACTCTGGTCAAAGCAAACTGGAGAAGCCGACGAAGGAGCGAACGCGTTAACCGTTTGGAAACTCTCGCAGAGCCTGCTATGCCCTAGTACTTACGCTGTGCTGGAAATGCGACATGCGCTTAAGGTGCTGCTAGATTCTCAGTGACTGCAGCGGTGAACGTTAATTCTGAGTAGGAATTCTGAGAATCATTTGAAAAAATGCATAATTAGAGTGCTGGTCGAAGACCTCAATGCTGTCTCTCCCCGAGGTAATGCCACGGCACAAAATTCGCAGGGTATGAGCATTCTCTCGTTTATTCATTCGATTTACATTAAAGTAATAATCTGCTAAATTCTGTACTAAGGGAATAGAGGACCTTACGCACACACCGTAGAGGGCTACTTGTTGACAACGAGGTCCTTTCTTGATATCCTTTTTTTTTTTCGCGTGGTGCTTAGAGATTCATCAATGGGCAGCTGAGGAAAAGACGTGCGAGGGGTCTTCCCCGAGTTTTATTGGCAGTTCGGAACACAGCAGCAGTGTTGCGGAATGGGCACCCCCATTCCACTCCAATTCGATTCCGGGGAATTCGAGTTTTCGATAATTCCATTCCTTTCAACTCCTAGGAATGGAACACTGGGCCCATTCCCACTCCTGGAATGGCTGAGTCGCTCCATTCCATTCCTCCAATTCCTAAATGTTAAAAGTGTCACTTGACAGCTGCATTACGTTGCAGGGTTGGGCAGGAATATTCAGAAATGTATTTGGAAATACAAATGCTGGGATAGATGAAGGTAGTCGCTAAGATACTGATACTCAACTCTCAAATATATCTATAAAAATGTATCGTGATATGTATCGGAAATACACTTTAAAAAGAGGAAAAAATTCTTTGTAAGTACAAATACAAGAATACAGTTTAGGGAGGGCAGAAATATAAATACTAATAATACAATACAGTTTTCAAATTTCTTTGAGACGCCAACTGAGATGAGGCTTTAAGTTTGAAGTCGAAGTTTCTTTTTTTTTTTTTTTTTTGTTCTTGAAATTACTTTTCCGCAGGCTTGGCACTTCGCCTTGAAGGTAGTGGTTCCGAACGAAGAGTTCTAAGTGGGTTTAAAAAACGTTCCATCAAGGATTGACCGCGGTCCCTTCCCTGGCATCCTCTCTGACTGACAAGTGATGCGAAAAGACTTCGACCTCTAAAATAAATTCCATCACAACATCACCACTTCCCTGTCCAATAAGGGCACCCCTGTCAGCACTGATCACATGACGTCACGGTGGGATGAACTAGTATTTTTGAATCTGTAGGTGTTGCCTTGAACATGATCGAAACTTTACCCACGCTGCTGTATGAAAGGACAATACATGCTTTCGTTGTAGCTGACCTCGTTGAAGACCATGCAGGCAGTTGCATTTGTAATTTTCGAGAAAAGTGGACCACCTGAAGCGTCCTGAAGCATTTAATTGCATTTGCATTTAATTGCATTATAATTATAAAATGTATTATCTTTTCTTACGATTCAAAAATCGACACAGTGTCATCCCTGTTGTGACGGTCCTTCCTGCCTACTTCAAGTTTCGCCTAGCATCATTCAAACAGAGACCTTGTGGATTGCGACCTGATATTGCCGGCACAGGTGCGAGCTCTTCGAGAAACAGTGCGCTCGAGACGAGTCGCAAGTGTAAGAAGTCTGGGTCCGCACAGCGAGACCACGTCTGGCCTCCTTCCTGGGTATCGGATCACCAGAGCAGCAGGTCACGTCCACGTCGGCTGATGACGTACCAGCCGTGCAATATTACAGGCGCAGACGCATTCGGATATGTGTCGAACTTAACTGGTGAAAGGCGCCACCGCCGCCTCCTCCCACCCTCCCCTCCCCCCTCTGTTCTTTGCTTTCACGCTTGTGTTTTGTAGTGCATTTTTTCTTTGCGCATAAATCTGGTAGGGCCTTACGCGGGTTCGCAGTTTCCTGCTCATTTTATTTCTGAACAACCGACTCCCTGACTGGCTCGGTATAGCTGAACGTAAAAAATAAATAAATAAATAAATAAATAAATAAATAAAGAACCTGGTCCATTCCATTCCGGGCAAAAGGCATCTAATTTCATTCCCATTCCATTCCCCTCGCAGTTTCCGCCATTCTATTCCCATTCCATTCCGGGGTCGCGAAAATGCGAAATGATTCCGGAATCATTCCAACTCCGGAGTGGCAACTCCGCAACACTGCACAGCAGTAGACCATCGCTGAGGAAACCGTTGAGCGGGAGGATGGAACTGCGACCATATGCTGGTATTCAGTCGCTGCCATAACTGAGCCCCTTGTTGCTGAGCACATGGGACGCATTAGGTAGTGGCTCGCTCCGAGCATGCGCTGTGAAGTAACCTATAGTTGAATCGTGCTCATGCTTTTTTCTGCGATTGAAAAGGCCGTAAGAGAAGAAGCGATAGCGCGTGTCCAGTCCGGGCGTGCTTGCTGGTGGTTATTTCGAGAACACTGCAGGTGGCGCAAGCCGCCGCCCAACTGAAGGGTCCTGCCGCATGCAAAAAAAAAAAACGTCCATCGCTCCGGGGTATTGCGAAGGTATTTCTGAATTTTTAAGAAATTAGATGCGCAAAACCGGTCGATTTTGCTCGCGTGTCGCTTACGTCAAGACACACCCATAGATGTAACGGTACTTCGTAGTTGTCCTTCGATGAGGCTGTGTGTGTGTGTGTTTGTGTGTGTCAGACGCGAGTACGGGTGTGTATATAGATGCATGCAGCTATAATCATGAATATAGTTGCACGTATATATATGTGCATCCGTACTGCCGACAGACGCTGGGAGGAATGGCATGGGAATGGAATTAGGTGCGTTTTGCACGGAACGGAGTGGGAATGGAATGGGCTCTGTTCTTATGCGAGCTGCGTCGATCTGGTCAAAAGGGGATTTTGAAACAACATCATTGCACTTTAGGTAACTATTGGCTTGGCTATTTGAACCGGCTCGTGTTCCATCGAGGACGAAATTGGCGCCCTCAGTGCAAAGCAACCAAAATTGTGGAGTTGTAGGCGGACAAGATATCGTTCTTGGCGCCGCGGGACGCTGTTGTGACCCTGTGCGATTAGAGCTCCGGTCGAAGGCCACCGAACAGGGACAATGCCACACCGCCCGTGTTTCATGGATTCATGACTCCTCCTCACTTGCCAAATATCTCCTTCAAGTGAAAGATATGGTCTTTTTATGATGGAAATAAGTGGTTTGAAGTTCTGCACTCCGTTACGCCCCTTGTACGCTTGGTCGCGCGATCAATATCTGCAGTGCCACCCTACCAATTGCTACCAGCGTTACGTATGACCACCGCTCGGCTTATTAAAGGAAAGCTGAAGCGGGTCTTTATTTGCATAAAAACACTGAAATCATCTTCATTTGGCCTCCGGGATTACGTATGTCGAGATCATCCTCCAATTTGGTGCTCGGAGGCTGCACAAAATAATTTTCGAAGTACCGGTGAAATTTCCAAAGTACCGGTTTTATGGCGTAACGCTTCTTCCCGGTGCGTTACTTCATAAAAGGGGTTTTCGGAGTCTCCGCTCTCGCGCATTTTCAGCGCCTATCAAAGCTATGCACGCGCACTCTCGCTATTCTCGAAAAGGCCAGAAAAAGACATCACGACTGGTGCCAGTGCGCGACACGCGCTTGGCGGCCGAAAGATCTTTTTATGACGTAACGACTGCTCGGAGGTTTTCGTGTTTTCTCGCGTTTAGACACATCTTCGTGAAAAACGAAAGTGATGTTAAAATTCACGGGATACAAATACTCTAGAATTCACCTCTAACTCGTTTTCTTCAAGAACATCTTCAGCTTCACTGCTTTCGAGACGTGTTTTGCCTGGCGTTGCTGTTGTCTGTACGTTTGATAACGGCAGCCTTTTACTGACGTTATTTGCCGGCAACTTAAGGGGGAATTGCAGTAGACCGTTTCCACAGCCCGCTAAGCACCGGGATAGCGCTCCGTAATCCGTCACAAGACCTTGAACTATACAGACAAGGCTGGTGGCGCGCATGCGCAGCTGCGGCGTTTTTTTCACGGTTACCGTAGCGGAGGAAAAAAAAAACGGTTTATTACAATTCCCTATTGTAGCTGTCAGGCGCCATTTTTTTCACGGTTGGGAATTACAGGAATGGAATGAATGGAACGGCTCAGCCATTCAGGAATGGGAGTGGGCTCAGTGTTTCCATTCCTAGGAGTTGAAAGTAATTGAATTATCGGAAAATGGAATTCCCTGGAATGGAGTTGAAATGGAATGGGGGGGGGGGGGGGGGGGTGCTCATTCCGCAATACTGCAGTCAGTAGCTCAATTCACAAACGTACCAGCATACCAGCGTCTAATTTGATTCTACTTCCCGTACAATTACAAATATATAAAACCGAAGAGCGATTGTTGTCGGTCGGCTTCCGTCGAAATACTTTACTTGGCGAGCACAATAATAAATTAATTCCGCGATTTGTGTGTTTGTCTGTGTGTGCGCCGCGCGCGCGTGTGTGTGTGTGTGTGTGTGTGTGTGTGTGCGTGTGTGTGTGTGTGTGTGCGTGTGTGTGTGTGTGTGTGTCTTCGCTAAAGTTACATTTTGTCCACTCGAGCATAGCGCAAAATGCGAAACGTTTTCTACTTCGGAATCCAAGGATATCCTTGGAGCGGACTCAGCCGCGTGTACTTTCGTCTCCCGAGAGATTAGCGCGTTTACATAAGATAAGGCCTCTCGAGTTCCTGTTTGTTCGAACTCACTGTTCTCGAAAGTCTATGGGCGAAACATATTGATCTGTTTTGCCGGATGATAAAACGAGTAACATACTGAGCAGTGTTGGGACGTACTTTAAGTACACTGTACTTAAAGAAATACTTCAAGTAGATTTGGAAAGCTTGTACTATACTTGAACCACGTTCTCTGAGTATGTACTTGTACTTCATGTAAGCTATTATTTTTGATACTTTCCGAGGAAAGTACAACTCCCGACTTCAAGGTACATCCTCAAATTTGGTCTCGGCTAAATTAAGCCCTTTTAAGGATAACGCGCTCATGTCCTTGGCTTTCCCAGTAAAGGCCCGTTCACACACTTGCGACTTTTTAGAACCGACTGCCTCAAAACCTTTTAAAATCTCTTACGACGGGAGAACAGACTGACATGCTGGCGCCATCTCTGCGGTGACCTTGGAACTGCATCTCTCTAAAGCGAAGGTTTGGCGGTATTGGTGAGGTCATCTGTACGTATCATCTATGAGAAATGTTCATTTATAACATTGACAAAAGTCTTTCAAGCCAAGAAAGAAAGAACGATGCGCGAAATAAATACAACATATACGGGACCGCCAAGTGTTCCACTGCTAACCGATAAGTGGTGCCAGTGTGTCCTCTCTTTCTAAGAGATTTTAAGAGCTTTCAAGGCACTCGATCCTAAGAAGTCGCAAGTGTGTGAACGGGCCTTAAGGTTAATCGAGTCCAACCTCTGACAAAAAGGAATGGGTTATTGTCATGTGAAAACGCGCTATCAACTTCCGAGGCGTCATCTGGTCATTTTCCTGAGTGAAGTAAGGGTTGTAACGGCGGCTATAAGACCGATACAAGTAAGTGCCTTATAGGTAAGTGGATTGGAGTAAATAGTTCGTCAGCGAGAGTAAAACAACTACTTTGCGACCACTTGACTTGATCTAATATTCGCCGCCATTTCCGAATATAACTGATGCACTCCCGATTAGAGTTCCTACGGTATCAGAGTTGCGCATTCAGCTTTGGCGGGTGGCCGAAACGCCGGCTTTCCTGGACGGCCATGGATACTTTGCTCGTCACGTGACGAAAATCAGCGAATAGCGGCGCCGCGCGCGCAAACGCGCGTGGAAAACAGGAAAGGAGGAAGAGGCGGAAGCAGAGGAACTTACGCCGGGGCGCGTGCAACGTTGGCGGAGCGACCGTAGTGGTGGCTTTCCTGCACGACACTGGATGCTTTGCTCCTCACGTGATCGATCTCGGCGAATAGCGGCGTGGCGGCGCAGAGAAAACAAATGCGCAATTCTGCTCTCCTTAGGGGGAGCATTTCGAGAAACTCTACCCCTGATTACCCATAAAACAATGCATACCAGTTTAAAAAAAAGGTTGCATAGCGGAATGAGAGGGCATTTAAAAAATTGCGTTAAAAATTAGTTGTACTTTACTTTGAAAGTACATTGTATATACTGGCGAGGAGATCGAACTATAGGGGGCGCTGCGTTCACCAGAACAAATACCGCCTGCTTGGAAAACAACTCCGGCGTTCCAGTTAGCTGCCGTTTTGTTGTCGCGTTCCCTGCAGGTTTGTTAGAATATAGTACGCTCTTGGTTGCGTACTGCAGTGCTCAGCGCATGCTTTAGAGCCTGGAATCAGTTTTCGTCGCTTTCCTGCCGAAAAAAAAAATCTAAAATCGCAGTGGATAAGTAAGAGTAGGGAAGAAGTTGACTACGCACGACGTGGGGAGTGGTCGTCACTTTTCAAGCGATGCCTTCTAAGCAAACTACGCTAATGGACGAGTCATGCACGCGCGTAAATCACGCTTGCAGCGGCATTCGTTTAAACCGTACATTGTATTTTATAGGTAGTGCATATTCTGCTGGCAACCAGTGCAACAAAACGAGCAAAAAATATTGCCGGTAGTTGTTCCCATTGGGTTTCATGTAAAAGGAGTAGTCAAAACGAGAACTGTTTGTTGTGTGAGTAGCTCAGTGGAAAGGTGTCCGTTGGACGTGCCGTGGGTGCCAGGTTCAAATCAAAACACGCGAACGTTTTGTTGTTGTTGTTTTTTCCTTGAAACGCTTGACGATTTTTATTTATTTCTTTTTTAGAATAATGATTGCCGTCCGAAGCTCCCGGCAGTCTTTTTTTCCCGAGTGGTTGTGCCGGCTGCCGGCAAAATATCCCCACCTTATTTCATAACAGTGCACAAGAGGAGGTTCTTGATACGCAACGCCGTTCCGTCGGAGAATCTTCCGAAGGGATCACACGACCTGGTCGTGAGGCTTCGGAAGCCACCGAGAGGTACTGCTATCATTTGATCACTATTTTATTCGAGGCTAGCTCTTACACTGGAACATATTAGGTAGCAGCATCAGTTCGAAATTGTGATATTTACGCAACTGCGTGAATCATTTTGCGATTCCTATAATTTCGATTGAGCAATGGAAATGTGTGTATGACTAGGTCCTCGTCGTGCAGAACTTTTTTATATTTCATCGTGAACCGCGCCCCTTTGAATAACCGATAAATTAAACTGAAAAAGACAACTTGTTACGTTTAATGCCAATGTGCAGTCTAATTTGCGACATTCTACACTGTAATGTTCACCAGTGGGTTCTGTATTTCGACATTTCACGAAAAACGTAATGTAATGACTATTTTGGTTGATGTTTTGATGAAAATTTATCCGGGGCGACGCTGCGCTCGATTACATGATCACATTTCAGTACGTCCTGGCCTTCAACGAGGCAACTCTTGCTCTCGCCGATGTGACTGATGATCGTTGCAAGGGACAGGAACGCTGGAAAGCAATGCGTGTGTTTCGTGAATACGGTTTCTTCAACCTAGAAAGCGCACAAACATCGTCACACCGCGTCAGTCACGCACGACCTGGCGCGCGCAGCCGGAGCGACGCGGCCGATCGCGAGCGTGTACACATGGGTTGGTTTTTGCTTCCAACGAGAATGCGGCGACATTTAAAGCAAGGTGAGACAAGCAGGGACTATGCTACCCCTATGCAGATGCTTTTCGAGCAGATAAATATTATCCACATACCTTTCACGAGCCTCAAGTCCTCGTCCTCCATGGCTGAACGAATACTAGCGGCGGGAATGTTATTCCCGCAGAATAGTTCCGACGGCGGCCGCTAGCCAGCGCCACCGTTCGCTCTCCTCCCCAATAGCACATCATTAGAAAAATGCCAGTAAAAATTTAGTAACTGCAGCAGTTACTACTCTTTTCTCACCGTTACTATTTGTACCATTTACTACCTCAATCGCGCTATGGGTGGTAAAACGTTGGTAAGTGCAGGAGTTGCTACCTTTTTCTGAGCGTTACTACCTTTTTCCTAGCTATTTACTACCTCAAACGCGTGACACGTTGTAACTACTACTGCTATGCAGGGAAGCGAGAACATTACTGCGGGTAATCTTTGGGGACGCTGTTTTATATACGGTCGCAAATAATTACCGTGGGTCGTTACTTCTTAGTAGGAGGTACATCCCTAGGAATGTTTAGCAACAATATTGGAGAACAATATTGGTGCGAAAGCAGCACCCTATTTGTTACATCTTTCACGAACGGGGCGGTCATTGACCAACCGAATTCTTTCAAATGATAACTATAAAAGACGCGTGAGTAGCCAAAGGGGGCAGCGACTGGGTTAGCGTGTCGTCGCGTGTGTGTTATTAGCTTGACCTTTATTACCTACGATTATTAGGTACCTAGTAACATATCTGACAAGCAGTTACTAGCTTTTACCTAGTAAACAGTACTAACGTTTTCTTATTTTTTTCCCCACGAGTGTAGAGGAAGTTTTTTTTTTTTTTTTAAAAAAAGAACCTTGTTTTTTAGCCCGGGTACATAGACTATGCATCCCAGAAAGCCCAAACTCCCTGAGAATGTGACGCTAGAGGTTGGGATAGAACGCGAAAGATTGAGAACATGATGCTACCTGAACAAAAAAAAAAAATAAGTGAGAAAAAACAAATTTCTCTGTGAGTCGACGTCCACCTGAATCTAATAACGTCGAAACGAGAAATTATATTGTGGTCACCTTCTAGACACTATATAAGCAAAAATAGAAGAAACTTGTTAGGCAAGAAAGAAAACGACTTCCTCTTTCTTGCTGAGACAAGTGTTTTCCACTGACATAAACCCCCACACGCATCCACAATGTCGAGTTCTGTGTTCACGATATTGGGCTTAGGTGGATGTCGGCTCAAAGAGAAATTTCATATTCTCAATTATCTTCTAATCCAGGCAACGTCATGTGTTCTCAAACATTTGCGTTCTATCCCAACCGCTATAGCGTGACCTTCTCACGGAGTTGGAGCTTTTTACGACGCATAGTTTTTTTAACCCGCGCTGAGTAGGACTGTTCTTATTTCTCGGGAATTCCCTGTACTTTATTTATCTCCCTGTACATCGCGCCCTGTGTACTCACTACTTTAATTGAAGTACATAACATCTCAGATACTATATACTTCAAGTGCATTTTAGACGTACTTCACCCAACACTGACACTGAGTTAGCAACGACCGTCTACCACGCCAGATTGTTTCATTCCGAAAATTAAGACAACATAAAACAACATGATTATTATTATTTTTTTTTTTTAACGTGACACTTTTTTTGTTCGTTGCTTCGTTTTCTGTGAAGCCGCATTTCGTGATGCCGTGACCTGTGCCGTCCCATGATGCAACTCCCGCAGTGTTGCATTATGACACGTCACAGACCTACACAGCAATTCAGTTTCTCCGCTAAATTTAGCGGGGAAGTTGAGTTGGTGCACGAGTCACGTGACATCGATTTCCCTTCTAGATTTAGCGGGAAAATTAATGTCCCGTCACGAACACACCAATTCACTTTCCCCGCTAATTTTAGCGGGGAAATTGACGTCACGTGACCTGATGTCACTAAACCTATACGACAATTTAGTTTCTCTAAATTTAGCGTAAAACTCAACATGACGTGTCCTACGCACTAATTCAGTTTCTCCGCCAAATTTAGCGGGGAAATCGACGCCACGCGACCCGATGTCACGTTATGCTTGAGCGTTACACGTATGCAACACAATTGCCGGGCGATTTGCCGTGCATTTTTTTTCTCTCATTGTATGCATTAATTTTGGTTGGGAAAGATACAATTAAGCAAACAACGTTTGACTCGCAAAAAATAGTGAAGCGTGCAATAAAAGTATATCACGCCCCCTCTTTATGGTTGGATACTGCATTCGATGAGCGTTAAATTAAGTACATCACGCCTTCGAATCTCCTATTGTTTCCTCTGCTTGCTTCGCGATTGGTCCTTCGTCGCTCTTATCATCGAATGCCGCAATCTCATTGGCTGGGGAGCGATAATGATATGCGCCAAACTTGACTATAAAAGGTTCTATTAACTCAAATGAGTATCTATACCTTCGTGTTTGTCACGTGGTTCAGGACTTATTTTGTTTACTTACTTATGCACCTATTTATTTGTCCATTTATTCGTGTATTGTATTTTTTTATATACAGTGCCCACCGACGGCCAGAGACATAGAACAATGGTGCACAAAGTCAGTTGACAAACCGAATGTCGCAAGATAGAGCCGTCTAGCAACGCGTCTCTATGCGGAGCGCACGCTCTTCTGCTTCTTGAGCAGGGGTTGAGCTAACGTCAGAACGCCGGGGTCTGAATGTCTACGATTGGAAGGCAGACCTCAAAGCAGCTAGCATTGAGGGCTACCCGCTATCCTTCCAATCAAAACCAATCACAGCTCGGCGTCGTCCTGACGTCACCGAAACCCCTGCGCGAAAAGCAGACGAGCTTGCGCTCCGCATACACCATGGAGGTAGGAAGCTTCTGGAGGCGACAAGACGCCACCAGAGGAGAAGCCAGAAATGTAGAGGGAGGGACACGCCCTCAACGATGACCAAAACCAAGAGACGCCATTGGACGAAAAGGAGAGCTGACCAGTAGCGTTTCTTGGTTTTGGTCATCGTTGGGGGGCGCGTCCCTCCACACTTCTGGCTTGTCGTCATGTCGCCTCCAGAAGCTTCCTACCTCCATGGTATACACCATGGATGTAGGAAGCGTCTGGTGACGATACGACGCCACCCGAAGCCGGGGAAGACTTGCGGTTTGGAGTGACGTACGCGCCCCCCAACGATCACCAAAACCAAAAGACGCTATTGAACGAACTTGGGGCACCCTTGGACGCTATTGGACGGAATTGGGCACCTTTGGGGACGTTCCCGCCGACCGCGACATCTACTTCGGGCTTCCCTCGGGATTCTCGTTTGGCTGGCTTGAGCTGGTATGCCGCCTCCTCTTATTCCTACCGCCATGGTATACACTAACTAGCGTTTCTGATGTCATGCCGCTGTGGTGGCGCTGCTGTGGGCATGGCGCATGTGCAGACGCCTCACGCGATTCTGGTTTCTGCGCATGGGTAGTGCCCGCACCTGGTGTGGGCAAGCGTGAACTTGTTTGTGGACAGCGTGTTGGTCGATAGCAGTTTGACTAATTGTTTTAATTTCGTACGCACCCTACGGAGTTACGCCCAGAAAATGTACTTCGTAGATTTCAGTGAACGTTGAACGGCGACTTCCGAACCATCTGGCACATATGGTTCGTCGCGTCTTCCCAATCTGGACGCGATTATTCCCTGGCATTAGCACCCGTCTCAGATTCGCGGCTAAATTGAGCGTATGGTTGTCTCATAAATTGTTCCCGAGCACGGATATGTTGCTGCGGTGGACATTCGTCCGAAGTTGGTTGCTTTCGGAGCAGACGACAGCCGGTCCCTCGAGTCCTCGCGCCTCGCATTTGGCGTGGTGACACAAATGCTTCCGTGACGTCGGGTCACGTGCCTCGTTCCGACGCTCTTATTGGGTCGCGGGGCCCTAACCTCCACAGTTGGACATACGGTTCTACTGCACTGGCTAAATCGCTCATCTGCAGCAGAGACACCATACGCCCGTTGGGGCCAACTAACTTCCGGTTGTATAATTATACAATCAACACAATTTTACAATTGCAATTTTAGTCTCAAAGATGGAATTGTTCAGTTTGGTGGTGACTCCACGTCTGCAACCCCCTTCGGAAGCGTTTAACAGCGGAGCTATAGGTTCCCCAGGATCGTGTCCACCAGCAAAAAAATGATGACACCGACCTGTGGACAGCTACCGCCATCTATGAGTAACGGCGGCAACGAGACAACTGGTTGCCGCCGTTGCTCATAGATGGCGGCAGCGTTAGCGGAACGATCGGCGATGTGCGCAGCAGCGCGAATGGTTCCGCAACGGCCGCGGGGCCGGTATTGCCTAAAGATCCACTGCGTCGAGCGGTTCAGATTCCCTTGCGAAAGAAGAGCCGATCGCTCTCCTGGAAAGCCACCGTCGAGAACTGAAGTTTTACAGCTCCGCTACTCTTCTTCCTTCTTCACCAGAGTGGAAAGGCTGAAAGTTGTTTCCCGGTCAGGACGGTTCGATTGCACCGTTTTGTCAACTACCGATGAAACTTAGGAGCGCGTGCTGTCAAAGCACGACGGAAGGCGAAGAGCGCGTGGGGGAGGCGGAGCTTCTCGTGCAGACCTTATATGTTGAGTAGACCATAGCTCATTTGCTTGCGTAATTTTATGAGTGTGTGAGCGATTGTTTCATTGGCACTTTAGATACTGGGCTCGTTTGTTTGCGTATGCGTGATTTATTGCTGATTCATTGTTTTAATTTTTCTTCATCTGTGTTTTATCGTCCTACGTTTTCTCGTGGCCTCTCTTACTCTGCCTCGATTGTCATTGAACTACACCAGCCCAAGCCCGCAAGTACTTTCTCGCGATCAATTGATTGATTGACTGAGAGTGCCTTTATTAGAAGACCTAACGTCAAGCAAACACTACCATCATCACCACAATAGCAACTTCAAAACGAAATGTTTCTAATCCATTGAAGGTTTCACCAACAATTACAATTTTCTTAAAACACGTTAAACTGAATAAAAGAAAGTGGTAAACATACTCCAGCTCGCCAACGTTTTAACTATATTAATAAATATTACGTTTTTTTTTGTCGTTCAAATGTTACTTTGTTGTGAGGTATTCAACGTTTACGTGGAGAGTGTAAAAGAGTTTGTTTGTTGCGCAATGTACAGGCTATGGCACCATTCGCTCTCGCTGACTCGTGTTGCGTTCTGACACGATTCGTGTCTACCGAAGGCGATGTGCAACCTCCTCCTCCTCCCCTCCCTTACACACAAATGATCACCGCACAACAGCGCAAATCGGCCGTCGTTGCCTCACCGTGCGCTAATCTCAAATGGATCTGGAGTGAATCGCTGCCATCCCCGTAAACAATGAGAAACTCGGGGAGGCGTTCGTGTCCGTCCGCTTTTTCGACTACTTCTTTTAATTATATTTTTGTACGCGCGTTCCATATTTCTTTTCCTTTTTCGTTTTTTTTTTTGCCCATAGTAGATCTTGCGTTGGTTGCGCCAGCTGTTGCATGGGGTTACATTTAAAGCGTTTTCTTGTTTTTCTTTCTGCGCCACAGCCCGCTGAAACGAGGGAAATTCCCTTCACTTTTTCCCGGGTTCGCCGAGACGGCGACGAGACGGTAGGAAAATTAAAGAAAAAAAGGTCGAACAAAAAAGGAGAGAGTGCAGAAAGGTGACTTCCAATAAGCTAGAAAAGAAAAATGGCCCAGACGCCCTCATGACGTCATCCAAAGTTCCCGACAATGCGCAGCCATACTTTGTTCCATCTTACGAAGAACCGCCGAGGACACCACTAGCCATCGGAGAGCCAATCCCAATGCTCCGTGAGTGGCCCACACCGTGACGTCATTTCCTCCACGTTACGTTCCACCGAAAGGCGTGGGTGCACTCCTCTGCAATCTCTAGCCCCCTAGATTCCGAAAAAAAAAAAAAAAAAAAGCAGCGAACCCGACGGAAGTAGACAAGAGAGAGGGGTACACATGGTGGCGTTTGGTGCAGGGGCCAGCTGCAACTCATTTGGACGTCCCCCCTCTCCCATTATAAACAGACCCCAGCTGACAGGATGGCGCCGCCGCGGCCATGTTTTGGAAGGGGGGGAGGAGGATTTTGTTTAGGCTGTTACATTTAACTCCGTTCACCCCCAAGCTGACAGTGCTGCGGGAGCTAGGCCCTCGCCGGAATAATAAACCGCCTCCGTTTAACCGCGTGACCCCACTCTTTGCGCGAGCGTATATGAACGAGGGCGTGATCACGTGGCGAAAGATCGACGTATATCTCGTCCAACGAGAGCGTAGTTTCCACTGTACTGTCAGCTTAGCGGTGAACGGAATACAGGCGGTGAGGTGACCGAAGTACAGCCCCTCTGGCGGGGTTTGCATAGAAGGCGGAGAAGGGATGCGAAACAACTGGCTGTGACGGGAGAGAAAGCTGAGGTTTGCAGACTGCCCCGACAGTCTGGGGAGGAGGCGCCATAAAACAGAAACGTCTGCGTGGGCGAATGAAAGAGACACTTTATGGTGAGCGACATCGGGACCAGTCACACGTGCGCACTTTTCCTACACTGTCTCTTTTGAAACGCGCGAAGTTTCTTACGCGTCGCTCTACGTTTCAACTTACAACGGACCGCAGAAAACGCTGCGAGCCATCGAAGCCAAGCAGACGTCGCGTGAATGTAACGTGACCTTGGAGAGGGGCGAGTGTAGTGGTGTGGTGCTTTCACGGCGCTGGATTGGTTGGGATGGTTCGCAGCTTCCGCCGTGGTTCATCGTGAGGCAAAACGGATAATCGTGCCTAACAGATATGCCCATTGAGCTTCCGACATATTCGAAGAACGAATGAACGAAAAGACGGGGTCCTTGGCACGGAACTGACCGTGACGTCACCACTTCCACGTTTGGGCTAGCTTGCTTGTGGCGGAACGCTTGACTTCGCTTTACTGTAAATAAAGCATGTTGCAAAACTCCATTTCTCCCTCCTTCGCTTTTTTAATGCGATATCGTTCAAGGAGCCCGTGTCGCAGAAAAGCAGGCGTCGGACGGGAAAATCCTGATTGGTCGATCGGGTCATGACGTCACAGACACATGACATCGCGCGGGAATTTCAAAGCCACGTGAGCCTTGTGACTTCGAAAGTAATTCGGTTTCCTTAAAGATACGAATTGAAGAATTCCAGGCGGGATTCGAACCTACGACCCTCCGGTTGCAAACCAGACACGCTTTCACGGCTTTGGAACGAGCGGGGGTTAATATGCTTAGCTATCGCGTTCTGCTCTTAAAGGAGCTGTGCAACGATATTCAATTGGAATGTTTTTCTCTCTACACTAGCTTACTGGCACACCTCGGACTCAAGGATACTCACACGCAACACCATTGGCCAAGAAACTCCTTTGTTGTGGTGTAATTTCAAGGACAAAAGCGATCATTTTCATTCAATCTCTCCTTTGCAAAATTTGATGACGTAACTCGGGGATCCCAGTACACCCAAGTGACGATATTTGAATGCGGTTCATAGATTGGACCCGAGCATTGCGTGGGCACTCGACTTGGGCTCGTGACAATTGCTAGCTCGAGAAGCATTCGGGTTGTGACCCGTGTCCAATCGCTGCAACGACGACAACAGCCGAGCCATAACAATGTCTGGAACTCAGCGCGTGTCCTGCGCTTTGCCAACCCCTGCGCGTGGCTATGATCAACACTGGCGGCATATAATCGGCTCCAGATCACGTGGCCGCTTGTTCTGGCTGCGAGTTGAGGGGGTGAACGCCGCTCGTTTTTCTTAAATTTTTTTCTGGGACTTCTATTGCGTGGGGTGAAAAACGAACGCGTGTTTCATAGGTCATTAACGTTAGGGATCCGATTTAAGCGGTATTTGTGCACAGTACAAAAATTGTTGCATCGCTCCTTTAAAGACGAAGCTTAAGCGTCCGCCTGTTGTGCCCGTAAACAACCAAAAGTTTATAATGTGGCACGAATTAAGGAAATATAAGAAACATAGTAAGGCATGGCGCGAACTATAGTTAATCAATATGTTTTTTTTTTTTTTTTTTTAAATCTGGACCACCCCAAACCAAGGTCCTAATCCATCCTCGCCTTCCTAATCTTACGTGTCAGTTGGTCCAGTTTTAGTGATGAACCATTGTGCTTCCAGCTCTGTGACGTCGCAGTTATGACGTCAAAGCCGGGCGCCATCGCACCATTTCTGCGGTAATGGTGACTAATCGAAAGCGCCAGCAAACCCTCCGTAAATCCTCGCTTCTAAAAAAAAAATAAAAAGAGCCCTCCTTCGGACGAGACTTCTGCGTAAAAGCTCTCAAAAGAGATAAGTTACACGGAAAGAAATAGATTGAGAAAGAGGAGGGGGTCAGTCAAGTTCGGGATGAGGAATCCGGGGCATTTTACGCTATCCATCGACGTTGCTGTCGGTATTAGGGGCACACTGACGGGGATTTCCTTCTCTTTTTGGGGGGTGCAAGAACAAAATAAGACGCGGAGGGGCACTCCGCCGCGATTCCAGATATCTGTGTCATCTTTTGCGCTCGGGCGTCCGACTCCTGACGCACGCCAAGTTCTCCCCTGTTCCCGAAGTGAGGCCGCAAGAAACATATCGCAGGCAGCAGCAACAGCCTCCGTTTCGGCCATCTCGCTGAAGAAGCAGAGAAGGCGGCTGTGGTGGGCGAGCCTTGCCTCTCCATTTTCTTGTTTTTTGTCTCCTCCGCGTTCCGCCAAGCGGTCGCCGCGTCGAGAAAAAGAGCCGGTGCCGCGTGCCCTCGCATTCCGCCTAACCGCGGCGACGCTCTGCGCTGTCGTCGGCGCGGTCCGATCTCCCGGCTCGACAAACGGCGCCTGAAGTCTTTGTCTTTAAACTCCTCGCAAGAAAAAAACAACTTCTCCAGTTCTGCCTCCGCCGTGTGCTCCATGGTCACGTGACGGCGTACTCTAAGACGGCGCGTCGACTACCACTCCTTCCTGGCGAATGTTCACGGGGCGTCGGTCTTCGTATGCGCGGAGGAATTCGCGTGTATGTGTGTGTGTGTGTGCGACTGCAGAAATCGTCGGGGGTGTGTATATGTGTGACAAGTGTGACGACGGAATCGTCTTAATTTGACTTTATTTTTCGCGACGGAAGGTGACTGACTTCCGGTGGATTGCGGAAATTGACGAGGTGAAGCTTCTGCGTGGTGAGTGTCCCCTATCGTTGCTCGTATTAGCCGTCACTCTAAGAAAATCTGGTGCGTCTACTTTTCCGATCGACTACATTGAAAGTACGTTTAGACCTTGAAACGTACGCTACAACACCGAGCGTGCTCGTGGAACGCAGGGCAGACTGTCGTTGAAACATATCATCAACCTCGTGATTCTCCCAGTTCCATCCGTACACTGCGATCGGCTGTCCCAATTGTGCCTTTTCCAGGAAAGTAGAGATAGAGACGTTGACTGACTACGACATCGTCGTCATATCAAGCTCGTTCTTGTAAGGTATGCCCCCTGTCTTGCATACATCGTGCTTGATATTGTTGGGTGACTTCCCGGAGATGTTGCCGAACGTCGTTCGCGTGATCTTGAAGGGAGCCCTGCTACTTTTGAAGGAACCCACGTGGAGACGTCAGATTGGCTACATCCTTCTAAAGTAAAGTGCCATGTTCGCCGTATAAACGACATCGATATTAACCCAACGGATGAGGTGGCATTGTCTCGCCCGAAATTAAGTAGGCGGAAAAAGCACTGAGGTTGAATCTGCTCCGGGTCAACCGCTTAATGTTCTTCCTTGATCAGTGCCCTGGCCCTTACACTGTCGCTTTGTTCTTAGGGAATGGATGTTTACAGTACGTCTCGTAACTGTTTTAAGACACGTCGTATGGCAAAAACAGATATTGCGCTGCGAACAAGGGATCTGGTGAAAGTCAACAGATCAAGCGCTAACGATCAACGAATGTTCTAATGCACGCAAACAGGACAAGTACGTGCGTAGTGGTGTGTTCTCCAGTCACTGATAGAATCAGAACTTTCAGTTGTCCAGCGCTGATTCTAGCAAGCCGGCCTGATACGCGTTCACAACGAGAATTCCACATCATCAAGATTTTAATTCTTTCTGGTAGATGAGTGGGGGATCGTTTTGAGCGTTCTCCGTGAACACCGTGCTCAAATACGGCGCCCAGTAAATACCACTCACGGAATATAACCAAATGGCATATTATTCTGTATGTATATGCAGCTCATTTATACGCGCTAGTGCCCGAAGCGTAAATATATCACTGTGCTCCGCTTGAAACTGGACGGCGAGAGTTTCCTTCTTTCTTTTTGTTCGCAAATTTCCTCCATCCGTTGTCTGTGAGGAATGATGAAAGACACCAATTAGCCCTAAATGGCGGAAGGGGAAACGATACCGTTGAATAGCGGAGACATGGCCATGATGCATGCAGAATTCTCACGGAGGCTGCCGCAAAGCCGCACGAACGCTGTGCTGGATTGGCGGGAGTCATTTTCGCGAGAGTTATCACTGCCTTGGCTTACTTGACAGTTCAAGGGTGGGTGCAGTAGTGACCATGGAAGCAGGTCTTTGTCTGCAGCCAAGGTGCCAGTTTCTGATTGACTGGCTGCCTTTTCCGTTTAAGAAATTAAAAAAAAAAAAAAAACACCCAGCAACATCAGCCTATGAGCAGCACAAACAGAGAAATGGGAACACGCTGCAGCTACGCTGTACACGAGAAGCGCAGAGGCTGGCGCTGCAGAGACTCGAAAGGTCATGAGCCTGAGACACACTTTTGATGGTTTTGAATCGAGAGGACGTCGTACGGAGAGCGTGAATCCGTGGAACCATTACGGTAATATATGCATTAAAGAAACAACAGGTTAACAGTTTTGTTGCACTGGCCAAACCATCGTAGGTTGGACTGACCGATTCGCCCATCTGCCGCGCTGTCAAAATTGTCGTCGTGACATACGGGCCCAACAGTGTATTTGTTGTGCTGGCCGAATCACTCCCATCTGCGACAGTAGCCAAATCATACATTGACTGTGCCGTCGAAGTTGTCCATCTGCCCCGCTGGTCAGACATTTAAACAAAGTGGCAAAATCGTGTATATTTCACACTGGCGAAAGCATCCCGCCTGTGATACTGGGCAAATTGTAAATAGATTGTACCGTTCAAATTGCCCGGTCTGGCTGTTCCACTAGCGAAATTACTAATCTTTGACACCGACCAAATCGTAAATAGCCTGTCTAGCCTAATCGTAAATTGGCTGTACTGACGAAATCGCCCATCTGTCGTGCTGGTCAAGTAGCCCACCTGACCTGTTAGCGAAATCGTCTGTCTGTGGCTGGCCACGTCACACCTCCGCGCCACTGGCCAAATCGAAAACACAATGTACTAGCCAAATCGCAAATCGGCTGTGGTGTCCAGCTTGCGTCCACCTGCCGCAATGTCGAAGTCGTTCCCCCACCGTCGAGGCACCGCGTGCCTGGTTCGGCTGTTAGGATCCCCAATTAAAGCACCGACCCATTGACGTCAACATGTGCACGCGAGCGAGCAGCGGAGGTGTGAACTCTGTTTTGCTCGGCATTTCCGCCGTTCTCTGCCTACCGCTATTTCCTGGAAGTCCCGAGGGGGGCGAGGGAGTTGAAACTGGCCGGTCATTTTCCCGGGACGTTGTTTTTTTGGGGGGCGTCGACCGTGACTAGGACCGTGACTCATCGTACCTTTCTTCTCTTTCCCTCCTTCTCTCGATCTCTCTCTTGGGCGTCACAGAGAAAGCTAGTGCTGCCTAGCGCTTCAACCAAGGTGGCCGAGTAATTCTGTAAACCTTTGAAACCCGTCAGAACTCGACATACACCGTATTAAAAAAAAAAAAAAAAACAATTGGTAAAGGCTGCAAAAAAAAAAAAAAAAAAAATCATGAAAAACTATTAGCTTGGTGGCCTGCGCCTCAGATATGGTTACTGAGAGTTGAAGAAATATTTTAAAGTTTGTTTTATACGGATGCAAACTAGCCGATCGTCAAACCATATAGTTGCTAAAAAAAAAATGAAATGAATACAACAGCAATAACAACAATAATGGGGTTTGTGATATATTTAGTCCCTCTGTGTTGCCCAGTCATCGAAAATCTCCCACATATGTCCAAGGTACGAAACCAAACTTGGTAATTTGAATGACTGTAAACTCAGATAATACACAGAAAGATATATATTTCCCATATTTTTCTCGCGTTCACATTAAGCTCCCATTTGTCCCTTGGGGCTAGGATTTCCCCACAATAAAAAAAAAGTTTAAATTTTCCACGTTTCGGCAACAAAGCATAGTCACTCTGTGTTGGGCGTAGCTTCAATTCATTCCTCTGCTTTGCGATGCATTTTTTTAATTATTATTTTAGGTTTATGATCAGCTGATGTCGCGAAGTACAATAAGGTCCGTGAAACTCGTCACGTCCTGCGATCCTTACCCTATCACTCAGTCACTAGAGAGTTTTAGCAGATCGTTTTTTCGCCCCGATAACGATGCCTCCTCTCCTTTCCGGTGGCTTTGGCTATGCATCGTATCGCTATAGGGTGTCGTTATCGGGCCGAAAAAACGATCTGCTAAAACTCTCTACTATGATATTGGGGACTTTTAGCAAACCGTTACCGTGTTCCACGTTTACCGCACTACCGGAGCCTACGAAGCATGCTTTTGAGCGCACCACGCGGTCACGCTATCACCCGGGCGCGCGCTTAAAGGCATGCTTCGAAGGCTCCGGCAGTGCGGTACACGCGGAACACGGCAACGGCTGCTAAAAGTCCCTTTTGTGAGGACGTTTTCCTCGCGGTCGCACCGAAATAATTGGAAAGTGCGCGCATTCGCAGCTCGGGTTTCGCTTTTTCATCGATGACCGCTTCGGTTCTAAAAGGTCCCTAACGATCGCTTCGACGCGAGGGCGTGGTAGAACTGCCACGCCCAGTTTTAATGAACGACAATAATCGTAGTAATAATAATGATAGTGATGCTGGGCGTTTCTGAACGACACTTTCTCCGCGAAAGAGCGGCTGAGTGACGGGTCGCCGAGGTCATTGCGACAGTGCTTGGCGTTTCCTCCCTAGTGCCGTAATCGCGCGCGCAACTCCTCGAGAAAAGAAAGAAAAAACGCCGGACAGGCGGTATTTTTTATTTTATTTGTTTCTGCCCGTGAACGCTGTCGCTTCTTGGAGAAACCGGCCTCGTTCCTAAATCCTCTCGTTCGCTCGGACTTGGTAAACGAATAAATAAATAAAAAAGAGCGCGTATACTTACCGCAGCGCTACAGTTTCGAAGCGGCGGAGAAAGTTTGCGGTCTACACGGAAAGCCACAAACGTACTAATTAACGTACAAACCTGCACTCCGTTCCACCCCACGCTGGACCGCAGCGAACGCTACAAGGCGTTCCACCCAATCAGGCACCGTGAAGGTACCGCGTGTCTATCGCGCCCTGCCCGTCGCTACGTCCATCCCGACGGTCACGTGGCACTCACGCAGCGTTTGATTGGCTCACGTGTGGCTCGTAGCGTGCACTGCGGTCCATCGTAAGGTGACACGTAGTACACGAGGAAAAACACACGTTCAAAGCTACACGGCCGGCCACCAACATCAGCTGGAGAGAAAAAAAAATTATGTTGGAAGAAAGAAGGAGAGAGTTGGCGAGAGGTCAGACAACGGAACGGCGGGGCAACCTGGCGACGGTTTCGCAAGATCTGAGCGTCTTTTGTCTCGAGCCGGAAGAAAGGATTTCAGAGAAGAACAAAACAAAAAGGAAAAACAAAATCAAAACAACGAAGTCCCGTGTGGTAACTCATCGGTCGCGCGCAGCAGGCCGCGCAAGAGGTGACGGTGACCCGGCTTGGATTGGCTCGGATTTTGCGGCGGTGACTCGCGTGCGAGTGGCTAAACGCACGGCCCCGTTTCCTGAGGTCGAAGTAAGTAGCAGCCTTGGCCCAATGCTGGGCAGACTTCGAAGAGTGAGCTGCTTTAGAGGGGAGTGGGGTTGTATTTTTTCATTTTTTTATGGGAGACGGTTTTTACGTGTTGACGGAAGATGTGACTAAGCGCGCAGCGTGGGCTCTTACTAAACTCGTTGTTTTTGTTTGCGTTAGTCGCGAACATAAGACGAAAACAATATGGAAGCTCTCGGCACTAAGTAAGTGTCGACTTGGGAAACCCCGTATGAGGCCCAAGAGTCTTGTCATAGCTCCAATGAGATCACTGCATTAGTCGCGATGAGAACGCCGAGGGAACCAATCGCGGACCGAGAATCCGCGTTTCTTTGGCTGCGGGTTACTGTGCACACCAACTCGATCTTCTGACGTCACCCCACTGTGGTGGCGCTGCTGTCGCTTCTGCGCATGCGTAGATGCTTCGCCTCACGCGAATCTGGTTTCTGCGCCCCCGGTTTGTAAATGGTGTATTGGTGTCTGAATCACAACGGTTGCTTATCACAAACTCAATATCATAGGGCTCTTTTTTTAAGAGATAGAACCAGGGTACGTAAGAGCGAATAAGTTTCCTTATTCGCTCTTTCTCGCGTGAGTTGTGGCGCATGTGCGCAAATCGCCCTCGATCGTTTCCGGTTTTCAAATAGTTTGGCAGTATTTTGCCAAATCAGATATACGCGCTATCTTCTTGAAATGGTCACTTGTAATACTGTCAGACTTAATTCACTCTTACGATAAAAGAATGATGAGTAAAACATTAGGAAATACACGTGACCCGGAACTATGCCGGGGCTACCCAATAGATGGTGCCACTGAGTTTGTGGCCAAACAAAAAAAGGGCGAATCGACGGATCTCACGAGGCAGTTTGGCTCATGCTTGCTGCAACATCGCTGCCGCAATGCGCAGAGGGAACTTTAGTCTTTTAAGCGCGCGCGCTACAACCTGCATGCAGAGCACGAGACGGCACGAGCTGTCTGTGGCAGCTGCCACCTGCCTCGTGTGAAATGAAACTATGGCGGCGTCACGCATGCCAGAAGGCTTGGTGAGATCGGTGTATATTAGACCACTGTAGTGTATATGATTGAGCCTCGATTCCCATCACCTTCAGGTCTGTCATAACAGTTTTAGCGATTCGACGAGTGGAATTTGTGCCCGGTAACTTGAAGCCTTCTTCACATACCTGCGTGTGGCTGCAGCCGAGTGCATTGCGCAGCCTTGTGCTCCTTGTGAAAGGGAGGAACGTCCCTCGATATTTCCGGAAAACCCGCTGGCGCCATCTGGGAGATCGTTTTGGAACTGCAGGAAGGTTTTGCAGCATTTGCGAGATTAAATGAGCTGGCTATCTGTGAGAAATCGTCGCTTATGATATTGTTGAAGGTTCTCAAGCTCTAAATTGAAAATGTGATGTACGAAAAAAAAAAAAAAAGAAGAAGAAATATATGCAAACCGCAAGACTTTTATTATTTACTTTAAATTCTGGAAGTTTCGGGGGGGGGGGGGGGGGTCAACTCTGCTCCTCGGTGGTTTGTCTGTGAACGTTTGGATGCTTCTTGACAGACAACTGGACGCTTGTCTCTGAACTGCGAGTGAAGGGCAGCCCAACATGCCTCCGCCTGTCAGAACACATTTGTATTGTACTTCGAATATTTTTTCATTGCTCTTTACGCCCCAAACTAGCAATGTAAAAAAAAAAAAGACGAAATTTGTGCAAATATAGGTTTTGACAACGACGGTCGTGCGACGCTGTACCCTCCGTAATTGGCGACACTGGGAGAGGGTGTACATATGCGCAAACGCTTACTGCAAAAAAAAAAAAAAAAGAAAGTCTTTTGCGTGGAGCGGGAAACATGTTGGGTGGGCTTCTCGCGGAAGAGCTTCACATCGACCAAGCACAATAGAATGACGGGCTTCTTCTGTTGACCTAGGTTTCGCGGCCTTTCTCTTTAACCCCTTTAAACGCCACCTCAGAATCAATACTACTACAACCAGTAATAATAATAATAATAATAAAGACAGTCCCGGCGGAGCCCTAGTCTACATTTTTTTCCTATTAAACACACGCTCGGAATCATTTGTGTTGCGTTGTACTGCGGTGTTCTCCGCAACCAGTGTAATTGAAGGCGAACGCAACACGATTGTTGCACGGGGAACGCACAGGGCGGCTATCCATTGGCACGGTTCCAGTGCGGAGGCCCAGCAACGCCTCCGCAGTGAGGCCGGCCGCTTTCGCTCCTATCCCGTGGAATCTTAACGTCACCCATCGGGCGTTTCCCGGTGTCCGGTCACATAACTCGGCCAAACCAAACCAACCATTGTGCTTCTGCAAAACGATGCAAAGACCACAACGCAACCTTTGGGTGATATATTTTTTTTTTTTATACATGTAAGTTTGAATATTGAAAAAACTGATCCTGGTCAGGCAAAAAAAAAAAGAAAGCACCCATATGTACCAGGTTGGCAGAGCGCGACTTGGGCACATTGCGCGACAGGATTATATTATCAGCGCTTGTGTGTTCAGCCTTCTTAGGTGTATTCGGATACAAAAAGCATTTGCCACAATATCCTTGGTGCCACGGACGAGCCCACTTTTACCGCACGTTCGATTTGATGGTGGTTATTTTATTTTCCCGAGAATAGAATTTGATTTAAATTATTTCCCTCTATATTGTCGCGAAGGAGGAGACTGGGAAAAACAAAAAAAGAACAATGAGACGCACAGTGTGGTTTTAGAAGTGCCCGCTATATACTGTCACGGCCGGTTGAAAAAGGTGCAGGGCACGATGCGTCCCGTTTTTCTAATTATCGCTCGTTAGCCAATGAGATTAGGCGGTTTGTTCATACGAACGCAGAAGAACCGACCACAAAGTAGGAAGCGGTAACATGATAAATACGCCTTGCCTTTCTTGTACTGTGAGATAGGCTTCCGCCGCGCTACCAGGACAAAAAGGTGCGTTTGGCTCCACACCCGGTGTAATCGGACGTAATCACTCGAGCGATTTGATCCCCGAATAGACAATGAGCTGAACGAACGCATTTGCACCGAACCCTCGCGAAGTTTTCCGCGGTTCCTCCCCGATTTAAAGTTTTTCGAATGAAAGAAATTTCGCAGCGGCCTTGGTATCAAAGTGTTCAGTACAGCACGTATACACATCTGCGCGAACACACTTTTTTTTTTTTTCCACGATGAAGACCGCAAAGTCAAACGTGGGTTTTGCGAATGTCGGATGAACACCACCAACAATGCTTTACGACTCTCAGTCTTGGCAAGCAATATTGAACACCCAAAATGCTGAGTAGAGTCTCGAGTAATCTTACGATAAGTGTGATTGAATCAAGAGATCACCTTTGCATATTTCTTTATGTGACAGTTCTTTCAGCTTCTATTTACCCCCCCCCCCCCTCCCCCTTTTTTGTTTCTTCGTCCGGGCTCTCCGCTTTGCGGCGATTTCGCCTGCTGCAGCAAAAGGTTGGTTGCCTACGCCTGCTTGAAGAAACCTGCAGTATCTGCTCTCCCGCCGAGCACTTGTAAGACACGATCGCTACAGTATCGCAGTGCATGACCAGCCGATGGCGGCCGCGCATAACCAACGCGTCATTTCAAAATGGGTCTATTGCCAGGAAAGCGCTTCAGTGAGTGAGGTCCTTCAGAGATGGCGTAACTTGTCTGTCGAGCACGGTTGGGCGCAAAAAAATAGCAGTTTTATTTTTCCTCGGGAGGGGGATTGGGGGGGGGGGGGGGGGGGGCGGGGTATTTTAAAGGGATTATTTTAAGCAACTACCTAAAGCTCGAGTAGTTCTGTCGGTATCCGGTTGATAACCTGCGTGGCTTATCGACCACCAGATGCGTGAACTAATGTTTAGGAATCGGCACGTTTGACGGAACTCATGACCACTGCCGTTTCCTTGCGGTGTACGTGAAAGTGGCCAAATTTATCTTATTTCCCACTTGTGGTTCGTTGAGCGTAAACTGTGCGAAATCGGCGTAGGATCCATTACCGATCACCGTCGGCGAACGGTAATTACTTCGATGCTATAGTTGAGGGAACTTCGTTGGATTATTACATGACTTGCGCCAGAAAGCCACTTTCTGGTTTATTATGACTTGCTTACGAATGAAATTTTGTTTCTGGCGTATTATAGAACGGTTGCTGTACTTTCCATTTTTCATCCGGGTTTCTTCGAGAATAGTCAAGGCCAAAGCACGCCCACCGCGGAGAATCCCATAAAAGAAAATCAGCCTCGCACGAATCACGGACTTGCCCGTTCGTAAAGTGCCATCGGACACGACAGATAATCTTCGAAAAATTTAAAAACACCCGCCTCGCAAAAAAAAAAAAAAAAAGAGTGAAGACCGCATTAAATGGAACGTGCTCGGATGAAAGAGCATTGCGATTGAATAATTGAGAGATTAAGATGTCAGGCACGAGCTGCAAACCAGCGATGGCGAACATCAGTAACGCTCCCTTGTCTTGGATCTCCGTCGCGTGCATAGACTGGGGTAAACACGCAGCACACGCACACGCGCTCACCATGCAGAACAGGGCATCAATTATAAGTAAATCAAAAACTATAAAAAAAAAGAAGAAAGAGCTTAAGCTCGTCTTTTGAGTGAATATGTGGGGATCGGTGGCCGAGTGGGGGCTAAGGCGCACACCTGCTCGGAGCACGTGGAGCGAAAGCTCGCGCTGCACAACCGGGGATCCTGGGTTCAATCCCTACCCCTGCCCGTTTTTATCTGGATGAGCAACGTACCGGCGTGCGGTCGTGTATCACTACTGCATGGTGCACGTTAAAGACCCCCAGGCTAGCGGTTGTACCGCATTGGCTAAATTGTTCATCTACAGCTGAGAGGCAAGTCGCCCGTCCAGGCAGACTAAGTTCAGGCTGTATAAACATACATACACTTTTTTTTGTTTTTTTTTGAGTGAGGTGGAATTGCGCGAAGTAACAGTAGCCGAAGCTACGCTCCGTTTCACCGTACGATGAACCTCAGCGGACGCTACGTACAAACTCGGCCATCCCTAAACTGTGTACGTACCACGTGACCACGCTTTCCCGCGCGTCACCGCACCTCTTCCTGGGGTCACATGACACTTACACGTCGTGTGCGCGTGTGTCGCACCCCCCCCCCCCCCCTAAAAAGAAAGAAAAAAAAATGAAAGAAGACAGAATCTTTTTTTGGCGACGACGGCCGGGCGAGCGCCGCCCCCCGATTGCGACGGCCGGCCAAGTTTTTCTCGCTCTGCGTGACCGATCTGGAATTCGCTGGGTCCAGAAGATCGCTTCCACTCGCCCTCCTGCCTTCCCCGATTCTTCAAGCTCGCCGTGGTCGCTTGCTTGCTACCTCGGAAGAGCAGCGCGCTCCCCTTCTTCCTCCGGTCAAGGATCTTTCTCAAGGTCGCGCTCTCCGCCGTGCTGCTGCAACTCCCGGCTTCGGTTGATCGCTGCTCGAGCAGTCTGCCCTGCCGCAGATGTACTCCGTTTGCCCCTACACTGACAGTAAGGCGTAAACTAGGCCCAGTAGTACGTCTCTCTTTGACCACGTGATCGTGCTTCCGCCCATACCCATGCGCGCGGGGTCGGGTGACGGAAGGCAGGGAGTTGATTGGTCCTGCGAGTGCGGAGCGTCCCACCGCACTGTCGGCTTATTGATGAACGAAGTTCTGTCCCGCGCCTCTTCCTATACCTCTCTGGATGTCCGACCCTGCCCCGTATGTATTTTGCTCGCCGAGAGCGACGGTTGATTCGAAGCCCGCGCGCGTCGTCCGCCCAGCTATCATGCCCTCCCTATCATTTCGAACCATGTCGTCCGTTCCTGAGCTGCCTTGTTCGTTTTTCTTCTTTTGCGTGTTCGTTCGGTCGTTCGTTCGTCTGTGTGTGCGTGTGTGTATGTATGTATGTGTGTGTGTGTCTGTGTGTGCGCGCGTGCGCGTGCGTGCATGTGTGTGTGTGTGCTCGTGCGTTTTCCTTTTTTTAGTTCTTCGAGGATTCAATCTAGCTTCTTGCGCAGAGGCCACGGATGGGATCAGGCTGGCTTTGACGAGTACTAGGTTATTTGGTCGTTGGTTCTGGCTTCTTGGTTGTTTCTTTCGACTTACACCGCAGTGTCATAGGGTCCGGGCGTTCGTGGCGGCCGTGCACTGTGTGGTCCTATTGGATGCACGCGCGGGACGTCTCTTTTTGTGGCCTTATTCCTGAAAGTGGAAGGGATATAGGCTATGCGAACTTGGGGAAGAAAGGAAAACGTTCGATCGCTCGTAGGTTAATTGGCGATGCATTCAGGTAACGGGTTGACGACCTTACAAGCGGGATTACACTTTCGCGATCTGGCACCATTGATTTTTGTCTCATTAAAAATAACGATGCTAGGATTATCGTTTGTTTTTTCTCGCGCGAGTTTGGCGATGACCGAGGCTTCAAACGAGATGGAGGTGAGATGGGCTCTCTCAGCCGTACGGCAAAGAGGGAATTTCCCAAGTTTGATCATCTTCAATGGGGCAGACCTCACACAGGCCAAAGGAAAAGTAAGATGTAAAAAAGCATATCCTCTATACTGACAAAGCCTGGCAGATCGCCACGAAAAGCGGCCGCCGAAAGTGAAAAGGTAGAGCGGCAGACAACGGATGAAAAGAGAGCCACGTGACGGGCGCCCCGCTGCGGCGAGACGCCGAAACACACTTCTCCCGAGTGATGGAATGTCCGCTCGTGCTCCTCGCGTTCCTCGCTGCTGCCGCTTACTTTATCGTCGGGTTTGAAAACCATGTTTCGGGTCCTCGCCGCTGCTAAAGCTGCGCGCTGAATACCAGGCTCCCCGAGAAATGTTCTGTGCTACCAGATCCTCGCGCTCCAAATCTGCGACCGGGCACTCTATGGCTCCGTCGTCGAAATGGCAGGCTTTGTGAGAATAAAGGAGGATATGGGAAAAGTTAATCGCAAATTGCTTCGCCTTTGTATTGCTACGTGAGGCGTTCTTGCCTGAGCCCTAGAAACCTCCAGGCATTTTTTCTCGAGCTGTGCCTCCGGATGTCTCCAGTCCTCTTCACCCCGTTCACTTTCGCCTTCGGGTCGGCCTGTGTTCACAGAGTATGGAAAATGGCGGGCTGCGGCCGGTCACGTGTCGATTTTCCCGCTAGATTTAGCGGGTAAACTGAATTTATCTATTGGTCACGTGACGTCAATTTTCCTTCTAAATTTAGCAGACACTTAATTTGTGTATAGGTTACATGACACGAAGTCGCGTGACATCATTTCCCCCGCTAAATTTAGCGGGGAAACTGAACTGGCATTCAGGTCACGTGACGTCAAATTTCTCTAGCGCGGAAACTGAATTTGTGTGTAGGTCGCCTGACACGAAGTCGTGTGACGTCATTTTTCCTGCTAAATTTAGCGGATAAGCTGAATTGGTGTTGAGGCCCCGTGGCGCCGATTTTCCCGCTAAATCCTATCGGGGAAACTGAAGTCCTGTGACGTCACAGGCCATGGTTTCACGAACTCTGGAGCAACTAGCCAAAAAAACGTTTCGCGTAAATATAATTGTTGCCGCCTCCGTAATTTGATCCTGTTTGGGAAAAGACTTAACCAGAAACAACTCGCTGACAGCTTCAGAAGCACATTGTGTGGCTAATTATGTTCTTGCATCGTTCTTCAGAGTTTTTTTAATTATTATTTAATGCTGCCATATAGTATTGACCGAAGAGCGATAATAAGGCGGAAAAATAGGAACTTTAGCAGCGTTCTCCGAAATAAAATTCACGAGGGAAGCCTAGAGACCATCTGACGACTTCTGGTGATTCGCCGCGTGTACATGAATACCGGACATCACCGAGTGCACTGTGGCACGCAGTCTCGCGGCACGCGAGCTGAGGTGCGGTTTTAGAGGTCGGCGTCGGGCAGAAACTGGACGAGTTCACGCGGGAAACTTTCCACACTTTCTGCTTTCCACCCCGTTGAAGACAGTAGTCCTCGAATTCGGCACACTTGAGCTCCTGTTACCCGCGTGGTAGTCATGAGCATTGCTTCGAGCAGCACTGTACTTTGGGCAACTCTAAAAGATGCGATCTATGGTTTCCGCACTTCGCCTCCACACTGCGCACAGTCGTTGCAGAACTATATCCTTCGCCCAGATTCGCCAAAATGGTTCAGAGCCTGGCTCGTGAAAGAACGGTTAGTGCGCAATCTTTACAAAAGTTTTTTTTTTTTTTTTCTTGTAGCGTTGGACAGGCATCGGTACGAGAAACTCGTCCTTTTGAACGCCGGATACAGACGCTTTGCACACGTGCCGGATTACAGCCGCCATTGCTGACCTTCTTTCGTCTTAACCAAGCTCCGAGGCAGTGAAGCGGGCGTTGACGAACTGCCACAAAGGTCAGTTCTGGGGGAGAAGGACACAGTAGAATCTAAAATGCCCAATAACCTGTCCTGTTGTGGTTATAATGAATTGAAGTAACCGTTTATGGCGGCACTCATTCACTGCTGCTGGAAAGCGTATATATTACATGGCTGGTAGCTAGCAGTTTGTAGTTTCACGCTTTATTGTCGAAACGCTCTCACGCTAGGTCTGCGTCAGCGTTAGATTTGAACTCGCTTCCTGACGGATTGAACTCGAGCCCAAGCCGAACTTTGACTCAACACTGCAGTGTTTGTCGGTGCCCCGTTCTGGCCTTCTGTCGGTGATGCCAGCACCTTGGCCTTGTTAAGGCCCACTCACACGACAACGTTTAACTACGTCACGTTTGCCGGGTTACCGAACCTTGCTCGAATGGATCCGAATTACTTGTGCGGTTCCGGCGTCACGTGATAAACACGTACAGAGCGACGCAAACTCGGTTGGAAATCTGCCATGGGAGCCTGCTTTGGAGGACCGGCTCTAGCCCGTATCTTTACCTGTTCGCTGACCGCGTCACGCGACCCTGGACGTTCAGTGACCAGCGTCTTCGCGGTACATCTTCGCGGCCTTTTGCGAACCAAGGACGGCGGCTCGCCGTTGACACGAACTTTAGAGGGAGTGTTCAAAGGCGTCGCCGTCCCTTGGTCGAGCGGACTGGCGGCTTCCGGGAGGGATCGGCATTAATCCCCGGATTAAAGGGTCGGGATTATGTACGGAGGCCGCACACGACAGGCGCCCGCTTGAACGGTCCGGTCAACCGCAGGGCGAAGCAGCTTGACTGGCACGTCGTCCCCGACGCTCGGAAGGGTTCTGTGTACACGCTCGAAACAAAGGTGTGGAAGGGATTGAAGACTCGTCGCATCGCGTGACGCCACGCGGGATTCGGAGGACCGTCGTGGGATTGGTGCTGGCACGATGTCGTTGACCTGGCTGTCCCTGACGTTTCTTCTTATTTTTTTTTTATCGTTCAAGTTTTCGTTTTATAATTATTGAATGACCCGCGCGTTTTTGTCTTTTCTTGATGTTTGGAATGGTGTAAGGTATTCTTTATTACGCGATTTGATCCGGTGTTGGGTTTTAGGAATACAAAAGGCTCAATCTTATCGCCCTTCTGTGTTTTTTTTTATGTGTGGAGGAAATACTCGGCTAATCGGTTTCTGGCTCCCGCCGGAAGTCAACGCCTCAAAGTTTGTTTGGGGAAAAAAATATAATTGAGTTTTTTTTTATTATTTTTATATTATTATCATCGCGATTGTTCGTTGAAGACGTTCGTGACGGTCGTGGGCATTGTGTTGATTGTTTTTAAATAGGCACGCGACGTGTTGTTTGTTCCCAGCAGGAACGATTATGTGACAAAAAAGAAAAAAAAAAACGATGTTGATTGAAGTCAGTGTCCATAAAAATTAAAAGGTGAGGCCATCCAAAATGTAAACCTGTGCTGTGTATTTATTCTGTTTTCTTTCTTTCTTGTTTTTTTTTCTTTTTTTTAATTTTAGAAGCGCAAACATCTGTGAGGTGTTAAACCATATCTAATATGTATACAAACCGCGTTTATTTTAATTCTCAAGAATAATTCACAACAGAAATTACACTTGGCTAAGGGGGAGATTTAGTCGCTGTATCGAGTCAAATTGTTGACTGAGTACTGCGAGAAGTTCATCTTTTCTTAAATTAGAGTACAGCGACGTGTGCATCCTGTTCTGAGATGTATTTTAGTCAGGGCGGCGCGACGGCTAACGGATGATAATTATATACGGTGTCTCAAGCGGGCCTTATCGGTGTCTGCACATGGCTCAAACGTTCACCGAATGTGCACTGATCGAGCAGGTCAGTTTTACCGTGTGGAATTTCAAGGCATAGTCCTCTTCCTGTAAAAAATAGATAAAAATAGTTACCAAAGTCAAGGTTTGGCGCGTTCGCAGACGACTGAGTAAACGACGCTATTTACTTATGGCGCCATCTCCCGATAGGCGCAGCAAGCAGACGACAGAGTCCACGCAAGTCCACGTCGTCTGCTCGCAGCCCCTATCGGGAGATGGCGCCAGAAGTAAATACGTAGCGTCGCTCACTCGGTCTTTTGCGAACGCGTCCAACCTTGATTTTGGCAAAGTTTTCCCTGTTTTTTCCTAACATTTTTTTTTGTTTTTTTACACGGCAATAGATTTGCGTTTGTCAATTTTCCACGGTAAAACTAATCTGCTTAGTGCACATCTGGTGAAAGTACGAACTTTTTTTATGGAGGCGCCGGTTTTTCCGGCTCGTTTTACAGCGGAAAGTCAGCTTGGGACACCCTATGGTTAAGATTCCATGTTTTCCCATAAATAAAAAAAAAAAAAAAAGCATTCGGCGGTAAATTTTTTTATCAATTTGGATTGGTCCGGAAAACACCAAATTTCTAGGTCACAACGACAAAACAAAAAATAAGAAGACGGTATTTTACAAATAAACTTTATAAGAGCAGAGGTTGAGTGGTCCCGAAGTTTTCAAAGAAAATTTCAGTTTTCTTTGAAAACTGAAAACTTCAGGATACCGGGTCATGGGCACCCTGCAGACTTTAATTATTTTGTTTTTGAATAATAAAACCCGTGGGAAAACAGTCAAATAACGGGGAAAAAACAAAGCAACTTGAAGAAAAAAAAAAAAAAAAAACAATAACAATACTTTTTTTCTTTTTTTATCCCCGTAACCTTGCCAGCGCGCTCTAAACTGTCAAGTCAGTAAAATAAACTCTGAATTTTAAAAAAATCGGAAATCTAGCAAGAATAAATTCCGATAAACCCCGTATCTTCGGACAAAATATAAACTCCGAAAAATACCCCCCGAAACATGGAATTCAACCTGTAATCTATAACAGCCAAAAAAAAAAAAAAAAAAAAAATATATATATATATATATATATATATATATATATATATATATATGAATAAAATAAACGCAAGGTTTAGCGACTCAGGCGCACCTCATTATTACCCGGCAGCCAATGAGATGACGTCATTGGCCGATAAGGAGGCCGAAGAACCAATCACGAAGCAGCAAGCATGCCTTTAAACTCTCATGCCGTTCTTAAGCTCCTGTGTAAGCATAAGCTTTCTTAAGCTACGCTTAAGCTTTAGAAGCTATGCTTAAGACCTTCCTTAGCTATGATGTTCATTACTATTGTGTTTTGTTTTTGCGCATTTGAGAAGTGGAAATGTTTTCACGCTACAGTATTGACCCGGGTAGTTGCGAAAGCACACATTCTATTACTTCGTGCGGTGGATCGAAATGCGCGTAAAAGCGGTCGACAGGCGTATCCAAGCCGCAGCATGATTTGCATTTTTATCAGATGCAAGTAGGATGAGTTTGCGCAGGCGTAATGCGATATACGCGAAGTATGGATGACCTCATCTAGAGCGTGTAGTCAAAGAGCGAGCTTCCACCGAGCTCATTGGGCAGCTTCAAAATTGCGGTACGGTGTAATACGTAATTAGTTACAGCGACGTAAGTATGTGAGATTGAGGTTCGTGTGTTAATGTGCGCCCAGTTAATTATGTTTCGTTCTGGTGGTTTGCGGAGGACGAAGGCCCAAGCGAGGCGCGAGAATGCTGCCTTGAAGACTGCTTGCACTGTAGGACGCACGTGCACGGCAGAAAAGCTTGAGGCGTGGGGTTCGCTCGTATTATTTATTAGTGCTTTGTGCCATCCCAAGCAAAAAAATTAATTTACGAGAACAGCTCGGGCTGCGGCAAGTAACTAAGGCAAAATCTTCTCAAATCAAAAAGAAAAAAAAAAAACGACATTTTGTTTGCGTTTGGAACGTTGCATGTGTGGGCAAAATAACAAATAACTAATCTCATATGCACAGACAAGCAGCTTAAATATAATCTAATATAATAATATAATATACTAATATAATCTGCAATATTTAATAACGCAATTGCGAACGCACTACGGCCCTTCTTTTTGAAATACCAAAAATCGAAGTCTCAAGTGATGGCGCCTCCTGGATTTTTATCCTCCCTCGGAAAGCATGGCGGCGCACTACGCATGTAGCACTGAGGACGGTCAGTGAGAAGGGGAATCGGACGAAGTTATGTTATTCAAGTGCCCGACGAGCTCTCAGACTTCGAAAAAGAAATCCTCAAACGGTCAAAACAATTGGTTTTGATGTCCGTGTACTGTAGTTTCGGTTTTGACTCCGTTGACGCATCTTTCACGCAGAACCGACGCGGCGTGGCCCCTCACGTCGCCCACAAAAGTCCACTGGGCGTTCTCTTCGACCACATACAGTTTCAAAGAATTCTGAGTTCGCTGAAAGAGTCCTAAAAGAACTTCAAACTCGAAAGTGAAGTGTCGTCTGATCACAGCGGGACGCGGGCGAACATGACACGGAGGCGTGAGAGAAACTCGAGTTGCAGGACGACTCAATCTTTGATGTCACTGCGTTGGCGCGGATCGCGCGGGAACTTCAAATTCAGCTTTTGAAATTTTTTTTTTTTTACTTCACAAATACTGAGTTCCCAAGTTTTGAATTTTGAGGGTAATGTCCAGGTATCATTTTCAGTTGTTTCCGATAAAAAAAATAAATATGAGTTTAACCTAGCAGTGCCCCTTGAATGCACACTGGCGGTACACGGTCGGAACCACATCAGGTGGTGATTTATTTTAGCTGCGAGTTGAGGGAGTTTACGGTGCTGGTACCACTGCATTGTTTCTGCTACTGCTAGTGCGCGGAGAAAAAAAAAATAGTGCGCATTTTGTAACTTGTAAACGTAAAAAAAAAAAAAAAAAAAACTTTGTTCTGTCAGTTTTTGGCGAAACGATACATGTTTCATCGCTCCTTTATACATCAAAACAGCAAGGCATGACTACGAGCACATCCATAGAAAGCAGGCATCTCAAAATTGAGCTTCTTTTAAGTGTTTTCAGATTCAAAGATCTACGAGTCTGGCTATTCGTACAAAGTCTTTCCCAAAAGGAGGCGCCACAAATCGGAACATGTGCAAACTACTCGCGTCTCCGATCCGCAGAGCCGCTGGGAAGTGTCATTCCCAGGACGTAGATGGCACCACCGGCGCGTCTCTCGATCTTCCGTAAAGCTGTCTTTGGGTGCTCTTTTCGCCTACTGCCAGTCTGCAACCCACTGACAAAGTCCGTCTGTGAGCACCACGGTGACACCCCTGCTCTAGGTGCGCAAGTTCACGCTCTAGAGACTTCCCTGAGGCCGGCGTAAAACAAAACAAAACTAGAAACTAAGCAACACAACAAAGAAAGAAAGCTAAGAGGTGCACAAATTCCGAAATCATCCCATTGTCTGAAGCTGGGCGCCCGTTATCTCAAATATTTGTCGTCTGCCGTCGTTCTGTTGACTTTTCGAAAAAAAAAAGCAAGACGGCGCCGCCTTCTTTTTTTTTTTTTTTATCCCCCGTTTGTTGGCTTGCGTGCCTTCGCTGACTGGTTGCTTTATTTGCCTCCCCATTGTCATCGCATGAGAGAACGCCAGCGGCTCATCGAAATGCGACTGAAGCACCTTCACAGAAGCAGTCGTCTGATAAGGTGCGAAATGGGCCTCGTTTTTTTTGTGACTCCAACCAAACTCAAATGAAAGTTTTTTTTTGTTTTTTGTTTTCTACGAGCGTGCGAATAGTGGTTGGAGTCAAATATCCCAGTGCCATTCCTAGCTTGAACAGTGTACAGAGATCTGGCTCGTGGTGTCCGGTGTATTTCTTTTGCGCTGTGAAAACTATAAATGACGCAGTACTGTTCGAACCAATCAATATTCGCGCACCTCTCCAGTCTGACAGGTGAATCATTCCGTAGGTGCTCCGCCTCTAGCGCGCTCGCTTTCTGCCTTCGGTAACACTTCACCGCACGCATATCCAAAACCTGACCGAAGGAAACAACCCTATTCTAGAGGCGGAGAGCTACTGAATTCGTAGCTTGTTACCGACTATAGGCTTTTTTTTTTTCTTCCCTTAATTGTCCAACGTGCCTCCATCGGCAAACTATGAAGCGTTTTTGATAGCATTCCAAAAATCTTTTGCAGCTATTACGGCTCCAGTATTGTTGTTGCAAACAAAGGCGAAACAAACTCGCGGCGTGTTTCAATTAAGACTTCGTTACCCTCGGCTACTCACTGTGGCACTGAGTGTCAATAGGGAGTTTTCGTAGATCGTTTTCGCCGCCCCGCAAGGCCCTCCGCAACCCGCTACGATAGCGGGAACTCCACAGTCAAGGCTATCGGCGCGCAGGCGCATTAGCAACTTCTTCGTTGCGGAATGCTTAGCGGAGGAGGCAGCGCGGTCTACGAAAACTCCCTAATATCGTCACGTTAACGCTATAGAAAAAGAACAGGCGGACGGTCACGTTTGTTATTGCTGCGCATGCGCATTGGCCACTACTGGAACATGGTGTAACGATTCGTCGCTTTAACAATTATCATGTCTCATAGCACACACATTGGGGAACAGATTGTTTACCCACAAAACGGCAAGCTCGGCTTGCCGTAAGTAACGCACACCGCCCGTGTGAACGAATGGTGTGAACAGGTTCCCGTGCAAAAAAAGCAAAAAGCAATAAGCAGAAAAAAAAAAGAAAGCATAATTAATTAGTCAGGTACAAGCACACCTGTACCGTATCAAGATGATAAAGATGCGCAGTATTTTATGCCGCCGCACACTAACAACGGCCTGGAACGTGCAGCATCAGCACAGTACACATAACGGGCATGTGCTTGCACGTCCGCGTCCGTCGTAATTGGGTCCATTACGGCCGGCAAAGGGACGCTGTCCGGCGACGTCGTCGTTAAAACGCGTCGCGAAGCTCCTTCTTAATCCGGGCGTCCGTCCGTGTGGACGAATACATTAGGGGGCAGAAGGAACGAGTGAGAGAGAGGGGGAGAGGGAGAGAAAGAGACGAGTGGACCTTGTATTTCGCGCCGTATGGTTATGTATGGTACACCCCTCGCCCGAAGCAGGGCTCATTACGGGCCGAGCACGTCTCCAAAGTGTGGGTTTCTGCTGCCGCGAAGATTGCGCATGTGCAGGAGGCCCAAGCGCGGCTGGTCACATCATCTCCGCCGCCGCCCGGAGCTCGTTATGAGAGGGTCCAAACCACGGCTCGCGGCTTAGGTCGCCGGCCGACGGAAGAACCATTTCCATACCGCCGACTTATCGAATTCGCCGTATCTCTCCTCTGCTCGCCCTTTCTCTTTCTTTTGTTTTTGTTTGCTTGTTATAAATAAAAAAAAAAAAAAATCTTTCTTTTTCTCTTTTATTAATGCTTTGCAGTGAACCGTGCTATATTTGTTTTTGCCCTAGGCAATATCTTTGGAGCACATTCATCTTTGCACAGTTGCGAATTGCTGCGTACAACACGTTTCGTGCTTTTTTTTTGCTAAATGTTGCGGCTAAAATCGGGTTCTGAAATAGTTTAGTTTCGATTGTCCGGCTTCTAAATGTTTGCTTTTTATTATTAGTGGGCTGCTAAGGGAAGACACTCTTCCTTTCCATTCTACCCAATCAGAGTCGCCCTCCCTCCCCCTCGATGCGATACGCCACTGATCTTATTCGCCTACCCGTAGCTCAATCATAATTGACTAAATTTGCATCCAAAGTAACGTTGTGGTTTTGTTTACTCTGCAGTGGTGGCGAACCGTCCGAGCAACTGCACTATGGATTGAATTTCGCAAAAGGATATCACATTCGCCTCGCACATACTCAAACCGCTCGCTCTCTCCACAAAACCGTTACGGGAAAACCAGACAGAGCGCCGCACGGTCTCCCATTTCCAACATAGCGCAGCGCGCCGTCTCCTTCTGACAGTTGTAAATGTTGTCCTCTTACACAATGTACCGTGCTCCGCGCATGCAGACGGCTGATGCTCGGGGAAGAAAAGAAACAACAACAACAAGATGAAGAACATTAACGAGGCGACTTTTGTCTTTCGGGGGGATTCCTCCGCTGCTTCCCACGGCGGAGCACCGCAGGCGGTTGGCGGCGGTGAGCGAAGGCTGCAGCGGAACCGAGGTACAGTTAGAGAGTCCCACACTCGTCCGATATGCCTCGTAAATATTCACGCGCGCCGGTGTACCGTCGGGGCACGTGGGGGGACGCCATACAGACTCCATTTGGACTCACGACGCGCCGCAGCGAACGTGACGAGCCACGAAGCGGACAACCCTGCGCGCTGCGGAAGGATTCATTTATTTATTCGTTTATGTACTTTTACCTGGAGCACCCAGAAAGCATGTTTTACCGGAAATGTATAAAACAAAACTCACACGCAATATTAAAAAAAAGTTTCTTTCCATTATTTTTTTCTAACCATAAAAATAAACTACTACTCGTTGTCGAGCGTTTATTGTACGCCAAAATGTATACCGCCAGTGATCCGAATTTCAGAAAATAACGTAACTTTTCCAGAAATTGTGGGTTAGTGCTGAAACGTTGGTCTCTGGTTCGGACCTGCTCTTACGCTACATCTGGGCGGAGAATGAGCGTTCGGCGATGCGCAGTTTATTATTTGCAATAAATTTTTTTTTTGGGGGGGGGGGGGGGGGGGCATCCTGCATATGTAAATATACGTTCAAACATACGCACAGATACACACAAAAGCATTCACGCCAATATACAAGCAGGAGTAAACTTGACTATCAAAGAAACAAGTCATAACCTTGAAACAAACCATTCATCGCTTTCTTAAAATAGCGATTGTAAACAATAACAACAAGTTAGTCGACTTCACAATCTATACCCAATGACAGGGAGAAATAGAACAACGGCCGAACCGAAACACAATCTCAAACCCTGCTGGGTTTGGGATTTTGTGTGGTCTTGTTTCCACTTATTTTATTTCTCCCGTGTCTTACTCAAGGTATTGAACTACGCTTTCTAACCGTGCTCCTCGTGCTTACTTTCGCCTCTTAAAACCATTCAACTTTTTCTTTTCGTGACGTCACGATTGAGCGTCGCATGATAGTCATATGGCACTGGATTGGTTCCAACGGCTCGTATGCACCTTTTCCACTAGGGCGCAGCCATCTTGAATGTCGTCACTTCCGGTATGCGGTAAAGCATCATTTTGATCTCTCCACGCCGCTCGAAGGTGTTTACAAAAGATACGTGGTTGTCACACATTCTTGTTTTGCCTCACCTAAATAGTTTCTCGCATAGTCCAGTTTGAAGTGTTCTATTATTTTTTCGTCCCGCACACCAGATACGGAACCCACGTGACTAAGAACGGCAGGAAACAGAAAAATAGAGCGTAGCTTCTGCCGGCGACAGCCAGCAAGGAAGCTAGCGAGATCCTGTTGGTTGAAAGTGTGTGTGCGTGCGGGGGGGGGGGGGGGGGGGGAGAGGGAGAATGCATATTGCATATTGTCTAGCATCGCGTGACGTTCGTCCGAATGCCGTGTAGCAAAGCGGAACTTGGCAGGAAAAATATAAACACACAATGAAAACGAAACTGTGTCGTGGTAGTATTCGAGGAAGTGTGTGTGTGTGTGTGTGTGGGCGGGGGGGGGGGGGGGGGGGGGGAGGGGGGAGCTGAATATTGCATATTGTCTAACATTGCGTTGCGTTGGGTGGAGTGTCCTGCCGAGAGTGGCGGTTTGGCCGAGATTACGTTGAGGGCACAAAGCAGGTCTTAGTTAAGAAAAAGGAAATGAAAACCTAACGGTGCTGTGGTAATGTTCGAGAAAGTGGCTGTGTGTGCGCGGTGCGTGTGCGCAAGCTTTTTTTTATTTGTTCCTTTTTTTTGCGGGGGGGGGGGGGGGGGGGGCGGGTGGGTCGGCACTGATTTAGGTTTTTGTTAGGAAAGCAAAGCAATAAGAAACTAAGAATGTAGCAGAAATAATAAAGAGAGTGTGTCTCTGCTCCGTGTATACGGGAGGAGGAAACTGCTTTTGGTTTTACTTTGCCCTGCTGAAGTGCTCGTGTCTGTTTACAGCGTTACCTAAGCCTTGTGTCGCCTTGGAAACCCCAACAATCTCATTCACAAACCACCTATTAAATGCTTCGTTAAAAAAAAAAAAAAAACTGCATGGGCGGAAAGAAAACGACAGACACACACACACCTACAGACACGCACGCACGCGCGCGCGCACAGACACACTCACTCACTCACTCACTCACTCCCTCACTCACTCACTCACTCACTCACTCACTCAATACACACACACACACATACACACACACAAAGAAAAGTTCAACACACAAAGACCCATACAAAACAATGCATAAGCAGATATTTCTTCCCGCAGACGCTATTTCTTAGTGAGCAGGTCCGATCTGTTCCAGACATGGTACACACGGCTTTCCCGCTCACTGCGAACGTTCGTGCGGCGTGCAGCAAACATCTCACGTCGGCGTAAATTATAGATACCTAAAATCGTCAATCTGGTTCAATAGCAATCGATCCCATTGTCTCTAACGTCATATGGGAACAGCGCCGAACAGAGCGGTCTCACATCGGAAAGTCCGCGAAAGTAGCAGCAAGTGCCCCAGTGCTTCCGCAAAGAACGTGCTCACAACTATACAGCGAGAGTGTGGACTTTGAGAACTCTATGCGGACCGTAAGTTCGTCTGCTACGTGGAGCGCAAGTTCGTCTGCTGCTTTTGCAGGGGTTGCGGTGACGTCAGAAAGACGTCGAGCTCTGATTGGCTCTGATTGAAGGATAGTGGGTAGACCTCAAAGCAAGCTACCATGAGGTCTGATTGGCTGATCCAGAGCCAATCACAGCTCGGCGTTCTGACGTCACTGCAGTTACTGCAAAAGAAGCAGACGAATTTGCGCTCCGCATACTTGCTGAGGGGTTGCGGTTACGTGGGACGCGTACGAACGGGAAATCCAAACGCTGACGCCGGCGTTTGGTCGAACGCGTTTGACGTCGCCACTGATCTGTTGGCAGCATAGAGTTATTATAATGCACGCTCGAGGTTCAAATGGCTCTAACATGCTGGTGCAAACCAGTCGAAAATGTACTTACGGTAATGCATTTCTACGGGGAAAAGTGGGGTTCATTTTTTTTTCTTTCTGCGCTTGATTATACAAGCAAGTATTACGAATAACTATAACGTAGCTTGGAACATTTCTCAGTCACGTACATGAAAATATTGTTCAGTAATTATAGTTTTTTTTTCTTTCAAATTCATGGCATTGAACACAGTGATAAAAGAGCTTCACACGTGCCTTCATGTGCATTTTTAGCGCGAACACAGTGTCGGCGCTTTTCAGCATGGAGTACTTACTTGCCAACCGAACGAACGACATATGGAAAACCAAGAAAGGCGGCAAGAAATACACAGTAGCTCTGAACCAATAACTCCCTGTGCATGTAGAGGATCAAATTAAAGTGAAGGTCAAGCAATTTAGTCGGATTTGCAATAAAGAACGACCACTTTATTCTCCCTGCTCATGCATATGTGTGAAGATGCTTCTTCTGCGTTCAAAAAATCACTCGCACGCTCCAAATCGTCGAAAACAGGTAGGTGCCACAGTACAGGTATACCAGATAGAAGCTGCCCGGTTCGAAATAAAAGAAACACCTTTCATGACCCACGTAGTTTATTTACACTTATTTTTAACCGCTCGTAAAGGTCCATGACGGCGTCATTTTCATATAACGACAGGACTGGCATATTAGCGATATATAAGCGCAAAGGGAACGCTGGCGGACCCAATCGAACTCACTCTACATTTCTTTCTATTAATATTTTGCTCAGAATCGTCGCTCGTTTTTGCACACCTGCTATAAATGTAGCGACGTATGTCATCGTTCACTGGCGAAGAAAGATACAGTGACTAAAGCAATTACACTTTTACAATGATAATTAACGTATATACTCTTCGGTACGACCCAAATAACAAAAGTGATCCACGTATTTTCCGACCAACCGACAAAATGCACGCGCATTTTCCCATTAGAATGCACAGGCGCACAGCAAAATAAGAATTACAATCTGCATCCTTGAAGTCGTATAGACACTAGCGCCAATTGAACCTCTAGCGTACATTATAATACTGGCGGAGCCTATAGAGCGGGCCGTAACCTTTACCTATATTGCGTCTAACGGCGTAAATATTGCACAAAGTTTTGTTTTCCCCGTGTAAAAAAGAAAGCAATAAAAATGTCGTAAGTATGCCTTTTAATATTTTTTCTTTGCATTTCTGTGTTTTTTTTTTTTTAATGCTGACATAAACCGGTGTCCGAGCATCTCATCAAGCACGATCCACGGGCGTATATTCGTCTCTCACCGTCACTCACATTCGAAATGACGCAACGTGACGCGCAATGAACGCACGATCTAAAACTGGCGGAATTTTCTCGCCTATGGAGCTGCTCAAAACTTGAGATCTATATACAAGTCTATAGATAATGGAGGGAGTTGTGCATGCACGTTGCCTATACTTTCAATTAGAAATTTTTGTATCGTTATCTTAGTTTGCGCGGTGTGGAATGGACATGGACAGTTGCGCTATAGGCCTCATGCGCTGAAGCTCTGAACAAACTGTGACGCCCTAATTTTGGGTAGTACAAGCCCACCTGATTGGTACTCGCACCACTTATGGCGCCTTCGCTCAGCTTTTTTCGTTTAGTATAGCGATGAACAACGTAAAGAAGAGAGAGAGAGAAAAAAAAACACCTTTCGACGTCTGAAATAGGCTAGATTCAACGCCGTAAGACAATCGAAAGTGCCAGATACATGCCACCACCTCAAGGATACGCGTCTCTTATCTTTGGGTGGTGCCGTCAAAAGATCTAAAATCCCAAAACTTGTTCAAAGCGTCTTAGCTTTGGGCTTGTGCTTCGAAGGGGTTCGAATTTTGGTTGTTTCTTTGTATTTTCTTCGTGATCGCGTTCCGCACCAGAGCAGGCACGCCTCTGCATGTGCAGCAGTTTGAGACGCTGAAGCTTGTTCACCCCAAAAACAAGTCCTAACAAGTCCCTTTTCGCAGCGTCCCCTGGGCAACGCAGGGGTCCCCTACCCGCCGAAGATGCGTAGGCCAGATACATGCCACCACCTCCAGTGTTGTCCACTCGTGGGCGTATGTGCGTGTTAGCCGTCGTGGCTGTACAGGTGACGACGCGCTTCCTTATCGCGCTGAATTTAAGCAGGTCTAGCTGGTCCTCGAGTAATATATATATATATATATATATATATATATATATATATATATATATATATATATATATACATATATATATATAGACGTGTGTGTGTGTGTGTGTGTGTGTGTGTTTTTGTGTGTGTGTGTGTGTGTGTGGGGGTGGGTGGGTGGGTGGTTGGGGGTGGGGGGGGGGTGTGGGGGGGTATTGACTTGCTGCTTTGTTGGGGCGTGGGAGTTTGTGAACGCTCCAAAGTCGCACCCACTTAAAACCATTTTTCCAAGAACTGATGAGAAGTACCCGGAAAAGTCGCCAAACCAGTAGAACGAAGAGTTTGAACGAACATTAAGTCACTCGAACAAAATGTTTCAATAAAAAAATAAAATAAAAAAAGGCAGTTGTGTGTGTGTGTGTGATTGTGTGTGTCTGTTTTTATTTAAATCTGTGCGTTGGTTTCAGGTCGGGCATCGCATGCGTGATCGTGCTCTGCATTAAATAGATCGGAAGTATTTGTGCGTTTTTGTATGAACTGGCAGTGGAAAATCGACTCGACAGTTTTTTGTTTGTTTCTTCTTCTTCTACCTTGGTTCTGCCGGGAGCTGAAGACCCTCGTCGCTTGTGTCGTAAATTGACCGCATGCCTCAGCCGCGGTCTCAATGCTCAACGTCGTACAAAAGACGTTCCGCAGACACTGTCTGCGGCGCGCTTTTTCCCCTTGTATGGCGGCCCTGTCACAATGGCCATACAAAGCACGGTCTGTAGACCTGATCGAAGAATACATATCTCATGAATTAAACATGCTCCGAACGTATGTTTGAGGTCTGTCTTCAAATAATTCTGATCATGTCTGAAGAGGAACAGACCCAGTGAGAGTATCGAATATATATCCAACAAAACACCGCCAACAATTTTTTTATATATATTTTTTCAACTGAGGTTTTACTGCCAACTCCAGTTGACATATTATTCGCATAAAAAAATATTTTGAATTTTGTTTTTGTTGTTTTGTTTATTTGGAATGCGCTTATTCGTTGCTCGACACTCGACCGCGTTTCAGAAATCTGGCCGCAACAACAATCGCGGACGCTCTTTTCCAGCCGATATCGAAACGAACTGACCCCGTGTCCCAAAGGGATCGCTCCGATTTCAACCACCAAACCTCGGCGAACTCGAACGAAGTCCGTCTGCGGGATTGCAGTGAACGGAGCACGAAGTCCCGCCCCCAAACCCCTCCTCCCCCTCTTCGACAGGCTGGCTCCAGCACTCCAGCGCGACGCTGGAATTCCCAAGGGGCCCCATTAATTTAAGCCTCCGAGTGAGAAAGTGCGCACGAGAAAGAGCTAATAAAGGAAAGAGAGAGAGAAAATTCGATTCGGCAATCGGGAGAAGATCCTGCTATGCTGCCCTCCTACTGCCCTCAGTACGCATGCAGCTACACCAGCACGACACCACGCTGGACAGCTACGCGTTATGTGGAACCAATCACCCTCGCAGCTCGCGGCACGTGGTGCAGTCCTTTTCCCCTTCCCACGGCACGCGCGTTGGCAATGCAGTCACGTGGTGTTGGATTCGCGAATTGATTGGTTTAGCCGGTGGCTCGTAGAGTTTCCTCCTCCCCTATACTCGGTTCACCGCTAAAGCTGATTGTTTGATGGAAGCTACGTGGTCGTAGGACTAGCCATACGTCTATCTTTCGTCACGTGACCACACTGTACGTTTATTATCCGGGCGAAGAACGCCGAGGGATGTTCACGCACGCGTGGCGTCTGACATACCGCGAAAGAGAGCCGGCGCACGCTCGGAACCATACAGCCAAGGAAACAACGCTTGCAGCGCGCAGAAGGCGATCCTTGGGATGGTCCGTAGCCTACTGCACCGAAGCGCAGATAGCAGGGTCAGGCGATGAAAGGGTGGGCATTCTGTTGGCCCGGCAAAACTTGCAGAGCGAAAAAAGCGATTGTTAAGATGGCCTATAGCGTAGCCGATGCTATACTCACCCTCGATGGACCAGGTCCCGAAGGCTGGCGGGCGAAGCACTGCCTCAGAAATGCTTGCATCCGCATTGCCGAAGAGTGCTCAAGAGAAATTCCGACACACAGAGTACGAAGCACTAATCTAACGCATATGGTTCGCTGTTATGATAGCGCGCAATTTTATATTGATCAAGTAAAGGTACATGGTATTTAATTTCATAAACATTCATGGCCATATTTCGTAAGCTTGGCAGCTGTTTGGAGAAGTTGGAGGGCGCGGGCAACACTGACATAAAGTCGTTTCGCCTGAGCCATAACAATCCAATCCAATCCAATCTTTGTGTACGTACCGGAACCCGTATCTCCCTACCGAACGTGGTCCGTACATACGCCCCCGTGTTGAACACTCGATCCGACTCATCCTGATTTTTTTAATGGCCACCGTTCTTCGCCACATCGCTCCCAGTCGGTATTTAATTCCTTCAGTAGTCTTCAGGGTAGGAGCGAGTAAACGGAGCGGAGCCGCGGCTAGGGCTCGATAAGCAGACGAAAAACTCGCCCCTGGAAGAGCAAACATACCACGTGGTTTCTAACAGGCTCGCGAGTGGACCCGGCGGCGTTTAGCATTAAGCTTTAGTCCACCGTAGGATGGCACGGAGTTATGTTCCCAAACGTGGAGAGTAGGGCCGCAGGTTGAAAGGGAGGCAGTTGATTTGTCTGGAGAGCTTTTATCGCACTGTTGTATGCGTGGTATCTAATGTTCCTCCGCACAAGAGCGTTATATTTCCTCGATCGCCGCCATTATTTTTGCGATGGAAATCAAACGCTGTTATTAAGTATAGAGATGTGCGAGTACTGGTTCGAATTGAATGACGCCATTCGTAGCATTCGCCCGCTGGATGGCAACTTTATCGCCCGCCGAATGGCAATATTGGGAATGTTTTTTTTTTGTTTTTTTTTAGAAGCTTTTGGGATCCGGCAGTGGCAATAATTTCAGTGTGATAATCGGCGGGGATTTAAATATCAATATGCTAGTTGATAGCACGCCTAAAATTGAGTTTGAAGTCTTACTTGCTACGTACGGATATCCTAATACGATTACCAGACCAACACGAATCACTGCACACACAAACTCTAATCGACCTTTTCGTTACAAGTATGTATAATACACGTCTAAAAGGAGGAATATTTAGCTCCTATATCAGGCGATCATCCCCCAATATTTATTTGCTTAAAAGGAGCTCTTCATCTAAAACGAGACATTCGGTCATTAAGACAATTTCAAAACGTCACGACTGACAATCTTGATGTGTTTCGCACCGATATTGTAAGCGGCAGTTGGAATGATGTTCTGACAGAGACTGATCCCAATATAGCATATAACACTTTCTTTAATATATTTCAGACGATCTATGCGAAGTATTTCCTCTGTAAGATATTTAAATCGTCGCGTAAAATTCGAAAGTCGTTGATTGCCCCAAGCCTTCTATCAAAAATTATTATAAAAAATCAGGCATTTCATAACTTTGCCAAAACTAGAAATCAAAAGGATTTAAAAAGAAGTTGAAATGTTATTGAAGCCAGCTGTCAAAAGAACTACGAAAAGCTAAAAAACGTTATTACCATAACAGTCTTAACTCGACGATTGGAAATGTTGAGGTCATTTGGAAAAAAAACTGAATACGATTTTACGGGGTAGTCAAAACAATAAACACCTAAAGGAAGTGTATATAAACGGCGAAGAAATAAAGAGTACTGCTTTAGCTGTTATGATTAATGACTATTTTGAAAATTTAGTGAGTAGTAAAGTACGATGATGATGCTTGTGGGTATATTAAAAATAGAAGGGCAAATTCAGTCGTTTTGGATCCGGTTAACGATTCCGAGGTTTTTAAAGCATTTATGAATTTAAACAATATACGGATTAGACCTGTGAAATACGTTCTAGACGTAATTATGCCTTACTTGACTTATACATTTTATTTGTGTATATCTGAAGGTGCATTCCCTGAGCGTATGCAGATAGCGAAAGTTTCTGTACTGCATAAGAAAGGTGATAAAAATTATATAAATAATTATAAACTAGTTAACATGCTGCCTGTTTTTTTCTTCAAAGGTGCAGGAAAACTACATCTATATAAGGTTATCAAAGTTTTTCGATAACAATCAGCCAATTACAAAACCTCAATTTGGATTTCAAAAGCACCATTTCACTGAGCTTGCCTTACTTGAAGAAAAAGGAATTTATTTTACGTCATCTAGAAGATAGAAAACTAGTTTTGGGAATTTATATTGACTTTGCGAAAGATTTTGTTTATTTGAACCACAAGCTCTTATTACAAAAACTTGAATGTAATGTAGTACGCGGGCAAGCCCTGCTGTTATTGCAATCATATCTCGAAACTCGTAAAGGGTATGTGTGCTGTAATAATTTCTCATACAGTATAATCCCATAGTCTCTGGAGTACCAAAAGGAAGTATCTTAGGCCCTCAGTTTAAACGTATGTTTTGTGTTAATTTACGAATGTAGACTAATATGATGCTCAGTGGCTTTTTCTGTTTCCTTGTCTTTTTTTTTTTTGTATTCATTGTGATTATGTACGATCTTGTTTGGATATTGATTTTTACGAAGCTTCTGCAGAATGTACTGGGCCGAGAACTCGTCAAGCCGCGTCGCGCGGCTTTTTTTCTTGGCTCCACCATCACGTGTAATGGAAAATAAACTGTTGTTATTCACAGCGCAAGCGAAAGTTCCGACAGTCACTTGCCTTGACAGTGTTCAAGATCACACTGCGCTATTCGGATCGAACCGTTTCAGATTGCGTAATTGGTACAGCCGGCGATGGCGAACGCGCGGAGGAGACGAGCGCCATGATGGTACAATTTTGGCGCTGCTTACTTGGCTACGTCGGATCGGATCGCTGGCTATTGTAGATCGCTCCGATACCCCCGATAACGATACACGTTAACAATACGACGTATGCGCAAAGGCGGCGGCGGAGTATCGGGTCACCGTTAACGGAGTCGTCGAAACGATCTACTAAAACTTCCTAATCTGAAACGTGGAATACCCGCACACTGACGCGAGGTCGGCGAGCAGTGTCAGGTGATGAACGGGAGACGGTTGATTGGACCGTAAAGCGTGTAGCTCTCACTGCACTGTCAGCTTATTCGTGCTCCATCTCTCTCTGTCTCTCTCCCTCTCTTTCTTTCTCTCTTTCTCTCTATTTACGTAGATGGGTTTCCGCTCGATTTTGCATGGCGCGGAGTGGGACGCGCGCCGGTGGGCCCAAATTAAATTCCGGAGCGGGCCAACGGGCAGGCGCAAATCGTGCGCGGTCTCGGCATTCTTTGTCCCGGTGTCGCCCTCGGGGCTCGGCGCTGGAACGCGGCCGGCACCGGAACGGTCGCCCGACCGACGCTCCATGGTAGATTGTTCCTGCTCGGGCGCCGGCTCGCCGGCAAAGCGCATTCGGAAAAGCTTTGTGGTGAAAGTCAACAACTGGTCGATTTCTGCACTTCGCGGCACGTTTTCATGAACGTCACATCACCTGGTTGACGGGGTGAAGATTGGGAAAAGGGGGGGGGGGGGGGGGCGATGTTTACGTATACACGGCGTTGTGACTCACGCGATGCGGTGCAGCGCTAAAACTACACTAGAAACCGTGCTGGCACAGTACTGAATTGAACGTAACTTGGCACTCATGCTGCGCTGTATCTGCGCTGAACTATATAATACTGCGCAAAGTTAGCGGTTGCTAATAGCGCTGAGGTAGCGCGCAGCTGGTAACAGGCCTTTAGTCAACTCCCAGATTTGCTTACGCTTATCGGGAGAAGGAAATCGGAGAATCGGCTAAAGGCTAGCGTGTGAATCATTGAAGTACGTTTACCGAAACCTCCTCTTTGTACGCTCTCCTACCGTCAACCAGGTGATGTGGCGTCCCTAAAAACGCGCCAATCAGAGTGGCGGAATAGGAATGTTTACTTCCTCCGCAAGCTTTTTTTCCAATACGTCACCGGAAACGGCTTCGTCAACAGTGCTTCCGGACCCGCGCTCCTGATTTCGGAACGCCGCCGCTCTACCGCTTCTCGAAGTGTTCAGCAAAGACTGGCGCGGTCTGGCGACAGAAATGGGAAACAGAAAAAAAAGGCGATTGAATGGACGATACTGGAGTCCCGAATACTGCGTTGCAACGTGATGAATCGCCGGACAATCTCTGCTGCCAAAGCCCCGCGGGTAAATGACGTTACCGTCGTTCAATATCTCACTAAGAACGCATTACGTTGTTGACGTCACAGAAAAAAAAAAAAAGAGCTATATCCATTTTTTTGTGGAAGTTTGGCAGTTATTAGAACGCTCTGTCGGCTGCCTATGCAATACCTCCTGGAGTATTGTTGATTGGACCGAGCGTCTTGTTGTGGACAGAGCCTTTCATGCTGTTCCTGTCTTCCAGCCGGTTACAAACAAAGGTGGGGGGGGGGGGGGGGGGGGTGTTCGTCCGCCTTACCTACGGCAGATAAAAGATCAAAGAAGCCGCTACCATGTGCGGTTACAAATTCCGGTCAAGAAACGGCTATCTTACGTAGCTGTAACTTTGTGTGTGTGTGTGTGCTTAACCTGGCCACAGCCTTTTATGGTACGTGGCTTTTGACGCCCCTCTTCGTTAAAAGTCGTTTCAATCATGCAGGATTATATGACAACTCTCCGGTGTACGAACGTCCAATTGCGATGTGATTCATCGGGGAACACGTATGTTGAGTTATGAACAAAATGTCTTGGGAAATATTCACTCGTCCGCTTTTCTTTATTATTATTTTTTTAATCTTCGCCAATCGTAGTTTGTATTTTTCTTTGGGTGTCGATGAAATTACTGCCACATTTTGATTCACAAAGAAGTCTCGACGCCAATTTTGTTTGTATATTTTATATTCGTGACGAGCTTCTTTAAAAAGACAAAGAAAGAAAGAAACGCGCATCTGCTAAACAAACGGACCTAATACAAAGGATTCCAATCACGTTTTCGAGCCTGTACGAGTGAACAGCTTACATACGCGTGCCGCGTACAGGTTCTGTCGCCGCAAACCCCCGCTAGCGGAAATGAGGCGGCGGTTCTGGGCGCGCGTTTCTTTCTTTCCTTTTCTTCCCCTTTTTTCGGGGACCGGAGTTGTCGTAGCGAAAATGAGGTTTGCGTCCTCTCGGGGAAGGCAATCAGGCGACCTGATTGGGCAGACGCCGCCCCGGAAGCCCCAACGGGAAGCCCTCGCGTCGGCAACCGCCCCCCCCCCCCCCCCCCCTTTCCGTCGGGAAGACGAGCTGCCGCCGACGCCTCCACGTCCCCCCCCAAAGACCCGTCCGTCCGCACGACAATAGGGAGTTTTCGCAGGCGGTGTTTTTTCTCCCCCTCTCCGCTACGCCGCTCGCACCGAGAAGGCGGCTAGTGCGTATGTGCGATGCTATAGCCTAGGAGTCCACGGAGATCCTGATCCATCTCCAGACACTGTCTGAACGTGTGTTTGTCTTTAGAGACTTACTAGCTACAAGGTGGCGCAAGCTACCGCCCGTTACAAAAGGTATAGCATTCACATCCATCTTTCCAGCCTGTGACGCGGTCCTGTTACACAGGTCATACAAACATTGTCTGCATACATGTTTGGAGCTTGTACAGAGTGAACGTATCATCTGACTGCAGCTCACAAGAGGCGCGGTGGTCGCTGCCGACAAGGTGACAGAGTAGTCTGCGGATATCTCTGCAGAGTTTTCTGACCCATGTGACCGTCGTACGAGGAAGAAGCACGCCTCAGACAGTGTATGCAGACTGTTTTTTTTTTTATAGGAGGTGGCACGTTGCAGTATTGGTGAAGCCTAGTCATAAAAAGTTTAAACGATTTTGTGCCCAGCGTGACCGCAGATCTCTCTGGCGATTGGTGCGCGTGACATGTCACGTGCGAGATGGATGGTTGATTGTAGGAGGATCCCTTGCAGGCTTGCGCGCGCTCCGTCCGGTAGGTTTTATCAGATCGAAGGCTAGGCTGTGGTGTATTCTATACTTCGTTTCAGCTTCGGTCCGAGCGCGGCCGATGTTATGAGCCGAAGGGCCAATCAGAGAGCACAAAAAGCGCAGCGTCATGACGTGCTCTCTGCTCTTGATAGGACTATCCGGCGGAGGAGCGCGCACAGATACACGGCGAATACCGGCTGGTCCTATCAACTGGAGAGAGTACGCCATGACGTTTCGCTTTCTGCGCTGTTTGATTGGCCCTTCGGCTCGTAACATCGGCCGCGCTCGGACCGAAGCTGAAACGAAGTATAGTACCCCATAGCTAGACGAAGGTTAGCCACGGTCACGTGACGTGGTCACGTTCGCCTGAGAAGTGAGGAGAGTAAGGAGAAAAATGAGAAAGAGGCGAGGCGTCCAGAAAGCATGGCTTGTGGAGGTGAACGACGTCATGCCCTCTCCTACCCTTCTATCCTCCTTGACGAGCGCAGAGTGTAGAGTGAACAGGTGAGTGATGCGGAAACGTCCGCCCAGCACGCGTTTCCGTACCTCACTCTTGTAGAGCAGTTCGTGCACACGGCATCCGAGCATTAAGGGGACCATGAAGGCAGTTTCGAAGTTTTATTCGGCGATTGAGATGGATATCAGGCACGTCTCAGATACTGTTGACCAAGTTCTAGCCCGAACAGAAGTTTGGGTGCCGCACCAATCGAGCAAACAGGCCCGGTAATAATAGCGCCGGGAACGATGCCTGAGACCCCACCGAGGCGGCGTTAGAAAGGTGAACTAAAGTGCGCCGTCGAAGCGTGACGACAACGGGCTCCTCGTCTGGCGATTAGTTCAAACGATAGACGCGCTCTTGGTTTCGATTTCGGCGGTGAGATGTGATGAAAAAATTTTATTTGAACGTTGGATAATCTTTTGAAGTTGTAGTTGGGAATTAATAGGTTTCATACCGTGTATAAAAGCATAATCTGAAGCGATTCCTCAGTTTGTCACTGGTTGAACGCATCCCGCACTGCTACCTTGGGCGCGTAACAAGCATCGAGCAACCGTGGACAAAAAAGAAAAAGGTACGAGCGTCGGGGGCGGGGGACTTTTGGTTTTGGTTTCGTGCGTCGTCTCGTGTTCGCTTTGCGAACTGGTGTCTCACCAATCGTGCCGAGCTTATGTGCAGTCGTAGGTTGCGCGAAAGGTCGGCTAAAGACGTGCGGTCGATCACGCGACGTTAGTTCGCATAAACTGCCGACCGATGCAGCAATGCGCAGCATTTAGTTGCGCGTCGTCGTCTTGCGTAGAGCTGTGGACAGCGGTGTCAGGATTTGTTCGTTGCATTTCCGACCAGAAGACTTTGAGCAGCACCTTCACGTCAGCCGGAGTCTGGGTAAAAGTGCGGCGGGGAGTCGCTCTGAAGCGGCGACCGAGGAGTTGGTGGTAGCTCTGGGGCGCCCTCGTAAAGCGCCAATCCAGAGTTCTGCGTCCTTAGCAGCATCTCCCGTTCAGTCGGCGTGAGGTCGCTGAACGGGAGTTCAAACTCGTTTGCGAGCGCGGCGTTTACGTATGCCTTTACTTATGTAAAGGCATACGTTTACTACGCTACCGAAAAACGTACCGCGTTATCGGTAACGACGTTACTTGTGTAACGCGTTACCGCCAATACTGTCTGCAGCGGATGCTGCGTACGAGCCATCCCAGTCAATCCAATGCCACGCGAGCGTCTCTTCCGTGACCTTCGGAAGGGGCGCAGTAGCCCGCGGAGCGTACAATCACGTGACAAGTTCACGACGCTGGGTTGGCTCGAATGGTCCGCAGCGTCTACTGCGCTGCACCGTAAAATTAAAACAAAACAAAATCTTTCTTTTTCAACTTTTTTTTTGTTCTTTTTGTTGCGGGAGGAATCGTGTTGCGGACAAGACGACATCTGATACCTCGAAGCGCATGGCCTCGCTTCTGTCCCTAGCAGCTTTTTATCACTAATGAATACCTCGCTTTTTTTCCTTTCTTTCTCTTCATTTCATTCCTTAGCTTTATCAAAATGGTTCGGAAACATAATACACGTATCTTTCGCAAAATGCTGTTTCGTAACTCGCAACCTCCATCCGACTTTCTTTTTCTTTTTTTTTTTTTTTCCCAGAGCGCAGCGTTGCCGTCGTCCATACTTCAGATGCGGATGGATAGAGAGAAAGAGAAAGCGGACGACGCTATATTTAGTATGGACGGGGGCTTAAAGACGAGAAAGAGATTAGACTCGAGGAGATGTAGCCGGAGCGAGCGCGGGGCTTGGAGGGGGGGTATTAGCGTCCTGTAAGCCGTAGAGAGCCCCCGATAATCCGGGGTTAATTAGTGATCTCCTCGGCTTAAGCCGGCATAGAGCCGGTGATCCGTGCACCAGACAGGACGGATCAGGGGCCCCGTAGCGGAACGGGTACTGCCGGTCCGGCAGATGTGCTTCGCTCGCAACTCGCACGACTCCGGGGCCAACGACGTGTGCGAACCAGGGTTAACTGATCGACGGACATTCGCTGTCGCTGGGCATTCGGAGATCGCGAAGATATTCCTTGACTAACCTGTCAGCGTGTTGGCCTCTTTTCGATTACGTCACCTTTCTTTATTTATTTCATCAACCTTCGGGGCTGAAGGTATTGGAGAGGGGAGTGGTTACAGGCTATAGTGATGAAGTTACAGAGAGTTATTATGTTAAGAAAAATGGCTCCTAGTTATACAATATTAGCTATGGCGTTCTTGCGAACTGGTGTTGATATTCGATCGATCCTGTTGACCCAAAAAAGCAACTCCACTCCAAAAACAACTCCAAAAAAGCAACTCCACTCAAATCTTGGCGTTCTGACGTCACCACAACCCCTGCAAAAGGAAGCACACGAACTTGCGCTCCACATAGCTTTTAGGATAAAATTTTCGCATTTTTCTAGCTTCTTTTGAAAGTCTTAATTTCTGAGAATCATAACGAAAGGTATACGGCGCGTGTAGGGCCTAGGGGAAATTGTTTCAGCCCTGGGTCGCCGAATAATCACAGCATTTTTTAGTGAGAAAGCTCCTGCGATCTTTAACCTTGTTTACTAATCCCCTATTTTACAAATTGTCAGTTCTGAAGATTTTGATAAACTTTCTTTTATTGCAATAGCTTGCATCTGATCGCAGTGTTTTTTTGTTTGTTTTTCAAGTGAAAAATTGGCGTTTGCTCAAGTGACGTATATGAAATGTCCTGCTAGATAACAATGCATCAACACATACTATTAAACTTAGATGCTCAGAGGTGTGTTTGTCTTTGTAATTAACATGTTACAGACGTATTTATTTCTTACGAGTGTAATATTTATTTTCTGTAGCTGGGCCCGTTTCGTGCTCCTTAATGTCAGTGTGCTTGGTTTCAAATATCCTCTTTACAATGCTTACAAAGGCCAAAATGACGTCAGCCGACCCCAACTCACGCATCGGACACGAAAACTGCGTCGCTCGGATGTATGCGCTCGTCAGCCATCAATACGTCCATGGATATTTGAATTCGCTTTCCTGGTCAATGAGTGTCCTGACGAAACTTATCATCACTTGCGAATGCCAAGCTCTACGGTGTGCTTAAAAAGCACGGTGAAAGCTTGGGGTCATCGCTCCGGTGCCCTAGCATGTCACGACTGCGTGATTTCACAGTTCTCTTTTGAGTTGAGGATTACAGGTAAGGAAGAAGAAGTTTAAAAATAATTTCGTGGCCCCTTCAACACGGATATGTGTGCTACACCAGATAAAAATATTGACTTAATGAATGCCGGTAAACTTCCGAACGACCATTTGGCCTGTCGGCAAGAACACCTCATATCCGGCGTCCGTCTTTTTTGATGGCGTCAACGATTCCCTAGAGACCACCATGCCGTCCTTCTTGGTTGAACCCCGTCGACGTCGCACCTCACCAGTTGGTGAGAAAATCTCATCTTGAAGGGATGATCGGGTCTTGAAGAAGTATGATGCTAAACATATACTCGCTCACTATGGGGCAGTCGAGCAGCAGTCATGTCCCGAGCCAATCGTCTTGTCGTGGCCGGCGTAATCGGATTTTGTTACGTCGGAGCGAAGTCCGAATGTACTAGGACGGTACGTTCGTCCCACGAAGCGTCCGCCATCCCGGCGGCGCCGAAAGCCACTCGCGTTGTCCGGGCACGAACGATACCATAGCAGCTCTCGTCGCCCGACAGTCCCCGGGCTGCAAATCGTCTCACTTTTCAGAAAAAAACAGGCACCATTCCTCCAGAGGATCTTGCCGTACCGCGATGCCAAGCGTCTTTACCACTTTTCAATGAACAAATGGAGATATTAACTAGACTACAAAGGTTGCCGCCCGGCGTCGCTGGAAGCACGGTTACCATGCCAACCTCCCAGGCCCAAAATGGAGATCACTATCAGCGCTTCTGACGTCGTGCATGCATCTAGATAATTTTGCGTCGTGTCGCTACTCTGGCAGCTACGCTGCCATATAGAGTGGCTCTAGTTCCGCCATGCCCGCTGAGCAGGGGAATCGGGGGACCCCCACTAGAGCGCTTCCCGTTTCCGCCGCGGGAGGGCGAGCGTCGAGCTGGAGACGCGAATACACTGCAGTCTTTCGGCATAGCGACCGAACGACCGGTCACAAACAATGTAAACACTATACTCGAGCAGCCAGACAACGAAATCTGCTGTGCGAAGAAAGCGCGACCAGGAGCAAACCCGCTCAGCAGACGACGTTCGTGGGTTCACTGCGCAGGTGCAGTCGGGTCTTTCTCTTACTTCGTTTACCACACAATAGATGGCGCTTGGCTTTGAGCATTATCCAATTCGGCAATTTTCGCCACATTTCTAATTATGCTACAAAATGTGCATCTGAATAATAGTTAACAAAACTTTTAGGAAACATTCGCCTACTGTTTATTGTTCATGATCGCGGTGCTGGTGAGGTAGGCTCTTACCCAATCGGCGACGTGGATTTGGCTGACGTGCTGCGGATCTGCGGATGCATTGCAGTGAAAAGGCTGATAGATTTTGAAGGAAAGAAGGCGTAAACGAGCCCGGTTTTTCTTTTAAAAGTTCTATAGCGAAGAAATCTTTTTAGCTCTATATTTTTGGGTTTTTGGGTTCCTTTACACACCTTTTACGACGCGCGTTGGATGAAGTTCGATTTCAAAATCATTTCATGGTCCCTTTAATAAGAAACACTCAACCTTAAAGAAAGCTTCCCTAAATTCAGCAAATAACTATGCAGGTCTGCATATGCATGTAGCATGTACACACTACCTGCATGTGTATGTATATTGCAGGTATCATGCATATCCAGATTTTGAAGTCTCCAGCTAATCCTCTTATTGATTTCAGAACTTTTGTTCATTTGGTGAATTCTTTCCACCTAATATGTTTGCCATGAATAGAGGACCACGAAGCTGCGTGGAAGAGCACGCTCTGGCTATCGAACCGAAATTCGAATGGGTTTCGTTTCAAAACTAAGAAATTTCTCCCGCGGAGCGTTCTTTAGAAAAACGACTACCAGCGCGTGTATACCGAAGATCCCAATTTCCTTATTTATTTATTTTTTTCTCTTTTCTTCGGTGCTTTCGGTTGGCTGAAACGAGATTCGCTAAAAGTCCTCTTCAAGTATACGCTCTTTTATGTTTTCCCCCAAAGTTTCAGCGCTGATATATAATAGAGGTGTCTTTCAACGAGCTCATTAGTCGACCACAAATTATCCTACACTCTTTCAAGGTAAAACCTACTTCTCTTTTTGGCTCTCCTGTAGTCTGGAAATATATGGGTTTTTCTTTTTCTTTGACCTTTCTAAAGATACTAGTTCAGCGAAAAAAAAAAAAAAACCTAGATAACAATACTATTTTTTTATGATTTGTTTTGGCAGTGGAAAAAAACGTGTTACAGGTGCGCACACTTCGTTTGCTGAATGCTAAGCCTGTGGGTGGACGTCAGCTCATAGGAAATTTTGTGTTTTGTTTTTCGATCCAGGTAACGTCATGTTGTCGCACGATCGCATCCTATAAACCTCGTTTTTTGCGAGGCGCAGTTTATTTATGCGGACCAAAACACAAGGCTCTCATTTGTCGATCGGAACCTGTGTACATATAGACGATACGCGAATCCCAAGTGATACCGTTGAAGCCCGTTCACACGCTTGCGACTCCTTAGAACCGAGCACCTTAAAACCTCTGAAAATCTCGAGAACACACTGACAGGCTGGCGCCATCTATGCGGTGACCCTGGAACTGCATAACACTACAGAGCGAAGGTTTGGCGGTATTCGCGAGGTGAAATGTACGTACTACTTATGAGAAATGTTCGTTTAAAACTTTGACAAAAGATTTTTTTTTTTACACTAGGAAAGAATGATCCGCGAAATAAATGTGAAATATACGGGACCACCCAGCGTTCCACCGCTACGCGATATGTGGCGCCAGCGTGTCCTCTCCTCGTAAGAGAGTTAAGGGTTACTAAAGACATTTTTGAAAAAGGTCGTTCTTGACCTTATATTGTTTAAAATGTGTTAGTTCTCGCATATACCAAGTCCTATATTTACAGAACCGCCTATTCATCTCAGCGCAATAGAAAAACATGTGGACTCTTTTCTCTCGCGGACTACATTGTGTGGACCAATGAAAGCCCTACAATACGTGCAGATTCCGAATGATTTTATTATAACTCGTTTCGAAGAGAGTCTGATAGGTACACATTCGAATAAGACTCCTCTTTTACTCCGCGGGCGAAGCCATTGCAACTCGCCGACAAGCGCCCTTCGTCGACCACTTCACTCGGAAGAAAATTCTTCCCAAAAAGGGCATGTCACGATCTTTGAACACGCTTTTAACGAGGAAATAAGCTACGCACGGTTGTGGTTTCGAATTTGTTGGGATGCTTAGAGCCTCTAGATTGAGTTGTCACCACAAAAGGACGATCTCAGAATCGACTTCAGCGCCCCTTTAAGAGGTTTCAAAGTGCTTGGTTCTATAAGTATAGTCGCAAGGAGTGTGTGAACGGGCCTTTAGAGGTAAACAGCGTCGCCCAAAGCTCACTGCGTTTATAGATGCACGAAGCAATTGCTTCTGTTGTTTCGAGAGGGTATATTATGCCAGGCGAGGTCAGCATATCCATTCATCTCTCAAACCACACCTTACATTTAGCGTTCCCGGTATCGCTGATTAGTTTGTTTCATGCGGACTATTACCGCAGGAAATGGAATTTGCCTTCGGAACTACTTTTTGTTTGCGTGATCAGACGCCGCTTGTCTTGTGCTCGTGTGTCTTCATACGTCTCCATCTTGGGTCCACTTTTGCTGCTTTCACTCGGATGCGGCTTAGACTGTTCTTGTAATTTTTTGTTTTGTTTCGGAGGCTCTTTGCTAATCGCATCGACTTTCCTTCATCGGGATTGATGCCCTTTCATTCAGGCGTTATAAGCTGTCGAAAGCGAATTATACGGCGGTAAAGCTACACTGGGGTGACCACAAAACCGGCGATCATAGAGATATTCGACGGACGGGCTGTATCTTGCCTAGATTAGTGCACTCAATTTGAGAAAAGGATCCGCTATATAATTTATGATATAATCGCCCGTTCTACGGTAGCTTCATTTTCTCAACCATGCATGACGTATAGTGTGCCTCCTGTTTTTTTTTGTTGTTTTTTTTGTGTGTGATTCGGCTTTTCCTTTTTATCAGCTCAGTGAAACTGTGCCATAGCTAAGAATGCAAAAAAAAAAAAAAAAGACTTATCTAGGCGGCGGGAGGCGCCATCTGGCGCCTCCCGCCGCTAATGGGTGTCGCTAATAGCACGGGTTTCGTGCCAGTATCACAATGCAGTTACGAGAGCAATGCTTAAAGGGACACTTACAGCCCCCCTCCCCGTCTTTTAAATATTTTTTTTTGCCAGGCGATCTATCATGGTGTCAGAAGACTACCCAATCAATATTTTGCTACAGCGTAACATATTTTAATGAAGTTAAAAAACGCAACCCCTCGAAACCGAAACCGGAAGTGAACTGGGGAGGAAGAAGAAATATACAGGATATGAAAGTTATTGGAAGTCACGTGGCTATGCTACTTTTCTTTTAGAGTGCAGCTCTTAGGCGCCCGTTTCTGGCTTGGGCGGCGTCGCCGTCGACGTTGGCGTCGGCGTAACCGCGCGTTGCATTATGGGACGTTTCCCATAATGACGTCACACGTGCCGTCACGTGTGACGTCACGAGGGACATCGCTCGTGACCCTCGTTCTAAATTTCCCGCTAAATTTAGCGGAAAAAACTCCCCGCTAGATCTAGCGGGAGATTTAGCGAAAATTTCCCATAAAGAGAGGGGAGCGGGAGAGGAAGAGAGGAGGGTACGGATGAGGACGAAGGGCATACCCCCTCTCCGTACCTTCCCCTCCTCCTCCTCAAGAGCTGCGGTCTAATTCGGCGTTACAGGGGATTGTAAACGTGTTTAATTTTTTTTTTTTTAAATCAACCTATTTGCAGTTGTTTAGAAACCACAAAAAATTGGTATAATATAAACGTTGGGAGTGTCCGCTTCTTTTGTGATATAGTGGAACCTGTAAAGTCACGGTGCAAAGGACAAGTCGTATGTGATTGGTTGTTGACGACGAAAACGAACTATATAAGAGGAAGTTGTTGAAATAAACGTGTAGCTGAGTTTGAGACCTGTCTGTTTTTTCTGTTTCTTCTGCTCTTCAAAAAAAAAAAAAAAAAACCCAGTCTCAGGGTAAACGACGAAATGGTTGGTATAATATGTTTTGTCTATTTTTAGTATTCAGTGCCTGCCTTCGATGACCAACGACTTTGATTATCTTGTGTGGTTGTGTCTAAACGTGACCACGGAGAAGAAAGTGAGCGCGACTCAAACCGGTTATAGTTCTCGATCGGCGGTTTTCGGGCTGAAAGAAACCGAATTTCGAGCCGCAATTTGTGGTCTGGGGACAGACATTGTTGTGCGTTTCCAGCTCTTATGCTTTATGTGGATTTTTATATCATTTGGTTGCATACTGTTCTCAAACGCATTTCGATTTTATGTTTTTTTTTTTTTTTTGTTTAAATAGGGAAGAGAACTGATGATGTTGGATTAGATTAATCATAAGTTAGATCGCGGTTAGTTTGATGTAATAACGTTCTCTGAAAAAATATTGATTCGAGCCAGATAGCACATAGAGCTTAAAGGGGCACTCAAGTGCTTTTTGTAGAAGCTTGGTTTTGATGGCATGTTGTTTGTTGGGCCATAGTTTATAAATTTGATCAAGTCTAGATGGTGAAACGTCCCAGTAAACTTACAGCAATGGGAATACACGACCACTATATGTTTTCATTGGGCAAAGTAGAGAGGCTGGCATCCTTGGGTTCTCATTACGTCCATAAAATTTGATAAATGAAAATAGTTATTGCGTGGATATTCCTAACCTACTATTATTGATTTCCCGAGGCGCGTTGTGCATTATATTATGACAAAAACGTCAAATAGTTGGGTGTAGAAGACAATACAGCAATTATTGTTTTTTTCTTCTTTTAATATCAGTCCGACGGCGCTCCCTGGTGTCTGCTCTAAGGCGCAGAAAGAGGGGCGTGTCAGATCCTTGATTAGAATTTTAATAGCGAAAACGTCCGCCCATGAATGTAATTTCGAGTATTTTAGGATGATTAGAGCCCGCCGATTGGAGTTATCACCATGGATAAACGATCTCAGAATGCACTTGAGTGCCCTTTTAAGCCTTAACAGCGCTATGCTCTTTACCCCTGGAAAACGTTTTGTTTTGCTTTGCATTGACGGGTAAGCCACGAGGTCGCGCCGCGTTTATTGCGGCAGTTTACGCGTCCTGAGACCTCGTTCTTGGTCTGCTCCGAGCAACGCACCGCCCTGCAACCCCTTGCGGTGCAAGGCCGAGTTGGTCGTTGTAATGCCCCGGCCAACGCGTTGCATCTATCGTTCAGTCTTTTCAACGAGCCACGGCTAAGGAAAAGAAGGTCACCATCGGAGTTAGTGATGTAGAAACCTATGCGAAGCGTTACAGGCTTGCTTTCTCCTTGTATCTGTCCGTTTCTGCCGTTGACGGCGGGCAAGGAATTGTGCTATGACTCTTCACTTGAGTTGCTAAATTTGATGAGAATAGTCGTCTATGCATTTATACAATCCAGTTAATCGTTTAGTTAAGCTTGCTATTTTATTTGTGTAGGGGCCGCCACCTTCGGTATGATGTGGCTGACTCTTTAGAATACCCTTCACACACAGACAGACACACACGAGCACACACACGCGCGCGCGCGGAGATAGGGACAGGCAGACAGACAAACAGAGCTCGATATATTGTTTTTATTTTTAGACTGGAACTTCAGCGTGTACCGAAGTTGGCAGTCCCTCTTTACTCCCACTTTTGACACAGCATTTACGCCACTAATACCACGTTGTTCGTATGTGCGACGTCCGTTTACATGGACTTTAACGCCTCCTGCGTAAAAGGCTTCACTGAAAGCATAAAACCCTGCGAAGCGTCCTGCACCGAAGTTTCGGCTACACGTGGAGCGAAAGCTCGCTCCCAAAATCTCCAAAGCGATCTGGTATACAATAGCGCCGATTTGGACTATTTAATGAACGCTCAACTGTCTGACGCTCATAAAGCACACTTCGGTGGGCTACGCCGTGCCTCACTGGGCAGAATGCCAGTCTGGAGAGTAGACAAAAGATCCAAATTTCAAAATCCAAAAAAGAAAAAAAAAAAAGCTTTTAGTTTCCTAGAACGAGCAAAAGATAGTACTCAGCAGGATGTTCGTATCAGGTCCGATTCATACAGTATCATTTGGCTACGAGTCGTCTGGCTACTGTGCCTTGAATGTATCTTTGACCGGTGTTTTGAGCGTCCTATACCGCCCATGTACCGAAATAGGTCTCGAAGGGGCTACGAATGACGTGATAGAACCGACGTGTCATGTTGTCACAAATCGCGATCCTGGTAGTTGGTGCCAGAAGTTCCGCGGAAAAAGACAAGCGAACGCGGCCCGGCGTCCCAACTTGTTGCAGAAGCTCTAGCGGACCGTTGAGCTCAGTGCAAATTATACGGAAAGCAAATCGTCTGCTTTTTGCAGGAGTTGCGTTGACGTGAGAACGACGTCCGAGCTCTTATCGCTTTTGATTGGAAGGATAGTGGGTAGACCTCGATGCTAGATGCCTCGAGGTCTACCCACTATTTTTAACGCGAAAGCATAAACTGTCCCATGGAGTGAAGTTGGCAAACGGCACCTAAATTTCCATTGGCTGCGACGCGTCACGTGGCTCGATAGCAATGGCGTCATCGTTACTAAGGGGCCAGCCGAACGGTTGGCGGCGCAGCGCAAAGAGTAAAAACACGTCAAAAATTTCTCGGGGAGGTTCTTGTAAACAAAGTAAATTAATAGCTTTGAAAAGAACATTTCGTACATTTCGGTCTGGGTGGGAAGCGAGCCCGGGCCTCCGGATTGCGAGACGAGCACGCTGTTCCGACGCCACGGCGGCTCCACAGTTCCGGCTGACTAAAGCTGTGCTTAGTGCGTGCGTCATGCTTTCGCATTCCCACACGTAGGCGGTCTTGAGTCTCTCTGTCTAATTTTTGTTTTTTCAATCGGCCAATATGAGCTCTGCGTTCTCTCATTATCGCAACCCCTGCGCAGGAAGCAGACAAACTTGCGCTCCGTATAGCAAGACAATGCGCCTGCTGCATCCGCCACCGCCGCCATGGGCACCGCCAGGATCGCGGCAGGCAAGAGCAAGACGCTTCTACGACGTCATCGGACGGAACCGAGGCACCACATTTGCAAACGCGATAAACACCATTGGGAGATGCGATCCAGACACCACAGTCTGGATACATTGAGGAGAGCACGCGTCACCGGGACACGCGTGTTCGGTGTCAAGCGTGGTATAAGCAATACAAGGTCTATACTGAGTGCAAGTCGTCTGCTTCTTTTGCAGGGGTCGCGGTGACGTTAGAACGACGCCGAGCTCTGATTGGCTCCGATGGGAAGGATAGTGGATAGACCTCGAGGCAGCTAGCGTTGTGGTCTGCCCGCTATCCCTCCATCAGAGCCAATCAGAGCCTTCGCGTTCTGACATCACTACAGTCCCTCTGCAAGAAGCAGAGTGACTTGCGCTCCGCAAAGCTTGGCACGCGGCATACAAAACACAGCTGCACCGGCGATTCGCGGTTGTAACACAACGTAACGTAGTCAAATGCAACTGAAGGTTTGCCAGCGAGAATGCTTCATTGATAGTCGCCGAGTACGCCAACGAGAACAGCTCCGCCTCACTGACAGAGCTAGAACGGCAAGGCCTCCAGCGTTCACTCGTCGCTTTCCGTCGTCCTTTGACAGAAACTCGCTAGACACCAAAGTGCCACCAAGTTAGGGATCTCGTGCTGGAGGCGGGACAGCTGAAAGTTGAGGCACCTTCCTCCCGTTCTTGTCCGGTCAGGGGGCTATTAACAACTTCCGCCAAATCGACGGCACCTAGCAACTAGAACGGAAACCTGTAGCGCAAGTTCGCTGGCCAGCGTTCTCGAGCGAATTAGATATTCACCACGATGTTTAAACCCCCAGAGTGGGAAGGAATCTTGAAGATATACTAGAAGACATAGAAGAAAGTTGGCATCGGCCTGGCGGTGACAGCACCTGGCGGCCTAGATACGAATCCATTGAAGTAGGTTCCAAAACACGCGATGAAAATCGCCAATATTTTTATGTTATGACATGACTTATTCCCTATAGCTAAGTGTGACTGAGGTAAGACTTAACTGCGATTAAAGGTTGCCACTGTAACTTAGGGTGTTACTCCGCGAGTCCCTTTCGGTGGATGACGTAGAAAACGTTTCTGGCTGCAAAACGACAGAGAAACATAGTCAATCGACACAAGCGTGTATGTGTGTGTGATTCGAGAGGTCGCCATTGGCGTGCGCCCCTCCAGCGTCTTCGTCGGTCGTTCCGCACTCGCCGGAAGGCGAGGAAAGAACAAATTTCCGGTTTTCCAGTCGCGCACTGGCATTCCCAATCTCGGCCCTGCGCCCGCCTCCTGTTACAGAGTTATTTCTTCCCCACGCGCGGCCGTGCCCTCGTCTCTTTTTTTCTTGCACGCCGTCCCGAAATTTGTAATTTCCGCCCCAACTGCGTTTCGATGGCGGCTTCGACCGAAGCTTGTGTACTGGCGAATCTCGTTTTTTTTTTTTTTTTTTTCATATTTGATATATAGATATATAGATTAAACCTAATACAAAAAAAAAAAGTTACGTTGGAGTATAGCGGGCTAAATCCTTCGGCAGCGAAAGATACTGAAGGGAATCAGAAGAAGGACGTCCTAGAGAGGATTGGGGGAGCGTTTTTGCCAAGCCAGCCTTGCGTATGTGACACGAGTCGTAACTTTAGCACACCCCCGCAATTCCCAAGTGCTTCGAGCCTTTCTAAAATTGATTAATTCAGTGGTTTTCGATAACGATCCGCAGACCTCTGATTAGAGCAATATGTTTAGTTTTTACGAGTTGAAAAGCGAATTAACGAGTTTTAGTAAATTATTCGACGTATCGTGAAGATTAGCCCCCTATGCTGTATGCCAGGGGAACTAATGTGAACAGTTGGCGAAAAAGTGGGCGAGAAATCCAGCGGCTATGATTGGCCAGCGCCAAAGTCAAGTGCGGCGTTGGCCAATCAGGGCCGCTGGATTTCTCGCCGACTTTTTCTCCAAGTCTCCAGATTAGGGCCCCTGGTCGTGTGACTGCATGGATCGCATTAGTGTAGTATTTTCACTGCGTTTCCTCTTTAATGGATCTCTTCAGATTAAAATCAAACACGTTGTATATAAAGAGAGAAGGCAGGTAGAGAGATGAAAAGATATGAAGGGGTAAAAAATAAATAAAGAGATGAGAGGAAATAGAGCACAAAGATAGATGGGGAGATCAGACGATGAAAGAAATGTATTGAGAACGATGGCACCCTTTTAACATGCACTCCGAGTCAGTGTCATGCGTGTAGACGAAATACGGCACATTTTTGCAAAACCCTGCCACCCGAGACTGACAATTCAGAAGCACGTGTGAATCACATAAAGCGAGAGGGAAGTGAGTCGTAACTTGCAGGCCGTGCGCAATTACTGTTTTATATAAACAAAACCGGAGCGCCTCTAGCGGCACGCCACCGGCGCCGCGCATGCGCGATGGGGTGGGGCAAGCAGCATCGCGCGTCCCGCGTCAACCAACCATTGGAATGTGATGTTGTCGGCGTTGGTGCGAGTCTCCCTCTCTCTCTCTCCGGCGCTCCGGTCTTGTCACTTTAGCGGACTGAGCGAAATTAACGAGACTGGCTACACCGTAAAACTTTGTGTAAATAATGTGGCGTGCGGCGATTCATTCCGCGTGAACGCCGCAGAATGGATTGCTAAACCCTGATTCACACGATTAAATTCTGCTCGCTATTCAGTCGGGACGTCGCTCGGGCTGCAAATGCGTGGACGGGTAGCTGCGATGCTCCACGTCGATACTGAGAATGACAGGCAGAATCGGACCAAGCGAGTCAGGCATAACAAGTCGGTAATGGCCACTGATAACAATGATGAACATCTCCTTGCATCTACTTTTACACCAAGCTTACTTAGCCCAAGCAGTGTTCAAACTTAGAAGTTCTTTGATGCCTGTACTTACTTCTCATCGCAACATCTGGTCGATTAGCCGCTGTCGTTAGAACGAGCAGACGACAGTTTGAACGAGTTTGAGAGAGCAGACGACAGTTTGAACAATCAGACAGCCGTTTGAACGTGAAGATATACTGAATGAGGTCCGCGGGTGGTCTGGACAACTTGGTGGTTTTCCCGCGTTCATGTTGGAACAAGGCAAATAAACCTGACGACCACAAGTATCCGTGAACTGAACACAAAGTACTTCCCGCATAAACCATATTAAATCGACGTAATTTTTTTTTTACGGTATTTATTTACGATTTTTGACGAACCGAGCAGGCAAATTACGTGTGAAAACTGATCTTCACACCTTTCCCGGCTCTTTTATTACTGCGTGTGTCGCGTCGCTTTGACGAGAAAATTTGGTTTCTTCCAAAGCAACACAGGAATGCCCGTCCCGCATGGCGACTACCGCCCAAAACCCGAGAACGGAAGTGCGCTCGAAGCGCCACCGCCGCGGCGTGAAGTAGCAGACTTGAGTTGGCGTATACACTTTTATGTTAATTAAAAGCGTATGACCTCGTCTAATACCTCTGTCCTATTTTGTATACAAGGTTCCGCACATTGAATGCCGTCCCTTTTTCGTTTTCGTGCGTTAAATAATGACGGATGGTATATGCACAGTTTGCGACAGTTTATACGATATCCGGTGCGTATGGATCACATGAAAGCAAAAAAAAAAAAGAAAAAAAAAAAAGAAACACATTAAATTATATGAAACGATGGAACTATATATCTGTTTTACATTGCATCAGAGGCTTGCACATGTAAAAAGGGAATGGTGTCTGTTATGCTGTTTTCTATTATCTACAAGATATAGCTGACAGAGCACCGACTTAAACAAAGCACTGCAACCGATGGAACCACTATTCAAACGACATGTCAGGACAGAGAAACAATCCAGGATTGAACATTAGATACATCCCCCCCTCCCTTTCCAGGCCACGTATCGGGAAGACTCGCATAACCTAGAAGTTTCAACGGGTCGGAGCCCGTCCGTTGCGCAGAGAAGATACCAAGCTTGACAAATGGTCACCGTTGGTATTTTTCTTTCTCGCAACGACTCGGTAATGGCGACTCCCTCCCTCTTTACCCACTCTCTCAACCGAACCGTTTCGCCATGAACCTGGACCGGAGCCAGGGCTGCGACCCAGCTGAACCAATCGCTCGATCCCAACGTCGCCGCGTCACGAACGCTTTCCACCAATGACAGGGCGCGCTACAGGTGCGCCACGACCGATGGCGGCCGACACGGTTTTACCTGATTACACTGCCCTCACGTGCGTGCTTTCTGAAAACCTGAGCTTCTCTCTCGCGCGCGTGTGTATCGATGTTTCTTTTGCGTGTGAGGACGCGTGTGCGTGTCTATTACTGCACTCGTGTTCTAGTGTGTGCACGTAATCGGGTTTTGTGCGTCTGTGTGGGTAGTGTCGTCCGTGCCCCTCTATACGTATTCGTAGGTGCGCGCACGCGCGCGCGCGCTTGAGTGGTGTCTGTTTTTATTTGTAGATGCAGATATGCGTCTGCACGCGTATTCATTCATCTCTCGCGTGTCTGTTCGTGGCTTCGCGTCTCCGCGTGAGTTCACACACGTGTGTGTCCGCGCGTTGCTGCGCGTGCGCGGATGCGGCTCGTCCGTGCACGCGCGCCCAACCACGCGCGTTCTAACCTGTACACACGCTGTGTGTGCGCCAACCCAAAGCCGCCCGACGCGGCACTCGTACGCCATTTCACCTTACAATGAACCGCAGCAGACACTACGAGCCATATCGAAGCCAATCCATCACCGAGTGACTGTCACGTGACCTTAACGAGACGCGTGTAGTGACACGCTGGTCGCGTATAGCCACGTAGCTTTCGCAGCGGTCCATCCTATACGCAGAAACGGAGAATAGTCTTTTTTTGAGATCGCACGCGACAGCGCGTTGCGTGTCGTTTTATCTGCGGAGCCCAGAATCGGGATGCCCGCATGCCCGACAGCTTTGGGCGATAGCGCGCGGGCTGCGCATGCCGTGCTGCTGCCGGCGGCGGCAGGTCGCCGTCAGGACGTCAGGGCGGACTCGCTTAATGGGTTTCTCTCGACGGAAATAAATGATGGCCGTGGCGACGTGGTCTGGCAGAGTCGTGATTACTTCCTGCGCGAGCCGAGGCGACGACTCCGTGGCGAGAGGGACGGCCTGGCGCGCACTCTTTCCGACCGCGTGTTCCCCTTCCATCAGTCGTTTTAGTCGGAGACTGTAATTATGGGTCACCGTGAGATAGACAAAACTGTTTTGAACAAATCAAACTGGAATGTAGATTGGTTTTAGATTCATTTTTTTGTGTATTGTTGATATAAAATAGAAATTTAATTATGTATATTATTATTCTTCATTATTAACTAGTCTGACTACTATTGGAACAGATTTAGCTGGAATGTAAATCGGTCTTACTAGATTCATTTTTTTGTTTATTATAAAAGTCTGGTCATGGAGGGATATTCTTCCAATACTAACTCTAGTGTGGTTCAAACAGTAACTTGTCTGCTTCAAATAGTAACTACAGTCTGGGTCAAATAGAAGCTACTTGTACTATCTGAAGAGATAAAGCTGGGGTGTAGATCGGTTTTACTGGACTTAGTTTATCGGTTTTTTTTTTCATATTCTTAATCTAAAACATAAGTCTGGTTATTTAGGAAAAGACCAACACAAAAAAGTGACCGACGTGAAATTTCGTCATGGAATTGAGGTCATCAACGTTACGTTGCATGACCACCGCTTTCCCATTTTGGCGAGCGATGTCCAGCCCGTGAAATTTAGCGAATTTCGTCAACTTAGCGCTTGATCCAATATCGAGTATCTTATAAATATAATAAGTCACACACTATGTTTCTTAAGCTCTCAATAACTGGGAATAGTTCAAGCACTCTTTTGAGATGGAGCCTGCCCTCAAATCCGTACTCGATGGCGTCCTCGGAACCTCTTGGGGCCCCTAAGACCTTCGAAAAGCGATCGCCCATTTTACGGAGAAGTTCTTCTCGCGCGTCTTATCTCTTACCGGGAGAATCTTCGAGTCGTGTCTCTTCTTTCCTCTTTTCTTTTTCTTGGAATGCGCGCGCGCCCTGAAATTCACCGGTGGTTACCACATCTCAGTTCGACGAACGTCGTTTCTGTCCTCCATTCGCCGCTAAGCTGACACGCCGGTGGAAGCTACGTTCTCGTTGAGCCAATAATATCAACGCCCGCCTTCTTGCATCACATGATCGCGCTCTCTGAACGTACTAGAGAACGGAGTCGTGCGATGAAACCCAGGCGATTGATTGGCCCGGCGATCGTCTTGCCCCCAAGAAGCTTAGTGATGAGCATAGAGTAGTCTTCTTCTTTTTTTTTTTTTTTTTTGTCGTATGAAACAATTGCCCGTAGCCTCAGACCCGTTGTGTCAAAGCTGAAGCCGTGCCGTAGTGATCATCCCAGCGCGGAACAGTTTATCGCGTCCAGTGATAACTGTCCGATTTGCGAGGGCGAACTTTATAGAGAGTATCCACTGGCGGCCATAGCTGTGTGCGCGACTGCTGAGCGCGTTCTGAACGGCAAGCTTCCATGGTTGTTTTGCAAAGTGCATTCGGCACCATCGAGATTGCCGGTCTTACTGGTCTAATAATGTAAGCTCGTTCTGAGCACGCGCTCTAAACATCGCCCTCAAATATGGCGTCCAGACATCACCCCTATGCTTCGTTTCACTTTAAGTCCAAACGCAGCCGCCGCCACCAGTTTATGGGACCAATCAAACAGCGTGGAAAGCGGCGAGGTCCCGGACGCGGCGCATGGTCGCTCTTTCCCTGTAAACACCGGACCGACGACCTGGGCAATGGACGACTTGCTGTCCACATTGTACAGAGCAGCACGCGTGGTGCCCATAACCGCTGTAAGCAAACGTTGACGTACGAATTCGAAATGCTCATCTGGCGTTCGATTGTGTAAGTTTTTCCCCCACCTTAACAACTATTTCAATCATTTGTGCCCCCGTCGTTTGACGGGTATGTCGAAATTGGAGAAAGGAACGACGCTTTCTACGGGGTGTTTTGTTTTACGATGGAACGCAGTGGAGGCTAGGAGCCAACGAGGCCAATCCAACGCCTTGTGAGCGTCACGCTGACCTTCGGGAAAGGTGTCAGCGACTGATGGGGCGCCAAGTCACGTGACACGTTTCGCAGTGCTTGCTTTACTGGGACGATGGCTGGTAGCGTCCGCCACGGTCCATCCCAAGATAAAACGGGAGTACACGAGATGTTTACGTGACTTCAGAACTCGTGTCCGCCGAACCCGAGCCTTATTACTCCCCAGGATGCGGAGCTATTTTCCCCGTGGTCCCGGTGTCTCATTTCCTCGCTGTCCCGATTTGCGAAAAGGGATGGGGCGGCCCGCGGGCAGGAGGGAGAGAGAGAGAGACGGAAGAGGCAGACAGAAGCAGAGAAGGATTTGAAGATGGAGAGCTTAGAAGCATACCCAGGGAATGGAGACAAAAAGTTGGGGGGTTGGCGGCTTTGCCTAAGGGGTTTTTCGGGGCCACCCCCTCTCTTCCCCGCGCTTCCCCATTTTCCCCCGTGTCCCCTATTTTCCGGACTTCCATTTCGTCCGGAAACGCTGTCTGCTAGCTGCCGTGCTTTGAAATTCGATAAAGGGCATTGCGTTCGGTTCCCTGAAATGGGCTTTCAAAGAAGGGCGCGTTTTTTTTTCCTCTTTTTAGTATTGCCCTTTTATACTTTCTTTTCCCGTAAGAAAAAAAGAAAAAAGAGTTGCCTGGGGCAAGAAGCGAATGAAATATATTTTGCGAAATGGAACGCCAGGGGAAACGGGCCTTTCCCCCTTTCTCTCTCTTTTTTTCCCTAAGACAAAAGGTCGGATGACGGAAAGGGAGGATTAGATAAAAAAAGAAAAGAATTGGAAGGGAGCGTTGGGTGTTGGGGGGACCTCTGGTGTGGGAGCGACGCGAAAGTAGGCGGGCGCGGCCCAGCGAACCGATGCTGCCGAACCAATGTATATGCAAATTGAGGAGCTATTATGAATGGACCTCCTCCTTCTCATCCGACACCTTTCTCTTTTCTGTTTGCTTTGTTCTCTTCCTTTGTCTTATCTCTCTCTCTCTCTCTCGCTATTTGTTAGCCTTATTCTATTTTTGTTTCTTCTAGCCATCTTTCGTGTACGACCCTCTTTCATTTCATTGCGCCAGTTTCGAATTTCCATTCTCGTAGCGCGTCTTGTTCTTTAAAAGGTTTCTTTTTTTTTTCCCTGCGCTTTGTTGCGACGCGTTCCAGCGGGAACATAGTGTGTGACATCTTTACAAAAAAAAAAAAAAATTGCCTTGAACATGCGAGCTTTTGTGGCGCATTTTCAAGGAACGCGAATACGGCGCAGAGCCCGTCGTCTCCATTGTCACAGGTATCGGGTACGGGGTAGGTAGGTATGCACCCTTCATGACCCCTTGATGGTGCCATAAATTTCCATTTAAAGAGGTGAGGAGAATACGTGGTACAGGTTCCCGCTTGTTCGACGAGCCGTCGCGCGTGTACGGATTTCATTTTATTTTTAAAAAATAATGTTCCTACGTCTCGCCGAATTGATCCTCTCGTGGCAAACTTTGAGGACGCCGTTTTTTTTTTTTCGTTTTTTTTTTATCCTTCTGCGTTGACCTGGTTGAATAAACTACCGCTGAACAACAAGCGAGGAGTCGGGAGAGGTTCACGACAGATGCTTTCTATGGTGCATCGCCTCGATGCACCATAGAAATCTTTCGTGAGGGAGGGGGGGGGGGGGGGGGGGGGAAGGGGGATGATACCGTAAAAGGCACGAAGTCGAGATCTGACGACAGTGATTGGGTAGAAGAGAAAGAGAGAGGAGGTTTGGGTGCGTCTGATTGGTTCGCTTATGGCGGTCAGGTTTGAAATGAAACACCGAATCGTTCGTTTTTTGGCTGGTGGCACACTGGAAGTGTTCTCTTTGAAGCACTTCTGGGGATCGGCGGCCGAGTGGGCTAAAGCGCACACCCAGCTCGACGCACGTGGGGTGAAAGCTCGCGCTGCAGGACCCAGGGATCCTGGGTTCGAGCCCCACCCCTGCCCGTTTCGATCTGGATGAGCATCGTACCGGCGTGCGGTCGTGTATCACTACTGCGTGATGCACGTTAAAGACCCCAGGCTAGCGGCAGTACCGCACTGGCTAAATTTCTCATCTACAGCTGGGAGACTCGTCGCCCCTGTGAGGCAGACCAAGTTCTAGGCTGTATAAACACACACACAACCCAATTTTTTTTTAAGCACTTCTTTCGTGCCTATCCACCCGAATAGACGGCGGACAGAGGCGAAATGTAACGAGCCATATTATGCCACTTCTCTTTTTCCTGACGCATACACTCTTAAAAAAAGAAAAAGAGGTGTTGTCTTACATCTATTTGTCCCATGTAATGCATCCCGAAACTTCAGTTCGACGTAAAGCACACTGAAGTTGAACCGACGGCCCCAACTTGTACGAGCGGCTTGATAACGGTGCGATATAACTTATTAAACAGCCAAAATACGTATCAAAAACTACAAAAAAAACACTGAGGTTTTGCAGTAGGGCCAAGAAAACCTTGATTAATTATTTGTAGAGAGTAACACGTGTATTAGTTATTTTATTAAGTTGTACCACTCGGCTATCAAGCCGCCCGAGAAAGTTGGTACCTTCGGTTTGAAGTCAGTGCGCTGTACGTCCAACTGAAGTTTTGGGATGCATTAAATGAGACAAGGGGACTCCCTATTTCTGAGACTGTTGTACGTTCCGCGCATCATTCCCCAGTTGTCGGGATATCTCTCCCCATCCTTCCAAACCGAGTTATTTTCTTCTGGAGAGTTATTTTGAGTGCTTGGTTCTTATCGTATACTGCTATAGTAATGTATAATTAATACGGACCTTGTGTACTCGGCTATATAAAAAACACATTTTCAAGGTACGAACTGGAAAAATACTTTGTGCCGTTACTATAGGCCAACAAGATCAGTGGGAGGCAACTTGGTTAAAAATCTAGACTGTGAATTAACAAGCGCAAATGACTAAGAAGAGAAGAAGGGGGACAGGACAGAGCGCTTACTTACAACTGTCAATTTCATAGAGCATGAAGAGAAAGACAAAGTCGAAGGGAAAAAGGAGAAGAGAAAGATAGAAATAAACTCTCAGCTGCCACTCAGACAACATATTTAGCTTTAGAAATCGAAATAAAAAGTTTTAAGACAATATTTTAACACAATAAAGTTGTAATGATATAGATGCTGAGAGTACCATATCCCATGTCTTCACCCCGAGGAAAAGACGAACGCTACACTCCATGCGAGGCGGTGATGAGCAGTTGATTCACCGATAGACTCTGAACACACAGGCAGCGCGGAGATCATGTCCTCATCTAAATAGAGAATACATGTCATGTAAAAAAATATCTATAAAAACAAAAAGAAACCAAAAATAAAAATGAAAAAGAACAAAGAGTAAACGAATAAAAAGTATTCAGGGAAAACACCGTACAAACTGTAGTTATTTTTGTATAAGTGTCACTGAAGGAGCGCTTATGCATTTTTCACCACTGGTGAGGGTGATTTGTGCCCTCGTACAGTTCTCTATCTCAAACCGCTTCAGAACTTTGGTGTGGTGAAATAATAGTGAGCATTTGCAGTCCCTGACAGGCACCACAGGATGTACCGCTGGTGTTACTTTCAGTGTTTGGGCATGTTCTCTTAATCTCGTATTAATACATCGCCCCGACTGACCTACATATACTTTCCTGCAAGTAAACGGTATTTGGTATGTCACTTCCCTTTCGACACTCTGTACATGTTTGAGCAGACTATGCTGTGAGTCGATGTTTGAGACTACGTTTTTCTGTTGATGCTGTTGGTTACTAATCTTAGCGCACAGCCGTTTTAGTTTGTCCGGTGCTGAAAGCACGACTTGGACTTGAAAATTCGCGGCTGCCCTCTTCCAGTTGCGGGACAATCTGTGAATATATGGCAGAACAGCCAGTCGGTGTTTCTTGTATTTTTCAGTGTCACTTTTTCTATTCGAGGTCATTGAGGATTCGGCGGATTCAAATATTATCGAACTCGGGTATCCCGATGTTTGGAGTCTTTGTACTTGAGCATCGAAGTTTTCCCCCGCTGACTGTACGCAAGATTTTTTAAAAAGCTTCATTCAGGCATTCTTCTTCTTTTTTTTTTCTTTTTCATATGCCATTTTTACGTGACATGTACTCTGTCTTTAGATGAGGACATTACTTCCGCGTTGCCTGTGTGTCGGAGCCTACCGGTAAATCAACTATTCATGACGCGTGGCATGGACTGCTGCAGCGCGCGTCTTCTTTTTCTTCACCTCTGGGGGCCGACATGGGATATGGTGCTGTCAGCATTCATGTCATTACGACTTTAATGTCTCAAGACTTTTTGTTTTCGATTTCTTAAGCTATATATGTTGTCTTAGTGGCAGCTGAGAGTTCATTTCTAGCTTTCTCTGTTCCTTTCTCACTTCCACCTGGTCTTTCTCTACATGCTCCATGAAATTGACAGTTGTAAGTGAGCTGTTCTTTTCTTAGTCGTTCGCGCTCGTTAATTCACAGTCTAGAAGTTATTATGGACAACTCATATTATGGTGTGCTTCTTTTTGTGTGTGTGTATGTGTGTATGTGTGAACGGAGGTGTTGATATTGACGAGACATGATTGTGTATCTTTGTTGGTCTGCTATTGTGTTCCGGAATGTTTTGTTTTGTTTTTCAGCGATATAATTTACACTTCCTAGTGGTTTTTTTTTTTTTTCTTGCTTTGTTTAGGCATTTAGGTTTCGTGCTACATGTCCAAATGTGATAGTGCCACTTTTAGTTCGCGACATATTTAAAATACAAACATTAAATAACAAAAACAAAATCCTATGTATATGGCCTAAGAAAAAGATATCACACACAAAAAGATGTATGTTAAAAAAAAGAGTCATTTAATTTAAGTGTTAAAATTGGAGAAGGAAACAGCTATCATAAAAAAGAAAAACGCCGCAACCCTCAGCCGGAAATTATATCAAACGGGATACCGATGCACAAAGTGAAACATTTTAATTAGAAAAAAAAAAAAAAGAAGAGAAGAGGTGTCCAATTTAATTATCGCTTCGTATAAAATTAAAAAAAAAAAAAAATCAAATTTGCTTCTGGGCGAGACGAATCGCGTCCAATCTAATTTGGGTGCGGCCGAAAGCCGAGTCTCGAGGGGAAGATGCTCCGTCTTCGTCGTCGGCTGTGTCAGCCACATTGGGAGAAAGAGAGAGAGAGAGAGTGAGAAGAAAACAAAATGGGGATGGGGGTGCACTCTACACGTGAGGCACTTTGAAAGTCCCGCTGCTGCCGCGGAAACGCAACACCCAAAGTGGTTCACGCGAGCCCGCGGTTCGCAGTGCGCGGGGTTAAAAAAAAGTAGTCCGAGAAAGACGAGCATAATGGAAAAAGAGTGCCAGCTAAAATGGAGAGCACGGCGCGCATAAATCAAGTCCCTACGAAAGATGGCGCTGCGGGTGCCTCTTTCCTCCTTCTTGTCGTTGTTATTTTGTTTGTCGTCACGCAGTGCTACTTTCACTATACACTAGACTCCTCTTCACTTTAAGATGGACAACAGTGGTCGCCACAACCCATCGGAGCCAATCCGAAGGCCCGTAGTATCACGTGACCCTTATGAGCAACGTGCGGGGCGCCAAGTCACGTGCGATACGTTCGAGCCTTTGGATTGGCTGGGATTGGCTCGTAGCGTTAGCTGCGGTCCATCGGAAGCCGAAACCGAGTAAAAAAAAGGACTCGTTGCTGTGTGGCACCCAAAGAGGGGGAAGTCGCTCCGGGGGAGTATCACAATCCAAACAAACACTCTGGCGACATTGAGAAAACGTCCGCCGTATTTCTTCCGGCGAGGGGATACGCGTCTTTTGGTTTCTGATGGGCCCGCTCGCTTGGCAGGCAAATGAGACAGTTCGGTTCGCGTACTCGATCGTGGCGCGCCAAAATGAGCTCGCGTTCCTGGCGAGTTTGAGCGCGTAAAGGAACGGCTTCGCTGCGTCGTTAAGGACGCAACATGCGCCAATTTTTTTAACTCTCGCTGGTGGATTACTTTTCGTAGGCGGTATCCTCGCGGCGCGATTGGTAAGGGCTTCGAAAAACCAGAAACCAATCCGGTGAGGGGAAAAATATTGTCTAGGTCAGACATTCCGCTAAATGCAATGGCGATACGATAGCACTAGGGAGTTTTAGTAGATCGTTCCGATGTCTCCGACACCGATACCCGTTACTCCGCCAACGCCTTTGTGCAGGCATCGTATCGTTATCGGGTATCGTCATGGGAGGTATCGGAGCGATCTACTGAAACTAAATACTAATACGCAGATCCTACCAACAGCTCCCGTTCCTATGGAACGAGGGGGGGGGGGGGGGGGGAAGAGTGGTATAGTTAAGAATAGAAAATAACTAATGTCACGAACCCCTTGAATTCTAGCGCCTTTCAATCGGCAGCTAAAGAACTCAGTTACGTCAGAGTTCGTCAACATGGCGGCCGCCACGAAATCAACGGCCTATAGAATTTTTTTCACCCTCTGCCGCATGGGCGCTGCCATCTTAGAATCACATGATGCTTGCAGGAACCAGATTCGCCTGAAGCGTCTGCTCAAGCGCCGTGTCGACGGCAGCGCCACCGCAGCAATGCATTATCGCTCGGCTTCTGCACTAGGCACCAAAATGGCGGCGCCCGCTAGAACATCGTTGAATGTAGCCTCCTTTAGTTGCTCTACTCAGGTATGCATTGCTTGTGCCTAAGTGACGCGGGTAAGTGTGACGCCGTGAGGGGCGCAGTGCTCTATGCTATCACCGGTGGTCCGCAATCGTACAGCTTTGGTTCGGTGAGACCGTGGTTTGTGGCGCTGCTCTCGGGTCCTGTAATGAGGGAACCACACTGATTAAAGATGCAGGCATTGCAGGCGGCAGAATGGCTTTATTTAAACGTTCCTGCAAATACAGCTTTAGGTATACGTTGGAGACATTGTCGCGAAATTGTGTTGTTCATTGTTGGCTTATCCGGTTTTAATAACCTAAAAAAAAGGTTGCATTTTCGTCTGCACGCGGTTTAGAAACATACGCTACTATACAAAATTGTTCAAATTAAAAGAAATTAATAAAAACGAAGGCAGGTAATTCCTTTGTTTACCGCCACCAGCATACGTGCGATCACCAGACGGCGCCAATGGCAAGTTTTTCCTCCGCTATTAATTCTCCTCCCACCGATCCCGCGAATATGATCAAACGCAAAAAAAAAAAAAAAAAAAAGGCGAAAGTTTATTTATTTTTAGCTTTCCCGCGTTTCTCGGCGCGAATTATCGCGCACCCACGTCTTTTATCGTTTACGTTTGTTCTATTTTCTGCGCTCTCTCCCCCGAGTCCCTCTTTTATTATTCACGGGGAGGCGCGTTTTTCAACTCTGGACGGCCGTGTATTGTTACCCCACTTTTGGCTCTTTGTTACACACCAAGTCCCGTCTCTCGGGGGGGGAAGCAATTTGTTTCCCTTTACGTACCCACGTTCCGCGTCCGATGAGCTCAAGTTCCATTCTCGGCGCCGGCGAAGGCGCGTCGATTTGTTTGGGTTTCTGGGCCCCGCGTATTGTAACGTCCCGTTTTACAACACGGCCGCTGTTACTATATAGTCTTGTTCATGTGGATGCATACACCAACGCACGCCTCTGACGTCATGGCACTGAGGTGGCGCTAGTGTCTGCCCGCCCCTCTTCATGAGGACAATTTTATGCGAGATGAGGTGTTTATTGCAACTATACTCGTTTTCACTTCAAGAACCGTTGTAAAAAAATAAATAAAATAAAATAAAATAAAAAGAGTGGCTCCCCGCGGATTATAACCATGAATGGATAGATGGATGTTAATGGCTATACCCTTTGTAACGGGCGGTAGCTTGCGCCACCTAGCCTGAGTCTAAAAAGACAAACATGTGACTCCTCTCGCCCTTCTACCAATTTTCCCTTTACCCCTTTGTATGTTGAGTTAAGCTATATGTGGGTACATTTTAGGGTTGAGATATGTTATCTTATCAAGACGTGCACGGTTTCGAACGCCAATAGTTTCGCTTCTTCCTCCGACAACCAAATCTTGTAAAAACTATTTCGCGCGGCGTGTAAACGATACGCAAAATTTTCTTTTTTTTCTTGGTGTGAATACACGTATAGACATGACTGCATATACTACCCTCCTCCCCCCAAAATAAATAAATATCTAAATGGTGTTTTACGAACGAACTGCGCGACTACTGATCGCGTGCTGACGGCGAGCTTCCAGAGTCCTTTTGCGACGTGCACTTCGTACCAGCAAGATTACCGGGCTAAGCAGCCCTGTAATGTGAGCTCCGTTCTAAACATCGCCCTCAAATATGACGTCCAGTAAATAACCCCCTATAGACACAGTCACACTATACACACGGGGCATTTTTCCCGCTAAATTTGGCGATTCATTTTTTTACTCTCTGAATTTAGCCGGGAAATTTCTCCCCTAAATTTAGAGGGAAAGTTCCTCCGCTAAACGTCACGGTATCAAGTGACAGATCACGTCACGTCACGTCCCGCGACGAGTCTACATAAAACGCACTTGGAGATCGGCCGCGAGACGTGCACCCGATAGTGGCTGTCGCCGTGAAATGGTTCGTAATCTGAGTGGTCCCCAATAACGAGATAAAAACGCACGTATTTTTACCCAGCTCGTCCCCCAAAATACTTTTAAAACTTGTTGTTGGCCTAGTTGGTTCATGATGCAGTATAGAGGTTTTTTGCGCGCCACAGGGGACAATTACAAGCGAGTAGACACGGACAAGCGCAATGTGTTTACTCGCTTGTAATTGTCCCCTGTGTCTCGCAAAAAACCCCTATACTGCAAAATACTTTTGTTTGCATAAACCGGGGTACTTATGCTTACTAGGTCCGCCTTAACGACACATGACTGCATACAAAGAACGCTTTCCATGACGAAGTGCGTAGATAGGCGCATCTTATTTGTCTCGGTATAATGGGCGACTCACAATGTGGAGGAATTCCCCCCCCCCCCCCCCCCCCCTTTTCTTTTTTGCCCGGGGGGGGGGGGGGGACGAGGTGCATATATTACTGAGACATCACTTACCAACGTTATGGCACGCCCGTTACGCAAAAGGAAATGGCTGCGCATTTCTGGAAGGATATGAACTTCCGCGATGGACGAGGCATCGCGGAGATACCGTTAAAGCGAAAGTTATTGCGATGGACTCGATTTAAAGGTCAGCTGCAATTTTCGTTTCGTTGCAAAATGCTAAATTAATCGTACCGATTTATTTTTCAATAAACGGAGGTATATATCACCTAGTGTAGGCGGCGGCCACTCTTTTTCATCGTTTATTTTTTGACTGGTATATATATATATATATTATAGGATTGTGTAAAATTCCATACAATATGAACAACGTTCTGCAAACAATATTTTTTTTTTCCACGGAGACAATTGTTTTAATGATATTGTTTAGCGTTTCAGCGCCTCCGTAAGACAAAAGCTCAGATACATTCGCAGCTCGCAACGCAACTTAATCGAGCGTCTTCTGCAAACCATGTGATATAGACATGGGTGGAGCAAAGGCCCGTTCACCCACGTGCGTTTGCTTGCAACTGTGTTCTTGCGATCTCTTACACCCCAATAACATACTGGCATGCTTACGCCATCTATGAGGCGTCCCTTCGACTGCATTTCTCTAGAGCGAAGAGTTTTGCAGTATTTGCGTGATTAAATCTACCCGATAAATATAACAAAAAAAATTGTTCATAGCACTGTCCAAAGTATTTCAAGCCGAAAAGAAAAATAAAAGAATATAGGGAACTGTTAATTGTTTCACAGCTAGCCGATAAATGGCGAAAGTATGTTCTCGGTCCTAAGCGGTCGCAAAGACTGTGGGAACCAGCCTTAACTCCGTAAGCGCACACTCAACTCTCTGGCGTCGACCAGCACCGCGGTGGCGCTGCCATCGGCACTGATCAAGCGCACAAGCGTCACCTCGCGCAAGTCTTGTTTCTGCGCTTGCGCAAATCCGGGCTTGTTTGTAAACAATGTCTTGGTGTCAACAGTGAACGCCCGGTAAGAGAATTCGGCGCCTGTATGGAACGATCCAAGTAGCAAGCTGTGCCACCATGCACGGCTTTCCCGTGCAAACACACACGTGCTTCAGAACCGCGGCCTTTCGACGGTGTCTTCGATAGGGCGGCCCATATAATACACCAGGTGAAATTTGCACCAACCGAGTAGTTCATGACGTCACCTATAAACGTTTGCAAGTAGGCCATCGGGGCGCCGCCATCAAGCTCGGTTGGGGTGCGCTTGGACGCGGCCATAATCCGATTACGACGCCTTAGCAAGGCCTCGTATTCGGATTTTGACGCGCCAAAGCGCACTCCATCCGAGCAAGATGGCGGCATCCTGAGGCCGCACTTGCAAACGTGTGTACATGTTTACAAGTAGGGCGTCAGGGCGCCGCCATCTTGCTTGGCTGGGGTGCGCTTGTGCGCGTTTTATTATTTATGAAAGCATATTTTGTTCAGTATTTTAAATGAGAAAAAGAAATGCAGTTTAGAAAGTACGGAAACAAAAAACAACGCGCGATGACCCGTCGACATACCCGCCACCAAGCGGTGGAAGAGGCGGCGCAGGCCGGCGCAGATGGCCCCGTGAATCCTAGCAGACGACGCACGACGCCGGCGGGACATTTTGCAAGAAGGGAAAGTACGAATTTGCGACCACAGGAACTTGTGCGTCGTCGAATTGGGGCCGAGAGGCTTCGCCAGCGCGCTCCGCACGCTTACGAGGAGTGTCTTCGTACGGTACTACTCTCAGCTCTGCAATTCTATCGCGGAATCGGATCTCCGACAGACCCAATAACTTCATGCCGGCAAGCGCGGTGGAGGTCTGAAGCGAGCAACGAACCGTTGACGTACGCGCATGCGGCTGCAGGTGAAGGGACCATAAACGTAAGTCGCAGCAGATTGGCTAGTCGCTTCACTTCTACCATTGGCCACCCAAGCCAGAACCAGGGACGTCATGAAGGAGGTTATTTTTGCTTGTTTTTGTCATTTTAGTTTGCCTGTAGCTTTTTAAATAAAGCGAATCTCGAGAAATGAAAGGTTTCACTAAGTTCCTACGTTCAGTGCTCTCAGGTTTGGTGCAAATTAAAAACCAATAAAAAAGTCCTTGCTTAAGTTTAAGTCATGGATGAAGAAAGAATAAACAATAAAACAGGGACAACACAACCACATCTTTCATGAAAGATGTGGTTGTGTTGTCCCTGTTTTATTGTTTATTCTTTTTTCATCCATGACCTAAACCAACACGCTCTTCTACCAAGCTTAAGTTTAAGTTCGCAGTTCCCACAGCTCTAGTGACCTATCGAGATTTGATACATAAAGGCCTGCGGTCTTGACGATTTTTGTCTCATTCCTCGCCCCCGCGGACTCCGACTTGTCGACACCGTACGCGCGAATTCCGACACAATCCCTCCACCATTGCTCTGTGTCGTCGTCTCGCTTTTTCCAGCACCCATTATTTTTTTTAGTTGGTCTTTATTCATTCAAACCAACATGGACGACGTCGGGGCTAGAAACACAGCTGCGCTTCTTTGCGCCTCGCTCAATCTGTCCCGCGCACTTCCGTTCCCCCTCTCGTAGCCCCGGAGGCGAGGACGACCTGTCGCATTTGGAGCGTGCGCCCCGTCTTCCCCAAAACTCTCGGGATTTGGAATCCGGGCTTCCCCAAAGTCCCCCTCTACCATGCGGGGGGATTCAAACCTGGGGAACGCGTATCCACCCCCTCCCCCTTCTTTTCCCCTTTCTTTCCCCATTCGGAACGGTGGTTCCGAACCCCCTACGGCGGTGGCCCGGGGTTGGAGGGGTGTCAAGTAAACAACGCGAATTCGGTGACGCAGACAGACGGAGTCGGGATAAGAGGGAAGAAGGTTTTCCCTGTCGTCGTCTGCTACCTCCCTTTTCTTTTTTTGTTCTTTTCTCGCATTCTCCAAAAGGGTTCTTGGCAAGCTCTCCGTTTGCCATTTTTCTTTTCTTTTTTCGTCCGCCTAGAATGAAGCGGTTCACTCTATTCGTTACTATATCATTCTTAGGCCTGTTTGTGCGTGCTTTATATGTGCGTGCGTGCGTGCATGTGCGTCTGCCTGGACATGCGTGTGCGTCTGTGTGTTTGTGTACTTGTGCGAGCGTGCGCGCACACGCGCCTGTGTGTGTGTGTGTGTGTGTGTGTAGCTTCTCCGTCCTATTGTTTTTCGGATTCTGATTTTTCAGCCCTGAGTCGTTCTTCCTTCCCGTTGTTTGTTCTTTCTGGGGTGTGGAAATCTGCGCGCTTCCACCGAACCGGCTTCACTCCGTCTCTCTTCCCGGAGAGTTGACTTCTTGGGGGACTTTTTCCAAGATGGGATTGTGAAGGGTCGGAAATAGCTCTTCCCATTCTTGTTTATATATATTTTTGTTTTTCCAGAGCGCTTCGGCTACGCGGATCTCATCTTTCGAACCTCGTTGCCTCTCCTTGCGGTCGTTTATTTGTGACTCGTTTCGTTTCGCCTTTGTTTTTGTTGTTGTTAATTTCGAGTATTGAGACAGATGGTCCGTCCGCTGCGAAGGGAAGCCACTAGAGCGTAAACTGCAGAGGCGTCCACGACAGAGCCGTGTTTGCCGAGTCGACTCCGGGCGTGAGGCGATTTTGAGTAGAGGTCGGGTTGATGATGCGACTTATTTTTTATTTTTTGGTTTTGTTTTGTTTTGATGGTCTTCGATACGCGACCGTGATTTGCCGCTCCTTTTTCTTCGTTAACTCGCCGCCCTATTCTCGCGTTTCTTCTATTTTCTTTCGTATATTCTCTAAGATTCCATGGCTTTGAAAGGGGAAAATTATCTTGAGAAAAATAATTATAGGATGAGATTTCATTGGCGAATAACGTAGTACAAAGTACGCCGAAGATGTGCTTAGCCCTCGTATTTTGTGCAATAATACCTGGTTGTTTTATTTCGTACTATAATATACGTATGTTGGACGACGTATAAAAAAGAAGTAAATTGCATATCTTAACAAAAACACACATATAAAAGCAGAAATTTGTTTCACGCCATATTTGTTTGTTCGAAGCTTCAACCTCTGTCAGTGTCTTCAATTAGTGGCCTAAGGGCTGTAGACTCTTATCTAAATGTATTATTAACCTCTCTGTACCCGAGTACATAAACAGAATAATTTAAACGCTCCAATTTTTTCCAATGAGCTCAAGATTGCAGTTTTTATGAAGAGTCGCTGAAACATAAAAAACAAAAACAAAATGGGGGTGCAGCAACATCCAAATAAAGTACCAACTTATCCTCGCGCAAGTTTTGTTTCGGTAAAAAAAAAAGGAAAAGAAGAAATGTATTGAACAATGATTCCAAACCGACGAGGTTGTGAAAACCAACCGCGGTCCTGAACAATTTGCACAAATCTGCAGCGGTCTTTCTCTGCGCGTTTGTAGATAAGTTAATTACACGCTCCAGTAAGTTTTTATACTCTCCTAGAGGGATTACACCGAAAAATTAGTGAATACTTTACATTTACGAAAACCGAGACGGCATAAGTAAATGTCTTTACTGATTTATTTATTTATTTTCACTTAAACGTGCGTCTTCCTTATACATTCGCGACTCCAGCGAACTGTGGGAGGCGCGCTGGTCAGGCAAAAGGGCGGACGAAAGGAGGTCGGTTTCGTCGTTCAGCACGCGGACCACCATACATTTTCTTGCACTGCAGCGTAAAATTAGTGTTCTACATAAAACCAAAGCGATTTTTCGACGGTAAAAACTTTCTTCTAGTCAGTGGGTAAGAAAGACACGGTGGAAGCATAAAACTAATGAGGGGAAACGATGTTTGTTTCTATGCTGCCTACGAGAGCCAAGCAGCGATAGCAGACGACAGAGTGGAAACGACCGCATCTCTTGAGCTTCTCGGCGTTGCCGCTACGCGGTGTCGATTTCGCTGGAGTCGCCAATACCGCCTCAAATGTCTGCTTTTCTGGGGGTAATAATTAACGTCAGTGCGATGAGATTTAGTATTTTATTTTCTATCACTGTTTCGCGTGTAAACAAGTGACCCTTTTCGGGTGCTGCTGACATGCTGCGCTCGGAAGTCAATGCTAATGCAAAATCTTTGTTCTGTTTAATAGAAAATTGGCTTCATTCGAATCTCAATAATAAATATCTAGCACGAGGCTGGTTCATTCTTTTCTTCTTTTTATTTTATTCTGAAGACTTTTGTTTTTGTGTTTTTGTTTTAAAATAAATGCAGATTTAGGCTTTCTGTGTCGGCTAGTAGCTAACAGGAACAAAAAAATAGGATCACTACATGTAGCTCGAAGTCATGTTTTACCCCGTGATTTAATCCGACTAATGACAAACGTTCTGGATACGTTAGGCAAAATGCACCGCCTATTACATTCCGATCCGTAATGCCGTACGCAAAAAACCACACCTATAAGCTACACGATCTTTATACAATACACCAAACCACAACTGCAATCCGAAGTAAAAAAAAAAGAAGAGAAACAAAAAAAAAAGTTTTATTCCATCGGCGAAAGCAAACCACATTTACGGTAAAGTCGATGACTGGCAGGAGGCTACGAAACTCCGGACTAATTAGTAATTAGAATGGCTGTACACGAGCACACTGCGATTAGGAGGCTGGTTCAGGTAACTAACTCTATTTTTATTTTTTTTTTCCGTGCTTTGTCGTGCAGGCATATTTTGGGCGTGCTACGCGTATCCACCCGCACACATGCGTGTCGTATACTAGCGTCGCCGTCGGGTGATTAGTCTGCGCAAGGCGGTTTCCTCACCCACCCCAGCATTGATGACGCTTCCCGCCTCCATCTCATTTTCTAATTAGTCCCACTCACTAATTGCTTACCCCCAAGTTTTCTACGCCGCGTTTCTAATTGTTCGAGGAGGCAAGATTCCCCCGGCGCTCGCTCGCCGCACGCTGTCTCGTAATTTCTCCTCCTCTCCGAGAAACGACGAGGTTTGAATACTGCCCTTCTCTCTCTCTCCTTCTGACCCTTTCACCTCTCGTCGCTTTCAAACTTTTGCCAAAGTCACGTATTAGAATTACCCGTGCGTCCTTCGGTGGACGTGGGACACGAACGCTTCTGTACGTTTGCGGACGTCTTCATTTTTATTTTTTTTTAATTGTTCGAGAAAAAATGTATTTTTGTTTGTTTTTTTTCGTGGAGCGCGGTTTTACGTTTTTATATCGTTTCCATTCATCTTTTTGTTGCGGCAGATATATATTGGGTTTACGCAAATCAGGTTAAGAAGACGACACCGGTGGAAGGGAGACGAATTACGAATTCGTGGTTCCGAATTTGTAGCATTTCTATTTTTGTATATATATTTTTTTTAAAGTTCGATTGCGCTTGTGCAAGTTTCTGCCGACTCGGATTACGTTGTTTAGAGGGGCGGCCTTCTTTAAAAATGGGGTTTAATTTTGTGTATTTTTTTTTATTTGTGGCGAATGGTCCTAGGCTTTTTTAAGCTCCTCTTCCGTCTCAAATTATTGGTTTTGATTTGGTATCGAATACATTTTGGCCGTAAAAAAAAATAGCCTCGTCAACTGAAATAAAGAATTCTTGTGAGATAAGGGGACGCACTCAATGTACTAAACTGCAATTTTTTTTTTTAATTCTGTGCATTTTTTGTAGTTGTATTTTTGTATTCTGCGACGGATCTTGCAAAGTCTCATCGGATTACAAACAAACTCCTGCTTGTGTATTTTGTTTTCCTTAGGTTTACATCGTGGATCAACTCGGAGATTTGCCTTTATTTTCTCGTTAACGTCCGTAATATATTTTTGTCGATGCATATATGTATGTCTACTAATGAAGAGGAAAATACCGGGATAGAATTACAAATGACAACACTAAAACCCCAATTCGTAATCAGTAAAAAAAGACACATGCAAAAAACAAGGGCGAGAAGGATTTTTTGGAACGTCAGTTCCTCACGAAACACACGCGCGTATCAGACGGGTTTCAATATGGCGACCTAGATTTACGGGAAAGCGCTCCGGCAATATTAGACTCCCAGCAGTAATATTAACAAGTGCAATAGCGAAATGTAAAGGATGGTGCGCGTATCTATAAGAAGACGAAATTAAAAAAAAAAAAGAAGAAAACTACGGTCCCATATTGCGAGAGATTCCTGCTACAGAAACTTTCTCCTCTCCATCCCCCCCCCCCCTTCCCCCCGCTCACTTATTATATCTGCACATTTATATATTTAAACTAAAAAGCAGGGTTTGTGCAAAAAGAAACACAAATAAAAATAAACAGGATCACGAAAAAACAAATCTGTCGTTCCTGCGAGTATTGCCGTCGTGGGCAGAAAATTTATCTCAAATTCGGGAAAGGGGATGGATCGGGGAAGGATACGGCATAAATGAAAGATCGGGAAAGAGAAAGCCATACGAGGGCGAGAAGGTCCTTGGAGGTCGGATCGAAGTTTTTTTTGCGAACATTAATACTTTCTTCTTTCGCTGTCATTTCGCCCCTTGCCCGCCGGCCCGGCGCACAGTGTTGCTTCTTCCCACGCGCGCGATCAATCCTGACGACAGTCAACATGGTTCCCCCCCCCCCCAACACACACACACACACGGGTGACTGTCCCGACTGTCCCGAACGTCCAGAGTGTCCGGTAGTGGTTTCGGCGGGCTCCAGACCTCCGCGGTCCCCACTAGTGTGCCTTGGATTTCAGAGTGTTTCCGACTGCTCGATCCGGGGGGGGGGGGGAGGGGGGGGAGGGAGGGGAAGGGGGGGGGGGTCACGTGATTTATGGGCGCGTTTTCAATACGAGCACTGGGCGGAAGGGATGAAACTTGTTGGTCGTTTGTAAGCGTCTCTGTCTTTCCGCGGCGACAGTCTGCGGATGTCTCGTTAAAAAAATATTAACCTACCTAGCCCACCCGTACACGCCGCTTTGCGGCGCCCCACCGGCAGCCCAAGCCACGCTGTCCCCCATTGCACCTCCGAAAAGTCAATTCCCTTTCCGCCCCTTTCCTTCTTTCCACGCAACAACGCACGCGTGCGCATTAGCAAACAAGTCAGGCCAGGAGGCGTCCGCCATTAAATTGCAAACGCTCTTCGTGGTTGGAGTTGGTCCCTCTGTTAAGTCGAGTCCCCGTCACCTTCGCGCAGAGGCCTATATGTCCCTTTTTCGGCGTATCGGTGTCCGGACCACCGCCCACGAGGTTGAGTGATTAGCTCGGGGAAACTTCGCCACTTTGTTTTTTTTTTATCTTTTACCCCACTCCCCCTCCCCCCTGAATGCGTATATGCGTTTGTGTATCTTCCTTGCAAAGTAACTTCTTTTTTTGTGGAGGTGGTGTCTGTGTGTGTGTGTGTGGGGGGGGGGGGGGTGTTGATTAATCGCATGGGCCGATTAATTGCGCCTGTCGATTTCTTGCTTCCGGTCCGTTTTCTTTTTCTTTTTTTCTCGGAGATATGAATAGAAGCGGGTGGTTTCGTGCACCTTTATTGACGAGTAGAAGCTGCGTACGTTGCTTTATAGTTTAACTTCTGTTACCTACGTTTTGATGATTTTCTTATGGCATCTTTCGGGTAGGGCGCCTAAAGAACGAGAAAGACGGAGGAAATGATTCGTGGCGTCCTTAGAGTGACCTTAACTCCGCAAGGATATATCGGTACCAGACGGTTTTCCTAGGCGGTCGGGAGTGCAACTTCAGAACCCAGGCATCTGCCGCATGCTAAGTTAGAACTTTCTTCTTACGGCCATGGAAGATCCGCCCGCCCACCGTAGGTACCGGCGCTGTACATATACTCAGAAACTCTCCAACCTCCTTGTCTTGAACGTAGTCGGTTCTTGTGGACGGTGACACCGCTTCCGGCCTTCCCAAATTCAGGGACAACTCCGCAACAAGCACAAAGCAAAACACACCTACAAGAAGAAGAAGAAAAAAAAGTAAACCCGTAACAGTATATTTTTCAAAAAGTAGCGGTAGGGACCGGAATGCCGCATCGTTGCGGAGGAATGCCAGGAGGAAGGTGTATTCACCGCGTACTCCGGAGTTAGCTTCCTCCTTCAGGGCCGCAATGTGTCTCTCGTCTTCTTCGTGCCTATCCTGCGGCGTCACTGGCCAATTCGGAATGGATAGAAACTCCGCCGACAAGATAATGAGTCCCCTGGACCGTCTGTCCGGTCAGCCGCCCGTACTCCTCTCACCACTGGGCTGACAGCGCGGGTGAAGCTACGTGCTCGCTGAACCAATCCAACGCCTACCTTTTCTCCACGTGGTCGCGCTCTCTCCCGTTGATCAATACCACCTATACTTGTAATCACCTCAAAGACCGTAGTAAACACACACACACACAAAAAAAAAAAAAAAACGTTCGGCTTTTCGCTGAACATTACTAATTTCCCAATTTATGTATAAAATTCAGGTGTGTTAAAGGTCAATCTCAGATTCGCTTTATGGTATTTTATCAACCCGTTAACGTTTCAACCGCCAAAAAAAATCGTTTCTTCCTTCGACAACCAAATCGCGTTAGAACTACTTCGCGAAAGCATTGTCAATGCGCAAAACTCTTTTTTTTTTCTTGATGTGACAATCAGTGTAGAATAATCAAAGCCTGCGAACATCTTTCTCTTCTTCCACGGAGCGTCATCAGAGTCGGGTGACACAAACTCTTCGATTGGACCCGAAGCCGATGACGAGGGTCCTTCGACGCGCTGATTGGACGCGATGCCCAGCCGAACACTGACGCTGCATTCGTGTCCAATCCGGATCGGCGCTCGATCTCACTGCGGTGACGTCATACTTCCAGTGCGCAGTATTTTTATTATTCTACGTGGTGCTGTAGTATCGACAGGCCGAGAGTGGGGGTGAGGGGACGAAATGGACGATGTTGATTGGTCCGGCGAGCTCGTAGCTCGCACCGCGCTACCAGCTTACGGGGTTGAACGGGAGGGAGCGCGCAGGGCCGGAACGACACGACAGGGGCGAGACGGACGAACCTGACGAGAAGACGGGAGTTTTGTGTCTTGCGCGAGATCCGTCCTCGAGAGCCACGTCTCTTTTTTTTATACGTCGAGTTCCGAGTGGATCTATATGTAGTGTGTGTACGAGGCGTGGGAGGCGATGTCTTGTCCGCGAGGTTCGGAGGTCCGTCCCTCCTTTCCCTTGTCTTTCGCCGGACACTTTGCTTGCCTTTCCCTGAGTTTACCGAGGCTGTCCTTTCTTCCTACGTGTTTCTCGTTTATTTTCATCACGCGGAGGAGCAGTTGTCGACGCTTGTGTGTGTTGACATTCTGTCTCTTGTCTTCGCTACTTGGGCGCAACTTCGTCTCGGTTCGGCGACGGTGGATGTATATTCATTTTGTAGGCATAGAACCCCGTATTATTATTTTTTTTTTACACCGAAAGTACTCGGCAGTTTTATTTTTATTTGTTTACGTATGTTACGTGCCGATTTGTGAACACGCTTCTCAACTAGTGAGCGTGTGTGTGCGGTTCCTTAGTGCACGTGTAGTTGGAAGTTTCTGATCGATAACGCTCTGATGGCTCCTCGTGTAATTTGTTTTTTTCCCTGACAGTTAAATTGGTTCCGCTTTTCCTCTAGATATTCTTAAAAACGAAGCTGAAATTGTACTTTTTTTATTAATGTTTTCTAAGTTCTTTCGACACAATTTCAAAGGTGTTCGACAAAAAAAAAAAAAAAAAAAGAAATGTATATACAAGTGTTTTTTTTTTTTATTATTGATTTTCAGTAGTATTTCTAGAATCGTGATTGCCTTTCGCTCATTCATTCTGAAGGTTTCGAAAGTTTTTCCATCGACAGCTGAACTATTCCACCAACTTTCGCGGCTCGTACGTTATCCCGTACTAAAATGAATCTGACGGAACACGCGCCTAGTTATTGATCCTCTTGAGTACATGAACTCTAACGCCTTATAATAATATATTTAAAAAAAAATATTTTGGTGGTGTGGTAGTAGACGCTCTCGTAACACTTGCGAGCACTGAACCACAAGATTTCAGTTCCCAAGGCAGACAATCATGCTGAACTTTCGGGACCGGGTTGTTCTCTGGAAACTAAAACGAACAGCAACCTTTATTTTCAGAAGTCTCATAATGCATGGAATGCAGTGTTTAAGGAACGTACGTCTAGATATCTTTTGAATTTATTAAACAGTCGTTTCGGGCAGTGAAAATAAACACGATGCCATTAACTTTCCCGCTCAATTTAGCGGGGAAATTGACGTCACGTGACGTCATGTTTTTTGTGATACCAGGACTTGGAACCGTGACGTGACATCCTAGGGTTGCGGGATACCATGACGTCAGATGACGTCAATGTTCTCTCTAAGTTTAGCGGGGAAAGACACGGCCAGACCGACGGACCGACACACACATTTATGGGATTCGATGATTCTGACTAAAAAAAACGCTCTATGTTTAAAAAAAAAAATAAAAAAAAACTTTACTAGTGTTATTGGTCTATCTGCTCGGTCTTGAAGTAAACACAGACAGAATATACCTCCCTGTGTTCTGTATAATTTTGTTTCTGCTCATATTTCGGTGTTTCTGCGTCATGTTTTAGTTTCGCCTAAAATGTACAGTTACGTGGGTGAGGCCTAACCGGGGGCATTCATCAACTCTCCGGGAAACTGTCGGACCACCAGAGCTAACTTGTGCCTGAACAGAGCGCTTCTATATCACGTGACCAAAAAAAAAAAAACAAGAAAAGGTATTTTTATTTGTTATCTTATTTCTTTCCATGCTATTTCACACGCTCTAGATAAGCTGAATGCACATTCTTGTGTACATTTTATTAACGCCGTTAACGAACGAAATGAGTCTGAGGCGCGCGCCAGCGAACTCCGCCCGGCTCGTTTAACGTCAGCTATTGATTTTACAATTATGGGACTTCGATTCCTGGCCTTTGTACCGCGAAGGCAACGCTGCGCCTCGGGGGAGCGCAGAGACAAAGGGACGTGTTACGTACCACGGCCCCCTAAATCAATGCGCGGTCTAATTAAGATTAGCGAGACGCGATTTTCGTTCGTTTTTCTTCTCTTTCTTCTTTACTCCTGCTCGGATGTTTGTCCGATCCAATATTTTTGTACGGCGAACGAAGCCAAGTGATTACGGTGGTTGTCTTTTCGTCGATAGAGGGAGATAGCTGGGCTGGCTGAGGGGAGAGCCTATCCTCTTCTTTGTTGTCGTTCACCTCGGCGTTTAAGCTGAATGACTCCAGAGGGGTTCTCGCGTTTATCTTGTTGCTTATCACCGTTTTAATCTTCCAGTGTATTTTTTTTTTCCTTTGACGAACGCTTAAGTATGCCGATTTGTGTTGAACGAGACTAAAATAAGTTATTTTCTGGAGGGTTTTTATAAGCCCCTTGTAGCGTGGTTGTCTCTCTGTTGCTAAAAATGACGGCGCAAAAGTAAAGAGAAAAAAGAATACAGTAATGTTTTGTTTGCATGGTTCCCGTTAATGTGGATACACCGCTACATGGCCACGATTTTCGGGGACAAACCGGGAAATTACATTCGTTTTTGTCTCGTTAATAGGGACAGCTCACATTATGGACGATTTTTGGAAGGAGTGGAGGTGGTCCATATTAGCGAGATATCACTGTATTAATGTTGTAATCATATTTCTGCACTTTATATGACATTGGGTAACGTGATGAGCATATAATTAATGGCTAGTTGAAGCTGAACTCCATATGTCACCTGATGTAGAGCGGTCCCCGCTCGAAACGTCGTAATAAACTCAGAATTAGTAACTCCGACAGTACGCATCTTTGACTTATTATATATATAAATATATTGTTTTTACTATTTGAGAAGCGCTGAGTCAATGGTCCTGGGTAAATGCCACCATAAGTATCTGTCAAATCTCGGACCGTTGTCAAAAGGGGTCTTACCGCTTGTCTTGCCAAGGTTGATTCGGGGCAACATGTCGTTGTACATTCGGGTCACGACAAAAGCCACTCTTTTTGGTTTCCAGTTTAGGCCATGCGATTTGTGATTTATAGGAAGGAGAGGGTACGTTTTTGGTGACAGTGAAAGCTATAGACCATACGGATTGTATAAAATTGGGAAGAGGGGCAGTTGAAACTTCTCTACTACATCCTTAACCACTCCACCTCGCGCGGCCGCGGGCTAGATGGATGGAATAGGATGGGATGACTACGAGCTTCCTAGCGACTACCTCCGGGAGTTTATTGGTTTTTAGGTATCGACGTTTATTCACGCAACGCTTTTGAGCGACTTTTTCGTGGGACAAATAAGTATTGCCAATGGCAATGGCAGCAACGCCATATTCAACCGAAGAAATTTTAATTGACATAAGCGCGTTTTATTTTTTTATCTGGCATACGTTTACATCCGGTTATTAGTTATATATTTATTTTTAATGGAAAACACAGAGAAATTAAACTTTGAATTTCGGAGAATTGGGAATCAGACAAATATAAACTCCAATAAACTCCGAGTCTTCGGCAAAAGATAAACTCTGAAAACACCCTCCGATTTTGACGAAAAATAAACTCCGAAAACACGGAACCCTAAAAAATAGTCAGAGTGCAGGCGAGCTGCTGTAAGTTGAACATGATTGTAAACCTGAGACTGGGGCAGAAAGAGAACACGACAGAAGGTAGTGAAAGAGGAGGCAACGTCTCAATTGAGACGTTTCCTCCTCTTTTACTACCTTCTGTTGTGATCTCTTCCTGCCCCAGTCTCAGGTTTACAATCATGTTCAACGGAACCCTAGTTATTTTCCATTGTCAGACGTCCTCTTTATAATATTTATCTGTTTTAATGCATGCAACAATTTATTATGCCAGTCTCACCAACGTAGCCCTGATGGTGGTATGGTAGCCTACACCAGCTTGACAAAAACATTTTCTCTTGGTCTATTGTTCCACGTTGACCGTACACATACTCCTTCCTGTTTACTCGATTCCTTTGTGTGTTCTAGCTGTTCTGTGCTCACCCGTCCTGTTCTTTGTCCCAGGTCCCGGACGAGTGGCCAGGGACTTCCCGGCAGCGCCCGGGACCCGAACAGCCGCGACGGCGGCCCCCAAGACCTCAGCCGGACCTCGTTGTCTCCGGGCGACTCCCCTCGACCCGCCCCGACGCCCCCGGCCGAAGACCCCGACATGGTGACGCGGCGCTTCAAGAAGGGCTCCGTCTACGAAGCCCTGGCCAGCCAGAGCGGCTTCGACTTCTCTCCCGTGGTCCCGCAGACCAGGCCCGCTGGCTGGACCCAACCGGACGCCTCCAAGGATACCTCCTGGAGGACCCCTCCGTCGACGCCTCCCAAAGAGAACAGTCCGCGGACGCCCTCCCACGAGAAGTACCCGTCGTGGCCCGTGACGCCGTCCCCGGCCATGTCGACAACGTGCCGCTCGCGGTCCTGGACGCAGGAAACGGACTACCCAAAGGAGAAGGCTGCGTCCTACGTCAGGCCCAAGAAGAGCTTCAAAATCTCCACACAGCAGCTACAGCCAGTTCTGGAACGCGCCTGCGAACCCGGCAGCAAAAAGACAATCCAAGAAGACCGCGTACCACGACCTGGCGACAGTTCCCAAGGTGACGCGCCGACCGACTGCAGCGCGGACGCGTACCTGAGCAAATACGACGAGTTCCTGCGACAGTACCAGCGCTGGAGCGAAGCGCCCTTCCTCCAGCGGTTGTACCAGGAGGGCGAGCGGGAGGGCTGGCCGCCGGAGGCCACTCCAAGCGAATCGGCCTGTGACTCGCTCGGGTCCAGTGGCGGCTCCAGCCAAGACACGCTCAAGTGGCACGGATCGTACAGCGACCTGAGCGCTTTCTCGACCTCCAACGGCTCGTCGCTTTTTGACAGTGGTCACTCGACGCTGCCGGACAGCGGCCGCCTGTCGCCGCAGTCGTCCTGCGACGGCAGCCTTGCCGACGGCAGTCAGCGCCTCGTCTCTCCCAGTCAAGCCGCTGTGGCCCGGAGCGCCCGGGTGCTCCCTCCCAAAAGGCACGAGTCCGAAAGCGTCCTCTACTACGCTCCTGGACAAGTACACGCCAGGAAGACGACCTCACAGATCGGCGAGACGTCGTCCCGGGTGGCGAGGCTCAAGGCCGCCTTCGATCCGGTCTGCGAGTCGAGAACCAGTTCCACGCAGAGTCTTTCCCATCGGCCGGACGCCGCCTCGCCCAGGGTCCTCTTCTTGGACCCCGAGAAGAAGCATCGAGTCTCGGATCCCGAACTGAAGGCCATTCAAAAACAAGCCGTACTTTCCTTCTACAAGCGCCAGACGTCGCAGGACTCCAAGAACAGGTCCCTCCCGCGGAGCGTGACGGTGCCCAAGTGGTCCGTCGCTGCTTCCGAGACGTCGCCCAAGCCGAAGTCGACGGTTGCGACGCCAGGAACGACTAAACCCCTAGAAACTACGGGTCTGAGCAGAGACCCCGATAGTCCCTGGAGGGGTCCTAGATCCTGGTCGGTCCCTGACCTTGCGCAACCACTCAGTGTGGCCGCCAAGACTCCCTGGTGCCCTCAGGCACCCTCCAAGACGCCCTCTGATCCGCCTTCGCGGAGGTCTTGCGATGGTGTTCTTGTCAGCCGTACGCCCTCGATGAACGGTGGTAGTGTCTGTGAACTGCCTCCTGCCAGAAAGCTTTCGGTGGCTGTTCAGAGGGAGTCATCCATTGGGGCATCAGATACGACCTCGGCGAAAGCCAGGGCGCAGGAGCATTCCCAGCCGGCCTCCCTTCCAGTCATCCCATCTGCTTCCAAGGTAAGGTTTAAGTCCACTTTTTTGTGACCCTTAAGCTCACTGATAAAATTTGGATTGGATTGGAGGAACGTTTACTGATACCTTGAGCGAGCGTTCGCACCTCGGCGTGGCTTGCAGAATGACTGATCTTATAGAGGATGGCGTCAAGTACAGCCAGCTTAAGATATCTGAGGACGGATTACAATTAATATTCCATGCTTCCGTTCAGAATCCTCCGATGGCTTTGTCCATGTGTTGAGGTCCCGAGGGCGTTCTTTAGAGATCATATTTGCTAAGGTCTTACTGGGAGGTCTTTTTCGTGACCTTGCATGTCTTTATGAGAAGGTGGAGTTTAGGTGGAATGAACTCTTCCCAATACCTCGAAAACTGCACTTTGTACGTGTAGAAAACGCTTTTGCGGATTCCATCAGTGAAATCCGTAAAGCTTGAACATTCACTTGAAAGCCATATGAAACTACAAAGCCACTCCTAAATATGGAATTAACTTTTGAAACAACATTATAAAAAAAAAAGCAACATTTGAGAAAATATTTTGATACAGCCATATCCAATGATATCGAACCAGCAAAGTGACGTATCGACCCTACAGTTTTTTGTCTTGCTGAGGATGAACGACGCAAAAATCCTCCACGAACGTCGGAAAGCTCGCACTCTACCAACGAGACGCATCGAAACGATGCCCTCGTGAAGGTGTCAAATAACCTAAACGTGGTCATCAACGAACACGACGCGACGACGCTCATCGACACCGGGATAGACCATTGCGTTCTGATTGGCAAGCTCTCTCGCCGCCTCCGAAAAGTGATGACCCGTGGGATGGGCCACAAACTCGAATCGCCCGAGGGCACCTCTACGCGCCAGTAGAGAGGTGCACGGCTTCCTGCGAGACCTACTGTGAGGCGTGCCCAGTGAAACTTGTTGTCCTCAATGACTGTGCGAGGAGCATCATTCTCGAAATGGACTTTTTGTCTTAATACGTCGCCTTCATCGACCTGAGAGCAAACAAGTTGACGCTCTCGAGACGACGTCAGCCGCTGTCCATTGTGAACCACGCGAACCTCCGGCCGCTATGAAGTGTTTTCGTAGTTCAGACGGTCCCGCAGTTTAATGTAAACGGTCATTTGATTTAGCACTTCGTTAATTTATTTAAGGTTGCATCGGGACAGTGCACTTTTAAAGATGGGAGTAATGCAGCATGCATGAGCGAGAAGGAACGCTTCTGGGTACTTGTAGAAGATTCGACCTTACTCTTACTCCAACTGCAAAAGACAAGGAACCCGACATGACCTTGCCGCGTAAGTCTCGTCGTAGCTCACTCCCCAACATTCTAGGTAGAATATTCGATATACCGAGTGTAGCAGGTATGGAGCCGAGCGTGGTCTTGCCGTCTCACTCACATTTTCCCGACGGCGACGCACTCAGGCTCGCTTCTCGTAGTCCCCTCAGACATGCGCACGTCAACCAAAAAAAAAAGTAACTAAATACGTTACTCGTTACTGATCTTCAAAGCGAACGCTTTACTGTATCTCTAAAGTAGCGGGTTACTTATTGGTTACTTTGACGACGCAACTGCTTTTGTTTTGTGGTTTATTATTACTTTTTTCAGTAGTCGTGGCACTTAAACAGTAGCTGCCTCTCGACGGTTCCATCGCTTATGTTTTTCCCGCTTCATTGAGAATACATCTCCGGCCTCGCTGAAGAGTCCTTCTACCGACGCGCTCGAAGGAACGGCAGTATTGTGCTTCAGGAAGAGCCGGTGAATCTTGGCTTCCCCAATCTCTTTTTGTTCCCTTTGCTTCTAAAGTTCAAAGTTGACAATAGGTTCTGTGTCTCCTTTCGTTTGCAGTCTCCGGGTTGACACTCCGTCTGTACAGGATTCTAGAAGGTTCAACCAACCAACCTTATTGTGTTCTCTGGATGAAAAGCATTCCCAGCTGTAAAGTTCGACTGACGTGTTTAGCGCTGAACGTTACTATGGTGTCACACTGATTAGTGGTTTTTCGTGTTGCCTATCTGCCTTTGTCGCTATAGACGCGTACTCAGGTTATAATTAAAACGAGGCCGTTAAGCGCTTTTGCACACATTACTCCACAAAAGTGACGAAATACTTTTACTCGTTGCTTGGCCTTCAAAGTAACTAAGTACGTTACTCGTTCCTTTCCTAAAAAGTAACTAAATACATGACTTGTTACCGAAATAGTAACTAGGTAGAAGTAACTCGTTAGCAGTAACGCGTTACAGACATGTCTGGTCTCGCTTCAGCCATGTCACGCTGAGGCCGCGACGATCGCTGCTGCTGTTACGACGCTCATTCTTTTGTTTCTGGCACAAGTTCGCCCATTAAGCCTTTATTTTCAGTTTACGCTCGTCCAGCCTTTTTCATCCGCGAAAATATGCTAGCTTTGGGAACTTAGGCGTGAATCGGGATATTTCTTTCGTTATTTCAAACAAGCCCCCCGTTGTGCTTTCCTCAAATAGTCTTCAACCCCATCACGCACATTTCTATAGTCAGTTACAGGTTAAAGGGCCCATGAAACGATTTTTGGGTTGGGATAAATCATTTTAGATTGGGATTTTACTAATAGAACATCGTTCAGTGGGTCAAAAGAAAAAAGGTAGAAAGTCAAAAGCCTGACATTCAGTGCGAAAATTTGAAAACACAGCGGACTATTTCGTTCCTTCTCCCCTTCGTAACCGCTCTGCCTTTTCACGGGGATACATCCGCGGTCCCATAAGCGTGTCATCGGGTCCAAACTGACGTCACACAAAACCGGACCTCATTTAGTCCCTTCACCCCTAAGCTGACATTGTGGTGGAAGCTACGCGCTTGCCGGACCAATCAGCCACCTCCGTTTCATCACCTGACTTCATTCTCTGCAGCCACATTTGCCACGCTTACGTGGCAAAAGTGTGGCTAGCCCAAGGAGCACGTAGCTTCCACAGCACTGTCAGCTTAGGGGTGAACGGGCTAGGGAAAGAAACTTTTGTCTGAGTTTTGAGCGACGGGCTAATCTTCTAGGGGGAGAATGGATGTGTCCGGGGATTACACAAACCAGGTTCCGAGCGAGAGGAGCCTCCCTTCTTTTCGTCTTCTTGAACTGTTTGGTGTAATGCGCGATTTATGAGTTGAGGAGGAAAGCGAAACAGGAAAAAGTTGGAAAAGCGTTTCATGACCCCTTTAAGAAGGTAGCGGCAAATGCCCCTCAAAGGGAATCGGATATCCCTCCGCCACCTTTGCATCCAATAGCGTCCCACCGTTTCCGTGACGTCGCGGACAACGCACGAGGAGGGTCTTGCCTTTCTGTACATATTTGCTTTATCTTTCGACTTTGACTTAGCATTGTGGAAGCCACGAGAGGGAGATTAGAGTTCTCCCCCACCGACGGAAACAAATACGACTTTTGGGGATTAGCTTCCCCCCCGATGGATACAAAGGCTGCTTTCAGGGGCTGGGTTCCCTCTCCGATTAATACAAAGGTCGCTTTCTTAAAAAGTGGGATCGGAGACAAGTGGGAATCCATTGAAGCGGAACCAGGAGCGTTTCCAGTGAACTCTTCTTTCGACTGCGGAGAGATTTGAAACGGGCGCATCACACTTGTGGGAGGAGCTTCTCCTACCTTCTTGACTTGTAACCGACTATAGCGCGGGCGATTGTTTTTGTTGTGTAGACGAAAATCGCGAGTGCCGGGGCTAGTGATATGTTTCAAAAAGGCGCCCACAACCTTACCCCTAACCACATCTGAGTCCATTACGTTCACACATACGTCACTTATTCAAAGAAAAATAATCCGGCATTCCAGCTTGTGTTGTAGGTTCTACTACCTTTGCACAGTTTACCTTCTTTTTTTTTTAGATCTATACTTTGTTTCACCTAACGACGAATCGCAGTGGACGCTACGGGGGATTCCAGCCATTCCAGTGCTGCGACGGTAACACGTGACCGTGCGACCCGCGCGTCGCTCGGTTCAACCCCAAGGTCACGTGACATTCACCCGGTATTGGATTGGCTACAAAGGCTCGTAGAGTCCCTCGCGGTCCATCGTAAGGTCGAACCAAGTATGGATTCTCTCGAGTCTGGGAACACATCTTGGCGATAGCAGCAGGAAATGAAGTATCTGTTTCTGACTCGTCATTTTTTCTCTAACCCTCGGGAAACGAATGACCCTTCCGGGGCAGAGATCGAAAATGGCAGGAGACGCCGCAGCAGTTCGGGCGCCCTTTAACAAATGACCGGGTCAGCTGGTTCGTTCATTCGCTTATCGTCCTGCGTCTGTGGCCGCCGCTGTCTCCCGCAGTCTTGTGCCAGTGAAGCCAGCTACTGCAACCACGTCTGTCGTGGGTTCTGTTAAGAAACGCTGGACCGCTTGCTATCTCGCGTCTTATTTTTTCTGTTAACTCTGATGACGCCTTTCGAATGTTTTCTTTTAACATAATTCCCTAATTTCATTAATTTTCCCTCCCCTTTGTACGTCCGTTTGTTCATTAATTTCTTCACTAAATTTAGCGTGAAAATCGACGTGGCGTGTCGTCATGACTCGATACCGTGATGTCCTCGTGTCACGTGACACCAGGAGCCGGCAGCGGCATGACGTCATATATGGCCATCACACTCCATGGATGTAGTTCCTGAAGAATTAACGAACGCAGTCATGGCTTAAAGGCCAACTCCGGTCAATATATTCGAAGTTTGGATTATGACTGATTTTAGCTCAGTCAATATCCCTGAATTACGAGGTATAATTACATTTTTATCTCGATATTGCTTGCAGTTTATAAAATATCACGGCTCAAAGTTTGATTTCAGGCGTGTACGGCAAAAAAAACCGAAACTATCTGCTCAAAAGGGACGGCAACACTGGTCATCAGCTGTACGGCTGCAGCGCGACGTCACCGTGGTGCTCTAGTGCGCGCATCGCCCAGTGTTGCTTGACTTAAAGCTAATCCGATTGCCGCCCGCTAAAGAGCGCAACGTGGAAAGTTGGGCCAGTTGGTTTCACGGTTCTTTAAATAATTAAAAACGCCGAAAAAGACAAAGAAGTCCTTGTGTCTTGTGTCGCCTTGTGTCATTCCACTTCTTTGTCCTTGTCTTTTTCGGCGCTTTTAATTATTTAAACAGCTAAAGAGCGACTGGTCGCATCTTTAAGAATCATATATTGGTGGACTACGCGGTTTCACTTTGACGTGATATTTCGGCTGTGATCGTATTTCGTGCGACTGAAGCGATACCGGTCATTTATTTTGGTTTCGTTTTCGACCGGAGTTGCCGTTTAATACGTTGACACTTCTTGCTTTGTGATTTGTTCATCGGCTTCTTATCTGCTAAGGCCCTGATCTCATCGGCTCCGGAACGATAATAAATTTCTCGGGTATCGCCACGTTTCTTAATTAAACTATCAGTGCTTATAGTGGAACTTACACTTTCACAAATGTCTACAACTCATATGCGTTCTAAAGCAAGATGTTATCACACATGATTCTAACCGGAGTCGACGGACGACAAAAAGGAGGCGGGCATATACACACATTTCAACGTTAACGAGCTCGCCTATTTATTGAAGTTTTCTTTTATGCTATTACACGTCTGACACGGGGACGAATGGGGCGTCAATGTCGCATTTCTGATGTCCTGCTAAATTTGCAGTTTTTTTTTTAGAATAATCTTCTTAATAATGAGCGTTCATTGATTCCACGAGCAGCACTGGTAATATCTACGGGTAAATACGTGAAATTTTGCTTCTCAAAGGCAGCACATATGTCTCGTTTTGAAATGCTCCGGTCGCGTCAGATAGTCGATCCAAGTGTGCGATTCAGGTCTGTTTCCACCCCCAACTTCTGTCGTCTTAGCCAACGATCTCGGGCGTACACGCTACTCTGAATTTCCTGTGTTTTGCTTTATCCTGTCGAAAGACTCTCGATAAGTTTATTTTTCTTTCTACATCAAAGTCACCGTCTTCTTTCGAAGGGGAATGACACGCGCTCTTGTTTCGCAAGGACGAAAGCAACACAAAACAGAAACACAAACCAAAAGTTGGATGTTTCTCAACTAGCGCCGACTCAGCGGAGCTTCCAAACTCCCCAACCACACTCGAGACTGCGAGACTCGGATCCAGCTTTCCGTGACGATCCGAGATCCCATTCCCCGCCGTCTCTCCTGTCACCTCTCGCTAGCCGTCCTGTAACGTCGTCACGCCGCAGTACCTCCTAAATACCTCCACCGCCCCCTCAAGACCAGAAACAAAGTTTCAAGAAGTCAGCCAAGTATACCTCCCCACAAACTTGAGCCGTCCTTCAAATCCCTATCCATCTCATTTTGGATTACTTTCGAAACGCTCTGTAACGTTTCCCAACGCCGCGAGAACTTTGCGGAACAAAGTTTCGAGGACTCGTTGCTGACTCTTAACAACATTCTAGTTGGTCTGTTTTCTTGTTTGTGCTCCTTTAGCGGCGACTCGGCCTCGAGGTGACACGTTGGCCACTCTCCACGTCGAGAAGGCGGCGGGAGTTGGATCGCTTCGTCTCCTTGCTTCGCGTACGGTTACTGCTAGACTCCGTTTCACTGGGCGATGGAGCGCAGCGGGTGGTACGAGCCATCGCAGCCAATCGGCTGCCGCGTGACTGTCACGTGATCTTTGTAAAGGGTCGCAGCGACGCGCGGAGCGCGTAGTCACGTGGTACGTTCGCCTCCCTGGATTGGTCCGTGGTGGCATCGTGGCTTCCGCTCATGTCCATCGTACGATGAAAAACAAGGTGGAGGCCCGCCCTGTCGTTATTTGTCCCGTTGCTCTTCTTTCTTCTCTCGTTCGTTTCCTTCCGCCGCTAATTACAGTCGGTGCCAGGGTTGCCGACTTGACGCGTGGCTTCTCTCTCTTTCTCGGTCTTGCACCCCGAGCTCCCATCCGACCGCTTCCACCTAGAGAGCCTAGATTTAAGAGAGGGGCCAATTCAGACCAAGGAGGTCGTTTTGCAATGCATAGGCGGACGCCTCCTGGGTAGATTGAACGCAAATGCGCATGCGCGGACCTTTTCGTCACCTCCTGGCAGCTTACGTATTCCGAACGGGTCTCATGAACCACGTGACCCTGACCGGGCAGTCGGAAACACTGACATCCAGGCGCACTGTTCCCACCTATCCTCCCTGTCGCCTTTAGGATGGACCGCGAGGGACGCTACGAGCTACCGAAGTCAAACCGACGCCGTGTGAAGGGTGATCACGTGATCTTATGGGAGTGGAGCAGCGACGTGAGAGGAGCGTATAGTCACGTGATGCATGCTGCACTGCCCTGGATTCGCTGGGATGGTTTATAGCGTCTGCTGTGGTTCGCGGTAAGGCAAAACGGAGTAGAGTAGCCGGAGCTCGTCCAATCAGGCGAGAGGACGGCTTTTCCTCGTTCCTGGGCAGTCTGATGGTGGTGACTCTTTTTCCTTTATTTTTCTTTTTTTTGGTTTTTATTTTGTGTGCGTGTTGTTCGGATCTCTTTCTACTCTGGTCCGACCTTTATGCACTTTCGATGTCGGCCACCAAGAGCCACGTCATGCCACTCTCCTTTATTTTTTTTTTTTTTTAATTCTGTCGTTGAGTTGCCCTGTTGACACTTTACACTGCTCTGCTCCGAAGTGACGTGTTGTGCGCGCTCTTTTGACCTCACTTCTGGGACGTCTTATTCGATGTTAACTAACGATTTTAATGTGAACTTGATATAGTATCTCGTCTGCAGCTGGTTCAGTGCCAAGACTCAGAAACGAAGTTAGAATGGTTTTAAGGCGCCTTTTCTAAAGCAGAGTTATCTTCGTATCGTGATATGTTACTTTACGATTACTGCGTCGTCCGGTTTCACGCGGAAAGTGTTACATCAGAGGTTGTTACGACAGTGTGAAGATATAATGAGCGAGAAGCTTTGGCTGTGCTTTACAATAGTGATCATGCATCTGAACAAGGCCAAGAAGTGTGCTCGGTATTTCGCACCTCAAGGCAGCTGCAATGTCGTTTTGGGGCCTTCCCGGGGGCGCGTTCGCGCGCCGCGCAGCCTTGTAGACGTGTGCGCGAACTCCTTGATTTGCTCTCGCCAGCCCTTTACATGCTGCTCCATCTCACGAAGTTTGTCGGAAATTCGAGCTTACCCTCGTCACGCTTTCTCCGTGGCGAGGCAGTGCCGTTTAGACACCACCCTTTTTTTTCCACTGCGCTTTTCAGTGACAATGACCTTCGTGCAGTCACTTGTGGCAAAAGTTACGCGAACACACGAACGATAAGAAATACAAACATTTGCTCCCCCCCTTCCTAATTCTCATTTTGAATAATACTGTAATATAACTTTCCTGTCTCCATGTCGCCATATCCGACCGCCCCCCTTTCCGATAATGCCCCACTCTTCACTACCTTCACGTCTACTATCCACAGAGTTTCATCCGAAAACACGAGAAAGAAATGGCCTTAAAGAACGACTAAATACCTCCCGAAACGCTACGGCGGACCCAGGCAGAACGACTACGTTTACTACTCGTCGTAACGAAGCCAAGCAACGAGCGCGTGCCACGTCTCAATCTCTCATTCCGCCCAGCCATACTCGCAACTCAGAGCCGCCACCAAGCCCCCGCAAACGGCCTATACTCTCCGCGCAGAACATTACCGCTGTCCCGCGGACACTGAGTGGTCCGGTGGGACAGCGAACAAAAAGTATAAAAACCCAAACTGTACTTTCTCACCGTCACTTAGCAAACAGCGAAGGCTACGGTCGCGGTGAGCCAATCAGCGCCTCGGAGGCAGGCACGTGACTATCTCGCTCTCTACGGGCAGTGCTGCCAAAGTCATGCCGCTTATGTTCGAATTTTGAGTGGCGGGCTAATCTGAGAGGGGCAGCAAAACCGACGTCTTGGGCACACAAAATATTGTAAGCGGGGAGTTCCTCCATCTCCAACTGCTCGGGACGCGCTCCCGCACACGTACTTGTGGGAAGGTCTGTCACGCGATTCGCCTCCGTCGCTCTGATTGGCTAGCGAAGGGGCCGTAGCGTTTCCCTCTTTGCCGAGTCAGGATGAAACGAACTAGGGCTGGTGTCGGGACTGCGCCCCGAAACAACACAGGCAGCCAAAGTGTATTCAACGTGCTGTCTTTCTGCGCGATGCCATCCTTTCAAACTCTCGGTGCCCGACAGCGAAAGAAAACAAAATCCTCGCTTTCTCGCTGACGTCGACGGGCGGTGGGGGAGGGGGGTCCCTCCGAGGTATTTATGTTTATTGGGGGCTCGTAAAAAGGGCGGTACCAGGGCCCACGTTTTTATCACCGGTTGTAAATACGCTGCGAAGGCTCTCTGCTTTCACTTTTGCGCGTGGGCGGATCCCCGGATCCTTCGGCCCGGGCAAAGTCCGATTTATTACGGCGAACAACCAGAGCGCGGGATCCGAGCCCCGGCTCCTTTTCTTTTTTTCTTATTTGTTTTGGTTCTTCTAGGTTTATCTCTTGTGTCTTGGTGTGGGCCTTCTCGTTTCCGTTTATTATCTCTCAACGCTTACCGCGCGAAAGTATGTCTCCCCTAGTTTGCGTTGTTTGCGTCACGTGTGTCTCGGGGAGACGTATAAAGCGCGTCATTTGCGTTTTATTATCGACACGTTAACGTCGTCCGAGAGGCCCGCTTGCGTTGTACGGTTTAAAAAGTTTTTTTGTCTGTTTTGCGGCCTGTATTGATTCACGTTTGTTCGTAATTTCATGTTTTTTTTTGTTTTTTTCTATAATTTGGGGGGTTCCGGCTTCCATTCGATGCTGGTCATAGCTGTGTAATTTTGTTGTTGAGAGATTGCTAGGAACATGCTTCAATTCCGCTCATTCAACCGCCAAAAAAAAAAATTGTTCTTTTTTTTTTCTGCCGAGAAGGGACTTACGAGAACCTGAGTTATTGGCCTGCAATTACTATAAGTATTTTCCCATTTTGAAATCTTTATTATATATTCATCGCTGTGGCTAGTGTTACGTCCGGACGGAGCACTGAGACGCGTATACCTAACCCTCCCCTCCGCCCTCCTCTCTTTCCCCCTTGAACCTAGGGAAGGCGGAGTTTCAGACGTAACTTGGGTTACGTCGGACGTAACGCTAGACACTTCGTACAATCCTACGACTTCAATCTTGTTAGCACTCTTGGTGTTAAAGGTTTCTAAGTAAATGGGTAATTTATTGAGTGCATCAAATGTGGCCGTTGAACCCAGGGATCATCCCTGACGACTGGTTCGAGCCGTCCAAACCTCCATACAGCAGATTAAAATCTTAACATCTTTGGTAATTATGTCTATTTATGCGCGATCTATTAATTAAAATCGTCCACACGAGCTCTGTGCAAGTTTGGACGCCGCGTAGACGCTGTTTTGTGTAAATTGATTACGTGTTTTTTTTTTTGTTTTACTGAATGTTTGCAATTATACACGGGTTTGAGCGTAACCCAGGATTATATGCACTGTTCGTATATCTAGGTAGCTAGCTAGTTCAACTTGTTATTGTTATAACTTTCTTATACAGGCGGTGCTCATCAGAGATTCCCCGCATCTTATAGGCTGGTATTCTGGGTATACTAAGCTTTAGTTTCATTTTAATGGGAGCTGGTTTTGAGCACGTCTAGTAAATTGCTCTCGTTGCACTAACAACGGGAGTAACAACAGGCGTCCAAACGCAATAATGCTTGTATTAAGTGACTTTCATGCCGCCTTCGCGACCGTTTACAGAATGCAGCGCAACATAAAAAAGTGAAGATCTTTAAAAAACTTCGAGATTGCACCCGGCTCTTCGTCGGACTCTCAATACTTCGATGCCTCAACACAGGCAGCATTACAGGCTGGCTTATGATCTTCCTTAATGTCGGTTCCACGCTTCTCGAAGTTTTATTATTTTTTTACCGACCAAGTTCATTAAAATAATGTTGTATATATATATATATATATATATATATATATATATATATATATATATATACATATATATATATATATATACATATATATATATATATATATATATATATATATATATATATATATATATATATATATATATATATATATATATATATATATATATATATATATCAAAAAATAAAAGAAAAAAATGTTCGTCGAAGTTTTTCTTTTTTAAAGTTTAACCAAGTAAAACTAATGATGTAGTTTTATACAGGAGTGGGGACGATAGAATGACACTTTGTGTTTTCTAATTTGGCTAGCTTCGTTTAACATTCGAACGAAATGCCTTTTAATGAGACGCTCGTTGCGCGACAATGTTAACGGAGGCACTAATCGGCACATTTTTTTTTATTTTTTTTTATTTGGAACGATATTGGTGGCCGCCAACTTTTGCCGCTTGGGAGAGTTTTCCAAATGAGACCTTTCTACTGCACTAGTATTTTTAGTAAACTTTAAATTTTGATTTGAGTCGGAGTAAAAACCGAGATCTCGAATTGTTTCAGTACGCGCCATTCTCCCGGGCTCATTTTTTTTTTCTCGTTTCAAAACGAAAAGTAAATTGCTTGTTCGCGCAAGCATTGGGGAGTTCTAGAGTAATGTACGCAGGTTTAGCGCACTCTAGCGCTAAATTTAGCGCTTGCGTTAGCTCAAGCTACGCGACCCCAAGCCTTTTGCGCTTGCAACGCCACGAAGATACGGTAACAATTTTGATTTCACACACGAAATGCTGTAACTCCAGGAAAAAAGAAAAAAAGATTTTTGGCCCAGCGTAGTTTTTTAGATTTGTTTAAAAATGAAACTGCGACGCGAGCGATCGACGCGGTCATATCTGCTTGCGCCACATCGGTCAGAAATGTCTTGTGTACTAAACTTCACCTTCGGTTCTTCGTCTAGAAACGTTCGCGCGTCGCAAGCAGCTAGTTTCCGGCGATTGCTGCCTACCTTGCTAGGCCTTCTAAACCGTTTGTCACGTATACACGTCCCCGTAAAAGTGAAATGGCGTCTCGCAGTGAAAATTGCACTCGGAAGGATGCCCCCGACGTCGCGCTCATGACAACCACCTAAAGGAGCCGCAGGCGCCGTCCTGGGGGGCGCCATTTTCTAACTGTGCTCGTCTCGGTTTTACCCAGTTTCTCGAGCATCGCGATTCCTTCTTGGAGGAATGCAAAAACCCTTCGCGTACTCAGGCAATTTTCGAAAAATAGCGTGCGCTAAAATAGTGCGTGCAAAGCGTAAAACACGGTTATCGTTTGGAGCGTGCGCATTGGCGACGACGCTATTCTTTACGTATGCAAAGCTTTTGCGTACGCTATTTAAAAGAAAATTATATTGCCGCGCAGTGTGCAGGGCTACGAGAATGCTATAAACGCTTGCAGCAATGACTTTGAAGTCTGACGATAAGTAGAAATTCCAATGCAGATACACTCAATAAAGCCACATACCTACAGAAACATTACTCAAAGTATGAGACCATTGATCAGAGATCACTGTTAAACCTGATTGTTGGTTATCAGTTCGAGTGGGTATGATTTGTGTAATTTTGGTTACTGTCTGGGGCGACAATTTTTGTTTTATTTGAAGCAATCCGACTAAGACAGCATGGACTAAACAATAGTACTGCATTATAATTTAGATGTGACGCAGCAAGGTTATAGCAAAATGGGCACGTTAGTGTAAAATATTTGCATTTAATGTAAATAATGACACATTATCGTGTAAGCGTGATCAAAATACGAATATATATGAACAACGGAGGTTACATTATGGGGCAATTCCACGTTAAAACATCATAAAACAAAAAGAGTGTTTACATATTCGACTGCTTGACAAGGGTGATACTAGCGCATTAAGTACATAGAGGTGTACAATCATTCTTCTAGTTGCTCTCTGGGTGTATGTTATCTTGTTTTTTTAACTAGCAGTTTGATTTCATTCCTGGCGTGTTTTATTTAGAATTCCGCGAACACAATTTCAGGCAAAAAGTTATTTCTGTGCTCACCCTAGTCAGGCATTTCCGCATTCATTCTGCGAGACCGAACACCTGAAACATTAATCTTAATATGTTTCCGGTGACAAGGATATGCAGCAACGAATGACGGAGAGTTTTCACCTAAAACATTCGACTTTTGTAAAAAAACGAAAAAAAAAACAAACAACATCTTATAAAGCGATATAAACGTTTCATAATACGGGTTCTCGCCGTTTGACATTCGGTTGTCACGCTCGTACGGCTTTTGAGACCACCGCGTTCCTTTAATATATTTTTTCTTATATACTTGTATTTCTTGGTCTCATGAAATCCTTCGGAGACGAGATAGACATGTTCGCGAACTTTGTTCATTGTTTTATATTTTATCCTGTCGTTTGATAAGGTTAGCTGCTCCCCCTTGTCGAGACAGGCCGTCGGAATTCAAGAAAGCATCCCTTCTTCCTTTTTTTTTTCCCCTCTTCTTGCGTTTGTATTTTTATATATGTATATATATTTGCCATTTAATTTTTTTTTGCCTTAAGCGGAACTTTTTCTTTTGTTGTTTTGTGGCACGGAAGCAAGGATGAAAAGAAATCCTGTCGCGTTTCGGCTGTAATTGGCACACTTGGCATGACAGCCACGGCTAATCAGGCGGCTACCGCGCGCCCCGTCCCTTGACGGGGGGCTTCGCCTCAACAAGACTCTTTACGCGGGGAAGCACGCTCTGCAGAAACCGTCGCCCAGGAAATAAAAAAAAAACGCCCTTGCGTTATTTATTTCTTTACTAACTTCCTGGAAGGGGGAAAAGGGAACGGAAAAAAAAAGAGAAAGAAAAATATGGAGAGGTAGAGAAATAGAAAAAGAAAGACCATGGTTTTGAAATTTCACCTTTCTATTCGTCAAATATTTTATGCAACGGCCGTTTCGTCGGTTAAACGTAACAAATATGTTTCTTATGAGAATATTGTTACGAGTATTAGGTGGCGTTCCAGTCTTGATAATACAAACTTGTCGTCTTACTTTGACTGTTTCGCGAACGTGCACTAAACATTGTTAATTTTTTTTCTTTCTTACGTTGCTATCGCTTTTTCCGACACCTACAGTTCTGTAGCGCTCTGCTTTGTGTTTGTGTCGATTATATTAACAAATTGCCATACTTACAAAAATCTTAAATCAACTATGCCTTTTACTATTCACATCGTCAGCCCTACCGCTTCATTACGTTCTTTTCTTTCTTCTCGCAGCTCAGTTAATTATCAACACGTTGCATACAAATTGGCCCGAATTCCTTTGAATACATCGACCTACCGAATCACTTCTGTCCCTCATCTCATCTCGATCAGTAAACATTGCTATAAAAACCAAAACTAGTCGAAAAAAAAAACAACGTACAGCTCGTTTTCTCTCGTGCGTGTTTTGCACGTTTCTGTATTCTTATCAGTGCTAGTCATTGCGTGGGTGCTTGCACGTTGGTGTGCGCGTGAAATAAAAAAAAAACAATATAAATAAATATAGGGATACACCAATGAGCCCTTATGGTACCTTATGTCAGCTAAACCCGAGTACAGGCTGTGTCGCCAGTCGAAGATACTTCCGTTCGTTTTCCCCCGTGTGTTTTGTAGATTTCCGCGTTCTTCACTTACGACTGTCAGTTGTCACGTGCCTGTTTGTTTGTTCGCGTTTTTGCTTGTGTAATGTAGATGGTCGAGCCTGTTGGTTACTGATTTACGATAAGAGGGACGTTTGCAGACAAACAGACAATCCTGTCTTGTCTGTTTGTCTTCAATGTCCGTCCTTCCTTACCGTAAATCGTGTGTATACGTACGCGTGTTTCTCTCAAGTCGAGCACAAAAGAGGTAGACACAGAGATATCAATTATTGCCCATCGTAGCCTGTGTCAGATTGAACCCAATCACAGGCTGCGTCGGCGGTCTCCCCCACGTAGAGGAATAGTTTCTGTCGGCACCTGCATGTGGTCCTGCGCGATCGATAACCTGCGTGGGCGCCGTCTGTACGATGGGGGGGGGGGGGGGGGGGCATTGTCGGTGCCACCGCTTTACTCCATTCACTCCTAAGCCGGCTGTACGATGGAAGCTGCCTGCTTTCCGAGCCAGTCATACGCCCCTCTTTCGTCACGTGATCAGGCTCCCGCCCGTACCCAAGCGCAGAAAGTGGGGTCAGGTTTTGGAAGGGAAGCGTTTGATTGGTTCCCTCAGCGCGTAGCTTCGAACGCAGTGTCAGGTCAGGGATGGGGATGAACGGAGCATAGCAGTGCGAACCCCGAGGTCTTGACCCGGGGGATCAAGGGCAAGGGGGGCTTTTGGTCGGCTAATGGACGCCGGACCCGAGGTGGGCAGATGAGCCCCGGGAAAATCTTTTGTCAGGGCTCGCTCCATTAGTGGCGTCCCGTAAGGGATTCGGGCCGCTGGTGCGGGAAGAAAGGAGGCATCTTGGGTACGCCGAGAAAGAGACGCCTTCTCGAGAGCGACGAGATCCCATCAAGGATGCTTTTGTGAGGAAAATGCATAACTTCATTAACTTTTTTGTTTTTGTCTGTGTGTGGTTTGGGTTCGATCGCTTTAAGGTTTCGGCTCGTCAGCCTCGCACCTTGAGCTCGAAACTGTACTCAAAGGGAAAAAAAATGAACAAAGAGAGACGGATTGTAAAGTATTGCTCAACGTCTTGGTTTGTGTATATTTTCGTTGAATATTTGTTTTTATATAGTATTACATTTTACAGTTTGTCTGAATATGCAGTTGAGGCACGGAGATCCATAACAGATTGCGCAAAATTTAACGACTATATTTATTCTCAAACGAGGAGTGTTACTTTTTATATGTTTTAATTAATCCGGTCTTCTCACAAGCAAAAAAAAAAAAAAAAACATCTTGTTGCGTTAATTTAACGATGCAATGAATCCCACATCTCTATGACCGGAGGCTACCTCCCGAGATACGAAAATATGTCTCCAACAAGAGCGTTGGCATCCTAGTCTACAAAAAGCTATTACTAATACTTGTATTTCGTTGAATTCATTTTTGTTTTAGGAGAGAGTTCCACGTCGTCAGCAACTCCCGAAGCATCGCGAGCAAACAAACGAGCACACGCTCTGCGCGTCCCTCATAAGCCGATTAAAGAAAACACGCTCGCTGCTCTCTTTACACGCTGATACAGTCAAAATTCCGAGCAACGAGCCGTATCAGCGTGTGACACTGCGGCGCATACAGAGAACCCATCCCGCGCGAGCGACTCCCGTGTTTACCGAGGGATAAGCCCCATGACGGCGTTTACTTCACGGACACGATCGCTTCCCGAATTTCTAGGCACACAAAGCGTAAACGCTACCGCTCGGCGAGCTGCAGTCATTAGGGAAAGAGCGGAAGCAAAAAAGGGAGAGAACACACAACGCTGACAAACAAGGAAAAAAAAGCCTCACTTTATCGTTAGAATCTTTTTTTTTTTTCGAATGTTTTGATTTATGGACATCTGCGCTGCCTGACATTCTGTGTACTCTCTGTAGTTATGCGTTTCTATTTTCGGGATTGGTTCAAAGAAGATTCTGTGTGTTCTCTGCTCTCGTGTTTATAGTTGTACGCGCTGCGCTCGGGATCAGCGTTGTAAGCCGGTGATTTTAGCCCAATATTCTCGGAGGTGTCGTAATTTGAACAGTGATGTTCTTACCACCGATTGGCTGTTTCGAGCGTCGTGTTCACACGCTGTCGACGAGCGCACCACGTTCACGTCCAAGCAGCTGGTGTCCAAGAGTCTTATTATCGCTCCCAACCGATATATTGCGAGCAATATGCTGCTCGCCACACATTGCGTAATTGGCCGATGAGAACGCAGAACAGCAAAGTGCGAACCAAAACGATGCTCCGTTTCACACTTCACGTACAACGCTGTCGATGCCACGAGCGCGAGCCGTGCCTTCCTCTCGTGCCTCATGTGCACGAGAGCACGTGTGGGAACCAATCGTTAAACGAAGACGAGAAAGGGCTCGCGCCGGTAGCTTTGACAGCGTGGTACGTTATAGTCGGTGACATGTTAAGGTGACGAGGGAAGCTACTCCAACCTCTTTCCACTTTAGAAGAGCGAAGGTGGGAGAGGAGGCGACCTCCTCTCCAGCGTTCGCTCTGCTAAGGGTTAACGAGGTGTGAGGAGCTTCCTCTGCACTCTTAACATGTTACCGACTATAGACCTTTCCAACGCTTATCACCGGGGCGAAAACTGCTGAGTCACTTAGCTGTGGACGCATGCGCAGCGTCTGACACACCGCACAGCAGAGCAACAGTGCATGCTCAAAAGGCGTTCCACGGCCCAGCACACAAAGATGGCAGCGCGCACAAGGCGATTTTCGCAAAGGTCTGTAAGGGCGAAACGGAGTATACCCGTGCATCAAAGTCGCTCACGGGTCTGTTCAGAAACGAACGGCGTCACCTCTTTTCATGTTAGATTCGAAAAGCGTGAAGAATACATGAACAACAGGAAGAATCGGACAAAACCGGTTCTCCTTGTTGTTGTTTTTTTGTTTTTTTTTTTGTTTCACTTTTTGAATCTAAGATGTACCGAATTTTCAAAATAGAAATTATTTTACAATCTTATTTTTTTTTACGTTCTTATCATCTAACGCCGGAATGTCATTCGCTGCGGAGGATTGATGCGATGTGAGAAAATCTCCCACTACCTTACGTTGTTTAGCCTGTCAGTTACCATTGCTACTAAACCAGAATGTTGCGCATTATTGATGAAGGCCGAAAACACGCTTCCTCGTTACCAGGCGGAGGAGGAGCACTCGGGCGTCTTCTCGCCACGAACGCGGCGTCGGCCTGTTTGTTACCGTTCATAATCCACTATACGTCGCACGAAGCTTCTTCTGACATGCGTACGCCGCTGCGCTTTAAGTAACGTTGGCGCTCGCTACGTAAGGGCGTAAGCGTGTTCCGAAGTGGGCTTTGGCTACGGCCGCGAGACTAACTGAGTGTCAAGACGAAGACGCCTCCGATGGAGCGGAGAGATGATGACTTTCGCGAGTGGCTTAGTCGGGGAGAAGGAGCCGGCGATGCCCCCGTTTTACCCGACGATGGACCGCATAGGACGCCCGAAGCCGTCCGAGCCAATCTAACGCAACGCGAGTGTCGCGTGACATTAGGGACGGGGCCACAGCGACGTGTAGGGTGCGTAGTCACAGCGTATTATCGCGGAGGTTGATTGGGTGGGCTGGCTCGTGGCAACCTCTGCGATCCATCGTAAGATGAAACGAAGTATAGAGCACTCTCGGAGGGGTGCTTGCCCACACGCTGGAGCCAGCCCGGGTTTTCTCCGACAAGATTAATGAATCGGATTAAACGGGCGAGAGGTTCTTTTGATTCTGACTAATCGCCCTTTAGTTTGGTGACTTTCTTTCCGTCCTAAGCATCGCGAAAACTTCACTATTTTGTTTTATTTTTTGTTCTCGCGCTTACTTTGAACTTCGTCGGTATATCTGAAGGAGATACACGTATTCTTTTTTTTTTTTTCTTAACTGTATAGTCGGCCGTTTTTCATCACTTATATTCCCACACTCTCTTGCGTTCCCTTCCTTGGAAAAAATGTTTTTATTGATTTTCGTCTTTCTGCTTTTTGCGGAAGCAAAAGGCCACATGGTCCTTGGGGAGTAGCTTTTCTTCCTCAAAAATGCTCTGCTTTGTTGTTTTCTTTCTCTTTTTTTTTTTATCTCCCACAGAGACCGGCGCACAAATTGAATTTTGCTGCTGTTTAAATACCGGTCTTTCCTTAACTTGCCTCCCGCTACCGTCTGGCTTACAGCTTTCTGTTGATATTGTTTGCGTGCATCTTCGCCGTAACATTATTATCGTCTGAACGCTTTAAGGAAGAGTCTAGTTGTCGTAAGAAACAAATATAAGGGAATTCGCTCTTCTAATATACTGGCAGCCGCTTCCCGCTAGCTGTCTTTTGTCGAATTTTTGCTGGTTTGTATTTGAGTGAATGTAAACGTATTTGCCTATTCACGACAGGCACTCTAAAAGGTATTAAGAGGAACGTGGAAATTATGTTCTTTTAGGGAACTGTAGAATTTAATTTTGACTCGTGAAGTCGTGCCATCGTGGCTACTTTTCAAAGTTAAACATTTGACGAAACACTTTTATCCTGCGTGCCTACTTTTTGAGAAATAATATTTATTTTTCTTATTAATTAAGGCACATATAAGGGAGCTGCAATTCAGTATTCTTGTATACAAAAAAAAAAGTTTGCTTTGCAAAATAAAGAAAAGGCTTCAATTTTCAAGTTAAAAAAATAATTTAGAAGTTGAGCTTTTAAATGTGGTATAGGGCCATACGTACAATTCCACGAACAAAAAAAAAAAACAAAAAACATACCAACAAAGCCCAGGAACCTATCGTTTCCACACGCACGTACCACGGCCAACCGCTTCGAGAAATCAACCCCCTAAGTTACTGTGAAGATGAGAGCAGCTGGGAGGAACATCAGTTATCCCGCCTCCAGCGCGAGCTTCCTACAGAATGGAACAGCTTTTTGTTGTTTTCATTCTGTCGATGACTATACCCACGTTCCGTTTTGTCGCCCCACACCGCCATCAGATGCCGCCACTCTCCGGCCAATCTCCCCTTTCCATCCTCGGTCCCGGTTCTGCGCGCCTGCGCCCTCCGGTGGTTGCGGCGGCGCGCGGAGGGCGAAGGGGAAAGAGGGAAATCCCTCAGCCGCGAGCCCGTGCCCGTCGCGCCCGGGGTCTGCAACCGGGTCTGATCTCCCGGCGAGCGGGCCGCGGGCGCCGTCCTCGTCCCAGCTCCGCTGCTGCGGTGCCTCGCGTCGTCGTCGTCGTGTAGTCGAGGTCGTAACCCGGGACGTCCTCGGCCGTGGCGGATGTTGCTTGCGGCATGCTTGCCGTGTCCCTGTACGCCGTGGCTGTCACCCTGGGCCTCTGCCTCTACTGGATCCTGCACAGCACGCCGGCGAGGAGATTTCTCGCCTCACACGTGAGATGACGCTCCTTCGCGCGGCGGCTCGGTGTGCGTCGCGGTTTCCGCGCGCGCGCCTTTTCTTACGCTAGGAGACATTCGCACGTCGTCGTCAGCGCGGGCTGAGAGAAGCAACTTAGTGTGTCGGGGACGAAAGCAGGTTTGGCGGTGAGAAATGAAATCTGGCGAACGCTCGCTCTCGGCACGCTCTTAACCGCAGGTAGCGTAGCTATGGCAGTCAAAAGACACGGCTTACACGTGACGTCAGTCCGCCCTTCTTTCTAGTGGCCAGAGACGCCTCGTTAAAGCAGCCGAGGCTACGCTCTCGCGCGCCCAGGTTCGTCCCCCTTTCTGGTGGCAAGAAGCGTCTTGTGAACGCAGCGGAAGCTAGTCTCTCACGCGCCCTTTCCACCATTACGTCTGACCAAGTGGCGTCAGTGCGACCTACGCATTGTCACTGACACGATGAGAACGACGGGGAGCGTTGTCAGTTGTCCCACCTCCGGCACGATCTTCGTACCTTCAATGGCGCTTCGGCGTCTCGTGACCTTCGAACATGCACGCGCAGTAGAAGCACAGTGGAAGTCGACGAACGCGTGCTGGGGGAGGGGGGGCGGGGGCGCGTCTGAAATAGATGTCTTGCCGTCTCACCCATGTTAGAGTCCCTGACACGGTTAAAAACGGCATTGCGTCTCTTTCGGGTGGCCGTGGCCTCCAGTACGTGCTCGGTGCCTTCCGCCGTGCTTTGACTGCGCGTGCACGTCCGAAGACCGCAAGGCGCCGAAGCGAGGTCGAATATAGGAAGCCCACACTTGGAGGTTGGGCACAAACGAAGCCCCTCCCTGTTGTTCTAAACCTGTCAATGACCTTAAAAGAGGTATTCACGTATCTCATCGACACGAGCTGCCAGCGAAGTAACTTATCGCCTGCCATGAGGAACAACAGTTCCACGGTGCGAAAGGAATCTGGCGAAAGCTCGATGCCAGCACCCGCTTAATCTTAAAGCACACGGCTTTGGCCCCCCGCCAGTGAATAATTCCTATTGTCTCGATAGAACGAGAACTTTAGGGAGGTCTTTCAGATTTCCCACCTGCGGCGCGAGCTACTTTTACTTAGGATGAAACTTCGGTGTTTCGCGAGCCTTGATCGTGCACGCGCCGCGGAAGCATGACGGAAGGCAGCGAGCGCCTGCTGGAGGCGTGGCATTCGAAAGAAACGCCCCGCCGTTTTCATCTTTTCGGGGACTACAACCTGCTATAGTCAGTTACAGGTTAAGAAGGTAGCGGCAAATGCCCCTCAAAGGGAATCAGATATCCCTCCGCCACCTCCGCATCCAATAGCGTCCCACCGTTTCCGTGACGTCGCGGACAACGCGCGAGGAGGGTCTTGCCTTTCTGTACATATTTGCTTTATCTTTCGACTTTGACTTAGCATTGTGGAAGCCACGAGAGGGAGATTAGAGTTTTACCCCACCGACGGAAACAAATACGACTTTCGGGGATTAGCTTCCCCCCGATGGATACAAAGGCTGCTTTCAGGGGCTCGGTTCCCTCTCCGATGAATACAAAGGTCGCTTTCTTAAAAAGTGGGATCGGAGACAAGTGGGAATCCATTGAAGCGGAACAAGGAGCGTTTCCAGTGAACTCTTCTTTCGACTGCGGAGAGATTTGAAACGGGCGCATCACACTTGTGGGAGGAGCTTCTCCTACCTTCTTGACTTGTAACCGACTATATAACTGAACATGAGACGCATACTCTTTTTTTTTTTTTTTTTTTGCATACACGTCAACTTGTTGCGCCCACGGCTCGCGCGCATTTTGGGTGTCGAGTTGTTGGTGGCTTTCGCCTTGTCTTACCGGGCGAACATGCGACGGAAACTGTGTACACACGGGCTGAATACGGCTGGTGAAGGGTTGTTATCGCAGGAGCGCTACTCGTGACAGGCTATCTGAGAACGTCAAATTTAGCGAATATGTACGACGTCGTCAGCCGGAACTGGTCGTTCTTGAACGCCTTCTAGCATCGAGGATGTTGGCGAGCCTACGTTTGCCTTTGAAAACAGAGCATAACGATGGCGACGATATTTTAGCCATTTAACGGGCAATCGAAAATTATCGAAAGCGAATGAAATCACCGTGTTTGGTCGACAAATACGACTTGGATACTGTGTAGCGGTAGCAGCCCGTAATTTTACTTATTTCGTCAGAGGAACATTCTTTTTTTTTTTTTGGCTTTTCGATAGACAAAGTTCGGTGTCTGTCGCTGTGCTACAAATATTGGGCATTGTAACATTGTCATTTTAGGCTCAAATCTTGAGAAAGATAGTTTACGTGACATTTGCGTTGTCGCGGGTGCTAAACCACCAGATGACTCCAGTCAAAAGGTGCGGCGGAACCTATAATTTTTAAAGAAACGTTTTATGATCTGATCTGCCGGTGCTAATGTAGCACGTCGACCTCACAAAGCTTTATTATAGTGTCCCATTTCCCACGGTGTACAAAGTTTCTCGTGTTGCCGAGTATATTCAGATGCTCTAAAATGTCTGTCCTAACTTTCAAATAAAGATTTTTTTTTTTTTTTATGTGAACGGACGTGCGCGTACGTATGCTCAGAAAAGTAATCTCACAGCTCCTTCGCCGACGTTGGGTCGGTTAAAGCTGCAGTCTACATGTTTCGAATGTCAGTACAAAATCTGACATGCTGAGTGGTGGGAGCATTTCGGGATTGTCGTGGCGTTACACACCCACAATGATCGATTGGCTCATCGTCGTCTCACGTCGTCTTCGCGGTTTATTCTAAGCTCACGTATCATATCATCTATTGTGACTTGGAACCGTCTGATTCTAAACGCGCTCCAACAGATATGAGATCGGTAGTTTCTCTCTCGCGTCTTTTGTAGTCTTGCAAAAAAGATTCGCTATCGCATGGATGCACATGTATGTGAATAACACATATTTCAGCTGCCCATTTCCATCTAAAGACAGAGGAATCTGTCCGATATAGTCGGTGACAGTTTAAGGAACGCGGGACGTGAAAGGCCCCCAACGTCTTAATATAGGCCCAGGGCAGTGAACAGGAGGCGCCTCTGTCGGCTGCTACTAAGTCAGCGCGGCTGGTGGCCGAAACGGGCAGGTTTTATGAAGGCTTAGCGTCCGAACGACTGGACACGAGTGCTTCGTCAGAGTTCGGCGAGGCACTCGGAGATTTGAGCTCGAGATCGGGTTCAATGATTGCGGCCGCGGGTCGTCCAAGAGTTGCTTAAAGTCCGCATAAGATGGCGCAACCTGCCAAGCCAAACTTCATGGCCCGGTGGGTATAGCCGCACGGCGTGCGAGACAACGCCGTCTGTTAATGAAAGCGCCCGTGATCACGAAGCAGCGAGCATGAAGATTAAAAAGCCGCTCCCAGCGTTCCTTAAGCTGTCAGTAACGTAGAAGAAATTCAGCGCGCCCGATTTTTCTAGGCGACCGTCTATTGCCGGCTCGAATTTCTTTTACGGTGGTCTATACTTCGCCTCAACCATAAGTTCGAGCCATGTCAATGAATAGAAGACGCACAAACCCGAACGCGCAGAATAACAACCCAATGTCATGAAGCACAAGCTGCACTTGATTGGTGCAGGCGAGGGTGACGTATACGCACTGAAAGGCGATGAGTGTCTTGACGTTGCGCATTTGACCCCGTTTGATTCGCCACATTAGCTGGTACCGTCGGCAGCGATCAGATACAAAGGAGAAGCAAAATATTTCTAATGGAAGGTAAGCCTGGTTTTAGATGGCGTCTGGTACCCTCACGACATATGTGAAGCATGCCCATTGCGGTACGGTAGCTAACCTTAAGGCTCTCCTACGTGCGTCACCCCGAGGTGGTCACGAAACCGGACGCTGGTACGACAAGACTAGAGCCACTAAATTAGCTGCGCTTAGAGTATCGGCACTCGGATCCCCGACATTGTAGTGGGTGCCGCCATTTTGGTGCTTGTGCAGAGCAGACGCAACTGCCAATCTTCATGATTCAAACGTGCGACTTCCTCAGCATTAGGTTCGATGTTAGGTAGCTTATGTAATATTGCTTTGCTCTGTCGCGAACTGTTTAAACATTTGTGGAGGACGGAAACGCGTTTTCTGTGATTTCAGATAACTGGCAACCATGAATTTAGGCTAAAATATGTACAAGTGTCGTTACTCTGACGCCTAGCTTATTTAGTGGCACTATAGTTGGTTGCAAGCTAAGAAAAAACCGGAAATGCCTCTCAGAGGAAAATGTAATCCTACGCCGAGAAACGCCAGCCAATCGTTTTCATGACGTCACGATTCCGTAGACCAATCGCGATCCTTTTGAAAAAAAAAAAAAGCTCAACATGGCTGCTGGCCTTAGCAACGCGACGCTAGTTTCTCGTGACAATTATTTTGCTTTTTTGCACCGTGTTTTACGTGCCCGAGGTTACGCCACGAAATCTTTATGGTATCGGCTTGCGTTTGCAGCAGTTTTTGCGCGACAACGTGAGAATCCAGCGACGCTATCGCCAACGAAAATTTCGAAGCGGGCGCAAGGCTTAGCACTGCTGAGAGCTGGAAGACGGTATGTTAGACAGTATCTTGGACAGAAAATGAAATGGGAAGACGGTACATTGTACATGATTTTCTTTCTTTACTAAACAGCTATTTCGTTGACAAAAACGTATTCTGACTTATTTAAATGTCCTGAATGAATTAAATAAATATTGTAGTAGTTTAAGACACGTTTCCTGGAGGAAGAAAAAGCAACGTTGCTAGCGAACTACTTTCTCGACGGTGGAGGCACTTCAGATGGGCGCAATGCGCTTGTGGGTGGAGCTAAAAGATTGTTCTTAGCTTGCAACCGACTATAGACGCTTTACAGCAGCTGTGCATGGGCGCCGCCATAACTGACCTTCAGTTTTTGTTCCCTCTTATTCCGTTCGCTTCACTTCATCATTACCACAGTAGGACAGGTCATTGCAATTTTAGATGCTACTGTGTTCTTGTGCCCAGCATAGGCCCTTGTGAAGACCCGTCAACGCCCGCTTCAGTGGCTCGGCATCTCGGTAAGACAAGAGAAGGGCAGCTATGGCGGCTCAATCTGGCGCGTGTGTAAAGCGTCTATAGACAAGACAATTTCAAGCATGGCGCCTCACTGGTTCCCCGCGCGTGCAAGCATGTGCAGCGTGTGCGTGAACGTAGCTTCGACAAGCTTGCAATCCCACGTACTTTCCCGCTTGAGCATAGATATGGCGGCTGTCAGATTCCCTGCTTGCAATCGTCGACTGAGTTCACTATTAGGTATCGGCATCGCGGGCTTTCTTTTCCCGTGCTCCAACCTGTGTCTCCTATACTCCGTTTCACCTTATGTTGTACCGCAGCGAAAGCTAGAAGCTCGAGTTCATAGCGTTGGAAGCTGCCCTTAATGCACGAGAGCTTGTGGTGCACATATCTGCCCCAGAGCAAGGAGCTCGCGCTTGTAGGCTTCCCTGCGCTACATCATCAGGTGAAATAGAGTATAGACCATGGTGTAAGATACACTCTTTAGGTGAGGACACGGCGGGGCTGAACGCGCGGCGCGAGGATTCAGGTAGTGTTCGTTCGACGGGCATCCGAAAGGCTGCATTATTCCGCGGCCACCGTGCCCGCGGCTGACAGTGTCGCCGGCGGCCAAACGGCGAAACTGTGTGAGAGCGAAAAAAATTATCTCGTTGCCATGACACCCCGGTACACCGTCACCGTGGTCTTTCTGAACGAGCAACAAACTCGCTGGAGATCTGCGCGTGTGGCAGAGCCGTAAATGTAGAGAGTTTGGCCATTCGTTGGGAAGTATAGGAGACGAATGAGGAGGCGCCATTGGCCAAAAGCGGGCTGGGCGTGTTCCAGGGCGTCTTCTGAAATTCGAATGGGACCAACCAGAAGCCGGAAATAATACCCTGGCGGTGGTCGCGAGAAACAAACCTGATAACTGCATTGGAGTAACTCTCAATGGCTGAAAATATGGTACACGTGATGTTTCAATCACGTTAATCCAAAATGATGGTGGAAGGGTGCGACTAGCGGAACGATCGACATGATCCCGACGCCAAGCGCCAAGGGCCGGGAATCTGCCGTCAGAACGGTCACACTCTGTCCGCGCAAAACAGAGTTGCGCGGCGCATTCGTTTCTTACATCTTTCTGCATGATCATGATCAAAACAACACGTGCACCCTATTTTCAACCACAACGAGTTACTACACTTCACTCTTACGCGTTTATTGAAACCATATACGAACATAGACTTTTGATCAGAACTGTTTGCCGCTACCACCGCTAGGGGATTCTTTTCGGCTTCTGGTTGGTCAAGAGAGCACGCCAAGCCCTCTTTCCGACTCTGCCGCACGCCCTGACTCTGCCCGCACCTCCCATTGACCAAACTCTCTCAATACACGGCTCTGGCGTGTGGAACATGAGGCGGCACGAGCCGTCTTTGCCGTGCCCACGGGTCGACGAGTCATCTGCCGGCGCTACTTGAAACCATAATGAGAGAGAGAAAGAGAGAGAGTGTGAAAAGCGAACTTTATCTGCACAGCGCGAGGAGCGCGCTGTCCTCACCTCAAGAGGTGAGGACAGCAGATCTTACACCGTGGTATAGACTCAAGCGGCGCCCTAACTCACTTCGTCACACAGATCCGCAGCTGGGAGCACGTGGTGCGAGAGCTCGCGCTGCAGAACCTATAGTGTACCCACACACTCTTGGTTCAATCCCCACCCCTGCCATTTCGATCTGCATGAGCGTCGTATACCGGCGTGCAATCATCTATGAGTACTGCGTGGTGCACGTTAAAGACCGCAAGCTAACGACGGTAGTGCATTGGCAAACTAAACCTCTTTCAAGATCGAAGCGACTCTAGGGGCGTGGTGCCGCGCAGAGCATTTTGGGGTACATTTTTTTTTTGGCCACCGTTTTGATTTCGATTTGCCAACCTCACTTCACTACATCCCGTCACGGCCAAATACAGTGCATGCATTCTCGAATACGGGACTTTCCTTAAAGGGATGCTGAAACACTAACTACATGAAGAAAACGAGTTAGACAGAAGTCGGTCGTGAACAGAATTCTGACGTATTATTTCGGGTGAATTTGAATATCACGTTCGGTTTGCCCGAAGATGTAACTAAACGCGAGAAAACAAGAACAAACCAGTCGTGACGTCATACTAGGACCTTTGGGCCGCCAAGCGCGTGTCGCTCGTGTGGGCAGCGCGTGCATTGCAAGCTTGTTAACAACATTACTAGATTACCTCAGTCGTGGAACTCCCATGGGAGTTCCACGACAGTGAGTGAGGGGGGTACCCCACCCCCCTCACTCATTTCAGTCTGCCTCCCGTCGTTCGAAGCGCCATCTTGATTATCGTTTCATAACTGTGTGTTCCATAGATTACGGTGCAACGCCACCTATACGCTGTGCATCGAAATGTACGTATTCCACAGATTACAATGCAGTTACCATAGCAGCCGTTTCGGCGCTTCGAAGGACGGGAGGCGAGTCGTGCTGAGTGAGGGAAGTTTACTGCTCGTGCAGGCAGCGTGTATGAGTAGTTCCGTAACTGAGCTGTTCTAGTAACGTTGCTTGCCAGTGATATTCCCTCGCACTGACACCAGTCGTGACGTCTCATTCTTACCTTTTTGAAAATAGTGAAAGTGCGCGTGCATAGCTGTGACAAGCGCTGAAGATGTGCGAGAGTGGAGGCTCCGAAAAACTTCAACGTGGCGTCACGCCCCGGGATGGAGGGGCTTCAGCGGTACATTGAAAATTTATTTCTGCACCCCCCGTGCACCACAATAAAGAGTAATCTTGATATTCGTGATCCTGAAGGCCAAATGAATCAAAATTAACTGTTTGCGCTTTTGAATTTTTATACAAGGCCAAATGAAGACAATTTACCTGTTTTTTTTTTTTTTTTTTAATAAAGAACCACTTCAGTTTCCCTTTAAATTTAGGATGTGGCTTACCAATACGGGTAGAATGTTGGGGCACGTTTTCCGAGGCTCCCGACGTACCACAGTAAAAAAAGGAAGAAGAAGAATTGCACTGGGCCTATCATCCTGTTCTATCGCCTCGATATCCGCGACCCGGTAGGGTCATTCTGCACCCTGGAGTGTGAGCCAGGCCGCCAGAAAGGTTCGGGACGCTGCAGGCCTTACTCTATACTCCGCGCCAAGTCGAGGCGGGTTCTTAAGGCCGCTGGTGGTCCGTATTTCAGTGGGCGCTCTCACGAAGATGAATGGATTCACTGCAAGCCAGCGCCGACTTTATTTTCATGCATGCACGGCAACGCATGACCTCTTTGGCCTCTCCATGGCCAAAGAGGTCCCATAATGCAATGCGCGCAGTGTCGAATGCACGCATTTTTGGGATGTGGTTCATTTCTTATTTACAGAAGGGACACATGCCGCCAATTGGGGCTTACTAGTTAGCTGCTGTCTATACGAACACACAAAACAATGACTCTTGAAGCCGGTTCACGCGTACATCGCAGCGCTCAATAAACGTAGAAACCGCACTAACGTTGATGAAACCTAGCACCGATGCACCGTTGTATCGGCGCTGTGTCACTAAATTAGCGTGAAGTCAGCGCCGCGCCAGCAAGGTCGGCGCGGTTTCCAGTGCTGACTCATATTCCTGAGGTAGCGCCGTGGTGTATACGTGTCAACTGGCCTTTACACCGATCCTCTTTGTCGGCTCACCGAGGCACGCAAAGGCACGCGAGGCGCGTTCCTCGGCTTCTAAATTTGCGCTATACCCTTCACGGAGAATCGTTCCGGAAAACTCACAAGGTGAGAAGCTTTAGCCGTGGCGAAGTTTATGCTCGCGCTTTTTGATTTGTTTTCGCCGTCACACTTCCCCGATAACCACCGCTCGGGAAAAAAAAAAATACCCTCGGGTTAGGTCACGCGCATCACGCTTCCGTCCACGCTTCGGCGTCGTTCGTGATCGGCGCTTATGTTCGCCGTGTCCGCCGATGAATTGCAATTCCAGGCACGCGGATGTCGCGTAAAAGGGCAGCCCGCCTTTTTACAAGTACGTGACGCTGGGTATTCCAAGCCAGTCTTCGTGGATAAACAGCGAGCTCCTTGGGCTCGATGACGACGAGTTCAAGAACGTCTCTGCCAGAGTGCGTGAAAAGGAAACCTCCTGTAAGGCCTGGCAATGACATCTTGCGATTCGCTAGCGGACATGGCCCTCCGCGCGCGCTCTATAAAGAAAGCTGTCTTTTGGCATAGCATCGCTTCCCCCCATTTTCTTGTTTATACAATATTTTTTTTCGAGTTCTCCCTGGAAGCTTTTTCGCCATTCGGTTGCTCTATTTCTTGTCAATGGAGCGACCGTGTTGTTTGTTTTAATACAAATAAAATGTGACAAAAAGGTGCATCACTAGCACTCTTGTACACGTTACCAAAAAGAAAGTAGTTGATTACAATTAGGGTTACTTTTAGTTAAAAAGTATTCATTTGGATTATCTGATTACTTGAGAAGAAAGGTAAATGGCGGTTACTTTAAACATTAATCGTTAGTACCGTTAGTTTTCTGGGTACTTCAAGCTTTCAAACGTATATACTTTCTTTTCGTACTCTCCATTATTGCATTAGAATCACCGGATTACAAACTACTCATCTGAGCAAATCATTAATTTGGTAGACCATCCTCCTGTCTAAAACTTAATACCATATTTTCTTTTTGTAATAAACATTTATGAACAAAGGGCGCCGTCAGGAACGGAAAAGAAAAATAGTAACGGGTGCAATTAATTTTAGCACCAAGAAAAGTATTAAGATTACCCTTCCGATTACTTCCTAATAAAAATAATAAAAATAGTAGGGAAATAGTAAAAAAAATAATACCAGTAATTTGATTACTTTGAATGACTGCCGTAGAAGTCTTAGTGTTTGCTATACGAAATTGCGAGTAACAGGTTTACGAAGATATCTGGTAGATCGGCCGTGTCTCCGCGGCCGTACGCGGAGGAATTCTACGCGACCTCTTGACTTGTCTCCGCCTTGTATTTCCGGCGTCGTGACGAGGATGGTCGTCTGCCCCGAACGTCACAGTGAGTTCTAGGCCAATCACGAAGTTTGAACTCGAAGGACGCGTCTAAGGACCGCATCTTACAAGGGCGACGGATTAAACTATCACTACTCGCTGATATGCCGAACACATCTAAGTAATAATTTTATTATTTTTCTTCTTCTTTGTTTAGTTCTGAATTGTTGTTTATTCGATTGTGTTCGTAAAGGCTGGATGTCAAGGAGCAAATATGTGGCAAACAACCGACGAAGTTCGCGTAAAATTGCACATAAACAGACAAAAAAAAGCTCTTTTTACGGTTCCTTTGAAAACGTTAAAGGAGCGGTGCAACGATATTCACTTGAAATGTTTTTCACTTTACACGAGCGTACTAGTACTAGTGGAACTCAAGGATACTCGCACGCAACGCCATTGGCCAAGAAACTCCTTTGTTGCGGTGTAACTTCAAGGACAAAAGCGATCATTTTCATGCAATCTCTCCTTTGTAAAATTTGATGACTTAACGTGGGGGCCGCAGTACACCCCAAGGACGATATTTGAATTCGGTTCATAGATTCGACACGAGCATTGCGCAGGCATTCGGTCTGGGCTCGTGATAATTACTAGCTCGAGAAGCATTCGGGTAGTGGCCCGTCTCCAATCGCTGCAATGACGACAATAGCCGAGCCATAACAATGCCTGGAACTCAGCGCGTGTCCTGTGCTTTGCCAACCCCAGCGCGTGGCTATGATCAACATTGGTGGCATATAATCGGCTCTAGATCACGTGGTCGCTTGTTCTGGCTGCGAGTTGAGGGGTGAACGCTGCTCGTTTTTCTTTAACTTTTTTTTTTTTTTGAGGGGGGGGGGGGGGGCTTTTATTGCGTGTGGTGAAAAACGAACGCGTGTTTCATAGGTCATTAACATCAGGGATCCGTTCTAAGTGGTATATGCGTGAAGTACAAAGATTGTTGCATCGCCCCTTTAAGAGATCCCGTTCCAGTTCCAGCGACCCAAAATGGAACGGGCAGCCTTCCTCCGTTCCTCTCCAAAGGAACGCGTTCCAGAAAAATCTCTCCTTGGAACGCCGTTGCGTACAACACGGCTACCCGGTTCTGATACCACGCGCTGAGCGCACGCCGCCAGATGAAATTCGTCGCTTTTTAGATTCATGAAGTCCAGCCTCGTGCTCCCATTAGGACTGCATTGGTGCCGATATATTTCGATGGCGCCCTGGTATACGGTTACTAACTTTGACGTCAAATCAAGGATCGTCACTAGGGTTCCGTTTTTGTGGTGTTCATTATTTATTTACTTATTTTTATCTGGGGGGGGGGGGGGTATTTATTTACCACAGATTCGGCGTCTCTCAGTATCTATTTTGGATGACAGACAAAAATCGGCGTTATAGGTACTTATGTCGAAGAAAACAGCACACGGGCCCCGAATTCGCCAACTTCTATACAGAACGTGGGCGTGATTCGAACACTCGAAAATTGTCCCGCGGTACTGACAGGGAAGGAAACGAAACGATGGGACATATACGGTTCCCGACTAAAGAAGCAAAAGACAGTTTAGGAGAGGCTGACCGTGTTCCGGGTCAACACAAAACAAGGCTGCACATAAAGATTCCTGCCGTCGAAGCTAGAGAGAGAGGATGGGGGGGGGGGGGGGGGGGGTCTGTAGACTAGTGTGTTAGCGGATAGCCTCCTATATACTGACATAGCCTGGCAGATCGCTACGAGAAGCGGCCGCCGAAATGGAAAAGGTGGAACGGCAGACAATGGATGAGAGGAGATCCACGTGACTGGCGCCCCGCGTCGGCGAGACGCCGAAACACACTCTTTCCGAGCGAACAAGTGTGTTTCGGGTCCTCGCCGCTACAAAAGCTGTGCGCTGACGTCCAGGTTCCCCGAGAAATGGCTCTTTGATGCTCTGTGCTACCAGATCCTCGCGCTCCAAATTTGCGACCGGGCACTTTATGGCTCCGTCGTCGAACTGCCAGGCTTTGTGAGTTTAGAGGAGGCTATGGTTAACGCAATACCACCTACAAAAAAAAAAAAAAAAGCGGCAAGCGTCAATGAAAGTGCAGCTTGACGAGACTCGCCGCCAAGTGGCCGACGCGTCTGTCGGGCGGCGGGGCGTCGCTGCGTGCATAGCGCATCACGAGCGCGACGCTAGTATACATGGCGACACCACAACGGTCGCGCACCTGTCGCTTTGTGGCGACTTTCGTCAAAGTTGAGCCTGTTCGCCGCTTGGGGCGGGTCACAGATCAACTAAAAGGGACGTCATCCGCAGCTCTTGTTTTCTAGGCGCTATTGCGCAGGGAGCGCAAAACCCAGGGATTCTTGGTTCTAGAGTTCTACCCCTGTCCGTTTCGATCTGGATGAGCATCGTACCAGCGGACGTGCATTACTACGGCGTAATGCACGTTAGACCCCCCCCCCCCCCCCCGCCCCCTGAGACTGGTGGTTGTGTACTGGACTGGATAAATTTCTCATGTGCAGTCGAGACACCAGACGCCCATTGAGACTGACAAACTTCCGACTGTCTAAACATGCGCGCGGAACAATTATTTATTGAAGCTCGAATTCTCGTTGTCCGAGGACAGCTCCAGTTTTGGGTTTTTTGGTTCTCACCCGATTTTGATAAAACATTTATTTTCGCTGTTGATACGCATACACCGAAATCACAGAACCCTAGCCAGCCGTTGCGAACTATACGTACAATCGTGTGTGTAAAAAGCAGGGTGGAAGCTTAGAGTCACCGCGTCTTTAAACCAACACTCTCAAAGTTTCTCGTTCGGCATTTCTCATATTTTAATCACAAAAAAAGAACTAATCGTATCAAAGACACGACCGCGGGCGTTTGTCCAATCGTGCGAGGGCGCTTTAGCGCGAGGCTGACCACAGCGACGCTTTTGGCCGTGCACGTCGCTAATAGCTTTCACGATGACGACTGGCAGAACGGTCTCGAGCGGACGCCCGCGACTTCCCTATGCGCTTCGAATATATAAAAAAAGAAGGAAGACATGAACACTCTAGCTTCACTGCCTTCTTTCGGCCATTGTCACGCGTGATTCCCGATTGCTGGACGAGACCGTCGGATCCGCTCAAAAAAAACTTTCCCAGGCTTCGGCGGCGGGCTCCCCGATATGCCGTGGGCTCGGTCGAGCGTGTCGGTGGGGGCTCCCTCATTTGCATGTGCTCGAAGGGCAGCCGTCGCTGGCCGGCCTAATGAATCCGAGACACGGTCAGCACTCCGCGACGACGTGATCTCAGGGGGCTCGAGGCGACAAGGCCGATCGGCGAGGGCGCCGCTGTACAAGGGCCATAAAATTAGCATGCAGATGGGAGCCCATGGCGCGGCCAAGGCGTGCCTATTAACGCGCATCGCCTGTTGATCCGGCGAAGCCAGGTGGAACGATCGGGCCTGCCACCCCCGTTCCTCTCTGTGATTGGGTAGAGGGAGGGATAAGGAGGTTTGCGTCTTTCCGGGGGTTTATTTAAGTTTTTTTCTTCTTAATTGGAAAGTTTTTTTGTTTTCTTTTTCGGAGCTCTTTTTGTTTTTTCACAACGAATACGGGGTTTTTCGGCGTCAATTTTTAAGCCTTAGTGAAAAGGGGGACCATACTGCACGAAAGCTTAGTCCAAAGGAGGACCATAGAGCTTTTAAGTATTGAGCTGTAGCGAAATTAAGAGGCTGTTATCGGGTGAGTTTGCTGAGCTGTCGGAAGTTTTCGGATTCGTTCTTCTCAAGATTGCGGCACATTGCACCACTCCGGGAAGGCGTTGTGAAAATTGATTTGAGCCGAAGGATTGCGGACATAGTTGTA